>NC_135805.1:133070104-133670104 GCF_964213995.1 Mustelus asterias | reverse complement strand
TAGTGTTCTGTATGCAGGACGTAGCCCTTTTAGAGGATGGGTCAGGTGACCCAGAGGGTGCAATGACCTGCCAGGAAACCGCCCCGACAGGGCTGAAGTGCGGGGAGTACAGTTATAATAAACCCTGTTGTTCCTGTGGCTTGCCTTTGGTGTGATTTCTTTGGAGCTACCCCCCTGGTAATCTTAGCCTTAACACATGAATTCCCTACAATGCAGAAGGAGGCCATCTGGCCCATCCAGTCTGCACTGACCCCCTAAAAGAATATTCTAACAAGGCTCACCCCCCACCCTATCCCTGTAACCCTGCACATTGATCATGGCCAATCCATCTAATCGACACATCTGGGGATGCTAAGGGGCAATTTAGCGTGGCCAAGCCACCTAACCTGCATATGTGAGAGAGAACCGGAGCACCCGGAGGAAACCCACACAGACATGGGGAGAACGTGCAGATTCCGCACAGACAGTGGCGCAAGGTGGGAGTTGAACCTGGCTGGAGTCATCTCAAGTGTTGGGATTGTTTGGGGATAGATTTGGGAATATTGGAGAATGAAAGGGGTGACTTGGAGGTTTGGAGGGTACACACACATACTTACACACACACACACACACACACACACTTACACGCACGCACAAGCACACACTTGCACACACACTCACATATACACACACACACAGACACACACATACACTCACACATGCACACACACACGCACACACACACTCGCACACACAGACTCACACACGTGCACACACTCACACACACATTCACACATGCACACATGCACATGCACACTCACTCACTCACACACACACATGCGTACACACTCACTCACACTCACGCACACACACACACATGCACACTCATACACACACACTCACTCACACATACACACACACTCACACATACACACACAGGCACACTTGCGCACACACACACACGCATGCACTCACACACACACACTCACACACATTCACTCACACACACTCACACTCACTTACACATACACTCATACACACACACTCACTCACTCACACACTCAGATTGTTGAGGGTGGAGATTAGAGGAATGCTTACCTGAAGCAACATGGCAGTAAAGCTGGAATTGTACCCACTGCACTTGAATGGTTCCCTCAGAGAATTGGGCACACATTTCTGAAGAGACCCAGTGAAGATACCCCGATTCCCTCACACTTTGAATCTCAGTGAGTTCAGGTGCAAAGTTTTAGTATTTTTTTTAAGCTTTGCAATGAAGAGATTTTCTTTTAACCTTAAACCAAGGGACAGAGTGAACAGGGAGAAACTGTTCCCATTGGTGGAAGAAGCGAGAACCAGAGGGCGCAAATTTAAGGTGATTGGCAAAAGAAGCAATGTTGACCACGAGGCAACATTTTTCACCCAGCGAGTGGTTAGGATCTGGAAGGTGCTGCCTCAGAGTGTGGTGGAGGCAGATTCCATCAAGGGGGAAATTGGATCATTACCTGAGAAGGAAGAAAATGGCGGGCAACCGGATGAAGGCCAGGGGAGTGGCACTCGGTAAACTGCTCCTTCGGAGATCCAGCACAGGCACGATGGATCGAATGGCCTTCTCTCAGGGTGAAATAATTCTGGGATTCTGAAATACTGTAGGAAGCATCAAAAGTTCCATGTTAAGAAAAATGGGATGTCCAAACAAAACGCGGGATGTTCTGTTTATAGCGCATATTTTGTAGAAGACGGTATGAAAATATGGATCTCTCAGACAATGAAATAAAGTTTATTTATTAGTGTCACAAGTAGGCTTACATTAACACTGCAATGCAGTTACTGTGAAAATCCCCTAGTTGCCACCCTCTGGCATCTGTTCGAGTACACTGATTGGATTTGATTTGATTTATTATTGTCACATGTATTAGTATACAGTGAAAAGTGTTCTTTCTTGCGCACTCTACAGACAAAGCATACCATTCAGAGAGAAGGAAAGGAGAGGGTACAGAATGTAGTGTTACAGTCAAAGCTAGGATGTAGAGAAAGATCAACTTAATGTAAGGTAGGTCCATTCAAAAGTCTGATGGCAGCAGGGAAGAAGCTGTCCTTGAGTCGGTTGGTACGTGACCTCAGACTTTTGTATCTTTTTCCCGAAGGAAGAAGGTGGAAGAGAGAATGCCCGGGGTGCGTGGACTCCTTGATTATGCTGGCTGCTTTTCTGAGGCAGCGGGAAGTGTAGACAGAGTCAATGGATGGGAGGCTGGTTTGAGTGATAGACTGGGCTTCGTTCACAACCCTTTGTAGTTTCTTGCGATCTTGGGCAGAGCAGGAGCCATACCAAGCTGTGATACATCTGGAAAGAATGCTTTCTATGGTGCATCTGTAAAAGTTGGTGAGAGTCGTAGTGATTATGCCAAATTTCCTTAGTCTTCTGAGAAAGTAGAGGCGTTGATGGGCTTTCTTAATTATAGTGTCAGCATGAGGGGACCAGGACAGGTTGTTGGTGATCTGGACACCTAAAAACTTGAAGCTCTTGATCCTTTCTATCTTGTCCCCAATGATATAGAGAGAGGCATGTTCTCCTTTACACTTCCTGAAGTCGATGATTATCTCCTTCATTTGTTGACATTGAGGGAGAGATTATCGTTGCCGCACCAGTTCACCAGATTCTCTATCTCATTCCTGTACTCTCTCTCACCATTGTTTGAGATCCAACCCAAAATGGTGGGGTCATCAGCAAACTTGAAAATCAAGTTGGAGGGGAATTTGGCCACACAGCCATAGGTGTACGAGGAGTATAGTAGGGGGCTGAGAACACAGCCTTGTGGGACACCAGTGTTGAGGATGATCGTGAGGGAGAATTTAGCATGGCCAATGCACCTAACCAGCATGTCTTTTGGACTGTGGGAAGAAACACGAGCACCCGGAGGAAACCCACGCAGACAAGCGGAGAACGTGCAGATTCCGCAGACAGTGACTCAAACCAGGAATCAAACCCAGGTCCCTGGCTCTGTGAGTGCCACCATGGCAGCATGAGGACTTTTGATGTGAAGGAAAAGCTTAGTATTGCCTAATACAATTCAAGTTACATTCACTTTACAAAAGGAAAAGGTAAGGCTAATGAGAGAGGTGTATTTTTAAATATACAGTAAATCCTGTTTAGAATGTGACTGCAGCAACAGAACTGCAGCTTGCCTGGTCAATGGCTTCTGCCCGAGTCTCAAATTGTCTGCCGTGAAGACAGGCTTCAGAGTTTGACAAGTATCTTCTCACAATCCAACACATTATTTTTCCCCCGTGTGCTTAAAAATATCTTGCTATTGAATCAATTTCAAAATGAGGTGACGTCTGAAAAACAGGAAAACCGTTGTGACGTTTTGTTTCTGAAACAGTTGCGGCTGTAGATGAGAAAGTATAATCGACACATTAACCAGACTTTCATTAGATGCAGCAAAATGTAGTTATTGATGTCACATATCCCACCCACCAGGGAGGTTTATTGATGGGATGGTAACGGATAGAGAGAACTGGCGACTGCCCGGTTAAGTTTCCACCTAAAAGCAGCATGCTGACCTGGTGAGCTCTGCATTCCAAAGGTGCATCTTAAATGAGAAATCTGTCACAAATAAACGGCAGTCAGTTTTCCGTGGATGGCTGATGCACAGTAAGTGAGTATATGTCTGATTTCAGACATTTATTTTGAATGTATAAGTTGATGAGAGAAATTTGCGAAATACTAACACCAATTTCCTCTGTGCCGGAATATAGCCCGAATAACTTGGACAATGAATGTGAAACTGACCCCCCTCCCCCCCCCTCCCCACAATGTTTAATATACTGGATATGGGCGGCATGGTGGGCACAGTGGTTAGCGCTGCTGCCCCACAGCGCCAGAGACCCAGGTTCAATTCCTGGCTTTGAGTCACCGTCTGTGCGGAGTCTGCACGTTCTCCCCGTGTCTGCGTGGGTTTCCTCCGGGTGCTTCGGTTTCCTCCAACGGTCTGAAAGATGTGCTGGTTAGGTGCATTGGCCGTGCTAAATTCTCCCTCAGTGTACTCGAACAGGCGCCAGAGTGTGGCAACTAGAGGATGTTCACAGTAACTTCGTTGCAGTGTTACTGTAAGCCTACTTGTGACAATAATGAATAAACTTGAACTTAATGTTAGTGCGAGTGGAAAGATTGTATTTCCTTACACATTCCATGTGACGTGGGTCGCCGGAAAAAAAGTTTGAAAAACATTCATCTACACCAACTGCAGAAGCCTATGTTTTTGTCCAGTCCAATCTTAATGATGTGTTAAATATCAGTGAAAATAGAGACATGTTGCGGAAGCTTTGCACCATGCACGCATCAGGACAAACACAAGAATACCAAATTTTAAACAACAATTAATGCTATAGGAGATCCGCGTGCTGATTGGTTGACAAGTTGACTCTGGCTGAGGCATTGCCACAGAGAAACTAATGAACTCATTTGCTGCGATTGTTGGAAATTTGGCATTCGTGCATTTGTCTGATGAGTAGAAGGCAAAAAACTTCGGCAATATGTCTCAGTTTCAGCAATACTGAAGATTTTCTTTTCTTGGAACTCCAATGGGAAAGAGGCAGCATCTCTGAAAAGAATGTTTAAGGCTGGGAACTTTATTGTTCAGTCAGTGTCTCCAATATTGTCTGCTTGTGCTTTGGATTTCCAACATTGTCAGACCCATTGCCACTGTTTATCGATGGTCAGGAATCTTGAAGCAATAGAATCTTCTCCGCGGGTCCTCTCACCTGCTTCAGAGTTTCCGTATCTTCACAATCCCTCTGCATTCTGACAGCCAGTGCTTATCCCACAAGCTGACCTGCCACGATGGCGTGTTTCACAATCCGAGGTTCCAAGTTACAACTTTCCATTAAATGGTAAGAGAGGAACGACATCTTAACTGTACTCACCATTTCTCTGCAACTCTGGGGAGGCGAGGCCAGTGGTCTTATCGCTAGACTATTAATACAGAAACTCAGCTAATGTTCTGGGGACCCGGGTTCGAATCCCACCACGGCAGATGGCAGAATTTGAATTCAATAAAAAAACCTGGAATTAAGAATCTACTGATGACCATGAAACCATTGTCAATTGTCAGAAAAGCCCATCTGATTCACGACTGTCCTTTAGGGAAGGAAATCTGCCGTCCTTACCTGGTCTGGCCTACATGTGACTCCAGAGCCACAGCAATGTGGTTGACTCTCAACTGCCCTCCAAGGGCAACTAGAGAAGGGCAATAAATGCTGGCCAGCCAGCGACGCTCATGTCCCACAAATGAAGAAAAATGAATAAAAAAACCTCTGCATCATTCATCTAACTGTGCATGAGATCGGTTACGACCCATATCCTTCTCTCCCTTCTTTCCCTCTATCTCTCCCATCAAACCATTAATTCTTAATTAGTGCTTTTCAACTCAGAGGAATACTTTTCAAACTTCCAGACCTGACAGCGACCAAGGAATATTGTAACCTCTGGCCCAGCACCATGATCACACTGACAGCATCACCCAGTAAAATAGCACTCACACTGACACCATCACCCAGTCGAATAGCACTCACACTGACAGCATCACCCAGTAGAATAGCACTCACACTGACACCGTCACCCAGTCGAATAGCACTCACACTGACACCATCACCCAGTCGAATAGCACTCACACTGACAGCATCACCCAGTCGAATAGCACTCACACTGACAGCAACACCCAGTCGAATAGCACTCACACTGACAGCAACACCCAGCAGAATAGCACTCACACTGACAGCAACACCCAGTCGAATAGCACTCACACTGACAGCATCACCCAGTCAAATAGCACTCACACTGACAGCATCACCCAGTTGAATAGCACTCACACTGACAGCATCACCCAGTCGAATAGCACTCACACTGACACCATCACCCAGTCGAATAGCACTCACACTGACAGCATCACCCAGTAGAATAGCACTCACACTGACAGCATCACCCAGTCGAATAGCACTCACACTGACACCATCACCCAGTCAAATAGCAGTCACACTGACAGCATCACCCAGTCGAATAGCACTCACACTGACAGCATCACCCAGTCAAATAGCACTCACACTGACAGCAACACCAGGTTGAATAGCACTCACACTGACAGCATCACCCAGTCGAATAGCACTCACACTGACAGCAACACCCAGCAGAATAGCACTCACACTGACAGCAACACCCAGTCGAATAGCACTCACACTGACAGCATCACCCAGTCGAATAGCACTCACACTGACAGCATCACCCAGTTGAATAGCACTCACACTGACAGCATCACCCAGTCGAATAGCACTCACACTGACAGCATCACCCAGTCGAATAGCAGTGCCAGCACAAAACGCATTCTCACATCACTAAAGTTGCCAACTCTGCCTCGGCCTATTGCTGACCACTTTGTCACATGACTCTGCAGCTGCTCTCCTGCCATTGGCCCCCGGAGCAACTGCACTCTCCACCAATCAGAAAGTGCTAATACTCTTCAGTATCTGATTGGATGTTTCCTCAGTGTCAGTGAAGCAGCCTTTATTCTTCACGTCTGATACTTATAAACACAGGAAAATTTAATAAAACGCTATGTTTTGGCTTGCCAGGTTTGCCTCCTGGGTTGCTTGCAGCATTGCCCCTGAGGTTAATGTGTAATTCCTCAAGACTCAATGGCAATCTGCTATTTTAGCGTCTCTTTGCTAAACAACAGGCCCCAGCACCCCACAGGCAGCCCAGTCTGTATCAAATCAATCAGAACTTGGACTGCTGTTCCTATCACAGGGATTAAACTGAAGCTTCAGTCTGGATATTCCAATCCTGCCTGCCTTAAGGTCGAAGTTAGTCTAGAGTACAATAATCGGAAACTCACCGGATTTAGGGAACAGCACAAAATGAAACCGCACTAATACCTCACCAACCCAATCACCCCCAGCTAGAGAAGGCTAACAGCAAATCCGCACTGATTGCTGCACACAATAATTGGGACAGGGTTCTTGTGGGAGGAAGAATGCGCAGTGTGACAACCTCTCCTGTCGACTGCTATACAATCCTGATCACCCAGTCACTGTGCTCACAGAACCAGTGGGCAGCACGGTGGCACAGTGGTTAGCACTGCTGCCTCACAGCAGCAGCAACCCAGGTTCAAGACCGGCCTCGGGTCACTGTCTGTGCGGAGTCTACACGTTCTCCCCATTCTCCCCCAGGTGATCTGGCTTCCTCCCACAGTCCGAATGGCTTCCTTCTGCACTGTAGGGATTCTATGAACTCACTCATTCTTGCAGTCTCTCTTACTATCTCTCACACTCCCTCACTGTCTAACACTCCGAACAGAAAATTTAATGCCTCTCAAACACCCTGCGGGGTGAGTTACAAGGCGAGGAGTTGGGGGAGGGGGGGCGCAAGTGTTTGATTGGGAGGGAGGGTGTGTGGTAAGGACCCCCCCCTTCCCGATTAAGTCCGTGGTAAGAGGGCTTCCAGTCTGCCTTTCTGCCTCAATGCCAATGGTAGTCTATTGACCCAATGGCAGGTGGGAGCCTCACCATGCAGGGGGAGCAGGGAGAGCAGGAGGGGTGGGGGGGAGGTGAGACATTCAGTGCCTGATCAAAGGACCCAGCATGGCAAGGGGGGCATCCACTGACAGCCACCATCTCCCTGCCATTTCCACTGACTCCCCCCCCGACCCTCCACCCTTGCCAGTGACCCCTTTCCACAACTCCCACCAGTAAACCTTGGTGAAGGCCCCAGAGTATCATGGTCAGTAGCCACCATTCCCAGTGATATTGCCAGCAATGGAGAGTTGCCGGCCCCTTGCTGGCAGCTGCCAGGAGTGGCATATTCACCCTACTCGGAGAAGCCATGAATTCAATGCCCTTTTGTGGATCCGGGTGCCCCAGCAGCTGGACTCCCACTGCCACCTAGGAATTTTTCTTTTATTCATTCGTGGAACACGGGCATCACTGGCTGTGCCATCATTTATTGCCCATCCCTAGTTGCCCTTGAGAAGGTGGTGGTGAGCTGCCTTCTTGAATCGCTGCAGTCCACATGCTGTGGGTTGACCCACAATGCCGTTAGGGAGGGAATTCTGGGATTTTGACCCAGCGACTGTGAAGGAACGGCGATATATTTCCAAGTCAGGACAGTGAGTGGCTTGGAGGGGAACTTGCAGGTGGCGGTGTTCCCATGTATCTGCTGCCCCTGTCCTTCTAGATGGGAGTGGTTGTGGGTTTGGAAGGTGCTTTCTTAGGATCTTTGGTGAATTGCTGCAGTGAATCTTGTAGACAGTACACACTGCTGCTACTGAGCGTCGGTGTGGAGGGAGTGGATGTTTGTAGGTGTGGTGCCAATCAAGCGGACTGCTTTGTCCTGGATGGTGTTGAGCTTCTTGAGTGTTGTTGGAGCTGCACCCATCCAGGCCAGTGGGGAGTATTCCATCACACTCCTGACTTGTACCTTGAAGATGGTGGACAGGCTTTGGGGAGTCAGGAGGTGAGTTACGTGCCGCAGTATTCCTAGCCTCTGACCTGCTCTTGTAGCCACTGTGTTTATGTGATGAGTCCAGTTGAGTTTCTGGTCAATGGTAACCCCAACGATGTTGACAGTGGGGGATTCAGTGATGGTAACACCATTGAATGTCAAGGGGCAGTGGTTAGAGTGTCTCTTATTGGTGATGGTCATTGCCTGGCATTTGTGGCGTGAATGTTACTTGCCACTTGTCAGCCCAAGTCTGGATATTGTCCAGATCTTGTTGCATTTGAACATGGACTGCTTCAGTATCTGAGGAGTCATGCGAATGGTGCTGAACATTGCGCAATCATCGGTGAACGTCCACACTTCTGATCTTATGATGGAGGGAAGGTCATTGATAAAGCAGCTGCTACCTAGGGACTTAATTCCCTCATGGTCCCCAAAGATTGGGCTGGTACGGGTGCCACGAGTTTTGATGGTGGACATTTCCCACCCACTACACCCCCCACACAGCCTCCCTCCACACTCCGTCTCTCTCCCAATATCTGTCTCTCACTCTGCCTCTATCTCTCACTATCTATTCCTTTCTCTCTTTCTCTGCTTCTCTCATTGGAACGATGTGCCTTCCACAGACCTCATTAGAAACACAAAAGGTATTTATCAATAAGAAAAACTGGACAGAGGCTCAGAGCACTCCACCCAGCTGCTCTCATCCCCTACCTGTCTTCTGATCCAGAGAGAACTCCAGCCCCTGGAGTGATTACTCAGTCGCGATTGGTCTCCCCAAGCCAGATGACCCTTCCTCTGCTGTGTTGCCCTTAAAGGAACAACTATACCATACTCACAAAATGAAATTTCTCTCAGGGGGCCTGTGATAATGTTCCAATGTCTCCAACATGCGGGTTCAATCAAATAGTAAGAGTTCCTGATGTAGAAAATCTCAATGCAATCAGGCAGCATCAGTATGGTTTTGTGAAAGAGAAATGACCTTGGACTAATTTCTTAGTGTTATTTCAGGAAGTAACAAGTAACACCGATAAAGGGGAACATGTGGATGTGGTGTACTTAGAATTCCAGAAAGAATTTGACAAAGTGCCACATCAGAGTAAGAGTCCATTAACTAGTGGGTAACATGTTAACATGGATGGAGGATTGATTGGTCAACATGAAACAGAGTTAACATTAATAGAGCTATTTTGGGGTTGGCTTGGCAAGATGTGACAAATGGAGGACCACAGGGATCAGTACTGGAGCCTCATCAGTTTACAGGCAATGATTTGGATGAAGGGACCAAATGTTTGGTTGCTGGATTGGCTGGTGATGCTGGAGAAGTAAATTGTGAAGAGGACATCAGTGTCAAAGGGACATGGGCAGGTTAAGCGAGTGGACGCAAATTTGGCAGATGGAGTATAATGTGGGAAAATGTGAATCCATCCAGGAAGAATAGAAAAGCAACATATTATTTAAATGGAGGGAGATTGCAGAACTCTGAAGTACAGAGGAATCTGGGCATCCTGGTACATGAATCGTTAAAAGTAGGGCTGTTTTCTGTTGAGCCTCACGTGGGATTTTCCAGTCTTGAGGCACGCGAGGCTGGAAAATCCCACCCAAGCTTTCAATTCCAAATTTTATTAATCGCATTTAAATTTCACCAGCTATCATGGTGGGATTTGAACCTAAGTCCCCAGAGGAATAGCCTGGTTTTCTGGATTACTAGTCTGGTGACAATGCCACGACGCCAAAGTCTCCCCATAACTGATGTGAGCAGAGATGCTGATTGATTGAGCAATAAGATTAGGCAGATTCCATCCTCATGTATCCTGGAAATCAAAGTGAGATGGGGGATAAAATGAAAAATGTGGCTGTGTCTACAAGGAGTGAAACTGCACTCTGTTAGAGCCTGATTTTAACTCTGTTGTTGATGGGTTTTGAATGTATTAAGATCTCACCCTGTGATTGCCATAGATATGCACTAATATGTTTGTTAAAAATCCCTTTCAATGTCAATGCGATGGAGAAAAGAAAGCTTTGCATTTATAGAGCACCTTATCGTTTGCCTCAGGAATGCCTCAAATCACTTGCATGCAATGAATTACTCGTTTAAATAGGTTAATGGCTGCATTAAAATTCTGCACAAAGAATTTCATGTAGTCAATTTAAACAGTGCCCTGTCAGGTTAAATGAAACACTTCACTATTAAATGTAGTTTATATTCAGGAACAGAAGAAATGGAAAATAGGAGCAGGAGTAGGCCATTCAGCCCCTTGAGCCTGCCACTACACCATGGCCAATTATCTTCCTCAATACCACTTCACCGCACAATCCCCATCTCCCTTGATGTCGTTACTATCTAAAAATCTATCGGTCTCTGCCTTTAACATGCTCTATGATTGCGCCTCCATATCTCACGGGTGGAGAATTCCACAGGTTCTGAATGAAGAAATTTCTCCTCATCTTGGTCCTGAATGGCCTACCTCTTGTTGTGAGACTGCATTCCCTGGTTCTAGACACCAGCCGCCGCGCCATGTCCTCCTTTCACCACCGACACTTGGCTTCAGTTTGTTCACGGCAGGCGATGAAAGTCAAGGGGCTCATCTCCTTCCCGCAAGACAGAATCTTAAAGAATAACTTGATCTGTGACTGAGTAGTGGCCAGGGTCCTGGATAAATGTCTGACAGATGTCTGGCAGATGAGAGAGGAATTAACTCTAGTTAAGGCAGTATAAATTGTCATAGAGTCATAGAGGTTTACAGCATGGAAACAGGTCCTTCGGCTCATCTTCTCCATGCCACCATTTTTTTTGTGAGACAAACTGAGCTCACAAATTAAAACTGGGTATTTGTTCATGAAGAAGGCGAGATCCCATGGATGAGAACAAAGGCGGGATTTTATAGCCTCGCTTGTCCTGAAACCGTAAAATCCCACCTGAGGTAAATAGACCTTCCGCCCCTTGCCCAGTCTGATTCCCGTAGCAGGCGGGGCAGTAAAATCCTGGCCCAAATATCAAGCATTCTTTCCGGATGTATCACAGCTTGGTCTGGCTACTGCTCTGCCCAAGACCGCAAGAAACTACAAAGGGTTGTGAATGAAGCCCAGTCCATCACTCAAACCAGCCTCCCATCCATTGACTCTGTCTTCACTTCCCGCTGCCTCGGAAAAGCAGCCAACATAATCAAGGACCCCACGCATCCTGGACATGCTCTCTTCCGTCAGGAAAAAGATACAAATATCTGAGATCGCAAACTGACTCAAGAACAGCTTCTTCCCTGCTACCATCAGACTTTTGAATGGATCTACTTTATATTAAATTGATCTTTCTCTACACCCTAGCTATTACTGTAACACTACATTCTGCACCCTCTCCTTTCCTTCTCCCCTATGTACTCTATGAACGGTATGCTTTGCCTGTATAGTGTGCAAGAAAAAATAATTTTCACATGTATCCCAATACATGTGACAATAATAAATCAAATCAAATCAAAGTGAAACCATTCAGTTTGTAGGTCATAAGAGGGAAAGCGCGCCAAAGCCCAAACCTGTGAAAATGAGGAAAGGTGTGCCACCCGCCATTTTGAAATACTTTGGGTGACAGCAGGGGGAGCAGAGGGCCACAGCCATGGACAAATATGTCATTTTAGAACTGTAAAAAGAGAGAAAAACAGTGAAGCCAAACCATATATGGGTGCACCACAGAAAAAGGAAAGAGCTTCCCTCAGGGGAGTGAATGAAATGGAAAATAAACATTGGAATATTAAACTTGAAGTGGAGTTTAAATTAGGCACAGAGGCAGGAGTTTCTGTCCATCTAAGAAAGCAAAATTGCACAAGCAGAATTACATTGTCACCCTCATTGATCAAGTTACAGGATCCAGGTGGGACAACACTGAAAGACAGGGAAATGATTGAACCTCTCTATTCCATCCAGAATCAAGAAGCTTCTTCATGAAGCAGAGAGGCATGCTTAAAACTGAAGTACATTTATCATGTTGCTGATGAACGCTGTAGTAATCCATTCAGGAATAAACCTGGAATATTCCCAGGCCTGGGGAATCTGAAGGCTGAGTATAATATCACCCTAACGGCTGATGCTTAATCAACCTGTTTGCACTGAGGAAAATTCCTCACCCGCTCTTAGACAAAGTCAAGGGTGAAATTGAGAAGATGCTACAGCAAGGGGCTATCTCACTGCTCACCATGCCAACAAAGTGGAACTCCCCCACCCCCCCACCTCACACCACAGAGGTATCATGGGCTACCCCACACCACCTCCCCCCTCCGCACAATCATCGGGGACTCTCTCCCAACCCCCACCACCCCCAGGAGTTGGTATTTTCCCCCTCACTGCTTGCTCCCCACCCTCCGTGCCTGCAAGTTCGCCGTTCACCATCGATGTGCAGCCCCCCTTCACCATACGTAAGGGGAACATTCCTGAGGGGCTCCCACAAGGGTCTGCCCCAGCAATGTTCCAACCCTGGCAGTGCCAATCTGTGCCAAGGGACACTGTCCAGGCATATTCCTCTCCCGCCCCACAACCCCCCACCCTCCCGGGGGACTACACCTACCTTTGCACTCCTGGGGGGGGGAGTGGTGGGGGGTGGAGGGGGGGGAATCCCCCTCGACTGAATCTCATCTTTCAAAAGCTGTTGTAAACCTTGCCAATGTCACCTCACGTCGGCGAGGTTTGAGTATTCAGTGAGGGTGGAGGGATCATGTGGCAGGAGACTGGCTAATGAGATGTAAATGAGTGGATTTGAGGATTATCATACCAGACCAATCATGATCTTGATGAATGGTAGCGCAGACTTGATGGGCCGAATGGGTTACTTCCACTGCTATGTCTTATGGAGACAGTAAAACAGCATGAGGAAGAACAGATCAAATGAGTTTGGAGCTTTAACTATAGGACGGAACGCATGAGTTACCAGTGCGGAGGCCCAGGCAGAGCACAGGTACAAGACCAATAGAGAAAAGGTACAGTCATCAAAGAGCCCCACAGCCAAAGACATGGAGGATTAGATGTGGGCGGCACGTGGCACAGTGGTTAGCACTGCTGCCTCACAGCTCCAGGGACCCGGCTTCGAATGCCGGCTTGGGTCACTGTCTGTGTGGAGTCTGCACGTTCTCCCCGTGTCTGCGTGGGTTTCCTCCGGGTGCTCCGGTTTGCTCCCATGCTGGTTAGGTGCATTGGCCGTGCTAAATTCACCATCAATGTACCGGAACAGGCTCCGGAGTGTGGCGACTCGGGGATTTTCATAGTAACTTCATTGCAGTGTTAATGTAAACCTACTTCGGACACTAATAAATAAACTTTAGGAAATGCAAAAGAGAAACAAAGTGCCTTGGAAAGAAAGCCAATAGAAACTTGGCATTCTGACTCAGCTCCTGGTGGAGATAAAGAAGAAATAAAACAAAGTTTGACAGCCACCCAGGAGAAGGACACTCCCACTGACAGAACGGAAAGTGCAGAATGTCCTCAAGCTCAGAAAGGGATCAGAATAAGATCAGGGAGACTGGTCAAGGCACCTCAGAGATTAACCCTGTGCAGTCTGAGACTTTGGTGGGAGATTAGAGCAAATGACTGCAGGTGCTGGAATATAAAACAAAAAGGGAAAATGCTGGAAAATCTTACCAGGTCTGACTGCTTCTGTGGAGAGAGAAACAGCGCCAACAGTGTCGGCACAGTGGCACAGTGGTTATCACTGCTGCCTCACAGCGCCAGGGACCCAGGTTCAATTCCGGCCTCGGGTTACTATCTGTGTGGAGTTTGCACATTCTCCCCGTGTCTGCATGGGTTTCCTCCGGGTGCTCTGGTTTCCTCCCACAGTCCGAAAGACATGCGGATAGGTGGATTGGCTATGCTAAAATTGCTCCTTCGTGTCAGGGGGACTAGAAGGGTAAATACGTGGGGTTATGGGAATAGGGCCTGGGTTGGATTGTTGGCTGCATGCTCGATGGGTCGAATGGCCTCCTTCTGCAATGTAGGATTCTATGATTTCAAATCTGGATGACCCTTTGTGAGAGCTGGGGGGGATGTTGATGTAAGTAATTGGGATAAAGACTTGGGGAAGATGTAGAGTAAAGGGTTAACATCGAAAGCTGATGTTACTGTGATGTAATAATCCATGACTGGATAACAAAGACCTGGAGTGAGGTAAAATTACAATCAGAGTATTTACAACATATATAGAAGCTGTAAGTAAAGAATGGTGATCTTAACAGACTGTGGTCACAAGCAGATGACTTTGGGAGAGTAGACAAGCTCCAAAGAGCCCCATCCAGACCCCGAACACATGACAAAACACAAGGAAGAGGTGCTATCCAGGAGTTTTTTAAGTTTATTTTATTAGTGTCACAAGTAGGCTTACATTAACACTGCAATGAAATTACTTCGAAAATCCCCTAGTCGCCACACTCCGGCGCCTGTTCAGGTACACTGAAGGAGAATTTAGCATGGCCAATGCACCTAGCCAGCACGTCTTTCGTAGGAAACCGGAGCACCCGGAGAAAACCCATGCAGACACAGGGAGAACATGCAAACTCCACACAGACAGTGACCCAAGGCTGGGATCAAATCCAGGTCCCTGGCGCTGTGAGGCAGCAGTGCTAACCACTGTGCCACTGTGCAAATTCAACACTCTGAAAGGCAGCATAGAGGGAAACCATTCATCCCATCAAGTGTGTGCTGATTGCAAGAGCTCTCCAATTAGTCCCACTCCCCTATTCTTTCCAGTTTTTCCTTTTCAAATATTAGTTCAGTTCCCATTTGAAAATTATTGTTGAATCTGCTTTCACTATCCTTTAGGACAATGGATTCCAGGTCACAATAACTCACAGAATTCTCCTCACCTCACCTTTGATTCTTTCTCCAGCTATCCCAAATCTGTGTCCTCTGGTCACCGATCCTCTCGCCACTGGAAACAGTGCCTTCTTATTTATTCTGCCAAGACACTTTGATTTTAAACCTATACATAATGACCCAGGTGAAACCACAGGAGAGTCCTCAGGGCTTTTTGAAACCACAGAATTGGCAAAAGAAGCAATGGTGGTAAGAGGAGAAATTATTTCACACAGTAAGTTGGTGGGATCCGGAATGTACTGCCCCAGAATGTGCTGGAGACAGGTTCAGTCAAGGCATTGAAGAGAAAATTGGATTATTATCTGAAAAATGAAAATGTGCAGGGTGTGAAATTGGTCAGTTTACATCAAGCAAAATACAACAGTAACCATTCCATGATTCTGGGGACATTCTGTTGGCTTTGCTGACTGCCGTTGTGCATTGGTGTGACATCTTAAGCCTCAGGCATGTTAAGACTCTAAGTCTTGCTTGTCCCAGCCTTTAGCTATTCCACCCATTTTTCTCTTTCTTATCTACAATACTTTAAATGTATCCACATGAAATTTCACCGCCATCCTTCTGCCAACATACACCTTTTATCCAACAGTTTCCACAATGTCAGTTCTGCCTCTTCCAATTCCACTGCCCCACCTAGTTTGAGGGGAGAAGGCAGGGGAGTGGCACTAGGGGAATTGCTCCTTCAGAGTGCTAGCATAGACATAATGGGCCCAATAGCCTGCTTCTGTGCTGCATTACTTCAAGAGAGAATATGGTCATGAATAAGTAGCCAAGATGTGAACAGCAGACGTTGTTCAGAGAAGAGAAGGGGCGGCACGGTGGCACAGTAGTTAGCACTGCTGCCTCACAATGCAAGGGAATCGGGTTCCATTCCCGGCTTAGGTCGCTGTCCGTGTGGAGTCTGCACGTTCTCCTCATGTCTGCCTGGGTTTCCTCCGGGTGCTCCAGTTTCCTCCCACAGTCCAAAGATGTACAAGTCAGGTGGATTGGTCATGCTAAATTGCCCCTTAGTGTCAGGGGGACTAGCTAGGGTAAATGCATGGGGTTATGGGGAGAGGGCCTGGGTGGGATGTTCTGTCGGAGAGTCAGTGCAGACTTGATAGGCCGAATGGCCTCCTTCTGCATTGTAGGGATTCTATAAGATTTGAGTGTTGCTAACAGTATGTGGTGTGAAGGATTTGCAGCTGAAACTCTCTGTTAACAGTAGCTGTTGAATGTTTATAGTAAAACCAAATGCTGAATAATCCTGTTCAAAATCTCCAACCAAACTGACCTTATATTTGTTTACCAGTCATGTGTGAGATTGGTCAGTTTACATCAAGCAAAATACAACAGTAACCATTTGTGATTCTGGGGACATTCTATTGGCTATTTGACTGCCGCTGTGCATTGGTGTGACATCTTCAACCTCAGGCATGTTAAGACCTCTAGCTCTTGCTTGTCCCAGCCTTTAGCTATTTCACCCATTTTTCCCTTTCTTATCTCCAATACTTTAAATGTATCCACATGAAATTTCACCGCCATCCTTCTGCCAACATACACCTTTTATCCCAGAGTTTCCACAATGTCAATTCTGCCTCTTCCAATTCCACTGCTCCATCCACTGCTCCTAAGCCGGGAATCGAACCCGATTCCCTTGCATCGAGATTGACATCAGTTTCAGTGGAACAGCCGCTTTGAGTTTCTGCATCACCTGCAGAGCATGAGAAACAAAAGCTGGCCTGAGGACCCCAAAGGCCCCATCCCCAACCCACCTCCAACATTGACTGTCCAAAGGGATTTGGGCACGAGGAAAGAACAGAGGTGTGGAACCCACTGATAGCCTTCTTCAAGATGCAGCAAGGATGTGATAGACTGTATGGCATCCAGCTGTGCCATGTGATCCCGTGACATGCATAGTGTTAACTCTGATTAATAAACTTTCATGAAGAACTTTGTCAAAAGCCTTTGAAAATCATTGAAACCCATGGGGGGGAGGGGGGTGGGGGGGGGGGGGGCAGTTTTCCCATCCCACATGTCACAGGAATCGTAGTGGGCGGGGGGGAGGGGGTGAACCATGCAAAGGTTCATTGACCTCAGGCGGGATTTTCCGGTTTTAGGGCCGGAAAATCCCACACCTGATATTTTCCTTAATCAAATAAGTCAAAATGGTTGTTGAAACAGCATCAACCCCTTCTGATGGATACAGTTATGACTGCTGATAATCTTTAAATTCATTTCTAATAATAAATTATGTTATTTAATACAAAATGGAAGCATTACAGATTCAACTTTGCTTTGGATATTGTCTTGGCTGCATTGGTATCAGGAAAATAAGAGTTCTTAATATGATTTTGCAACATTCGATTTGACTTGATTATTGTCACGTACTGGGATACAGTGAAAAGTATTGCTTCTTGTGCACTATACAGACAAAGCATACCTTTCATAGAGAAGGAAATGAGAAGGTGCAGAATGCAGTGTCACAGTCATAGCTAAGGTGTAGAAAAAGATCAACTTAATGCAAGGTAAGTCCATTCAAACGTCTGACAGCAGGGAAGAAGCTTTTCTTGAGTCGGTTGGTATGTGACTTCAGACTTTTGTATCTTTCCTCGACAGAAGAAGGTGGGAGAGAGTATGTCGTGGGTGCATGGGGTCCTTGATTTTGCTGGCTGCTTTTCCAAGGCAGTGGGAAGTGTAGACGGAGTCAATGGATGGGAGGCTGGTTTGTGCGATGGACTGGGCTTCATGCATGACCGTCTGAAATTTCTTGCGGCCTCGGTCAGGATAGGAGCCATACCAAGCTTTGATACATCTGGAAAGGATGCTTTTTATGGTTCATCCTTTCAATATCATTGTCATATTATCATATACTGGGAAACAGGCTTCTATGTGTGAGTAGTGTGCCTGGTTTAATTGAAGTGGAGACAGTTAGACTGTAAAGGTCCAAGCATCATAAAAGAGATAAGAAAGCAAGTGGTTGAAATGGTAATTAATGACTGTAGAAGTACTGTTAAATGTGTAAAGGTGATTTTCTGTCTTAAATGTTAGTTTTTTTCTTTGTTTTTATTAAATATAATATTTAAAATCATCATTGGTGATCTGGGAATTGACTTACCTTGACTTCAGATAATTCCTCATCACACACAAATTGCAAACCGTTGTGGCAGCTTGCTCCAAGTTTCCCTTTGGGATTTGGGCAACCTGGAACTGGGGTGGTCTCAGTGTCTGAAAAGAATTAGCAACTCGCTGCTATGACGTTGTTTCTTTTTTAAAAAAGTGTCGTAAGGTGAACCACAGGAGCGATTATTGGACAAAATTTGATTTCAAGCCAAATAAGCAGATATTAGGGCAGTTAGCCCAAGAGGTAGGATTTTGAGGAGTGCCTTAATGGAAGAGAGAAAAGTAGAAACATTTATGAAGGTCCTGAGCTTAAAGCTTAGGTCGCTGGATGTGACTGCCAATAATGGAGCAAAAACAAAGGGCAGGATTTTCCAGCCGCGCTCACCCCAAAACCAGAATATCCCACCTGAGGTCAATGGACCTTTGCATGGATCACCACCTCCCCCACTGCCCCCCCCCCACCCCCCACCCCGTCCATTATGATTCTCATGGCGGGCGGGACAGGAAAATACTCCCCAAAATCTCAAATGCACAAGTGGCTAAAGTATCTCCTCATGTGCTCAGTGTCAAATTGTGTTTGATATCTCCCCTTGGAAAATTTCATTATATTAAAGTCTCTATATAAATACAACTTGCTATTGCGCTCTCATGTTTCTTCCAATGTCACACAGCTAATCTTTCATGTTGTCCCTAATTATTAATAGCACTGTTCCCCCAGGTATTGACACACAGCTAATAGGGCTGTAGTTATTTGTATTTGATTTTGTTACTTCCTTTTGGAAGCAGTGCTATGTTGGCACGTGTCCAACCCAACATCATCTGTCCAGCAATTACTGATACCCAAACAATAGCTGTCAGCATCTCATAGATTGCATTGCTAGCCTTACTTAGCACCCTCGCTGTGGAGTTTTCAGCTTCTAAACCTGCCTTTGATTTAAACATAAGCAACGTGAATGTCAGTAAGTTCAGTTGTGGACCCTCCTTATGATTGATTCTGTATTACTCAATGTGTTCTCTAGTTAATACTTGGAGGAAATAATGTCTAGAAGCTGCTTCGGAGGCAAAACTATAAATTACCAAATATTTTTAGGATTAAGAAAGTCTGCTGTTTTATTATTTATGGTTTAGTTATTTTCAGGCTGTGAGGTAAGCTAAGGACTTTATCATTCCCAGAGTGGACCAGCCAATAAGTGGAGAATTACATTGAATTTGGGGCAGCACGGTGGCACAGTGGTTAGCGCTGCTGCCTCACAGTGTCAGGGACCCGGGTTCAATTCCGGCCTCGGGTCACTTTCTGTGTGGAGTTTGCATGTCCTCCCCGTGTCTGCATGGGTTTGCTCCGTGTGCTCCGGTTTCCTGCCACAGTCCAATGAAATGCGAATTAGGTGGCCTGGCCATGCTAAATTGCCCCTTACAGTCAGGGGATTAGCTAGGGTAAATGTGTGGGGTTATGGAGATAGGGCCTGGGTGGGATTGTGGTCCGTGCAGACTCAATGGGCCGAATGGCCTCCTTCTGCACTGTAGGGATTCTATGAGATTCTATGAATTTGTAGCCATTCGACCCCTCCAGCTTGTGCTAGTATTTATGATCCACATCGTCCTCTTCCCTTCATCTGACCCTATATTTTCTTTCTGCATCCATGTTGGCATGGATATTGAAGGGGGCAGGGGGGAGGGGCAAAGGGGTGTGACGGGCAATTGGAGGGCTGTTTATTGGCTCCTCGCTACTGAGTCATCGCACCTTGTACGGGTCAGCCGGTGCCTCAAGTAGACAATAACATATACAGAGCATCAGATAGAGATAAACTTCAATGAAAATCCAATGTTCCAAAACAAAACAGCAAGGCCTGCTTCCCGCCCAGCCTTCCTCCGCACCCAGCAGCCTCTGACATCTTGCCGGGGGGCCATCTGCCAAGATCCCACTTTCAATTCATCTGCCCCGTACCCCCGCCAACTTCCAGAGCACTTTTACCTGAGTCGGGTTTGCAGAGCTGCTGAAGAACTGGATGTGTTATTCTGCTCTGGAGTTCACATGCCGGATGTGGACCACAACCCAGGTACAGAGGCCCCAGAATCATCGCAATTCATGGAAAAACTTACTGTCAGGGTATTTGATTTGATTTTAATTTGATTTATTATTGTCACATGTATTAATATACAGTGAAAAGTATTGTTTCTTGCGTGCTATACAGACAAAGCATTCCGTTCATAGAGAAGGAAAGGAGAGAGTGCAGAATGTAGTGTTACAGTCATAGCTAGGGTGTAGAGAAAGATCAACTTAGTGCGAGGTAGGTCCATTCAAAAGTCTGATGGCAGCAGGGAAGAAGCTGTTCTTGAGTCGGTTGGTACGTGATCTCAGACTTTTGTATCTTTTTCCCGACGGAAGAAGGTGGAAGAGAGAATGTCCGAGGTGCCTGGGGTCCTTAATTATGCTGGCTGCTTTTCTGAGGCAGAAGGAAGTGTAGACAGAGTCAATGGATGGGAAGCTGGTTCATAGAGCACATAGAAGAAGGATAGGAGAGGGTGCAGAATGTAGTGTTACAGTCATAGCTCGGGTGTAGAGAAAGATTAGTTTAATATAAGGTGGGTCCAATCAAAATTCTGATGGCAGCAGGGAAGAAGCTGTTCTTCAGTCAGTTGGTACATGTCCCTCAGACTTTTGTATCTTTTTCCTGACAGAAGATGGCGGCAGAGAGTATGTCCAGGGTGAGTAGGGTCCTTGATTATGCTGGCTGCTTTTCCGAGGCAGCGGGAAGTATAGACAGAGTCAATGGATGGGAGGTTGGTTTGCGTGATGGACTGAGCTTCGTTCACGACCCTTTCTAGTTTATTGCGGTCTTGGACAGAGCAGGAGCCATACCAAGCTGTGATACAATTGGAAAGAATGCTTTCTATAGGTGCATCTGCAGAGGTTGGTGAGAGTTGTAATGGACATACCGAGTTTACTTTGTCTCCTAAGAAATTAGAGGCATTGGTGGGCTTTCTTATCTATAGAGTCCACATGGAGGGATCAGGATAGGTTGTTGGTGATCTGGACACCTAAAAACTTGAAGCTCGTGACCATTTCTACTTCGTCCCCATTGATGTAGACAGGGGCATGTTCTCCACTACACTTCCTGAAGTCAATGACAATCTCCTTCATTTTGTTGACATTGAGGGAGAGATTATTGTCTTCGCAGCAGTTCATCAGATTCTCTATCTCTTTCCTGTACTGTGCCTTGTCATTGTTTGAGATCCAACCCAATACGGTGGTGTCATCAGCAAACTGGAAAATGGAGTTGGAGGGGAATTTGGCCACACAGTTAGAGGTGCATTAGGAGTATAGTAAGGGGTTGAGGACACAGCTTTGTGGGACCCTGGGTTTGAGCAGCTCTGACATGGTCACATTCATTGACAATCTCTAGCCAACCTGATAGGTTGGTACGGTGGCACAATGCTTAACACTGCTGCCTCACAGTGCCAGGGACCCGGGTTTGATTCCTGGCTTCAGTCACTGTCTGTGCGCAGTCTGCACATTCTCCTCGTGTCTGCGTGGGTTTCCTCCGGGTGCTCCGGTTTCCTCCCACAGTCCAAAGATGTGTGAGTTAGATTAATTAGCCATGTTAAATTGCCCCTTAATGTCAGGGAGATGAGTAGGGTAAATATGTGGGGTTACGGGGATAGGGCCTGGGTGGGATTGTTGTCAGTGCGGGCTCAATGGGCTGAATAGCCTCTTTCTGCACTGTAGGGATTTTATGATTCTATGATGCGGTTGATCCTTAACTGCCCCTGTGAAATGACCGAGCAAGCCATTCACTTCCAAGGGCAATTGGGGTGGGTAACAAATGCTGGTCCACCCACATCCGGTGAAAGAATAAAGGGAATAAAAGTGTCAGAGAGGCCGGTAACTAGTCGATACCAACATAAGGTGATTGGCAAGAGTAAAAGCTGTTTTTATTGAAGTTTATTTATTAGTGTCACAAATAAGCTAACACTAACACTGCAATGATTTTCACTACTGTGAAAATGATCTCGTCGCCACACCCCCAGTGCCTGTTCGGGTACACTGAGGGAGAATTTAGCATGGCCACTACACCTAACCAGCACGTCTTTTGGATTGTGGGAGGAAACCGGAGCACCCGGAGAAAACCCATGCAGACACGGGGAGAACGTGCAAACTCCACACAGACAGTGACCCGAGCCGGGAATCAAACCCGGGTCCCTGACGCTGTGAGGCCACAGCGCTAACCACTGTGCTGCCACAGATGGGATGATGGAAGAGAAATGTTCCATCTTGAGTTGCTAAAATCTGCCTGACGGCATGGGGGAAGCAGGAGCGTTTGAAAGGGAATTAGATAAAGACTTGAAAAGAGAAAAATTGCAGCAGGACTATGGAAGGTCAGGGAAGTAGTATTCATCGGATTGCTGGTCCAAAGAACCCACTAAGGCACAATGGACCAAAAGTACTATATTATTCTGTGGTTGTATGATTCTAGATGGCCCATGCACTGAATGCTCTAAACATAATGCGTTACGTGTGAAATCAAGGGAAAGTGTGGAGGATGATCATTGCTACCTCTGCCCACACCCTGAGTGTACTTCATGTGTGGCTCGCGGACACAAGGGACAAAATAGAAAATTGCTTTTAAAAAGTATTGTGTGCGCAGAAATTCTTAAACACATAATTAGTTGGTTAATTAGGTGGTGGAAGACTAACGATGCTGAATAAATAATAATCTTTCTGGCATTGCATTATTGTGACTACTTACATCCTTTCCTCAGAGAAACCACGGAAGCAATTTTGATCTTTTCAAATCCAATTTAGCTTCATTCAAATTGGGAACGTGGATAATATTTTGAATATAATCAATCTCAGGCACGTGGTTCTGCTCAAGCAACGTGTTTCCAACATACACTTCACATTTAAACGGGAAACTGAGTTGGGTTTTGCAGGGTACCAGGTATTGCCGCTAAACCACTTTGATTTGATTTGATTTGGTTTGATTTATTATTGTCACATATATTGATATATAGTGAAAAGTATTGTTTCTTGCTATACAAAGCATACCGTTCATAGAGAAGGAAAGGAGTGATTGCAGAATGTAGTGCTACAATCATAGCTACAGTATAGAGAAAGATCAACTTAATTTAGGGTAGGTCCATTTAAAAATCTGATGGCAGCAGGAAAAAAGCTGTTCTTGAGTTGGTTGATACCTGACCTCAGAGTTTTCTATCTTATTCCCGATGGAAAAAGGTGGAAGAGAGTGCAGGGTGTGTGTCCTTGATTATGCTGGCTGCTTTGCTGAGGCAGCAGGAGGTATAGACAGTGTCAGTGGATGGAAGGCTGGTTTGTGTGATGGATTGGGCTACGTTCACTACCCTTTGTAGTTTCTTGTGGTCTTGGTCAGAGCAGGTGCCATACCAAGCTGTGATACATCCAGAAAGGATGCTTTCTATGGTGCATTTGGAAAAGTTGGTGAGAGTCGTAGCAGACATGCCAAATTTCCTTAGCCTCCTGAGAAAGTAGAGGCCTTGGCGGGCTTTCTTAACTATAGCATCGGCATGGAGGGACCAGGACAGGTTTTTGGTGATCTGGACACCTAGAAACTTGAAGCTCCTGTGTTTTCCCTGTAGCCAAAAGATTCAGCAAAATCCTGAAGATTGAATGTGGTTTCTGTCTCAAAGGCAGGTGTCATGACCCGATCTGTGTGGAAATGTAGCTGGCCTATCGGCCCCGGAAGGATTAAAACCATTACTTACTTCTTGTGGCACAGAGCTGAAAGAGGAGGGATGGGTGGAAGAGCACTTAAAGGCCAACTGTGAGATACTTTGGCACATGACCTGGTTGCATCTCTAGCAAGAGATTAATCCCCTTTCAGGCGACTGAAAGTCATTTATGATTCTATCTAAAGACAAGATGAGAAAGCTAAGGTCTCTTTGCTCTCTCTTTCTTTCTCTCTCTCTCTCTCTTTCCCCCTTTCCCCAAGAGTAGCAAGGCCCCAATAAAACCCAAGTAATGATTAAAGTTAAAAACAAGTCAAGTGTACATGGAATTTATGCTGGACTGTTATAAAATCTCTAATTAAACCCCAGCAGGTGATGGCATCCATAGTGGGCGGCATGGTGGCACAGTGGTTAGCACTGCTGCCTCACAGCACTGGGGACTCGTGTTCGATTCCCGGCTTGGGTCACTTGTCTGTGCAGAGTCTGCAGGTTCTCCCTGTATCTGTGTGGGTTTCCTCCTGGTGCTCCAGTCTCCTCCCACACTCCAAACAAGTGCAGGTTAGTTGGATTATCTATGATCAGTACACAGGATTATGGGGATAGGGCAGGGGAGTGGGCCTAGGGCATTATTACAGAGGGTCAGTGCAAACTCGATGGGCCGAATAGATTCCTTCTGCACTGCAGGGATTCTGTAATTCTATTCAAAAATGAGGTGAGAGAACTGAGGGTTTTTTTCCTATCTCTCTTCCTCTTTCGCCAAGAGTAGCAAGGCCCAAAAACCCCTAGTTTTTTAAACTTTATTTATTAGTGTCACCAGTAGTCTTACATTAACACTGCAATGAAGTTACTGTGAAAATCCCCCAGTGGCCACACTCTGATGCCTGTTCGGGTTCACTGAGGGAGAATTTAACATGGCCAATGCTCCTGACCAGCACGTCTTTCAGACTGTGGGAGGAAACCGGAGCACCTGGAGGAAACCCACACAGAAACGGGGAAAACATGCAGACTCCGCACAGACAGTGACCCAAGCTGGGAATCGAACTCAGGCCCCTGGAGCTGTGAAGCAGCAGTGCTAACCACTGTGTCACCGTGCCGCCTAGTGAAGGATTAAAGTTAAAGACAAGTTGAGAGTACGTGGAACTTATGCTAGACTGTTATAAAATCTCTTAATAAACCGCAGCAACATTATGGCGTCCAATTCTGGTCCCCACATTTTAAGAAGGGTGTCTAACCCTTGGTGATGGTACAAAAAGGAGGTTTACTGGAATGGTACAAGAAATAAGGAGTGCTGGTTAGGACTTAAGAAACTAGGATTGTTCTCCATAGATCAGAGAAGGTTTCTGGGAGACATGCTTTTGACAGAGGAGATGTGGAGAAACGGTAGCAAGTGTGGTTGAATCAGAATTCTTACATTTAAAATAATTGGCAAGAGATGAAATAAGGAGAAATTCTTTTAAACAGAGGGTCATTAATTTCTGGAATGTGCATTCTGAAAGGATGACAGAATCCAATTCCATCGGAGTTTCCGGAAGGCATTCGGACGTGTACATGGTGAGGACTAATTTGCAGGGTTTGTGGCAAAAGAGCTGGGCTGTGGGTCTAATTGGAAAGCTTTTCAAATAGCTGACACAGAGGCACATCAGGCTACACGACCTCCTTCTGCGCTCTATATGTCCTATCCTTTTACAGTTTAAAAAAAACTGTTACTACCAGAAGGAGGATCAGTAATTTAAAATAATTGTCAAAATATGCCAAGGGAGTGATGATGAGACTTTTTTTACGCGGCAGGTTCTGAGGATCTGGAATGGGCGGTGGAACAGTCATTTTCATTGGAACTTTGCTTGAAAAGTAAACTAGTCGCTGGGATGTGCAACTAATTGGATCACTCTTTCAGAGAGCTAGCACCAGCACAGTGAGGCTGAATGGCCTTCTCTTCTGCTGTATTATGCTATTTTTCACTGATCCTTGTGTTATGTATTTTTACTTCGAGAACTCCATTCAACGTAATCATAGGGCGGACTTTTCCCATCCCGCCCACCACGTAGCTGGATTTTCCAGTCTTGGGGCAAGCGCGGCTGGAAAATCCCACCCATAGAGTCAAAGTGTCATGACAGTACAGAAGGAGGGGCCATTCGGTCCAGTGAAGTCATGCTAGATCATTTAATTTTTTAATTCTTTCACACGCTGGTTAGGCCAACATCTATTGTCCATCCTAATTGTCCTTGTGGAGGTGATGGTGAGCCGCCTTCTTGAGCCGCTGCAGCCCCTGAGGTGTAGATACACCCACAGTGCTGTTAGGGAGGGAGTTCCAGGATTTTGACCCAGCGACAGTGAAGGAACGGCGATATATTTCCAAATCAAATGGCGTTTGACTTGGAGGAGAACTTGCAAGTGGTTGTGTTCATATGCGTCTGTTGCCCTTGTCCTTCTAGATGGTAGTGGCTGTGGGTTTGGAAGGTGCTGTTGAAGGAACCTTGGAGAGTTGCTGCAATGCATTTTGTTTATGGTACACACGGCTGCCACTGTTCATCAGTGGTGGAGGGAGTGAATATTTAAGGCAGTGGATAGGGTGCCAATCAAGTGGGCTGCTTTAATATAAAAGCAAAATACTGCGGATACTGGAATCTGAAACAAAAACAGAAAATGCTGGAAAATCTCAGCAGGTCTGACAACATCTTTGGGAAGAGAATAGAACTAGCATTTTGAGTCTAGATGATCCTTCATCAGAGCTGAAAGTGGGCTGCTTTGTCATGGATTATGTCGAGCTTCTTGAGTGGTGTTGGAACTGCACTCATCCAGGCATGTGGAGAGTATTCCATTGCACTCCTGACTTGTACCTTGTAGTTAGAAGTGAACTTGTAGGATGGTGGAGTTCCCATGTATCTGCTGTCCTTGCCCTTCTAGGTGGTAGGTGTCGTGGTTTGGTAAGTGCTGTCGAAGAATGTTGATTTGCTTATATGGTGTAAACATATTTAGAATTTGGATGTACACCTGATTCATGGCTCCCATACTCCTTCACAATTAAATTAAAAATAAATAAAAGAAAGATTTGCATTTGTAAAGGATCTTTCATGACCTCAGGAAATCAAAAGGCATTTTACAGTTCAGGGGTCACTTTTGGAAGCCTAGTCACTGTTGTTATGTAGGAAAGGCGGCAGATAAACTCCTACAAGTTGATTACCACCAGGAATGAATATTGGCCGGATGGAATTTCAACCACAATCAAAGGAAAAAGGAATTAGGTGAAACCTCGGCTGGGTTTCAAAAGCCTGTATATAATGAGAAGGCAGCAAAGCTGGAACATCTTACATATTGTACAAAGATCTTTGCTTCTGACCCTATCTCCCAGTGTCCAGGCTTCCCAGTAACTTCTCTTCCAATTCCAGTTTGGTCATTTTCACTTTGTGTCAAAACACTTTGGGAGCCAACACCAAAGATTGAGAATGAAGGGAGAAGGAAATATTTCCAGCAAATTCTGTCTCACACGATTCCACATGGATGAAAAGGACAACTTGGTCCAACTCAACGTATCCTTTCAGAAAGAACCTGCAGTTTCAAAACAGAATCTGGTTAATTCATTCCAAGGATTTCTCCAGCTGGATTACGCTATATTTCAGGACCACTAGCATAGTGGTTAGCAATAATCCAGAAGCTCGGATTGCAGATATGTACTGGAGTTTTCCCATCCTGCCTTCCACCCAAATCGTAGCTGGGGTGGGGGGTCCATGCAAAGGTCTGTTGACTCCAACCCATAATTTCAGATCTCATCACAGCAGCTAAGGGAATGTAAGTTTAAGTTTTGGAATAAGTTTATTTATTATTGTCACAAATAGGCTTACAATAACACTACAATTAAATTACTATGAATATCCCCCAGTTGTCACACTCTGGCTTTTGTTCAGGTACACTGAGGGAGAATTCAGCATGGCCAATCACCTAACCAGCATGTCTTTTGGACTGTGGGAGGAAACTGGAGCACCCGGAGGAAACCCACGCAGACACGGGGAGAATGTGCAAACTCCACACAGACAGTGACCCAAGCCGGGAATCGAACCCGGGTCCCTGGTGCTGTCAAACAGCAGTGCGAACCACTGTGTCACCGTGCCACCCATAAAATTATAAATTAAATCAAATCCGGAATTAAAAGCTAGGATCAGTCATGGTAACTATGAAACTGCAGGATTGTCATAAAAATTCATTGGTTCATTATATCCTTTAAGAAAGCAAATCTTTTTGTTGGCACCCAGCCTTGTCTATATGTGACTCCAGACCTACAGCAAAGTGATTGACTCTGAACTGCCCTCCAAAACGTCTGAGCAACCCATTCAGTTCTCAAGAAGCTGGCTCAGCAGCAAGTTTCAAAGGGCAGTCCGAGATGGGCAGTGAATGTCAATGAGACATAAGATACAGGAGCAGAAGTAGGCCATTTGGCCTCTCGAATTGGCTACACCATTCAATGAGATCATGACTGATCTGATGGGATAATCCTCAACTCCACTTTCCCACCTTATCCCCATAATCCCCAATTCCCTTACTGATTAAAAACCTGTCTATCTCGGCCTTGAATGTAATGGCCCAGCTTCTACAGCCCTCTTCCACAGATTCACTGCCCTCTAAGGGAAGAAATTCCTCCTCATTTCTGTCTTCAATGGGTGACCCCTTACTCTGAGATTATGCCCTCTGGTCCTAGACTCTGCCACAAGGGGAAACAGCCTCTCAGCACCTACCCTGTCAAACCCCTGAGAATCCTAAAAGCGGGATTTACCGTTCAAGCCAACACGTGTTTTGCCGCGGTGGGAGGAAGCCCACCATTGGCCAGTGGCAGGATCATCTGGTCCCACTGTTGTCAATGGGGTTTCCCGTCTAATATAGCCCTCACCGTTGGCAAACCTTCAGCAGGGGTGTGCCATCAGCGGGACCGGAGATCCCACTGGGGTGAACGGCTGCCAAGTTCCAGTCTGTAAGTACCAATAAGGTCGCCTCTCATTCTCTAGTTAGTACAGGCCCAACCCACTCAACCTCTGAATTGAAAAGCAACCTGGAGGTCCGTTTCATATGACAAGCATATTTCTGATGAAGAGTTCTCTCCCACCAGTATTCGATTTCTTGTTGACAATCTTTCCGGCAACCCTCCCACACGTGACCCAGAAGGTTAGAATCATAGAATAGAATCCCTACAGTGCAGAAGGAGGCCATCGAGCCTGCACCAACAATAACCCCACCCGGGCCCTATCCCTGTGACACCATGCATTCACCCTGCTAATCTCCCTGATACTAAGGGACAATTTAGTATGGCCAATCAACCTAACCCGCACATCTTCGGACCATGGGAGGAAATCGGAGCACCCAGAGGAAACCCACGCAGACATGGGGAGAACGTGCAAACTCCACACAGACAGTCACCCGAGACCAGATTTGAACCCGGGTTCCTGGCACTGTGAGGCAGCAGTGCTAACCACTATGCCACCATGCTACCCTGGTACCACCATGTTGCCCTCACAGTCCCTCTCTAGTACTAAGGGTGAAATTATTCTGTCGCACCCGCCACGGAAATTGTAGAAAGCGAGGCACAAACCATGTAAAGGTCCGTTGATCTCGGGCGGGATTTTCCAGCCTTGGGGCAAGCGTGGCTGGAAATTCTTGCCCTGAGCCTCTAATCTAAACTAACACATCAGTCAACCACTGAGGGAGTGTTGCATTATCTCAGGTACTGGATAGTGGATGATGCTAAATTGATACCTTTCCAGGTAGTTGTATAAAATCCTGGGAGACTGGAAGTTTTCCCATTTATAGCCAATATTCTTTCCTCAACCAATACCACCTCAATTTGGGGTGGCACAGAGGCACAGTGGTTAGCACTGCTGCCTCACAGCGCCAAGGACCTGGGTTTAATTCTGGCCTCGGGTAATTGTCTGTGTGGAATCTGTATGTTCCCCCTGTGTCTGCGTGGGTTTCCTCCAGGTGCTCCAATTTACACCCATACTCCAAAGGTGTGCGGGTTAGGTGGATTAGCCATGGTAAATTGCCTCATAGTGTCAGGAGGATAAGCAGGGTGAATGTAGGGCTACACGGATAGGGCCTGAATGGGACTGTGGCCAGCGCAGGCTCGATGGGCTGAATGGTCTCCTTCTGCACTGTAGAGATTCTATGATGCTAATGCTTCTTATTTACTCTTCTTGGATCTCTGCTTTGTGGAAATTGACTGTGTGTTTGTCATCGTAATAATAGTGACTGCTCTTCAAAAGTGATTTGCTGGCTGCAGAATGCTTCAGGACGTTCTGTACTAATGTACCATACAAATGTAAATATATTCCTTTCTTATTTTCAACTTGTGATTCTGTGCCCTTTTCTCACAATTTAGTTTGATGAAGCTCTGCTGAGCAAAGCTCTCCATTTTGTTTACTATTGTTTATGCACCTTTTTACATTGCAGCACCAGCTGTAAGTCAGCAGCTGGCACTTTTGTCCTGACCAGAAAGCTGTGGGCTCAAGTCCCACTCCAGCGATTTCAGCTTAGAAATCGAGACTGGCACTTCAGTACAGTACTGAGGGAGTGCCGCACTGTCAGAGGTACCACCTTTCAGATCAGCTGTTGAACTGAGACCTCTGTGGGTAGAGAACACCTTTCCTGCAAACAACCAGCATAATCAAGGACCCCACGCACCCTGGACATTCTCTCTTCCACCTTCTTCTGTTGGGAAAAAGATACAAAAGTCTGAGATCACGTACCAACCGACTCAAGAACAGCTTCTTCCCTGCTGCCATCAGACTTTTGAATGGACTTACCTTATATTAAGTTGACCTTTCTCTACACCCTAGCTATGACTGTATCTCTACATCCTGCACTCTCTCCTTTCCTTCTCTATGAACGGTATGCTTTGTTTGTATAGTGTGCAAGAAACAATACTTTTCACTGTATACATGTGACAATAATAAATCAAATCAAATCCACCACTCCTTGGACAGCACCAGCCAATGGAGCTTTGGGACCTCACTCTTCCTCACTTCGTTCAGGATGTCAAAATTCAAGATCCTGTCTCCGGTAGTCAAACCTTGCCTGAACAGTGCTGTTGCCTAATGAAGCTGACTCTCGCCAATGGAGATTTAATAAACTAGGGACAAGAATGCTAATGATAATAACAAACCTTATTACTGTGACTTTGGTTTTCAAACCCGCTCTAATTTTCACCTTCACTTGTTCAATTTCTAAGTTTACCATCAGCTGTCAGAATGGGAAAGTTTAAAGGGATTTGTGTTTCCCTGATATGAAGGAATAATGGATGATCTAACTGAGATTTAAATTATTGGTTAGCACTGCTGCCTCACAGTGCCAGGGGCCAGTGTTCGATTCCCAGCTTGGGTCACTGTCTGTGCGGAGTCGGCATGTCCTCCCCATGTCTGTGTGGGTTTCCTCCGGGTGCTCCGGTTTCCTCCCACAGTCTGAAAGACGTGCTGGTTTGGTGCATTGGCCACGCTAAATTCTCCCTCAGTGTACCTGAACAGGCACCGGAGTGAGGCGACTAGGGGATTTTCACAGTAACTTCATTAATAAATAAACTCTAAATTAAAGGGATAGATTGGGCAGTCCTGATGGAGAAGAAAAGAGCACAATTTTAAGAGTGAAATCTCGAATGCTGTGTTTTATTGTAACACACCGGCCTCTGGGGGTTCTTCTTTTGGGATACAGGAGGACTACTCACACTCTCCTTTGTGTTTTCTTTTCTGGGTCCTATCTAGATCGTCCTGTTCATCTTTCCAGTGTTCATGTGAATGGTTTGGAAAGGGTCTGTCTGAATTCCCAGGCCTCTAGGTGGGATCATAGCTGTCTGTTGAAACTGCTGACTCCCTGGCTATGAGGGGTCTCCTCCTCAAACATCTGCAGGTCGGAGGGGAAGGAATTTTGAATTCCTCTAACCGCTACCTGAAGACTATTTTAGCTGTCCTGCTATTTCCTCAAAAGAGGCTAAAGAGAATCACTCCACGTCACTCTCTTGAAATTTGGGAATGAATCTATGCATCTTGAGGTCTTAGATCCTCACAAAAGGTGTGACAAGATAAAATTACATGATGTAGGAGGTAACGTATTAGCGTGGATGATGTGCGTTATCACATACGAGGCTTGATGCTCAGGAAATAAAGGCTTTTATTTGCTGCAACAAGGCAGCTACTAATTATATACACGATCCCAGACTGAGGGGTCCCAGACAGAGCAGAGACCTTTATACCTCTCCCAGGAGGCGGAGCCCGACTGGGATGTACCATAATAACTATAATACAAGGTGTAACAGCCCAACCCTAACCCCAACAGCAACAAGTAGAACAACCCATCCCTAACCCCAACAGCAACATATATACATACTTGTAGTACTGGCCAGACCCTGGCTCAGTACTATCTAGTGGGAACCAACGATGGTTCACCACAGTGGATAACGTGGATAAAGGCTTGAATAGTTAACAGAGAGCAGATAGTAGGGAAGAATTGCTCCTTTTCAGGTTGGCAGGCTGTGACTAATAGAATGCCATGGGGATCAGTGCTCGGGCCTCAACTATTTACAATCTATATCAATGACATGGATGAAGGGACCAAATGTCTGGTATCTAAATTTGTCAATAACACCAGTTTAAAGTTTATTTATTTAGTGACACAAGTCGGCTTACATTAACACTGAAATGAAGTCACTGTGAAAATCCCCTAGTTGCCACACTCCAGCCGACACCTGTTCGGGCACACTGAGGGAGAATTTAGCATGACCAACGTGCCTAACCAGCACGTCTTTCGGACTGTGGGAGGAAACCGGAGCACCCAGAGGAAACCCACGCAGACACGGAGAGAACGCACAGACTCCGCGCAGACAGTGACCCAAGCCGGGAATCAAACCCGGGTCCCTGGCGCTGTGAGGCAGCAGTGCTGACCACTGTGCCACTGTGCCGTCCAAGATAGGAAAGTAAGTTGTCAAGAGGAGGTAGGGATTTTGCAACGGGACATCGACAGGTTAAGCGAGCAGGGAAACATTTAGCAGATGGAGCATAATGTCGGAAAACATGAACTTATCCGCCTTGGCAGGAAGAATAGAAAAGCAACATATTATTTAAATTTGAAGGAGATTGCAGAACTCTGAGGTACACGTGGATCTGGGTGTCCTGGTACATGAATCACAAGACGTTAGTTTGAAGTGCAGCAAGTGATTAGGAAAGCTAATTGAATGTGGATGTTTATTGCAAGGAAAATGGAATATAAAAGTAGGAAAGTTTTTTACTGCAGCCACACAAGGCCCTGGTGAGATCACACCTGGAGTATAGAATCATAGAATCTCGACAGTACAGAAGGAAGGCATTTGACCCATTGAGCCTGCATCGACACCAATCTCACACAGGCCCTATCCCTGAAACCTCACATATTTACACAACTAATCCCCCTGACTTCCCTCCAACACTAAGGAGCAATTTATCACGGCCAACCAACCTAACCCGCACATCTTTGGACTGTGGGAGGAAACTGGAGCACTCGGAGGAAACCCATGCAGACACGGGGAGAAAGTGCAAACTCCACACAGACAGTGACCCAAGCTGGGAATCGAACCCAGATCCCTAGCACTGTGAGGCAACAGTGCTAACCACTGTGCCACCGTGCCACTCCTACTGTGTACAGTTTTGGTCTCCATCTTTAAAAAAAGATATAACTGCTTTTGAAGCAGTTCAGAGAAGGTCCACTCAACTCATTCCTGGGATGAAGGGTTATTTTAGGAAGAAAGGTTGAGGCGGTTGGGCCTAAACTCAGTGGAGTTCAGAAGAGTGAGAGGTGATTTTATTAAAACTTATAAGATCCTGAGCGGACTTGATAGGGTGGATACTGGGAGGATGTTTCCATTTGTGGGAGAGACTAGAACCAGGAGACACAGTTTAAGAATAAATGAACAATCGTTTAAGATAGAGATGAGGAGATTTTTTTTCTCTCAGATGGTCTGTGGAAATCTCTTCTCCAGAGAGCTGGCTGGCTCATTGAATTCATTCAGGGCTAAATTAGACAGATCTTTGGTAGATAAAGGAGTACAGGGTGATGGGGGGTGGGGGGAGGGGGGCAGACAGGACAGTGGAAATGCAACCTCACCCAGATCAGCCATGATCCTACTGAATGGTGGAGCAGGCTCAAAGGGTTGAATGGCCTCCTGCTCAGTCCAATGTTCTCCTGTTCAATCAGAATCCAACTTTACAGTACCATCTATCCCAGTAAAGGATTCCTATTCTTCCATCCAGCTGAATCAGTCATTACTGAATAATTGATTTTACAATCCACCAAGCCACTTTATATATTTAACTAAAATTAGATTATGGTGATATAATCTCTGGGAACTGTAAGATGGTAATAAAATGCTTAGACATGATTTGTTATATGTTGTCATCATAAATACTAGCTGATCCTCTTGCTTCAGTGTGCGTCAACTGGGTTTTCTAAAAATTCTATCACAGGATGTGGGAGTCACTGCAAAGTTTGCCCATCGCTGGTTGCCCTCGAGGAGGTGGTGGTGAGCTGCCTTCTTCAACCTGCTGCAGTCCATGTGATGTAGGTACACCCACAGTGCTGGTAGGGAGGGAGCTTCAGGAGTTGTGACCCAGCGACAGTGAAGGAACATCAATATGTTTCCAAGTCAGATGGTATTTGACTTGGAGGGGAACTTGCAGGTGGTGGTGTCCCTCTGTGTCTGTTGCCCTTGTCCTTCCAGATGGTTGTGGTTGTGGGTTTGGAAGGTGCTGTTGAAGGAACCTTGGTGAGTTGCTGAAGTGCATCTTGTAGATGGTGCACCAGGGGTGGGATTCTACCAAAAAAATTCTAAGTGCCGAATTTGTGTGAAAACTGGAGTAAATCCCGCTGGTTTTTTCCAGCGGAATTTTCAAAATGAATCACCCACACTCTGTGCACCGCAGAGTGCACTAGCATGAATCTTGTTAAAAATCAGGGGGCGGGGCCCTCTGGAGAGGCCAACAGCATCGCGCTGAGCGTCTGTCAGTGCCAAGATCAGCGCATGCGCAGTCGCCTCCTGATTGCTGGCCAGCCCCACGACCTGCATCGCTGCCCCTCCAACCCCTGCGTGGCCTGATCACTGGCCAGACCCGCAACTTCACAATGCTGCCCCTCCGACCCCCCGACCACCCACAGCCTGATCGCTGGCCTCTCAGACTTCTCCAGGCCAGCCCCAACACCCCCACTTCCCAACCCCCCGGCCCACCTCGATCTCACCCCCCCTCCCCCCCACCACCTTCCCTGGCAGTCTTGATCTCCCAATTCCCCACCCTCCCGCAGTCCCGATCAACCCTTCCCTCCCTCTGTCACTGATCCAAAGTGCAGAGTGGCAGCAAGACCCCCACCTCATCCCCCGCCAATCTCCCCCCTGCTCCATATCGGCCCAGCCCCCTTTGGCCCCGCCTCCTTGGTACTGCCCAATGCTCAGTGGGCAGTGCCACGGTGTCCCCTGGGCTTTGCCACTTTGCCCCTTGGGCAGTGCCAGGGACCAGGCTGGCACTGCCAGGCTGGCAATGCCTTGGTTCCCCCCCCCATTACCTCCGGCCTCCTGGGGGGGGGGGGCCTCCATGTCCTCCCTTCACACTAGCGGGGTCTGGCCACCAGCTCCCCTGATGAAGATTTAAATATTTTAATCAGCTCCGCGCCGATTTCTTGCACAGAGCTGACGATGCCAGAAATCTGGCGGCAGGAGATTCGCAGAGGCCCTGGTGCCCAGCGGGAAGTCCGCTACATGCGTCCGCTCATGTCACCCGGCCCACTGCGCTGCTGGGGAGAATCACCACCCCTCGCCACACCCCATTGAGTCAGTGGCGGAATGAGTGAATATTTAAAGTGGTGCCAATCCAGGGAGCCGTTCTGTCCTGAATGGTGTCGAGCTTCCTGGATGTTGTTGGAGAAAGTGGAGAGCATTCCTGACTTGTGCCTCTTAGATGGTGGACAGGGGAGGTCAGGAGGTGAATTACTTTGCAGCCTCTGACCTGCTCTTGTAGCCACAGTATTCATGTGCCTAATCCCCAGTTCAGTTCCTGTTAATGGTAACCCCCCCCCAGGATGTCGATACTAGGGGTTCAGCAATGGTAATGCAATTGAATGTCAAGGGGCGATGGTTAGATTCTCTCTTGTTTGAGATGGTCGTTGCCTGGCACTTGTGTGGTGTGAACGCTCCTTGCCACTTGTCAGCCCAAGGCCGGATATTGTCCAGTTCTTGTTGCATTTGGACATGGATTGCTTTAGTATCTGAGGAGTTGCGAATGGTGCCCAACTTTGTGCAGTCATTAGCGAACAACCATCTTCCGTTGTGCTGGGCATGACTGCAATCTGAGGAGAGCTTTCTCTCTGATTCCCATCGATCCTAACTTTGCTAAGTGTCCTTGACGCCACATTGGGTCAAATGCTGCCTTGATGTCAAGGGCATCTCACCTCACCTCTTGAGTTCAGCGCGTTTGTCCATGTTTGAACCAAGGCTGTAATGGGGTCAGGAGTTGAATGACACTGGCAGAACCTAAACTGAGCGTCTGTGCGCAGGTTATTGCCAACTAAGAGAACCCGACACCTTCCATCACTTTGCTGATGATTGAGAGTAGACTGATGGTGTGATAATTGGTGAAAGAGCATGAGGGGGGTCACCCAGACATTAGAAGGGTGTAAAGGAGGAGATATTGGGATAGGCTGTCTGTACTTAAAGTGGGTGAGACACCACTTTAAGATGCATCCAAGGATACTGAGGGAAGTGAGAGTGGGAAGTGCAGAGGCAGTGACCATCATTTTCTAGTCTTCTTTAGATGTCGGATAGTGCCAGAGGACTGGAGAATTCCAAACGTTACACCCTTTTTCAAAAGGGGTGTAAAGATAAGCGAGGGAATGCCAGCAGCAATAGAACCTCTGACAAGAGGAGAGAGAGCTAGAGAGGTGAAGAGGTTTGGGGAGGGAATTCCAGAGCTTTGGGCCCAGGAAGCTGAAAATACAATTACTAATAAGAATCATAGAATCCCTACAGTGCAGAAGGAGGCCATTTGGACCATTGAGTCTGCAATGATTCTCTGACACAGCATCCCACTCTGGCCCTATCCCTATCCTATTTACCCTACTAATCCCCGTAATCTACACATCTTTGGGCACTAAAGGACAATTTAGCATGGCCAATTCACCTAACCTGCACATCTTTGGACACTAAGGGGCAATGGAACATGGCCATTGCAGATAACCTACACTTCTTTGGAGTGTGGGAAGAAATCGAAGCACCCGGATGAAACCCACGCAGTCACGGGGAGAATGTGCAAACTCCACACAGACAGCCAGCCGAGGCCAGAATCGAACCCGGGTCCCTGAAGCTGTGAGGCAGCAGTGCTAACCATTGTGCAACTGTGGCACATAATAGTAGATTAAAATGGGAAAGGCGCTACTCATCTACTCTATATCCGTTTCAACTGTACAAATCATTTTACACAATGTAATTAACCCCTTTCAATAAAATATAGGGCAGGCTGTTAACCCAAGGGAACTTTTAAGCGAGAGACTTTTAGTCAGTAGGAGTTACACAGACAGCAAGTGGATGAAGCAATGGCTTATTTTCCCAAATGACTCGCATCAAAATAAGCAATACTTATTCAACCACTGTGAATGACACTTGGCAAGTATGCAGAATCTTTCAGTGAAATAAAACAGCACTCAAAGCTACCAATCTGTCAACGGACATCTGCTGGTGAATCCAAATGCCTTCCTGGCCCATATTTGGAACAGGGTTTAGAATTTTAATGCCATTCCAAACACACCACCGCACAGCATGCATCACAATGCGTAATTTATTTTGTAATGCACTGGGAGTGTTAAAGAAAAGCCTTAGTTTAATAAAACAGCATTTTATATGCAAGGAACCAATCAAATATTACCATGTTAATAGAAAACAGAAAAAATAATGTGAAATAAGGCAAACCAGTCACACAACTGTCATGGATTCTGCACTGAACTGGGTACAAAATACCAGGGGAGAGGTGACAGCACAAGTGCAGTTACCAGTTTGGTTTAGCTTTTCTTAAAATTCATTTATTAGTGTCACAAGTAGACTTAAACTAACATGGCAATGAAGTCACTGTGAAAATCCCCTAGTCGCCACACTCTGGCACCTGTTCGGGTACACTGAGGGAGAATTTAGCATGGCCAATCCACCTAACCAGCACGTCTTTCAGACTGTGGGAGGAAACCAGAGCACCCAGAGGAAACCCACACAGACAAGGGAGAATGTGCAGACTCCACACAGATAGTAACCCAAGCCGGGAATCGAACCCATGTCCCTGGCACTGTGAGGCAGCAGTGCTAACTACTGTGCCACCGTGTATAAGGTGAAGAGTAGGCTGTTCGAGTAGGGAAACACCTCTAACAAATGAGAAGGTTGTGGAAGTTCAAATAGTTTAGCTCCAAGTGGGAAGTGTGGAAAGGGGGAGGTCACTTTTATCACCTGTTACACTTTTGGGTTGCATTGATCCTTTTTTTAACCTGATATATTGGGTAACAGATCCCCAAGAGTATTTTTACCAATCTTGCTATCCAGTTTGAATTTGTGGAATTATAGAATCCCTAAGTGCAGAAGGAGGCCATTCAGCCCATCAAGTCTGCACCGACCATAATCCACCCAGGCCCTATTCCCGTAATCCCACATATTTACCCTGCTAATCCCCCTGTCACCAGGGTCAATTTAGCATGGCCAATCAACCCAACCCACACCGCACATCTTTGGACTGTGGGAGGAAACCGGAACACCCGGAGGAAACCCACGCAGACACGGGGAGAATGTGCAAACTCCACACAGACAGTGACCCAAGGCCGGAATTGAACGGTCCCTGGCACTGTGACGCAGCAGTGCCAACCACTGTGCCACCGTGCTGCTCCACACAGACATGGGGATAATGTGCATTGAAGGAAAAGTCTTATTCAGATTATTTAGCCAGTGGCTCTCGAATGTTGCTTTCTTTCGATTCTTGCTGCATTTGGAAGGTGGCAGAATTACACAACGCGACTTCAGAATTAGACTTCAACTGCCACATTTATCATTTCTATTCTTTCACGGGCTGTGGGCATCGCTGGCTCGCTTTGTATTTGTTGCCCATCCCTAATTGCCCTTGAATAGGTGGTGGCGAGCTGCCTTCTTCAACCACCACAGCCCCTGTGGTAAAGGTAAACCCACAGTGCTGTTAGGGAGGGAGTTCCAGGATTTCGAGCCAGCGACAGTGAAGGAACGGCGATATATTTCCAAGTCAGTGTTGTATATTTTAGATAGCTCAGGGCAGTGCAGGGATAATGTCAGTTTTTAAATGTATCACAGGTTTATTTACAAGTTTTAAAATATATCTGCAATCACAATATGTTTGCACTCATGCTTACAGCTTAGCTTCTAGTATCTTCTGTGCTACCTGTTTACTTTGCTCTAAGTCCACACCCAGGCTGAACCAATCAAGTACAGTGAGCATAGATCACTGTTACCAGACTGGCATAATCAATTACAGAGCAATTAAGTATTATGGTTGGGGTAGTGTGTGCTTTGGAGGGGAACTTGCAGGTGGTTCCCATGTATCTGCTGCCGTTATCCTTCCAGAAGGTAGAAGTCATGGGTTTGGAAGGCACTGTTGAAGAAGGTTTCACAAATTGCTGCAGTGCATCTTTTATATGGTACATACTGCTGTCACAGTGCATCAGTGGTGGAGGGAATGAATGGTTAAGATGGTAAAAGGGTTGCCAATCAAGCGGGCTGCTTTGTCCTTCTTGAGTGTTATTGGAGCTGCACTTATCCAGGCAAGTGGAGAGTGTTCCATCACATAGGAAGACGTGACTCCAGGATGGTGTGTTGCTTCCCTGGTACCAGGGTGTCACTAAACAGCCGCAGGGTATCCTGAAAGGGAAGGGTGATGAGTTAGAGGCCGTGGTACACGTCGGTACCAACGACATAGGGACATGGTAGCACAGTGGTTAGCACTGCTGCTTCACAGCTCCAGGGTCCCGGGTTCGATTCCCGGCTCGGGTCACTGTCTGTGTGGAGTTTGCACATTCTCCTCGTGTCTGCGTGGGTTTCCTCCGGGTGCTCCGGTTTCCTCCCACAGTCCAAAGATGTGCGGATTAGGTTGATTGGCCAGGTTAAAAAAATTGCCCCTTAGAGTCCTGAGATGCATAGGTTAGAGGGATTAGCGGGTAAAATATGTGGGGGTAGGGCCTGGGTGGGATTGTGGTCGGTGCAGACTCGATGGGCCGAATGGCCTCCTTCTGCACTGTAGGGTTTCTATGATTTCCTGCAGAGTGAATATTAGGAGTTAGTCAGGTGGTTAAAGAGCTGGACCTCAAGGATAATAATCTCAAGATTACTCCCAATGCAATGTGTTAGTGAGCGTAAGAATAGGAGGATACGGCAGATGAATGTGTGGCTAAGAAGTTGGTGCAGAGGCGGGATTCAGATTTTTGGAGCATTGGGAACTCTACTGGGGCAGAGGTGACCTGTACAAGAGAGATGGGTTGCACCTGAACTGGAGGATAAATATACTGGCGGGGAGATTTGCTAAAGCTACTCATGAGGGTTTAAACTAGTCTGGCAGGGGGATGGGACCCTAAAGAGTAATGAGGCAAAAGGGGACATTGAGGCTAATACAGAATTTAAAGAGAGCAAGTTAAATAGTCAAGCCAGGCTTGTACATGGCAAGGAATGAGGAAGACTGATGAATTAAACTGCATTTATTTCAATGCAGGAGGCCTAATAGGTAAGGCAGATGGACTCAGGGCATGGGTGGGTACATGGTGTTACATGGGCGGCACGGTGGCACAGTGGTTAGCACCACTGCCTCACAGCGCCAGGGACCCGGGTTCGATTCCCGGCTTGGGTCACTGTGTGGAGTCTGCACATTCTCCCTGTGTCTGCGTGAGTTTCCTCCAGCTGCTCCAGTTTCCTCCCACAGTCCGAAAGACGTGCTGGTTAGGTGCATTGGCTGTGCTAAATTCTCCCTCAGTGTACCCGAACACGCGCTGGAGTGGCGACTAGGGGATTTTCACAGTAACTTAATTGCAGTGTTAATGTAAGCCTACACGTGACACTAATAAATAAATGGGACTGGGATATCATAAATATTACAGAAACATGGCTGAGGGAGGGCAGGACTGGCAGCTCAATGTTCCGGGATACTGATGCTATAGGAAGGATAGAAAGGCAGGCAAGAGAGAGGAGGAGGAGTTGATTAGGGAAAATATCACAGCAGTACTTAGAGAGGATAGTCCTGAGGGATCGTTCAGTGAGGCTACGTGGGTGGAACTGAGAAATAAGGAGGGGGTGAACATTTTGATGGGATTGTACGATAGGCCCCCCAACAGCCAGTAGGAAATTGAAGAGCAAATATGTAAGGAGATTGCAGATAGCTGCAAGAATAATAGGGTTGTAATCATGGGAGATTTTAACTTTCCAAACATAGACAGGGATTGCCAGAGTGTTAAGGGCTGGGTCATCTATGTGTGGATCCACAGGAGATGGGTGAGATCCTAAACATAAATAGTTCTCGTCAATATTTACTGTGAGAAAGGCGTGGAAGCTAGGAAACTCGGGCAAGTAAATAATGATGTCTTGAAAAACATCCACATTACAGAAGAGGAGGAGCTGGAGGTCTTAAAATACATAAAGGTAGATAAAGCCCCAGGACATGATCAAGTGTATTCCAGGACATTGTGGGAATCTAGGGAAGAAATCACGGGGCCCCTAGCATCATGTATGCATGTCGATATATGCATCATCGACATATCGGCACGGCTGAGGTGCTGGAAGATGGAGGGAGGCAAAAGTTGTGCCGTTATTTCAGGAAGGCGGCAGGGAAAAGCCAGGGAACGACAGACCAGTGAACCTAACGTCAGTGGTGGGTAAGTCCTTGGAGGGGATCCTGAGAGACAGGATCTGCATCTGGAAAGGCAAGGACTGATTAGGGAGAGTCAGCATGACTTTGTGAGTGGAAAATCGTATCTTACAAATTTGATATAGTTTTTTGAAGTGGTGACCAAGAAAATAGATGAGGACAGTGCGGTAAACGCTATCTACATGGAGTTTAGCAAGGCCTTCGACAAGGTACCATGTGGTAAACTGGTCAGTAAAGTTAGATCACACGGGATCCAGGGAGAACTAGCCAATTGGATACAAAATTGGCTTGCCAGTAGGAGACAGAGAGTGGTGATAGAGGGTTGTTTTTCAGACTGGACGCCTGTGAATAGTGGTGTGCCGCATGGATCGGTGTTGGGTCCACTGTTGTTTGTCATTTATATAAATAATTTGGATGGGAATATAGGAGACATGGTTAGTAAGTTTGTAGATGACACCAAAATTGGTGATGTAGTGAACAGTGAAGAAGGTTATCTAAGACTACAACGGGATCTTGATCAGCTGGGCCAATGGGCCGAGGTATGGCAGATGGAGTTTAATTCAGATAAATGTAAGGTGTTACATTTTGGTAAGACAAACCAGGGCAGGACTGACACAGTTAATGGTAGGGCTCTGGGGAGTGTTGTTGAACAAAGAGACCGAGGAGTGCAGCTACATAGTTCCTTGAAAGTGGATGGACAGGGTGGTGAGGAAGGCATTTGGCACACTTGCCTTCATCGGTCAGAGCATTGAGTACAGGAATTGGGACGTTATGTTACAACTGTACAAGACATTGCTGAGGCCATATTTGGAGCACTGCGTACAATTCTGGTCGCCCTGCTATAGGAAGGATGTTATTAAACTGGAAAGGGTGTAAAAAAGATTTACAAGGATGTTACTGGGACTGGAAGGTTTTAATTATAAGGAGAGGCTATATAGGCTGGGACTTTTTTTCCCTGGAGCGTAGGAGGATGAGGGGGTGACCTTATAGAGATTTATAAAATCATGAGGGGCACAGATAAGGTGAATAGTCAAGGTCTTTTCTCCAGGATAGGGGAGTCCAAAACCAGAGGGCATAGGTTTAAGATGAGAGGTGAAAGATTTAAAAGGGACCTGAGGGGCAGCTTTTTCACACAGAGGGTGGTGCGTATATGGAATGGGCTGCCAGAGGAGGTAGTGGAGGCGGGTACAGTTACAACATTTAAAAGACATTTGGACAGGTACATGGATGGGAAAGGTTTAGAGAGATATGGGCCAAACGCAGGCAAATGGGACTAGTTCAGTTTAGGAAACCTGGTCGACATAGACGAGTTGGGTCGAAGGGCCTGTTTCTGTGGTGTATATCTCTATGACTCTATCTCTATGGTCAATGGTAACTCCCAGGGTGTTGATAGTGAGGGGGATTCAATGTTAATGCCATTGAATGTTGGTTAGATGGTTAGATTCTCTCTTTTTGGAGGTGGCCATGGCCTTGTGTGGCATGAATGTTACCAGATCTTGCTACTGTTTGAGTATCTGAGGAGTTGCAGACGGTACGAAACATGGTGCAGTCATCAGCAATTTTAAGAAGATTGTTTTAGGATTTGCTCAAATACTCATCGCAGTGGCTTTAAACCTTCCTTGCCAAATGGAAGTGGAGAAGTTGTGTGGTTTGGGACACTTTTTAGGATGAAAAGCACTATAAAATGTACGTCTTATTTTTCCTCGGCAGATTTGGGATGCCCTGAGCTCGTGAAATCTGCTGAAAATTCACATCTTTTTCGAACTTCACCGGGGCCTGTGTTCTTGTCCATTTCAGTTCAGTTTTGTTGCCACAAACCAAACAATTGCTGTTGGCAATCCTCGACTGTAGGATGAAAGTGACGAATGCAGAATTTTAAACAGTGCCAGACCTGATCCAAGTAGCAGACCCAGAGTTAGTATTTATGAGCACAAGAAACACCTGAAACTGAATAAAAAATAGTTAATGTTTCAGTATTTAAAATATATTGACAATTGTCAGTCATCAGTGGAAGTTTAATTGGTTTAAAGGACTGAATCATTAACTAAGAAAAGTTGTATTCATCTGCCAAAAGCTCAGGAGATTGTGGAGAGCGGGATACTGAATGCAGAGACTGTCATGCCTACAGAAGCGACTCCTTTTTATTACAATCGTCCTGGGGAACTGGAATGTTCCCACTGCAGACATTCAGAGTAGCAAAATGATCAGTCACTGTGCCACTCACAACCTTTCATTCTGCTGGTGTCATGCGCATTTTGAATATGCCCTGCCTTTCAGATTGTTGGAGTGCTCACCATCAAAAAGGGGATTTAAAACAAAATATATTTAGATAAACTACGTTAGAACATCCTTAGCTCTCGACAGCCCTAATGAAGCGCTGTCCATAGATTCATAGAATCACTACAGTGCAGGAGGAGGCCACTTGGACCATCGAGTCTGCACCGACAACAATCCCACCCAGGTTCTATCCTGGGAACCCCACATATTTACCCTGCTAGTCCCCCTAACGCTAAGGATCAATTTAGCATGACCAATCAACCTAACCTGCACACATGGGGGCAGCACAGTGGTTAGCACTGCTGCCTCTTAACGCCAGGGACCTGGGTTCAATTCCGGCCTCAGGTCACTGTCTTTATGGAGTTTGCACGTTCTCCCCGTGTCTGCGTGGGTCTCCTCCGGGTGCTCCAGTTTCCTCCCACAGTCCAAAGATGTGCCAGTTAGGTTGATTGGCCATACTAAATTGACCCTTGGTGTCCCCAGATGTATAGGTTAGGGGGAATTAGTAGGGGAAATACCTGGGGTTATGGGATAGGGTTTTGGTGATATCATTGTTGGTGCAGGCTCGATTGGAGGGGATTAGTAGGGTAAATACTTGGGAATACGGGGATAGGGCCTGGGTGGGATTGTGGTCGGTGTCGCCTCGATGGGCCGAATGGCCCCCTTCTACACTGCAGGGATTCTATGATAGAAAGAAAGAAACATAGAAAAACTGCAGCACAAAACAGGCCCTTCGGTCCAACAAGTTGTGCCGAACATATCCCTACCTTTTAGGCATACCTATAACCCTCCATCCTATTAAGTCCCATTACTCATCCAGGAGTCTCTTAAAAGACCCTATTGAGTTTGCCTCCACCACCACTGACGGCAGCCAATTTCACTCGCCCACCACCCTCTGTGTGAAAAACTTCCCCCTAACATCTCCCCTGTACCTACCCCCCAGCACCTTAAACCTGTGTCCTCTCGTAGCAGCCATTTCCACCCTGGGAAAAAGCCTCTGAGAGTCCACCCGATCTATGCCTCTCAACATCTTGTATACCTCCATTAGGTCTCCTCTCATCCTACGTCTCTCCAAGGAGAAAAGACCGAGCTCCCTCAGCCTACCCTCATAAGGCATGCCACTCAATCCAGGCAACATCCTTGTAAATCTCCTCTGCACCCTTTCAATCTTTTCCACATCCTTCCTGTAATGAGGCGACCAGAACTGAGCACAGTACTCCAAGTGAGGTCTGACAAGGGTCTTATATAGCTGCATCATTATCCCCGGACTCCTAAACTCAATCCCTCGATTGATAAAGGCCAGCACACCATACGCCTTCTTTGGCATCTGGGAGCAAATCGGAGAAAACCCACGCAAACTCAGGGCGAATGTGCAAACTCTACACAGACAGTGACCCAAACCTGGGTCCCTGGCACTGTGAGGCAGCAGCGCTAACCACTGTGCCACGGTTGCACCCATTCTGGTAATTTTTTTCCTATCGGATACTTACATCTTCAGGACAGTGACTGCCCCAATGGAGACACAGGCAGTCGCTATATCCTTTCCCTTCAGATGTGAATCCGGACAGTATGCGCTCCCCCCAATGGTCATGGGGTATATCACTGATGTGTTCTCCCAGCAATGTTGGTTGCGTGTTATAGTGGCTTGCTTTGTGCTGCTGGGTGCTCAGTGAGACTGCAGACCAACGCATTGTGCTTTTTGACACTTTTTTGCAGATGCGTTCCACCCGTAAGGTGTCTGTGTGGCCAGTCGGATTGGTGGGTGGCCGTCGCTATGAGCGCCCGTTGGTGGAACAAGGGCACGTGGTGGGCTGGTACACAGGCTGGAGACCAGACAGGCCCTTCGCCATTGACATGGCAGGTAAGCAGTTAATTCTCATTTAGTTCTCAAAACCATTGGACTCCCATGCCGATTTGGGGGGGCCCCACTGTGGCACAGTGGTTAGCACTACTGCTTCACAGCACCAGCGACCCGAGTTCAATTCCCAGTTCAGGTCACTGTCTGTGCGGAGTTTGCGCATTCTCCCCCTGTCTGCATGCATTTCCTTCGGGTGCTCCGGTTTCCTCCCACAGTCTGAAAGACATACTGGTTAGGTGCATTGACCCAAACAGACGCTGGAGTGTGGCGACTAGAGGAATTTCACAGTAACTTCACTGCAGTGTTAATGTAAGCCTTACTTGTGACTAATAAATAAAGTTTAAAACTTTACTTTTTCCCACTTTCTCTGGAGGGAAGGCTTTAGTTGACTCTTACTGTAGCCCAATTACTATATTTGCAGTCACTGCACCCCTTTCAGAAAGGCACTAATTCTGCTTTCAGCTTTAACACACTTCAGAACATAATTGCTGCAATTACAGGTTTCTTGGTAAGTAAAGCACTTTGAACATGTATGGAAAGCAGGTACCATTTAGAGCATAGGTCAGTTAATCTACTTAATGGGCTTTTAACATTTGAACTTCTATTAGTGTTGTTGTGGCATTGGACTGACATATGTAAATGCGATCATTTTAATCCCATTAAAGAGTACAACCTGTGACTTATTAATAAGTCCAAAATTTGTGGCAGTAATGATGGTAAAACTGTCAGCATTCTCTACCATTACTCCTCTGAAAGTGAAAGCAATTGCAGGAGTTTGCACGTGTGCAGTTGAACGTGGAAATCCACAAGCTTCTCCCAGTGATTGTACACTGTGTCCTCTTGGCTCCAATGGGCCACTACCTTAAGTACCTCCATCCCTGGCTTCATCCAGGCGAGTCAATGATCTATGTTCTTGAAGTCTTCTCTCTAATGGGTCACCTCAAAACTGTACACAGACCTCCAACTATGGCATAAACATTATGTACAAATTTAGCAACATCTCCTTGCTCTTGTGCTCCATTCTCTAATTCATAAAGTTCCAAATACTGTTGGTCTTACTTGTGGGTTCATTCACCTTTACTCGCAGTTTCAGGAAATCATGTATTTAAAGTTCTCAGTCTCTCTGATCCTTCACATCTTTCAGTGTCTTTCGATTGAGTGTGTACTTCCATTTTATAGTTTCCCTCCCCAAATGGATAGTTTCACAATTTTCCATATATTAGGTGTGAATGATACAGTAAATGGCAGAACTCTTAGGAACATTAACATACAGATGGATTTGCGTGTGCAAGTCCACAGTTCCCTGAAAGTGGCAACACAGGTGGCCAAGGTGATTAAGAAAGCATATGGCAGGCTTGCCTTCATCAGCCAGGGCACTGAGTGCAAGACTGGGAAATCATGTTGCAACTATGTATGTTTAGGCCGCATTTGGAGTATCGCATGCAGTTCTGGTTGCCACACTAGCAGAAGGACGTGGAAGCTTTGGAGAAAGTGCAAGAAGATTCACCAGAATGTTGCCTGGTCTCGGGGGTGTTGACTATGAGGAGAGGTTGAATAAACTAGGATTGTTTTCACTGGAAAGACGGAGGCTGAGGGGAGACCTGATAGAGGTCTACAAAATTAAGAGAGGCATAGACAGTGGGTAGTCAGAGGCTTTTTCCGAGGATGGAAGTATCAATTACAAGGAGGCACAGGTTCAAGGTGAGAGGGGGAAATTTTAAGGGAGATATGCAAGAGAGGTTTTTCATGCAGAGAGTGGTGGGTTCCTAGAATGCGCTGCCAGAGGGGAGGTGGTGGAAACAGGCACACTAGCAACATTTAACAAGTATCTGGATGGGTACATGAATAGGGAGGGAGTAGAGGGATATGGACCAAGTAAGGCAGAATGTTTTTTTTTAGTTTAGTTTAGGCATCATGATCAGCATGGTCTTGGTGGGCCGAAGGGCCTGTTCCTGTGCTGTACTTTTCTTTGTTCTTTGTTTGTTCTCCAGAAGATAAATGGCTGAGGAAGCCGCTGAGTTCAATCAATGGTAAATCTATCGAGCCAATGGTGGGAAATGAATATCCATCACTTCTCGGCCTTTTGGCTAAGATCAAGCGTTAGATCAAGCCCAAGATGGGAGTGCAATGCCTCATCTTGTCAGCGGCATGGCAGAACAGAGTTTAGCACTGCTGCCTCACAGCGCCAGGGACCCGGGTTCGAATCCCAGCTTGGGTCACTGTCTGTGCGCAGTCTGCACGTTCTCCCCGTGTCTGCGTGGGTTTCCCCCGGGTGCTCCGGTTTCCTCCCACAGTCCAAAAGACGTACTGGTTAGGTGCATTGGCCGTGCTAAATTCTCCCTCAGTGTACCCGAACAGGTGTCAGAGTGTGACAACTAGGGGATTTTCACAGTAACTTCCATTGCAGTGTTAATGTAAGCCTACTTGTTACAGTAATAAATAAACTTTGGATCTTGTATGCCTCTCTTGTGGGGACCATGAATTGGATTGTATTTGAATTTGGTTTTTTGATCAAGCAAGGTGATGTATTGTGATTACTCGGTCCACTCTGAGCATTGGCGTTGTAAATTTAAAATGAAGTAAGAATTTTTAAAATGGTAAATCTATTGAACTGTTGGGATCTTGCAGTGTAACACTGTAAAAACTCTCAAACAAGTTACACCTTGTTGAATGTGGTGTAACTGGGTTGCTAATGGTCTGGTAACGTTATAAGTATTCCTCAACACCTCTCTGACCCGAAATTTGTTTTTACATTTTTGGAATATCAATTTTTTCCACAATGATAAATTCCATACATTTATAAGATAATGGCCTGTAACCTCCTCGGAATAGCAATCAGTGACAGATGGGCACTCTACACCCATTTAAATTGTAAAGCCCCTGTCTCGCCTGACCTTCCTGACATGGATCAGACTAAAGAAGTGAAATGCATCCTGGGCTCCAGCAAAATAATTAGGGGAGGAACATCAGCAAGACCAGTTTAAGTTTATTTATTAGTGTCACAAATAGGCTTATATTAATACTGCAATGAAATTACTGCAAATATCCCCCAGTCGCCACACTCCGGCGTCAGTTCGTGTACACTGAGGGAGAATTTAGCATGGCCAATGCACCTAACCAGCACATCTTTCAGACTGTGGGAGGAAATGGAGCACCCGAGGGAAACCCACACCGACACAGGGAGAATGTGGAGACAGTGACCCAAGCCAGGAATTAAACCCGGGTCCCTGGCGCTGTGAGGCAACAGTGCTAACCACTGTGCCACCGTGCCACCCTAACCATCAGAAGTTAGCGATTTAACTCACTTTGTCAGATGGTTCCCAGCCCAGTGTAATTGTCCAGGAGAAGTTAGCACTGCTGGACAATTGTTGGGGAAACCCTTACATGAAAACTTCCAAGAGGGATTCTCCAGTGCATCATTGGGGTATGTGACATGAGGGAGCCAGGAAGTTAGGGCTCAATATTTTATTTGAAAATTTTTGATGGTATTTCAGTTTCTAAGTTAATCCTATGTATATGTTCCAATAATTTTTTTCCCCCTCTCTGTAAAAATAAGTTTAAAGGATAGTCAGTGGTTTTTATTTCCTGGTTTGCTGTCTGTGTGAATACCTCCGTGTGATTGGTTGATTACCTTGCTTGATGACACTACTGGCACTGGATACTTGGAGACCCCCTTGGCGTCAGATTTAAACTAATTTTGGGAAAGGGGAAATCCACAGAGATCACTAGACCTTTTGGGGATCTTTTGGGCCTTTGGTTAAACTCAAGCTGAACAATTGATAGAGAGCTGGGATTATTTTGTATTGAACCCATTGAAGATGTAAAGAGAGATTTTTTTTGCCTTTATCATCATGAATTTTGTACATTGTAGATTAATTTGAACGCCGCTGGAGGTAAAATATGAGCAAAAGTAATGATAAACTTTACTTCCTTAATTACTGCTATTTGTATTTTATCATTGCCTAATGTGGATAAGTGAAGATCCACAAATAAAATCTCATGAAGGCTTATTTAGGAGAAATCCTATGAAGGGTCAATTTTTCTCAGTGGAGAATATATAATAGAAAATGTGTCTTGAGCTTGCATTCAAAATGGATGTCAACTGTGGGAGGGAAAGTGAATTGAATTCAAGGTTTTGAACGATATCATCGAGCTGTATCAACTAAAGGTGGAGGAAGCCACAGCAAACACATTACCTGGAGAATCAATAGTATTTGCAGGGCTCAGGAGACTGGGAGTGAGACTAGCTGGGTGTGCTTGCAGAGAGCTAGCACGATCACAATGGGCTGAATGGCCTCCCTCTGTTCTACAACCATTGAAATGGCTGCTGACCACCATCTTGATTGGCAGTGTCAATGTAAAAGAAAAACATGCAGAATAAAATGTTTTCTTACTGAAAGACAAGAATATACCCAAGAATGTTTGGAAGGGTGTTGCTACGGGGCTGTCACAGCTTTTCTTGTTGTATTTCTCCCATGTCTGCGTGGGTTTCCTCCGGGTGCTCTGATTTCCTCCCATAGTGCGAAAGACGTGCTGGTTAGGTGCATTGGCCATGCTAAATTCTCCCTCAGTGTACCCGAACAGGCACTGGAGTGTGGCAACTACGGGATTTTCACAGTAACTTCATTGCAGTGTTAATGTAAGCATTGTGACACCAATAAATAAGGTAATCAGGAAGAGATAGCATGGTTTTGTGAATGGGAAATTGTGTTTAACCAATTTATTTGAGTTATTTGAATGACTGGCTTGTGCTGTGGATAAAGGGGAGCCTGTAGATGTACTGTACTTGGATTTCCAGAAGGCATTTGATAAAGTGTCACATCAAAGGTTACTGTGGAAGAGGAAAGCTCATGGTGTAAGGGTAACATATTAACATGGGTATCTGGTTGGCAGAAAACTAAGAGTATGCATAAATGGGTCAGTTCCTGCTTGGCAGGATGTAATGAATGTAGTCCTGCAGAGGTCCACTCTGGGGCCTCAACTTTTCACAATTTACAATTTATATCAATGACTTGGATGAGGGGAGCGAAGGCATGATAGCTAAATTTGAAGAAGGCACAAAGATAGGTAGGAAAGTATGTTGTGAAGAGGTCATAATGAGGTTGCAAGTGGATATAGACAGGTTGAGTGAGTGGGCGAAGTCTGACAGATGGAATATAATGTGGGAAAATGGGAAGTGTTCACTTTGGCAGGAAGAATAAAAAAACAGAGTGTTATTTAAATGGAGAATGATTGCAGGATGCCGAGGTGCAGAGGGATCGAGGTGTTCTGGTGCAAGAGTCACAAAACGTTAGTATGCAGTTAAAGCAAGTGATTAAGAAGGCTAATGGAATGCTATATTTTATGAGAGGAATCAAACACGGAAGTAAAAATGTTATGTTCCGTTATACAGGGAATTGGTGAGACCGCATCGCAAATAGTTTTGGTCTCCTTATTTAAGAAAGGATGTAAATGCATTGGAGCTGGTTCAGAGGAGGTTCACTAGACTGTTACTTGGAATGAGCGAGTTGTCTTATGAGGATAGGTTGAATAGTTTAGAGAGTGGAGGTTGACTTGATATACAAGATCCTAAATAGTATTGACAAGGTGGACGTGGGAAGAATGTTTCTTCTTGTGGGTGATTTGATTTGATTTGATTTGAGATTTTGATTTGATTTATTATTGTCACATGTATTGGTACACAGTGGAATGTATTGTTTCTTGCGTGCTATACAGACAAAGCATACCATTCATAGAGAAGGAAAGGAGAGAGTGCAGAATGTAGTGTTACAGTCATAGCTAGGATGTAGAGAAAGATCAACTTAATACGAGATAGGTCCATTCAAAAGTCTGATGGTAGCAGGGAAGAAGCTGTTCTTGAGTCGGTTGGTACGTGACCTCAGACTTTTGTATCTTTTTCCCAACGAAAGATGGTGGAAGAGAGAATGTCCAGGGTGCGTGGGGTCCTTGATTATGCTGGTTGTTTTTCCGAGGCAGCGGGAAGTGTAAACGGAGTCAATGGATGGGAGGCTGGTTTGCGTGATGGACTGGGCTTCATTCACAACCTTTTGTAGTTTCTTGTGGTCTTGGTCAGAACAGGAGCCATACCAAGCTGTGATACAACCAGAAAGGATGCTTTTTATGGTGCATTTGGAAAAGTTGGTGAGTCATAGCGGACATGTTGAATTTCCTTAGCCTCCTGAGAAAGTGGAGGCGTTGATGAGCTTTCTTAACTATAACGTCAGTGTAGGGGGACCAGGACAGGTTGTTGGTGATCTGGACACCGAGAAACATGAAACTCTTGACCATTTCTGGGTGAGTCCAGAACTAGAGGGGGCACTGTTTTAAAATTAGGGGTCACCCTTTTAGGGTGAAACTGAGGGAAGGAAGCAGACAAGCTGGAGAGAAGAAGAAAGTTATCAACAGGCTAGGTCAGAGAGTAGTTGAAAGTACATTCAAGTGATTAAGTGCCCAGTATCCGCCACACAGTATGAAGGTAAAGGCAATTCTTGTTGATCCAGCCTACCACAACTGGTGGGATTGGAAAGCAGGCAAGTGTTTGGAAAAAATTCTACCACGTAGATCAGATTGCTTAAGTGAACCACAGCTTTGTGGAAGCTGCTCCCTTCAGAGAATCAGTTAGATCCTTGAAGGAAAAGGACCGGAATTCTGCTTGGGAGAAATGTGTGACTGAAACAGGGGCTATACAGGTGGAGTGGGCTGCCTAACACACCTGTAAGATAGTCTTTGTATCTGCCATTCCATGTGCAATTTATAGTTAGTACTGACCACGAATTGCTGGTTAATTCATATTTAGTTACATTGATTCTGATTGTAAAAGTATAAGAGAGTGAAATCTTGTTGCTAATTTCTTCATTTGGTGGTCATTGGGTAAATTTAATCCTTTTTGTTTGCAACTCCCCACAGGGATCTTCACACAGTTTTATTTCTCGGTCATCTGGAGAGAAAATTCAGATATTTAAAAATAAGTCAAAATCATCAAATGCTTGTAACTCTGGGTTTGAAATGAGTGGAGCTGATTCAGTTAATTTGGAAGCGAATTTTCAGGGGATATGGTTCCCGGTAGTTTAAATAATAAGGGCATTAAACAGTCAAAGAACAGCTTTCAGGCTGAGTTTCTCTCTATGCCACAAAGATAAAGAAAGACCTACATTTATATAGCACCTTTTACAACTTCAGGTATGCCCCCAAAAAATGCTACAGATAATGGATTACTTTGAGACGTGTACTTGTTTTTGTAATTCCGAAACGGGTCGTACGGTGGCACAGTGGTTAGCACTGCTGCCTCGCAGCACCAGGGACCCGGGTTCGATTCCCAGCTTGGGTCACTGTCTGTGCGGAATCAGCACGTTCTCTGCATACGTTTCCTCCGGGTGCTCTGGTTTCCTCCCACAGTGTGAAAGACGTGCTTGTTAGATGCATTGGTCATGCTAAATTCTCCCTCAGTGTACCCGAACAGATGCTGGAGTGTGGAGATTTTCACAGTAACTTCATTGCAGTGTTAGTGTAAGCCTACTCGTGACACTAGTAAATAAAACATGGCAGCTAATTGTGGCATAGCAAGATCCCATAAACATCAACATGATATCGGCCATGTTTTTGTGATGCTGGTTGAGGGATCAATATCGTTCAGGGTACCAGAAATAAGAGAGAAATTTAATTTCCTGTGAAGGTGACACCAACATTATCCAAAGGAGGGCAGGGAGCAGAAGGTTGTCTTGTCGCTAATGTTAATGACTTGTCTTCAACTCGCTGCCCTATCAGTAATGACGAGGTCAGGAAGAATAGGAGAAAATTACCTCTGGGCTCAGTGAAGAGCTCGGGCTGTCAGTGTAGAGGCAATTGGGAACACAACCGCACTAACTGATGGTATCAGTTGACACAAGTAGGCCACTTATTGGAATCACTGACGAAAACCTCCAAAGATGTGGAAGAGAGCCACCCTAAAGGCAACCAAATTGGCTCTTTCTAGAGCAGAGGTGATAATAGGATAAAATCCTACAATTCTCCTGAAGCATATCAGATCTGTCAGCAACTTCAAAGGGGGAGAAAAGACCCATTAGTATTTCAGACACGGAGGTTTCAGAGGAAATAGTGAGAGATTCATGAAAGGCAGAGCAAGAAATTATCAGTGCTGTTTCATTTCTGTGGAGAAGTGAACCCTCTGGTGTGTACTGACGGAGCGCTGAACTGCTAAAGTCTTTCAGAATCCCAACAGTGCAAAAGGAGGCCATTCGGCCCATCAAGTCTGCACCGACTCTCCGACAGAGCATCCCACCCAGGTCCCAAACACATAACCCCATATATCTGTAAATTCCCCCAACCTATACATCATTGGACATGAAGGGGCAATTTAGAATGGCCAATCCACCCAACCTGCACATCTTTGGAGTGTGGGAGGAATTCGCTCCCTCCCCCCATTCATCAGCTAACAACTGCACGGTTAGGGTTATATTCACCGTTTAAAGTGTATTTATTAGTGTCACAAATAGGCTCACATTAACACTGTAATGAAGAGAAAATCCCCCAATTGCCACACTGTGGCACCTGTTCGGGTAACTGAAGAAAACTTTAGCATGGCCAATGCACCTAACCAGCACATCTTTTGGACTGTGGGAGGAAACCGGAGCACCCGGAGGAAACCCACGCAGACTCTGCACAGACAGTGACCTGAGGCTGGAATCAAACCCGGATCCCTGGCACTGTGAGGCAGCAGTGCTAACCACTGTGCCAATGGGTCGGCCCCATGGATGGATATGAAAAATCCCATGACACTGATTGGAAGAAAAGTTGATTACATACCTTGGTGTTCTGGTCAATATTTATCCCTCAGTCACCCCATAATAGGGCTACAATATATTAATATTACCAATAAAAACAGTTAATCGGGTCATCATTGCATTTCTGCTTGTGAGATTGGGTCTCATTAATATCTACACAATGTTCTTGTATCTGGGGAATTATTGTCCCCTATTGGCTGTTTTGGTGAAATCGGGACAATTCCAGCTGTCACGCTTTGATCGCTACTTCAGCTTGTTAACTTTGTAAATTTATGAGTAAACTCCAAAATATCACTTTATCTAAAAGTCGTTGCTTTTCTCCCCCATTTCCAACACTCGCTCTCTCCAGCACTTTTCTCGTAACTGCCCCGAATCTTCCGTTCACCCCATCTCTGCCCTGGTGGTACAATTGAGGCATGGTGGTACAGTGATTAGCACTGCTGCCTCACACCGCCAGGGACCCGGGTTCGATTCCACACAGTTTGCACGTTCTCCCCATGTCTGCATAGGTTTCCTCCGGGTGCTCCTGTTTCCTCCCACACTCCAAAGATGTGCGGGTTTGGTTAATTGTCCATTTAAATTGCCCCTGAGTGTCAGGAGGATTAGCAGGGTAAGTACCTGGGGTTAGGGACTGGTGGGATTGTTGGCAGTGCAGGCTCTATGGGCCAAATGGCCTGCTCCCGCAATGTAGGGATTTTATGATTCTAATCTATGATTTTATGAATTGCTACCATAATTCATGGCATATAAGCCAAACTGATATTTCCTCAGTATCAAAATGCACAATTGTGACTCTACTTAACATATAAGTTGACCCCACTCCCTCCCTCCATTCATCAGCTAATTACACAGTTAGGGTTATATTCACTGTTTTAAGTTTATTTATTATTGTTACAAGTAGGCTTACATTAACACTACATTGAAATTACTGTGAAAATCCTCTAGTCACCACACTCCGGCAGCTGTTCGGATACACTGAGAGAGAATTTAGCATGGCAATGCACCTAACCAGCACATCTTTGGACTCTGGGAGGAAACCCACGCAGACACGGGGAGAACGTGCAGACTTAGCACAGACCGTGACCCAAGCTGGGAATCGAACCTGGGTCCCCGTCGCTGTGAGGCAGCAGTGCTAACCACTGTGCCACCGTGCCACGACTGGTGGTATGGGCCTTGTTGACAAGGAGATGCACAGGAGTTTAATACACGTCCGTACAGAGCAGGCACCGTATGGTGATGAGTGAACCAATATGTGTCCTCTTGCAAAAAGAATGAAGAGCGAAGCTAGTTTTCAAGCTAAAAGTCAGAATGTGGTTCTGCTTGTGAGATAACCATGCTGCAGTGAGGGAATTCGGTGTGAAACCGGGGTGGGAACAGAAGGAGGAGGAATCCGCCCTGACCAATAAAGATGCCCAAAACCAAAAGCGCTATGGACCCGGGTTCGATTCCCGGCTCGGGTCACTGTCTGTGCAGAGTCTGCACGTTATCCCCGTGCCTGCGTGGGTTTCCTCCGGGTGCTCTGGTTTCCTCCCACAGCAGAGACTGGTCTAATCTTGGGAAGCATGTATCGGAATGGGACCTCGAAAAATATCCGAATGGTCACCATCAACAGCAATGCAATATGTATTTATCCACTTCAGTCAAACCCTGAGCAAAGATTCCAGACCAACAGCTAGTCGGTGTAACCACTTTATGGAACAAAAATGGTCTAGCGTTGTAACAGAAGGTCAACACCGCTCAGAGACGACCAAAGGACCTCTGCAAAAATCATCAGTGTCCAGCAGGTCTTTATCAGAAAGTGGCAAGAAACACCATGTACCCATTACTTCACATCAGCAACATGAGTGAAGCACCCCTGAATTTCAATGTGCTCAACAATGGTGGAGTGAAATGGTTCAAAACTAGTTCTAATGGAAACGGCAGAAGATCAGAAGACAAGGTTCATGGTCCAGGGCCAACAGAACCAAATTAAAGCCTATGGTGATTCTCAAACATAAAATCGTGCTGAAAGTCAAGTTCTCTGCAGGAGTTCTGGTGCATATCCATGACAATGATTGACTGGAGGAGGACAGAGTGAAGCTATTCATCAATAATGTGTAGAATAGGCATCCCGGAGGCCAGTGTAAAGAACACGGCTTATTAACGTGAGACATGTTCAGATCCCACATACCCATCAAGAGGTGCTTGTGAAGAAATAACATCCATGTTGCAGGGCAGAAGTGTGTAACCTCTCCAGAAGGATGAGTGTCTCGAGGATCAGGTTCATGCTGAATGGAATACGGGGATGATTTCCAGAGAAACAAGGGGTGGAGGGAGATAACATGCTCTACACTGTTTGTGAGCAATCGCAGGATGCTATTAATCATAGAATCCCTACAGAAGGAGGCCATTCGGCCCATCAAGTCTGCACCGACCACAATCCCACCCATGCCCTATTCCCACAATCCCACATATTTAACCTGCTAATCCCCCTGACACTAAGGGACAATTTAGCACGGCCAATCACCCTAACCCATGCATCTTTGAACTGTGGGAGGAAAGCGGAGCACCCGGAGGAAACCCACGCAGACATGGGAAGAATGTGCAGACTCCACACAGACAGTGACCTGAGGCGGAATGAACCCGGGTCCTTGCCGCTGTGAAGCAGCAGTGCTAACCACTGTGCCACCGTGCCGCCCCAAACTGTTATCAGATTGTTCAAAAAATATGTGCCAGAGTTTTACCTTTAATTTTCGGGCACACTTCCAACCCAGGAAGATCTTAAATCGTGCGTGATGATGTCCATTAGACCATAAGATATAGGAGCAGAATTAGGCCATTCAGCCCATCGAGTCGGCTCCACCATTCAATCGTGGTTGATAACTTTCTCAAACTCATTCTCCTGCCTTTTCCCCGTAACCTTTGATCCCCTTACCAATCAAGAACATGTCTATCTCTGTCTTAAATTCGCTCAATGATCTTCTGCAGTCTTCTGTGGCAATGAATTCCACAGATTCGCCACCCTCTGGCTGATGAAATTCCTCCACATCTTGGTTCTAAAGGTCGTCCCTTTACTCTGAAGCTGTGTCCTCGGATCCCAGTGTCTGCTACTAAAGAAAACACCTTCCCCACAGCCACTCTATCCAGGCTTTTTAGTATTCTGTAAGTTTCAATGAGAGACCCCCTTATCCTTCTAAACTCCATCGAGTACGGACTTGGTGTGCAATCAAATGTCATCGCGCACCCGTGCAATATTACAGTCAACAGGCATGTGCAGGACTCAGTTGCTGACAGCTAATCAGCCTCTTAAGGCAGTTCAAAGAGCAGGTGACTGGAGTTTTATGTTCCCTGTGCCATTCCTCGGGTGGCACACGGGCAACATGGGCAGGTGGACGTCCCATTTTTTTCACTTTTCTCAACCAAGGCTGGGATAAAAGGGGCTGGAGGATTGTCTGAGTTGTTAGAAGTTTAACTGAGGGTTTGTTTTTGATTCATTATTGAGATTTCAGACCTTTTCCTCTGTTTTTTCTGAGGTAATTGCTTTGTTAGAATAGAACAGAATCCCTACAGTGCAGAAGGAGGCCATTCGGCCCATCGCACCTGCACCAACAATGATCCTGCCCAAGCCCTATCCCCATAACCCCATATATTTACCTTGCTAATCCCCCTGACACTAATGGACAATTTAGCATGGCCAATTCACCTAACCTGCACATCTTTAGACTGTGGGAGGAAACCGGAGCACCCAGAGGAAACCCACGCAGACGCGGGGAGGAGAACGTGCAAACTCCACACAGACAGTGACCCAAGCCGGGAATTGAACCCGGATCCCTGGTGTTGTGAGGCAGCAATGCTAACCACTGTGCCACCATGCCAACCAACTCTGTTGGAGCATTTCTACCCATCGCAGCCTTCAGGGCATGAGGCAATGCCATCTGCGTTTCAGTAGATGGGGATTGTGGACACTGCTAGGGGCACCTCCTCCTCCTGTGAGGAAGAGAGGAGCTACAGGGAGAGCAGTCCAGATCGTCCCATTTGTGCATGGAGCAAGCCAGCCAGGCTGAGCCAGCCAGAGGTTTTGCAGCTATTATTGCTGGACTCCCCTGCATTCACAGTGCCATCGACTGCTCTCATGTAGCTATCAAGGCTCCAGTGAGTCAGCAGTGGGTGCCTTTGTGACTAGGAAGGGAACCACACCATGAAAGCCCAGATTGTACCCGACCACAGGACCCAGATTCAGCCAGTCTGTGCAACGGACCCAGGAAGCTCCCATGATGCACACATTCCGTGACACTCCCAGCTGTTAAGGCTGTTCATGTCTCCAGTTCAGCTGGATGGTTGGTTGTTGGGTGACAAAGGGGATCCATTGGAAAGATGCCATTCCAGCACCCTAGGACAGAGGCGGAAGAGAGATATAATTGGTGCCATGAATGATCCCGGGAATGAAAAGCATGTTGTATGGGCTGTATTTGAGGACTTTGAGTCAGTACTCGATGGAGTTCAGAAGGATGAGGGGGAACCACGGCTTGGGTCACTGTCTGTGCGGAGTCTGCATATTCTCCCCGTGTCTGTGTGGGTTTCCTCTGGGTGCTCCGGTTTCCTCCCACAGTCTGTTAGGTGCACTGGCTATGCTAAATTCTCCCTCAGTGTACCTGAACAGGTGCTGGAGTGTGGCGACTAGGGGATTTTCACAGTAACTTCATTGCAGTGTTAATGTAAGCCTACTTGTGACAGTAATAAATAAAACTTTAAAATTAGTGCATGAGGAGAGTTCCTGTCTTCGTCAGAAAGGGGGTGAGAGGTCAGAGTGAGGGTTAGTTACTGCAGTTGGACAGTCCAACAATGCAGTAAAGGCTGAGGAATTCAAAGAGTGGATCACTATTCAAATTAGTGAAATCCAAAAACAGACATAGGGGTAATGGGTACATTCCTGATATTCCTGGATGTCACAGTGGTTAGCACTGCTGCCTCACAGCGCCAGGGGCCCAGGTTCAGTTCTGGCCTCGGGTCATTGTCTATGTGGAGTCTGCACGTTCTCCCTGTATCTGCGTGGGTTTCCTCCGGGTGCTCCGGTTTCCTCCCACAGTTCAAAGATGTGCGGGTTAGTTTGATTGGCCATGCTAAATTGCCCCTAGTGACAGGGGGATTAGCCGAGTAAATTTGTGGGGTTACGGAAATAGGGCCTGGGTGGGATTGTGGTCGGTGCAGACGCGATGGGCCGAATGGCCTCCTTCTGCATTGTAGGGATTCTGTAAAACATTTTTAATAACGAGTTGGGTTCCTGTGATTTTAAACGCTTTCTGCCCACTGGTGAGTGAAAAAATTGATCTTAAAATGCAGCAAACTCTTCAATTGCTAGCACAAACAACCAAATGAGGCCAAATCATCCTGGCTGCTTCACTTCGCCAATCAATAGTCTGTGGAAGGTGCTGTGTTGAGACTTGCTTTTCCTTGTGCGGAACAGTTGAGAATTATTTTCAGCTGGGAAGGAGATATTACAGTTCATTATCTGGCATAAATAATTTGAAATAACCATAAATTATCCCAAGGCAGAGTTAGTGCATTGAGGACCGATCTAACACTGCATTGAAATAATTGTTTCAAGGTGAACATCACTTCACTCTGCTCTGTTTTGTAAATTAACGAGCAGGAGTTGTTGTTCAGACATTGAGATTGTCGTTTGGACTATTTTAGCAGTGTTCCTATTGTACCGACATATACAAATACCGATAATGATTTGTCTGTGCTGAGATTCAGCTTTGTTTGACTGGATTTAGATCACATTTTTAAATGGCTCTATTGTGATTGGCACTTCACTGTGTTCAGAACAAGTGCTAATCTTAAAAAATACCATAACAGAGCAACACGGTGGTGCGGTAGTTAGCACTGCTGCCTCACAGCGCCAGGGACCCAGGTTCAATTCCTGGCCTCGGGTCACTGTCTGTGTGGATTTGTATGTTCTTCCCATGTCTGCGTGGGTTTCTTCCGGGTGCTCCAGTTTCCTCCCACAGTCCAAAGAAATGTATGGTAGGTTGATTGGCCAGGGGGAGTTGATGGCCTAGTGGTATTATTGCTAGACTATTAATCCAGGAACTCAGCTAATGTTCTGTGGACCTGGGTTCAAATCCCACTGTGGCAGATGGTGGAACTTTTTTTTAAAATCTGGAATTAAGAGTCTACTGATGACCAACAAAACCATTGAATGGCAGAATAGGTTTGAGGGGCTGAATGGTCTCCTACTGATCTATGTTCCTGTAACTCTCTCAATTGTGATGCCCAGTCTGGTACACCCAGATCAGGTGCAGCAGGAAGTAAGAACAGAAAGTTCTGGAAAGGCTTAGCAGGTGTGGCAGCAAGCTGTGAAGAGAGAGAGAGAGCGAGCGTTAATGTTTCAGGTCTTGGCTACCTTTCCAGCACTTTCTGTTTTTATTTCAGATTTCTCACATCTGTAGTATTTTGGTGTTATTCAATAGCAGCAGTGTTGATGCAGAGTGAAGTCACATGTACTCGACACATCAACATGCCCCAGCTCCAGGCTCTGAAAAGCAGCCCAATTAATAGAAGATTCTCTGTTTCCTGTGTCTGTGGCCTTTCTGAATCAGATTGCCAGTTTAGTGCTGAATGAAGGGATGTTTCAGCTACTTGTCGACTTGGGTCTGGATAGTCTGTGAAACTCATTCCATCAGTCCTTGCAACGGACAGGTTTTTTTTCTCCCTGGTTTTAATCTAAGGTGGATTTGAAAACAAATTAATGAGGCCGGTGTCTGCTCAGGTGGGTGTGTAAAAACTTGCTTTTGTTCTTTGTTCAAGATGATTGAGCAAATCAGCGCTGCAATCCTGAGATATTCTGATGGCATGGCGGTACAGTGGTTAGCACTGCTGCCTCACAGCACCAGGGTCCTGGGTTCAATTCCTGGCTTGGGTCACTGTCGGTGCAGAATCTGCACATTCTCCCCATGTCTGCGTGGGGTTTCCTCCGGGGGCTCCGGTTTCCTCCCACAGTCCAAAAGACTTGCTGGTTAGGCGCGTTGGCCATGCTAAATTCTCCCTCAGTGTACCCGAAAAGGCACCGGAGTGTGGCAACTAGGGTACTTTCACAGTAACTTTATTGCAGTATGAATGTAAGCCTACCTGTGACACTAAAATAAACTTTAAAGATTTTGTTTGTGGGTCCTAATATCTCCTTATGTGCCTTATTGTGTATGATAAAGTTTCCAGTGAAACACTAATTCCCAGTAAGACAACACCCCGAGTTTAAAATTCGCATCCATATTGTCAAAACCCCCCATGGCCTCATCCTTCCCAATCATTATAATCTCCTCCAGACCCAACCCTCCCCAGTCTCTGTAATCTCCTCCAGACCCGACTCATCCCAATCTTTGTAAACTCCTCCAGACCCGACTCTTCCCAATCTCTGATTCCCTCCAGACCCAACACCCTTCCCAATGTCTGCAACCTCCTCCAGACCCGACACCCTTCTCAATCTCTATAATCTCTTCCAGACCTGACACCCTTACAATCTCTGTAATCTCCTCCAGACCCAACCCTTCCTAATCTCTGTAATCTCCTCCAGACACGACCCTCCCCAATTTCTGTTATCTTCTCCAGACCCAATATCCTTCTCAATCTTTGTAATGTCCACCAGACCGTACATCCTTCCCATAGAAATAGAAAATTACAGCTCAGAAACAGGCCTTTTGGCCCTTCTTGTCTGTGCCGAACCATTATTTGCCTAGTCCCACTGACCTGCACTTGGACCATATCCCTCCACACCCCTCTCATCCATGAACCCGTCCAAGTTTTTCTTAAATGTTAAAAGTGACCCCATTTACCACTTTATCCGGCAGCTCATTCTCTGCGTGAAGAAGCCCCCCTAATATTCCCTTTAAACTTTTCTCCTTTCACCCTTAACCCATGCCCTCTGGTTTTTTTCTCCCCTAGCCTCAGTGGAAAAAGCCTGCTTGCATTCACTCTATCTATACCCATCAAAATCTTATACACCTCTATCAAATCTCCCCTCATTCTTCTACGCTCCAGGGAATAAAGTCCCAACCTATTCAATCTCTCTCTGTAACTCAGCTTCTCAAGGCCCGGCAACATCCTTGTGAACCTTCTCTACACTCTTTCAACCTTATTTACATCCTTCCTGTAACTAGGTGACCAAAACTGTACACAAAAATACTCTAAATTCGGCCTCACCAATGCCTTATATAACCTTACCATAACACTCCAACTTTTATACTCGATACTCGGATTTATAAAGGCCAATGTACCGAAGGCACTCTTTATGACCCTATCCACCTGTGACGTCACTTTTAGGGAATTCTGTACCTGTATTCCCAGATCCCTCTGTTCAACTGCACTCTTCAGAGTCCTACCATTTACCCTGTACGTTCTACTTTCGTTTGTCCTTCCAAAGTGCAATATCTCACACTTGTCTGCGTTAAATTCCATTTGCCATTTTTCAGCCCATTTTTCTAGTTGGTCCAAATCCCTCTGCAAGCTTTGAAAACCTTCCTCACTGTCCACTACACCTCCAATCTTTGTATCATCAGCAAATTTGCTGATCCAATTTACCACATTATCATCCAGATCATTGATATAGATGGCAAACAACAATGGACCCAACACCGATCCCTGCGGCACACCACTAGTCACAGGCCTCCAGTCAGAGAAGCAATCCTCCACAACCACTCTCTGGCTTCTTCCATTGAGCCAGTGTCTAATCCAATTTACTACCTCCCCATGTATACCCAGCGACTGAACCTTCCTAACTAACCTCCCATGAGGGACCTTGTTAAAGGCCTTGCTGAAATCCAGGTAGACAACATCCACCGCCTTCCCTTCATCCACTTTCCTGGTAACCTCTCCGAAAAACTCCCAATCTCTGTAATCTCCTCCAGACCCTACACAGACAGTCACCCAAGACCGGAATTGAACCCGGGTTCCTGGCACTGTGAGGCAGCAGTGCTAATCATTGTGCCACCGTGACACCCTTCATCAACCTGTACTGAATTACCTGATCTCAACTGGGCACGTTCATGAAGGGAGAATATCACTTGAGCAAAGGGCTAACACCTGAGCATCACTGGGCAAGCATTAATGCCCATCAGAGGGCAGTTGAGACTCAACCGCATTGCCGTGGGTCTGGAGTCACATGCAGATCAGACCAGATAAGAATGGCAGATTTCCTTCCCTAAGGAACACTTTACAATAATTTTCCGGGTTTTTACGACAATAAACAATGGTTTCATGGTCATCATTAGAATTTTAATTCCATATTTTACTGGATTCAAATTTCACCATCCGCTGTGGTAGGATTTGAACCCAAGTCCCCAAGTTTTGCCCTGGATTTTTAGCCCAGTGACAATATCACTAGACCACCATCTGCCTTTATTTGATTTGATTTATTTTTGTCCCATGTATTAGCAAACAGTGAAAAGTGTTGTTTCTTGCATGCTATACAGACAAAGCAGACCATTCATAGAGTAGGAAACAAGAGCGTGCAGAATGTAGTGTTACAGTCATAACTTAATGCGAGGTAGGTCCAATCAAAAGTCTGATGGCAGCAGGAAAGAAGCTTGAGTCAGTTGGTATGTGTCCTCGGACTTTTATATCCTTTTCTAGACGGAAGGTGGTGGAAGAGTGTGTCTGGGGTGCATGGGGTCTTTAATTGTACCGGCTGCTTTTCCGAGGCAGCAGGAAGTGTAGACAGAGTCAATGGATGGGAGGCTGGTTTGCCTGTTGGATTGGGCTTCATTCACGACCTTTTGTAGTTCCTTGCGGTCTTGGGCAGAGCAGGAGCCATACCAAGCTGTGATACAACCAGAAAGAATGCTTTCTATGGCACATTTCTAAAAGTTGATGAGAGTCGTAGCTGACATGCCAAATTTCCTTAGTCTTCTGAGAAAGTAGAGGCGTTGGTGGGCTTTCTTAACTATAGTGTCGGCATGGGGGGACCAGAACAGGTTGCTGGTGATCTGGACACCTAAAAACTTGAAACTCTCGACCCTTTCTACTTTGTCCCCGTTGATGTAGACAGGGGCATGTTCTCCTTTATGCTTCCTGAAGTCGATGACAATCTCCTTCGTTCTGTTGACATTAAGGGAGAGATTATTGTTGCTGCACCAGTTCACCAGATTCTCTATTGCATTCCTGTATCCTGTCATGTATTGTTTGAGATCTCAAACAATACATGGTGTCATCGGCAAACTTGAAAATCGAGTTGGAGGGGAATTTGGCCGCACAGTCATAGGGGTATAAGGAGTATAGTAGGGGGCTGGGAACACAGCCTTGTGGGACACCGGTGTTGAGCACAGATCACGAGCACAGATTAGCTGCTCATTTATCACATTGCTGTTTGTGGGAGCTTGCTGTGCACACAAAGAGATACACTGCCCTACATTGTAAATGATTCCCAAGACTAGATAAAGACTGTAAGGCACTTGGGGATGTCTTGAGACCGAGTAACTTGCTATGTAAATGCAAATTGTTTCTTCGGTCACCACCAGTCTAGACTCAAACCAAACATAATTGCCATTGTTTTGCCTGGAACCCATGTTATTAAAAAACTTATTTGTATTGGCTGAGAAATGACCCATGGATTTTCGGTGATGCACAGAAACACATTTGTATTTTCACAGCACCCTTCCTGTCTATAATAACTATCAGTTGTATTGTCGAAACCACAAGGTCAGGCAACAAATAGAGAATGGTAGAATGTGCAAACACAGAATGAAGGAGATTGATTACTGAATAAAACACAAGTGTATCAACTAATCTAACTATTTGAAGTGCATATTAGACTGCAGGCTGAGGCTGTTTTGCAATCAATGTGAAACAAGGCTTTGATACGTAACATCTGCTATCCATCAGGTTGTTTGAATGCATTTCACCAGACACTTACCTTGATCCCGTAATCACATTCAAATTTCCCCTTGGTTATTTTTTTGTACAGTAAGAGTTTTAACAACACCAGGTTTTTTTGTAACCAGTAAACATTGAAGATTCCTGACACCTCAATGCGCCTCTGTTTCCCTGGCGCTAAGCAACACTACAGTTAAGAAAGCTCACCAACGCCTCTACTTTCTCAGGAGGCTAAGGAAATTCGGCATGTTCATACGACTCTCACCAATTTTTACAGATGCACCATAGAGAGCATCCTTTCCACATGTATCACAGCTTGGTATGGCTCCTGCTATTTCCAAAACCGCAAGAAACTACAAAGGGTCGTGAATGAAGCCCAGTCCATCACTCAAACCGGCCTCCCATCCATTGACTCCGTCTACACTTCCCGCTGTCTCAGTAAAGCAGCCAGCATAATCACGCACCCCGGACATACACTCTCCCACCTTCTTCCATCGGGAAAAAGATACAAAAGTCCGAGATCACGTAGTTATTGATTCAAGAACAGCTTCTTCCCTGCTGCCATCAGACTTTTGAATGGACCTTCCTTATATTAAGCTGATCTTTCTCTACACCCTAGGTATGACTGTAACACTACATTCTGCACCCTCTCCTTTCCTTCTCCCCTCTGTACTCCATGCTTTGTCTTATCGCACGCAAGAAACAATCCTTTTCACTGTAAACCAATACATGTGACAATAATAAATCAAATCAAATCAAGATGGAGAGGCGATGGCCTAATGGTATTATCGCTAGATTATTAATCCAGAAACTCAACTAATGTTCTGGGTACCCGGGTTCGAATCCCACCACGGCAGATGATGGAACTTGAATTCAATTAAAGGGCGGCACAGTGGTTATCACTGCTGCCTCACACCGCCAGAGATCCGGGTTCAATTTCTGGCTTGGCTGAATGTGTGTGTGGAGTTTGCATGTTCTCTCCATGTCTGCGTGAGTTTCCTCCCGATGCTCCGGTTTTCTCCACAGTCCAAAGATGTGCGGTTAGGTTGATTGGCTATGCTAAATTGACCCTTAGTGTCATGGGGATTAGCAGGATAAATACATGGAGTTATGGGGATAGGGCCTGGGTGGGATTGTGATCAGTGCAGACTCGATGGGACAAATGGCCTCCTTCTGCACTGTGATTCTATGAAGACACGACAGGTGGAACCCACCTGTTCTGACCTACCTGACGTCAAGTGGAGACATGACTACCATCGACACTGCAAACTGCCGGTTCCAAGTGGAGACGGCATCTCCACATCATGACTACCTGACGTCTGCCAGGGTGAGGTGCGAGTGGCGGGTTGCAATGTGAAAACCCAGTCTCAGTTCCACAGGGTGAACAGTTTGGAGTGCCCCTGATCTACGTTACTGCCCAGTAGCTCTCACTGGAACGCGCAGGTGTGTGCTGAGGATAGGATTTGGATCCTGGGTGTGATGCCTTCCACTGGCAAATAGCCCACACACGCTCACACACTCACACACACGTGTCAGCATGGTGGTTAGCACTGCTGCCTCATAGCACCTGGGACCTGGGTTCCATTCTCAGCTTGGGTCACTATCTGTGCGGAGTTTGCATGTTCTCCCCGTGTCTGCGTGGGTTTCCTCCGGGTGCTCCGGTTTCCTCCCACAGTCTGAAAGATGTGCTGGTTAGGTGCATTCTCCCTCAGTGTACCCAAGCAGGTGCCGGAGTGTGGCAACCAGAGGATTTTCAGAATAACTTCATTGTAGTGTTAATGTAAGCCTACTTGTGACACTATTAAATAGACTTTATTTTTACTTTGTACACACATACAGGCCGGAATTTTCTCACCATTCACGCCAGTGGGATTTTCCCATCCCACTGCAGTGAACGGAAATTGGCTGGCTGCCAAATTCTCCAACTTTGCTGCAGTGGGAGCGTGGTGTTAACAGGTGGTAAGATGGCGCCCCCTGTCTGTCTCTCACATCTGAGAAGTGGGGACATTCCAGAGGACAGCTGGTTCCCCTGGTATTGGACCTTAATAAGGACCAAACGCCCTGTTAAGAGGAGAAAAATTACCCTTCTGCAGTTAGTCAAACAAACATCTGCTAATAATTAGAAAGGAATAACTTCCTCATTAGTGTAGAGGTTAGTATCCCCGCTTGTTACATGGGAGACCAGGATTCAATTCCACGACGGGGAGCTGCCAAGTTCCATGGCAGCGCGGTGGCGGTGTCTGTTTGGGTGGCACGGTGGCACAGTGGTTAGCACTGCTGCTTCACAGCGCCAGGGATCCGGGTTCGATTCCCCGGCTTGGGTCACTGCGGAATCTGCACATTCTCCTCGTGTCTGCGTGGGTTTGCTCCGGGTGCTCCGGCTTCCTCCCACAGTCCAAAGATATGCGGGTTAAGTTGGTTGGCCATGCTAAATTGACCCTTGGTGTCAGGGGGACTAGATAGAATAAATGCATGGGGTTATGGGGATAGGGCCTGGGTAGGATTATGGTCGATGCAGACCCGATGGGCTGAATGGCCTCCTTCTACATTGTAGGATTCTAGGATTCTATGGGATGTGCAAAAACTTGCATTGATTATAGTATCACCTGCTTGTAGTTGCACTGCAAATTTATGGGAAAAAACGAATACTTTATTTAAAAAGCTGAATGAAAAATGGACAATTTACCTTGAAACGAGATGGAGTCAGGTGATCTCCCTCCTTGCCTACATATATACATGAAACTGCCCAAGGCTGAAAGAAGCCTACTTGCCCGGTCAGGGAATTAAAATATAAACCATCTTTTTGTGACATTCCACCAAAGAGACATTAAGAACACAACAGATCTCTCCTGTGGTGTTAATAGCTACTATTGTCGAAAAGCCTACAGAAACTGATGTGCCATGACCATCCAGACTGTGTGTCTGCAGACTGAAATTCCACAAAATGGATGTGACACAACATTTAATCACACCAGCTTGGAATAAGGAACATTTGTTTAACATACATCTTGAGAGCAGCCAAAGGTCAGTCAGTCTGGTAGACAAAGAGACTCAAAGGGAAGGGACGCCACCCAGCGAAGGAAGATCCCTGCCTAAAATCCCACCAACAGTCAGAGAACTGGGGCTATCCATTTACCTGCAGATTTTCAGATGCAACCTCCACTAGAACTCTGACTGGATCAAAGCCAGAAACCTGCTGTCAGAAGGAGTAAGCCACTGTGAATTCATTGCCAGAAATTTCCAAACTCCATTTTCTTCAGTGAATCATAGAATCCACAGCACTCGGCCCATTGAGTCAGCACCGACCACAATCCCACCCAGGCCCCATCCCTGCAACCCCACGCATTTACCCCGCTAATCCCCTGACTTTAAGGGGCAATTGAGAAGGGCCAATCGACCTAATCCATACATCTTTGTGCTGTAGGAAAAACCCGGAGGAAGCCCACGCAGACACGGGGAGAACATGCAGACTCCACACAGGAAATGACCCAAACCAGGAATTGAACCCAGGTCTTCTGGGTGTGATGCCTTCCACTGGCGCACACACGCACGCACACATTCACACACATCTAAATATCTAAGTGCGGGCTACCTCTTTTGTAATCACCCTTTTCTTGTGTGTGTGTGTCACTGGGTGCTGTTGTGATTTATTTTCAGATGTTGAGAAATAAACATTTATCTTTTCTTTTAAGTTAAGTTCTTGAAAAAAATCTGTCTTGCGTCTTTTATTGAGAGTCACAGCACTCAAAGGATTAAAATACTTTTTTTATAACACACATTTTAGGTTTATTTATTAGTGTCACAAGTAGGCTTACATTAACACTGCAATGAAGTTACTGTGAAAATCCCCTTGTCACCACACTCTGGCACCTGTTCGGGTACACTGAGGGAGAATTTAGCATGGCCAATGCACCCAACCAGCGCGCCTTCCGGACTGTGGGAGGAACATGGAGCACCCGGAGGAAACCCACGCAGACACAGGGAGAACGTGCAGGTTCCCCACAGACAGTGAGAGAATCGAACCCAGGTCCCTGGCGTTGAGAGGCAGCAGTGCTAACCACTGTGCCACCACACATCTTGTAGCAGTTAGTCAAAAGGTGGGAAAAAAGGAGGAACCATCCTGCTGTCTCTCCAATAAGAATAAAACATTTAACATTGTAAAATATCCGAGGCGGCACAGTGGTTAGCACTGCAGCCTCTCAGTGCCAGGTTCCTGGGTTCAATTCCAGCCTCGGGTCACTGTCTGTGCGAAGTCTGTACATTCTCCCCGTGTCTGCGTGGGTTTCTGCCAGGTGCTCCGGTTTCCTCCCACAGTCCAAAGGTGTGCGGGTTAGGTTGATTGGCCATGCTAAATTGATTCTACTGTCAGGGGGGATTAGCAGGGTAAATGAGGGTTACGGGAATAGAGTCTGCATGGGATTGTGGCCGGTACAGACTTGTTGGGCCAAATGGCCTCCTTCTGTACTATAGGGATTCTATGATTTTACCACAGGAGCATCAGCAAACAAAATGTGACAGCATGCTACTGAAGGAAACGTTGGGTCAGAGAGATAATCCATTAGGTCTTAGACCTTCTGTCTAAGGGTTGTCAACTCTGGTTGGACTCTGGTTTTAATCACATAACCTCCGGCCTCCAGTTGCTCCAATCCCACGCTCCGCTACATTTCAACCAATCACAAAGCGAGTGGGCTTGATGCCTGATTGGATGTCTCTTCACTGTTGGTCAAATAACTCATTCCCCATATCCAAAGTTTTTATAATAAGAGCTGGCTCTAAAAATAACTTGCAGTTTTATGTTACCATTGAGGTAACTGGCTTTACAGCCAGTGATATACTTCTGGTGCACAGTCACTGTTTTAATGTAGGAAATACAGGAGCCAATTTACACACAGCAAGCTCCCACAATGAGATACCAAGCAGATAATCTGTCCCGGTGATGTTGGTTGAGCGATAAATATTTCTCAGGATAAGGCAGGTCTGACACTGTTGACCCAGTAGTTGAGATTATCAGGCAAAGGAGCATTCGGCCCATCGAGTCTGTTTCACCATTCAATAAGATCATGACTGTTCTGATGTGATAATCCTCAACTCCATTTTCCTGTTTTACCCACAGAAGCCTTGATCCCCATAGAACCATAGAAAATTACAGCTCAGAAACAGGCCTTTTGGCCCTTCATGTCTGTGCCGAACCATTTTATGCCTAGTCCCACTGACCTGCACTTGGACCATATCCCTCCACACCCCTCTCATCCATGAACCCGTCCAAGTTTTTCTTAAATGTTAAAAGTGACCCCGCATTTACCACTTTATCCGGCAGCTCAATCCACACTCCCACCATTCTCTGCGCGAAGAAGCCCCCCCTAATATTCCCTTTAAACTTTTCTCCTTTCACCCTTAACCCATGCCCTCTGGTTTTTTTCTCCCCTAGCCTCAGCGGAAAAAGCCTGCTTGCATTCACTCTATCTATACCCATCAAAATCTTACACACCTCTATCAAATCTCCCCTCAATCTTCTACGCTCCAGGGAATAAAGTCCCAACCTATTCAATCTCTCTCTGTAACTCAGCTTCTCAAGTCCCGGCAACATCCTTGTGAACCTTCTCTACACTCTTTCAACCTTATTTACATCCTTCCTGTAACTAGGTGACCAAAACTGTACACAATACTCCAAATTCGGCCTCACCAATGCCTTATATAACCTTACCATAACACTCCAACTTTTATACTCGATACTCCGAGTTATAAAGGCCAATGTACCAAAGGCACTCTTTACGACCCTATCCACCTGTGACGTCACTTTTAGGGAATTCTGTACCTGTATTCCCAGATCCTTCTGTTCAACTGCACTCTTCAGAGTCCTACCATTTACCCTGTACGTTCTTCTTTGGTTTGTCCTTCCAAAGTGCAATATCTCACGCTTGTCTGCGTTAAATTCCATTTGCCATTTTTCAGCCCATTTTTCTAGTTGGACCAAATCCCTCTGCAAGCTTTGAAAACTTTCCTCACTGTCCACTACACCTCCAATCTTTGTATCATCAGCAAACTTGCTGATCCAATTTACCACATTATCATCCAGATCATTGATATAGATGACAAACAACAATGGACCCAACACCGATCCCTGCGGCACACCACTAGTCACAGGCCTCCACTCAGAGAAGCAATCCTCCACAACCACTCTCTGGCTTCTTCCATTGAGCCAGTGTCTAATCCAATTTACTACCTCCCCATGTATACCTAGCGACTGAACCTTCCTAACTAACCTCCCATGAGGGACCTTGTCAAAGGCCTTGCTGAAATCCAGGTAGACAACATCCACCGCCTTCCCTTCATCCACTTTCCTGGTAACCTCCTCGAAAAACTCTAATAGATTGGTCAAACATGACCTACCACGCACAAAGCCATGTTGACTCTCCCTAATAAGTCCCTGTCTATCCAAATATTTGTAGATCCTATCCCGTATCACACCTTCCAATAACTTGTCCACCACCGACGTCAAACTTACTGGCCTATAATTTCCCGGATTTCTTTTGGCACCTTTTTTAAACAACGGAACATCATGAGCCACCCTCCAATCATCCGGCACCTCCCCCGTGAATACTGACATTTTAAGTATGTCTGCCAGGGCCCCTGCAAGTTCAACACTAGCTTCCCTCAAGGTCCGTGGGAATACCCTGTCCGGTCCTGGGGATTTATCCACTCTGATTTGCCTCAAGACAGCGAGCACCTCCTCCCCTTTAATCTGAAAAGGTTCCATGACCTCCCTACCTGTTTGCCCTATTTCCGTAGACTCCATGCCCGTTTCCTCAGTAAATACAGATGCAAAAAAACCATTTAGTATCTCCCCCATCTCTTTTGGTTCCATACACAGTCTACCACTCTGGTCTTCAAGAGGACCAATTTTATCCCTCACTATCCTTTTGCTCCTAACATACCTATAGAAGCTCTTTGGATTTTCCTTCACTCTGTCTGCCAAAGCAACCTCATGTCTTCTTTTAGCCCTCCTGGTTTCCCTCTTAAGTAGCTTCTTGCACTTTTTATACTCCTCGAGCATCTGATGTGTTCCTTGCTGCCTGTACATTTCATACAACTCTCTCTTCCTCTTAATCAGTGTTACAATCTCCCTCAAGAACCAAGGTTCCTTATTCCGATTTACTTTGCCTTTAATCCTGACAGGAACATACAAACTCTGCACTCTCAAAATTTCTCCTTTGAAGGCCTCCCACTTTCCATTTACATCCTTACCAGAGAACAGCCTGTGCCAATCCACACTTCCCAGATCCCTTCTCATTTCATCAAATTTGGCCTTTTTCCAGTTCAGAACTTCAACCCAAGGACCAGATCTATCCTGATCCATGATCAGGTTGAAACTAATGGCATTATGATCACTGGATCCAAAGTGTTCCCTCACACTCACATCCATCACCTACTCTAACTCATTTCCCAATAGGAGATCCAATATCGCATCCTCTCTAGTTGGCACCTCTATATACTGATGTAGAAAATTCTCCTGAACACATTTTACAAACTCTACCCCATCTAAACCTTTAACAGTATGCGAGTCCCTTACTGATTAAAAATCTATCTCAGCCTTGAACACACTTAACAACCCAACCTCTACAGCCCTCTGCAGTAAAGAATTCCACAGATACACTGCCCTCTGAGAAAAGAAATTCCTCCTCGTCTCTGTCTTAAATGAGTGACCCCTTACTCTGAGATTACGCCCTCTGGTCCTAGACTCTCCCACAAGGGGAAACATCCTTTCAGCATCTATCCCATCAAGCCCCCTAAGAATCTTATCTGTCTCAATAAGGCTGCCTCTTATTCTCCTAAACGCCAATGAGTACAGGCCTAACCTACTTAACCTCTTCTCATAAGAAAATCCCTCCATTCCTGGGATCAACATGGTGAACTTTCTCTCGATTGCCTCCAATACCACTATAGCTTTCCTTAGATAAGGAGACCAAAACTGCACAGAGTATTCCAGGTGTGGATAAACTAGTCTCTTGTATTGTTTTAGTGAGACTTCCCTGTTTTTATACTCCATCCCCTTTGAAATGAAGGCTAACATCCCACTTATAAAGTTTGTTTATTAGTCACAAGTAAGCTTACATTAACACTGCAATGAAGTTACTGTGAAAATCCCATAGTCACCACATTCCGGCGTCTGTTCAGGCACACTGAAGGAGAATTTAGCATGGCCAATGTACTTAACCTGCACATCTTTGGACTGTTGGAGGAAACCAGAGCACCCAGAGGAAACCCATGCGGACACAGGGAGAACATACAAAATTCACGCAGACAGTGGCTGGGAATCGAACCCTGGTCTGTGAGGCAGCAATGCTACCCACTGTGCCACCATGCTGGCCTATTACCTGCTGAACTTGTATGCTAGCTTTTTGTGATTTATGCACACGGACCTCCAAATCCCTCTGTGCTGCAGCTTCCTGCGGTCTTTCTCCATTTAAATAACATTCAGCTCCTTTATTCTTCCGATCAAAATGCATAATTTCACATTTTCCAACATGATATTCCACCTATCGAGTTTTTGCCCACTCACCTCACCTGTCCTTTTTCCCTCTGCAGACTCTTTATGTCATCCTCACCACTATCTTTCCAGCCTATTTTGTCTCATCCATAAACTTGGCAATGGTACATCACCTCCTTTGTATAGTACCTTATCTAATGCTTTTTGGAAATCCAAGTACATTGCATCAACTGGTTCTGCTTTATCTATCCTGCTCATTACCATCTCAAAGATTTTTGTCAGCATGATTTCCCCTTCATGCTGACTCTGCTTGGTTATATTTTGTAATTCTAAATGCTCTGCTATTACATCCTTCATAATGGACTCTAACATTCCTGCCACTGAGGGCAGTTTCCCCTAACTACCCTTATCAAACCTCCTCATGGTTCTGAATGCCTCCATTAAATCTCCCCTAACCTCTGTTCTAAGGAGAATAATCCAAATCAATCTACACAATCTTGACCGAGCATTCTTTTATTGACTAGTTGCTTCATTTATCAATCTATCTGTCTGTGTCAGCTGTGGCTTAGTTGGTAGTACCCTCACCTCTGAGTCAGTAGTTTTGTGGGCTCAAGTCCCACCCCAGGGCACGAGCCCATAAATAAGCGCAGGACTGAGGGAGTGCTGCACTGTTGGAGGTGGCCTTTCAGATGCGACGATAGCCCAGGCCCTTCGGTGTAAAGGATCCCATGGCACTGTTTCGCAGAAGAGCAGAGATGTTCTGGCCAACATTTATCCCACAACCAACATCACAAAGGCAGATTATCTGATAGTTATCAGATTGCTGTATGTACAAATTGACTGTCATGTTTACTGCATTACAGAAGTCGCTACACTTCAAAGAATGAGGTGGCTGGTGGTCGCAAAAGGTATTATATAAATGCAAGGTTTTTTGTGTCATCTGCAAACTTGGCAATACATTCACTTCCCTCATCCATGTCATTAATGCATATTGTAAATAATTGTGGCCCCAGCACTGATCCCTGTGGCACTCCACTGGTTACAGGTTGCCATCCGGAAAATACCCGATTTCCCCAACTCTGTCTTCTATCTATTAGTTAACCAATCTTCTATTCGTGCTAGGGAAGGATGTGAGTCCCCTTTCAGCTGCTGTGTACATGCTCACCCAGTGACCCCTGTGTAAACTCCAGATCCAGATTCTCCAGGGTGGATGTAGCTTGTGACAGAGAGGGTTTGAGTGGGGCTATCTGTAACCCAGGGGCTGTTGCTGTCCTACTGCCTATCAGAGACCCCTGCGGACAGTGCTGTATCCCAGTGCACAGCTCCATTCTCAAGTGTACAACTGAGTTAGCTAGGGGAAAGAAAGAAAACGGCATTTGCGATTCAGTTGACTCAACATTTAGAATATCAGCAATCTCTGAAATTCATTGTAAGACAACACATTTTAAACACTGTTATGCACTGTGACTTTCTCTCTCAAACTCTATCTTCTTCTCTCTATTTCTACCTTTCTCCCTTTACAATTTATCAGGCTCGATTTCCCCTGCCTCTAGAACCCCTAACTCCCGCTCCCCCCCGCCCCCACTATCTACACTTTGGCAAATCAGATCACAAGGCTGTGCTCCTGCTCCCGGCTTACAAGCAAAAACTGAAGCAGGAGAATCCATCAAAGTCATGCAATGTTGGTCTGAGGAATCGAATGATCTTCTACAGGGCTGCTTGGAGTCAGTGGACTGGTCAGTATTTAAAAACGCTGCGACCAGCCTGAACGAGTACACCACTACAGTAACTGACTTCATTAGTAAGTGTGTGGAAGACTGTGTGCCAAAGAAGTAAATCCGTGTGTTCCCCAATCGGAAGCCATGGATGAACAGGGATATCCACTGCTTGCTGAAGTCCAGGTCTGACGCGTTCAAGTCAGGCGACCCTGACCTATACAAGAAAGCCAGATACGATCAAAGGAGATCCATCAAAGATGCCAAAAGACAGTACCGGACCAAGCTAGAGTCCCAGGCTAGCCACACCAACCCCCGCCAACTATGGCAAGGTCTGCAAAACATAACAGGCTACAAGAAGAAGGCATGTAAAATCGCCGGCTCCAAAGCACCCCTCCCTGATGAGCTCCCGTTTTAAGCAAGAGGTCAGCGAGAGCATGCCCTCCACCCTGGAAGCCCTGGATGAACCTGTATCTGGGGTCACCACTGCAGATGTAAGAGCAGCTTTCTCAAAGGTCAACCCACGGAAAGCGACTGGCTCAGATGGAGTACCCGGACGTGCACTCAGATCCTGCATAGATCAGCTGGCAGGGGTATTCACAGACATCTTCAACCTCTCTTTCCAACAATCTGAGGTCCCTATCTGCTTTAAGAAGATGACCATCATCCCGGTACCTAAGAGAAACCAAGCAGTGTGCCTTAATGACTATCAGCCAGTGGCTCTGCCATCCATAATTCTGAAGTGCTTCAAAAGGTTAGTCATGGCACAAATCAATTCCAGCCTCCCTAAACTACCTGGATCCACTACAGTTCACCTCCCGCCGCAACAGGTCCACAGCAGATGCCATCTCCCTGGCCCTGCACTCAACCCTGGAACACCTAGATAACAAGGACACCTATGTCAGACTCCTATTTATTGACTACAGCTCAGCCTTCAACACCATTATTCCCACGAAAATCATTACTAAACTCCATGGCCTGGGCCTCGGCTCCTCCCTCTGCGACTGGATCCCGAAATTCCTAACTCACAGATCACAATCAGTAAAGATAGGCAACAACACCTCCTCCACGATCATCCTCAACATCGGTGCTCCACAAGGCTGTGTTCTCAGCCCCCTACTATACTCCTTATACACCTATGACTGTGTGGCCAAATTCCCCTCCAGTTCAATTTTCGAGTTTGCTGACGACACCACCGTGTGGGTCGGATCTCAAACAATGACGAGACAGAGTACAGGAATGCGATAGAGAATCTGGTGAACTGGTGCGGCAACAATAATCTCTCCCTCAATATCAACAGAATGAGGGAGATTGTCATCGACTTCAGGAAGCATAAAGGAGAACATGCCCCTGTCTACATCAACGGGGACAAAGTAGAAAGGGTCGAGAGCTTCAAGTTTTTAGGTGTCCAGATCACTGGACCTGTCCTGGTTCCCCCATGCCAACAGTATGGTTAAGAAAGCCCATTAACGCCTCTATGTTCTCAGAAGACTAAGGAAATTTGGCATGTCAGCTACGACTCTCACCAACTTTTACAGATGCACCACAGAAAGCATCCTTTCCGCATGTATCACAGCTTGGTATGGCTCCTACTCTGCCCAAGACGGCAAGCAACTACAAAAGGTCGTGAATGCAGCCCAATCCATCACACAAACCAGCCTCCCATCCATTGACTCTGTCTACACTTCCCGCTGTCTCGGCAAAGCAGCCAGCATAATTAAGGACCCCACGTACCCCGGACATTCTCTCTTCCACTTTCTACCGCTGGGAAGAAGATACAAAATTCTGAGGTCATGTACCAACCGACTCAAGAACAGCTTCTTCTCTGCTGCCATCAGACTTTTGAATGGACCTACCTCGCATTAAGTTGATCTTTCGCTACACCCTAGCTATGACTGTAACACTACATTCTGCACTCTCTCATTTCCTTCTCTATGAACGGTATGCTTTGTCTGTAAAGCACGTGAGAAACAATACTTTTCATTGTATCCCAATACATGTGACAATAATAAATCAAATCAAATCAAATCAGAACACAAGTCAACTGGATTGCACTCAAAACACAATATGTCCCATCAGACCCGAACTCCACTAGATTTCCGAAGCTCCCAACATGCTATCCCTCCGGCAGTCCCACATTAATTCTCAGTTTGGGATTGGGTGGATTCCAACTTTTGCAACTCAGTGGAATTCAGGAAAGCTCTGTGTCCAAAAACTGTAGTGGGAGGGTTGGGATGGGGGTGGGGGAACATTGGGTGGTGATAGGTACAAGATTCTACGACATCCCTAAACAGTAACAACACCCCAAGTTGCAACATTCATCCTCCCAGCCTTCACTTAGCTTTTCAGTCAATGAAACTAATCAAGCAGCTCATTCAGCATGAAGTTCAGGTGTGATGGGCTGAATGGCCTCTTTCTGTGCTGGAAGATTCTCTGATGTCTCTTAGTGGTTGCTGCCCATCTTTTCTCAGATTCTTGGCACAATCTCTCGGGTCCAGTCACTGTGGCCTCCCCTACACTTGGTCTTCTGGAGTCCCAGGAGTAATGGTGCCATTAGTCCTCTCTTGTTTTCATACCTTAAGGGTTGCCAATTCTGCTTGGATGTTTTTCCTGGAGTTTGTGGATTACATCATCACTTGCCTCCAAGTGCCCATCCCTCACACTTTAAAGTTTATCTAAAGTTTATTTATTAGTGTCACAAGTAGGCTTACATTAACACTGCAATGAAGTTACTGTGAAAATCCCCTAGTCGCCACACTCCAGCGCCTGTTCGGGACTCTGAGGGAGAATTTAGTATGGCCAGTGCACCTAACCAGGACTGTGGGAGGAAAGCGGAGCACCCGGAGGAAACCCACGCAGACATGGGGAGATCGTGCAGACTCCACACAGACAGTGACTCAAAGTTGGGAATTGTACCTGGGTCCCTGGCACTGTGAGGCAGCAGCGCTAACCACTGTGCCACCCAATTCCATTTCCACTCTTGGCCACTCAGCCCATTCATCATCACATGGCACCACCTTCCTTCTCTAATTAAGAAACAAACCCACATTTAATGACCAGTTTGGATCCATCTAGAAGGACAAGGGCAGTAGATACATGGGAACAGCATCACCCGCAAGTTCCCCTCCAAGCCACTCACTATCCTGGCTTGGAAATATATTGCTGTTCCTTCGCAGCCACTGAATCAAAATCCTGGAATTCCCTCTCTAGCGGGATTGTAGGTCAACCCACAGCAAGTGGACTGCAGTGATTCAAGAAGGCAGCTCACTACCATCTTCTCAAGGGCAACTAGGGATGGGCAATAAATGCTGGCCAGCCAGCGACGCCCATGTCCCATGAATGAATTAAAAAATATGCTCGACTGTTAGTATCCTGTCTCTAATGTATAGATAATGAATCAATGTTCAAAGAAAATGAATGAAAATCACACCATATTTCCAATGTTCCAATGGAGTTTCTAAAGCCGCTTTCTGATTAATAAACAAATTGGCTTACAAGACCAGTTTTTTTTAACTATTAAGAGGATAACATGAGATTTAACAGAGGTTTTCAAAATTGAGGGGTTCTTAAAATAAGTGAGAAACTGTTTTTACTGGGAAAAGAGGCAGAGGGGAGATGGGGAAGATTTTCTGTTCATGCAGCAAGTTGTTATGATCTGGAATGCACGCCTGAAAGGATGGCAGAAGTGAATTCAATTGTCAAAAAACAAGAATTGGATACATTGATAAGGGGACAACATTACTGGGCTCGAGGTAAGAGAATCATAGAATCTCCACAGTGCAGAATGAGGCCATTCAGCCCGTCAAGGTCTGCACCGACTCTTGGCAGAGCATCTTACCCAGGCCCACCCCTGCCATATTCTCGTAACCCCATGTATTTACCCCATTAATTCCCCTAACCTACACACCTTGGGACACCGAAGGGGCAATTTAGCATGGCTAATTCACCTAACCTGCACATCTTTGGAATGTGGGAGGAAACAGGAACACCAGGAAGAAACCACGCAGACACGTGGAGAACGTGCAGACTCCATACAGACAGTGACCCGAGGAGGGAAAGAACACTAATTGTTTCAAAGAACCAGCTTTGCAACAATGGGCACAGCAAGCAGTACTATTATATAATTCAAGACCTTGACTTTGGAAATTTCACGTAACTGATGTGGCTGCGTCAATCTTAGATGTATTACTTTGAGTTTGAAGACAAAAATCTATGTTGACAACTTAGGATTCATAGGAAGTAGGGTTTAACTGACATGTGTGTGTGTTTGGGAGGCCTGTTGGAGGTTCTAAGGAGTAAGTAACAAAACAGGATCATATAGAAAGGATTATTTACAAAATTACAAGTCATTATCTTTAACATCTGTGGCAGGGATAGACTTTAAAACAATTTCAAGAGATCTAGTGGATGAACATTTGGAAAAGTGATTGTTAGGACATTTAGGAAGAGGGAGATCCACAAGAGGGTGATGAATGAATACTTTTCTTCAGTGTTCACCAAGGAGGGGGGCCATGTTTTTGAGGAAGAGAAGGTGTTACAGGCTAATAGGCTGGAGGAAATAGAAGTTCGGAGGGAGGATGTCCTGGCAATTTTGAATAAACTGAAGGTCGATAAGTCCCCCCTGGGCCTGATGAAATGTATCCTAGGATTCTTTGGGAGGCAAGGGATGAGATTGCAGAGCCTTTGGCTTTGATCTTTGGGTCCTCGCTGTCCACGGGGATAGTGCCAGAGGACTGGAGAATGGCGAATGTTGTTCCTCTGTTTAAGAAAGGGAATAGAAATGACCCTGGTAATTATAGACCGGTTAGTCTTACTTCGGTGGTTGGTAAATTGATGGAAAAGGTCCTTAGGGATGGGATTTACGACATTTAGAAAGATGCGGATTAATCCGGGATAGTTATTCGTGAAGGGCAAGTCGTGCCTCACAAATTTGATTGAATTTTTTGAGGAGGTAACTAAGTGTGTTGATGAAGGTAGGGCAGTTGATGTCATATACATGGATTTTAGTAAGGCGTTTGATAAGGTCACCCATGGTCGGCTTATGATGAAAGTGAGGAGGTGTGGGAAAGAGGGAAAGTGCCAGGATGATAGGGAGTGAGATAGCTTGATCTTGGTTTCAGATAAAGCTCGGCACAACATCGTGGGCCGAAGGGCCTGTTCTGTGCTGTACTGTTCTATGTTCTATGTTCTATTAATGAACTTGCTGGATGATATAGGAGACACACTTGGATTTTCTCACTCATGGCACCTCAGCCCAATTTAACCGAGATTAGATAGATTGTGTACTGTTTCCGCCAATGTTAATATAAAAGGAAAATACATGTGTTTATACAGTCTTCCACAATCCCAGGATGCTGCAAAGTGATTGGCAGCCAACGAGAGCATCGAGTTTCTAGGTGTCCAAATCACCAACAGCCAGTCCTGATCCCTCCACACCAACACTATAGTTAAGAAAGTCCACCAACACCTCTACTTTCTCAGGAGGCTAAGGGAATTCTGCACGTCCACTAAGATTCTCACCAATTTTTACCGATGCACCATAGAAAGCATCCTTTCCTGATGTATCACAGCTTGGTATGGCTCCTGCTCTGCCCAAGGTCGCAAGAAACTACAAAGGGTTGTAAAAGTAGTCCAGTCCATCACGCAAACCAGCCTCCCATCATTGACTCTGTCTACACTTCCTGCTGCCTCGGAAAAGCAGCCAGCATAATTAAGGACGCCACGCACCCTGGATATTCTCTCTTCCACCTTCTTCCATCGGGAAAAAGATACAAAAGTCTGAGGTCACGTACCAACCGACTCAAGAACAGCTTCTTCCCTGCTGCTGTCAGACTTTTGAACGGACCTACCTTATATTAAGTTGATCTTTCCCTACACCCTAGCTATGAGTGTAACACTACATTCTGCATCCTCTCATTTCCTTCTCTATGAAGGGCATGCTTTGTCTGTATAGCGCGCAAGAAACAATACTTTTCACTGTATACCAATACATGTGACAATAATAAATCAAATCAAATCAAAAATGAAGCACTTTTGGATTCAGGCCCCATTCTAATTAGAGAACACAGCAACCCAGTTATGCACAGCAAGCTGCCACAAAATAAATGAGCAGACTGTCTGTTTTTAGCAGTTGGTTGAGAGAGTTGGTTTCTCTCTCCTGCTCTTCACATAACTCAGAAGGATATAAGGCATGGTGAGGGTAGTCGTGGCCTTAGCTTAAATGCTTATTGAAAAGGCAGCATCTCCGAGAGTGCAACAAAACCTCAGTAACACACTGAAAAGCCCCAGAGACAATATCAACCACCCATCTAATTCTAAAAGTACACATTGGTGACAGTCAGATGGCAAATGTAGCTTTGTAAATTATTAAGACCAACTTAACACTTACAATTATAATTACCCACTTACAGTAATACCTATTGGGTTAGAGAGGTCATAGAGGCATTTAAAAGCAGGATGAGAATTTTTAAATTGAAGATTTGATTTATTATTGTTACATGTATTAGTGAAAAGTATTGGCTCTTGCGCGCAATACAGGCAAAGCATACCGTTCATAGAGAAGGAAAGGAGAGTGCAGAATGCAGTGTTACAGTCATAGCTAGGGTGTAGAGAAAGATCAACTTAATATAAGGTAGGTCCGTTCAAAAGTCTGATGACAGCAGGGAAGAAACTGTTCTTGAGTCAGTTGGTACGTGACCTTCTTTTTCCCGAAGAAGATGGAAGAGTGTACGTCCGGGATGTGGGGGTCCTCGATTATGCTGGCTGCTTTTCCGAGGGAGCGGGAATTGTAGACGGAGTCAAGGCTAGATATGCTCGACTGGGAGCCAATGTAGGTGAGTGAGAACAGGAATAATGAGTGAATGGGATTCGGCGCGAGTTAGATACAAGCAGCAGATATTTGGATAAGCTCAGGTTTACAGAGTTTGTAAGGTGATAGTCAGGCCAGGAAAGCTTTGGAACGGTCGAGTCCAGAGGTAAAGTACATGCCATTAGTCACAACGCACTAACAGAACACCTTTTCCTGTTGCAACAGAATTTCTCGAGGTAACTGCTGGAACTTTTCAAATGTTTGGACGGTAAATAGAATCATAGAATCTCACAGTGTAGAAGGAGGCCATTCAGCCCATCAAGTCTGCACCAACCACAATTCCACAATTCCCATATATTTATGCTGCTGACATTTCGAGTATGTGTGTGGCTTCGATTTTCTGATCATTATAAATGGGTTTCTGCTGCTGTAAAAGTCATGGTAAAGAGAAAATCTAGACCAGCAGACTGACATACAATGTGGAACACCCGGAGGAAATCCACGCAGACAAGGGGAGAACGTGCAGACTCTGCACAGTGACCCAAGCTGCTAATCCCCTTGATACTAGGGTCAATTTAGCATGGCCAATCAACCTAACCCGCACATCTTTGGGGGGGATGTGTCAATGTTTGCAAAGGATCTACTGCAGAGAAGAGTGATAACCACAATTAATGAAATTCTCCAGCCCCTTCACCTATATACCAGAAATGACATTGTATGTCAGTCTGCTGGTCTAAATTTTCTCTTTACCATGACTTTTACAGCAGCAGAAACCCATTTATAATGATCAGAAAATCGAAGCCACGCACATCCTCGAAATGTCTCCAGAGGCCACTACTTGTGGCTGCATCATTCTGCATATCAGGCCTTCAGAGACAAAACTAGACTTATTCTGAATAATTATCTCTACATAAATGTCACCATAGTCCCAGAGGACCATATGCTGACTGGTGGTGATTTAATAGGAGGATCACCACACCTCTGCCGCAAGGGGCAAGGTTGAGAAGGCGGGGCCTTCACGAATAACCTCAACCAGTACAGGAATTGCATTAAAAAAAAACTCCACGCTGTTGGAGTCGCTCTGCATCACAAACCAGCTGTCCAGCCAACTGAGCCATATCTCCACAGCTTGCATTCATATAGCTCCCTTCAATGTAGAAAACATCCCAAGAATTTCACAGAAAAATGATCAAACAGTAGTTGATACAAGGGCAACTAAGAGCGTGGTCAAAGAGAAAAGAGAGGTGGTGGGGCAAAAGTTTATTTATTAAATGTCACATGTAGGCTTACATTAACACTGCAATGAAGTTACTATGAGAACCCCTAGTCGCCACACTCCGGCACCTGTTCGGGGTCACTGAGGGAAAACGTAGCATAGCATATTCAGCTAACCTGCACATCTTTCAGAATGTGGGAGGAAACTGAAACACCCGGAGGAAACCCACGCAGATACGGGGAAAACGTGCAGACTCCGCACAGACAGCGACCCAAGCTGGGAATCGAACCCGGTTCCCTGGCACTGTGAGGCAGCAGTGCTAAGCACTCTGCCATCATGCCGCCCCATCCCCCAGTTTAGAGCTGGAATTCCTGATCTCAGGGTCTAAATGGAGGAAGACACAGCTATCAATGATGCTGAATAAGGCCAGAATTAAGATTTCAAGAGGCTGGAGGCAGTTATCAAAATAGCCAAAGACAAAAAGGTTTGAAATATTTTTGTGAATCATTTAATTATTGTATTTTTTATGATCTGGAGTGAAATCCAAATGTTTCAAGGTCACTTCAAATAGGTGGAATTATTATTAGACAGAAAGTGGGTAGAAACATTTGTTTTCTCTTTGTTTATCTTCAAGGAGCAGCTACTGCGAGTCTGTGATAGGTATGTCCCTGTCAGGCAAGGAGGAATTGGTAGGGCTAGGGAACCGTGGTGTACCAAAAAAGTTTCTTTGTTGGTTAAAAAGAAAAAGGAGGCTTATGTTCGGATGAGACGTGAGCACTCGGGTAGTGCACTAGAAAGCTTTAGATTGGCTAAGAGGGAGTTGAAGAGCGAGCTTAGAAGGGCTAAAAGGGGACATGAGAAGACTTTGGCGGATAGGGTTAAAGAGAATCCTAAGGCGTTCTATAGGTATGTCAAGAACAGAAGGTTGGTTAGGGCAAGTTTAGGGCCAGTTATAGATGGCAGAGGGAAGTTATGTGTGGAACCGGAGGAGATTGGTGAAGCATTGAACCAATATTTCTCTTCGGTGTTCACGCAAGGGGACATGAATATAGCTGAGGAGGACACTGGGTTGCAGGGGAGTAGAATAGACAGTATTACAGTTGATAAGGAGGATGTGCAGGATATTCTGGAGGGTCTGAAAATAGATAAATCCCCTGGTCCGGATGGGATTTATCCAAGGATTCTCTGGGAGGCAAGAGAAGTGATTGCAGAGCCTCTGGCTCTGATCTTCAGGTCGTCGTTGGCCTCTGGTATAGTACCAGAAGATTGGAGGTTAGCGAATGTTGTCCCATTGTTTAAGAAGGGGAACAGAGACTTCCCCGGGAATTATAGACCGGTGAGTCTCACTTCTGTTGTCGGCAAGATGTTGGAAAAAATTATAAGGGATAGGATTTATAGTTATTTGGAGAGTAATGAATTGATAGGTGATAGTCAGCATGGTTTTGTGGCAGGTAGGTCGTGCCTTACTAACCTTATTGAGTTTTTTGAGAAAGTGACCAAGGAGGTGGATGGGGGCAAGGCAGTGGACGTGGTATATATGGATTTTAGTAAGGCGTTTGATAAGGTTCACCATGGTAGGCTTCTGCAGAAAATGCAGATGTATGGGATTGGGGGTGATCTAGGAAATTGGATCAGGAATTGGCTAGCGGATAGGAAACAGAGGGTGGTGGTTGATAGTAAATATTCATCATGGAGTGCGGTTACAAGTGGTGTACCTCAGGGATCTGTTTTGGGGCCACTGCTGTTTGTAATATTTATTAATGATCTGGATGAGGGTATAGTTGGGTGGATTAGCAAATTTGCTGATGACACCAAAGTCGGTGGTGTGGTAGACAGTGAGGAAGGGTGTCGTAGTTTGCAGGAAGACTTAGACAGGTTGCAAAGTTGGGCCGAGAGGTGGCGGATGGAGTTTAATGCGGAGAAGTGTGAGGTAATTCACTTTGGTAGGAATAACAGATGTGTTGAGTATAGGGCTAACGGGAGGACTTTGAATAGTGTGGAGGAGCAGAGGGATCTAGGTGTATGTGTGCATAGATCCCTGAAAGTTGGGAATCAAGTAGATAAGGTTGTTAAGAAGGCATATGGTGTCTTGGCGTTTATTGGTAGGGGGATTGAATTTAGGAGTCGTAGCGTTATGTTGCAACTGTACACAACTCTGGTGCGGCCGCACTTGGAGTACTGTGTGCAGTTCTGGTCCCCACATTACAGGAAGGATGTGGAGGCTTTGGAGAGGGTGCAGAGGAGGTTTACCAGGATGTTGCCTGGTATGGAGGGGAGATCCTATGAGGAGAGGCTGAGGGATTTGGGATTGTTTTCGCTGGAAAGGCGGCGGCTAAGAGGGGATCTTATTGAAACATATAAGATGATTAGAGGTTTAGATAGGGTGGATAGTGATAGCCTTTTTCCTCTGATGGAGAAATCCAGCACGAGGGGGCATGGCTTTAAATTGAGGGGGGGTAGTTATAGAACCGATGTCAGGGGTAGGTTCTTTACCCAGAGGGTGGTGAGGGATTGGAATGCCCTGCCAGCATCAGTTGTAAATGCGCCTAGTTTGGGGGCGTTTAAGAGATCCGTAGATAGGTTCATGGACGAAAAGAAATTGGTTTAGGTTGGAGGGTCACAGTTTTTTTTTTAACTGGTCGGTGCAACATCGTGGGCCGAAGGGCCTGTTCTGCGCTGTAATGTTCTATGTTCTATATTGCTATCAAGTCTGTGGATCAGTGCATTTGTATCAAATCGCCAAAGTGATTTCAGCATTCAGTGCAGTTTGTTCATGTGTTACAGGAGGAAGCCAGACTAATAATTGAACGTGACCCTGCTGGACTGTGTACGAGAAGTGAATCCAAAGGATACAGCAGCACTTGACTATTTTAACACCCCACCACCTTCTCGAGGGCAATTAAAGATGGGCAACAAATGCTTGCCCTGCCAGTGAACGAGAACATGCATTCAAAACAAAACTCTGAAAAATTAATATGTCCCTCTTAAACATCAATGAAAAACAAAACAGAAATAAAGTAACATAGTAATATTTGGTGCATTTTTTTTATTCATTCACGGGACATGGGCGTCGCTGGCTGGCCAGCATTTATTGCCCATCCCTAGTCACCCTTGAACCAAATGGCTTGCTATGTCATTTCAGTTGAGAGTCAACCACATTGCTGTGGTTCTGGAGTCACATGTAGGCCAGACCGGGTAAGGCAGATTTTCTTCCCTAAGGGACAAGTTAACCAGATGGGTTTTTCCGACAATTGACAATCGTTTCATGGTCAACACTAGATTCTTAATTCCAGATATTTTTACTGAATTCAAATTCCACCATCTGCCGTGGTGGGATTCGAACCCGGGTCCCCAGAACATTAGCTGAATTTCTGGATTAATAGCCTTGTGATAATACCATTAGGTCATCGCAGGGTTTTCCAAACTCTCGCACCACACCTTGTCAACCTGCCCCTCCCACACTCAGTAGTTCTTCGTCCAGACTCCCTGCTCCCACTCATTCGCTTACATCCTCCCTCCCACTCAGCCTTCATTCACACATTCCCTCCTGGATTTCTCCATCTTGCTCGTACTCTCTGCCACTGTCCCCGCTGTAAGGGGGCGACTGCGATTCTTCCTCAACTGGCAACATTGAGATCCGCGGGGGTAGCAGTGAGTCAGTGAGTTAATCTAATTCCCACCGTTCAATGGGGTTCTCAGTCTATCCACTAGCAACAGACCTAGACCTGAGGCCCTCTTTCTAACTCAACAGTGAAGACCTTGTCACCAGCCTTGCTTTTCTAACTAATACAGTTGTCTTCCAGACTGCTCCTGTCACATAGTTCTGGCTGGTCACCATTAAGCAGGCCAGGGTATGAAACATCATCCATCACCAGGTGCTTGGATAGCACTGGGGTCTCAAATAGGCCAAGCTGGCGCCATGCCCAGTCAGATTTGGGAGGTGTGGTAAACCACTGTCGTGCCTTCGGCACGGTTGAGCTGTATATATTGTTGCCACTACTGTTGATATATGAGACACTCCCTGACACCTTTAATTCGGCTGCACCTTTAACTGGAGGCTCCGCCCTCAGGGTATAAAGGCTGCAGCCCTCCCCCTCCGGCCTTCAGTCGTGAGGTCCACATGCTCAGTATTGTCTGTTTATTGTCTGTTCCACATCGTTCCTTTTTTAGCGAATAAAAGCCTTCTGTTTGTGGCAACATCAGCTTTGTCTATTTACCAGACGCGCATTAGGAGGACAGCCAGAAATGGAATTTTGGAAGTATCTATGGAGCGGAGTTGGGAACAAACATTCCCTCTTCCCCATGCCCACCCCCCCTCCCGCATGGCAATCTGCACAACCAACCCTGTAATGAACTGTGATTGCCCCACACACTGACACAGCATTCACCTAATTCAAAGGTGGTGTAACACAGTACGTGTTACTGATACTGAAGCAAGAGGGGATCAAATTAGTCCCCTCCAGTTCCCTGGGAATGGTTTGAGCTGTGGTTGTGGATGGTAACTGGGCATCCAGCACGGCAGACAAGGCTGAGTGACTGAGGCTGTGTCCTTAAACTGTATCCACCAGCACATTTTACGATCATACAATCCATACAGTACAGAAGGAGGCCATTCGGTCCATTGACCTGCACTGACAACAACCCCACCCTATCTCCGTAACCCCACATATTTACCCTGCTAATCCCTCCGAAACTAGGGTCAATTTAGCATGGCCAATCAACCTAACTCGCACACCTTTGGACTGTGGGAGGAAACCAGAGCACCCGGAGGAAACCCACGCAGACACAGGGAAAATGTGCAAACTCCACACAGACAGTGACCCAAGCCAGGAATCGAACCCAGGTCCCTGGCTCTGTGAGGCAGCAGTGTTAACCACTGTGCCGCCCCAAGAACCATAAACAGAACCAAAATGTCCCAGGTTAGCTCTGGCCTCATTACTGATGGAGACTCCCTCCAGTTCTTTCATTTCCCACCTCTCCTCAGTCTTCTGGAGGTTGTCAGAGAGCAACATCGACCTTGTAGCTAAGAGCAGTGCAGCTACTGCAGGAACTGACCAGAATATCTTCACATGTTCCTCCAATCACGAGTTCCCTCCTGGTCTCACTGCTGTTCCAATCATAGATTGTGTCTCTGAAGGAACAGCAAAGACTGGGGAAGGGAGTTGATTGGAAAAGCTGAAGAAGCAAGTGTAGGAGAGACAGATTCTCCCTTCACTGCTCTGCAGTCAATTCCCACTCTCACTGACATTTGTTAAAAGCCCCATAGCAGCCCTTAAAATTGGAATATATATTTGAAAAGGCGGACTTATGAACCACCAATATCAGTTCACCAAATGGTGAAAATCTCCTATCCCTGGTCCCCGGCAATTCTGATCTTCCTTTGTTGAATGTTGTACTGCACAGTCCTTTTAAGACTGCTGCAATCATCCATCTTAAATGGAGCATTCCTTTTGCGTAACCTGTTTGTTGCAGTGGGGCATGGGACAAATTACTGCACAGTCACCCACCCGTGCATCTCACTGGCTGCAGGGCTGGATGAGATTACAGAAGCAGGTTGGGAAAAAGCCATGAAGGGATCTGGAAACAACAGTTCTGGTCACCCTATCGTGATGACCACCCTATCATAGCAGGGATATCATTAAACTAGAAAGAGTGCAGAAGACATTTACTAGGATGCTAACGGCACTCAATGATTTGAGTTATAAGGAGAGGCTGGATAGACTGGGACTTTTTTCCCTGCAGCGTAGGAGGCTTAGGGACAATCTTATAGAGGTCCATAAAATAATGAGGGGCATCGATAAGGTAGATAGTCAACATCTTTTCCCAAAGGTAGAGGAGTCTAAAACTAGGTTTAAGGTGAGAGGGGAGAGATACAAAAGGGTCCGGAGGGGCAATTTTTTCACACAGAGGGTGGTGAGTGTCTGGAACGAGCTGCCAGAGGTAGTAGTAGAGGTGGGTACAATTTTGTCTTTTAAAAAGCATTTAGTCAGTTACATGGGTAAAACAGGTATAGAAGGATAAGGGCCAAATGTGGGCAATTGGAACTAGCTTAGTGGTTCAAAGAAAAGGGCGGCATGGACAAGTTGGGCCGAAGGGCCTGTTTCCATGCTGTAAACCTCTATGACTCTATGAGACAAGAATACATGTTACATTCAGGATGCTGCCAGACCTGGAGCTAATGTAGGTCAATGAGTACAGCAAGAATGGGGGAACGTAGCTTGATGGGAGTTAGATGTGTTGCTGTCTATACAGGATATTTGGTGAGAGGCTGGTCGGGAGAGAATTGGAGTAACCAAATCTAGTGAGACAAAAGTGTCCATAAGTAGACTTACAGCCATTAACCTGAGGACATTGGATAAAACGGAAATATCCACAAAAACAATTGCACTAAAATATTGAGAGTTCATGTCTTTGCACGGTTATTTTACAATTTAAAAATCAGAGATATTAGAGACACGAGGCAAAATGAAAATTTAAACCACTGAAACAATCAGCTTATTTTTAATTGATATCAATTTCATTAAATGACAACCAGAAGCTACGATATTTTAAAGATTTATTTACCTCCTTTAGCACGTTGAGGCAATAATCCCAATTCAGTGACAGCGCTGTATGGATAACCGGCTTTCGGAAGATACTGACACTGACCCAAACAGGTGGCCTCTCATTGCTCTCCCTGTAGGCAGTTGGGCTGTTACAGATAAACATAGGGCCCCATTGTCATCACTTTCCCTTGTTGCAGACCAACCATGTGGTTACCAAATGATTGGCCTGGCCCAGCGACTAGGCAAGGTCAGTTGGCTAGTTGGACAATAAGGAACGGAGCCAAAAAAATTCACTTAAAATTGCACTGATTAGATTTTCCTTCAAACCATCCTGAGAATGTATTTGCCTAAACACAATATCTTGTTATCCAGGGTTGAGTGCAGGGCCAGGGAAATGGCATCTGCTGTGGACCTGTTGCAGCGGCAGGCAAACTGTAGTGGATCCAGGTAGTCCGGGACACTGGAATTGATCCGTGCCATGACTAACTTTTCGAAGCACTTCATAATAATGGATGTCAGAGCCACTGGCCGATAGTTGCTAAGGCACGCTGCTTAGTCTTTCTTAGGTACCGGGATGATGGTCGTCCTCTTGAAGCAGATAGGGACCTCAGATTGTTATAAAGAGAGGTTGAAGATGTGTGTGAATACCTCCGTCAGCTGATCCGCGCAGGATCTGAGTGCTCATCCAGGTACCCCATCCGAGCCAGTTGCTTCCCGTGGGTTGACCTTCAAGAAAGCTGCTCTGACATCTGCAATGGTGACCCCAGATACAGGTTCATCCAGGGCTTCCAGGGTGGAGGGCATGCTTTCGCTGACCTCTTGCTCAAAACAGGCGTAGGATGTATTGAGCTCATCAGAAAGGGGTGGGTTGGAGCCGGCGATTTTACATGCCTTCAGCTTGTAGCCTGTTATGTCTTGCAGACCTTGCCAATAATCGGTGGGGGTTGGTGTGGCTCCTGGGACTCTAGCTTGGTCCGGTATTGTCTTTTGGCATCTTTGATGGATCTTCTTTGATCGTATCTGGCTTTCTTGTATAGGTCAGCGTCGCCTGACTTCAACGTGTCAGACCTGGACTTCAGCAAGCAGTGGATATCCCTGTTCATCCATGGCTTCCGATTGGGGAACACACGGATTTACTTCTTTGGCACACAGTCTTCTACACACTTACTAATGAAGTCAGTTACTGTAGTGGTGTACTCGTTCAGGCTGGTCACAGCGTTTTTAAATACTGACCAGTCCACTGACTCCAAGCAGCCCCGTAGGAGATCATCCATTTCCTCAGACCAACATTGCACGACTTTCTTTGATGGATTCGCCCGCTTCAGTATTTGCTTGTAAGCCGGGAGCAGGAGCACAGCCTTGTGGTCTGATTTGCCAAAGTGTGGCGGGCAATAGAGCGGTAGGCATGTTTGATATTTGTATAGCAGTGGTCTAAGATGTTTGGGGCTCTGGTGGAGCAGGAGATGTGTTGGTGGTAACTTGGTAGTACGCTCCTGAGCTTGGCCTGATTGAAGTCCCCAGCCACAATGAACAAGGCCTCGGGGTGATTCATCTCAGGGCTATCCATAGTTGTGCATATTTCGTCCAGCGCTATCTTCATGTCTGCATGGGCTGGGATGTAAACTGCCATCAGGATAATGGAGGTGAACTCCCGCGGAAGGCAGTAGGGGCGGCATTTTAGCATCAGGTATTCTAGGTCTGGAGAGCAGAAAGTTGCCGGTGTTGCTATGTCTAGGCACCACAAGGTGTTGATTGGGAAGCAGACCCCACCTCCCCTAGCCTTGCCTGAGGCCGCTGTATGATCCATCCGATGGATTGAGAAGCCCTCTGGTTGTAGGACACAAAGACACCTAAGTCAGACTCTTATTTATTGACTACAGCTCAGCCTTCAACACCATTATTCCCGCAAAACTTATCTCCAAACTCCATGGCCTGGGCCTCGACACCTCCCGCTACGACTGAATCCTGAACTTCCTAAGTCACAGACCACAATCAGTAAGGATAGGCAACAATACCTCCTCCACGATCATCTCAACACTGGTGCTCCACAAGGCTGTGTTCTCAGCCCCCTACTATATTCCTTATACACCTATGACTGTGCGGCCAAATTCCCCTCCAATTCGATTTTTAAGTTTGCTGATGACACCACCGTAGTCGGTCGGATCTCAAACAATGATGAGACAGAGTACAGGAATGAGATAGAGAATCTGGTGAACTGGTGCGGCAACAATAACCTCTCAATGTCAACAAAATGAAGGAGATTGTCATCGACTTCAGGAAGTGTAAAGGAGAACATGCCCATCTACATCAACGGGGACAAAGTAGAAAGGGTCGACAACCTGCCCTTGTCTCCCCATGCCGACACTATAGTTAAGAAAGCCCACCAACGCCTCTACTTTCTCAGAAGACTAAGGAAATTTGGCACGTCAGCTACGACTCTCACCAACTTTTACAGATGCACCATAGAAAGCATTCTTTATGGTTGTACCTCAGCTTGGTATGGCTCCTGCTTTTCCCAAGACCACAAGGAACTACAAAAGGTCTGAATGTAGCCTAATCCATCACACAAACCAGCCTCTCAGTTGGTGCAGACTTAATGTACCAAACGGTACATTATTCTGAACAATAGGGATTCTATGATTTCATGATTAACTATAACGTTCAGCTACACATCAGTTTTGTTCTAAATTAAATTTTATATTTTTTGGTGTGAAAAATCTTTGAAAATGTACAAGTCATTCAATGAGTATCATTCGAAGGTAATTAACATTACAGGTTGATGACTTTTAATCAGGACTCTCATGTTCTGAAGAAAGTTCATTGCTTGAAGCATAAAATCCAGGTTTCTCTCCACAGATGCTGCCTGACCTGTTGAGTTTTTCCAGCATTTTCTGTTTTTACTTCAGGTTTCCAGCATCCACAGTGTTTTGCTTTTATAAATAAACAGAAACCTGACCCATGTCTTACAGACTCCATTCATTCAGAACAGTTGGTTGCTGACCAGCTGCTGTGCAGATGAGTATTGTGCATGCATGGAATGGGAAAAGGTGTTACAGAACCAATCCTTCAGGGAAGAATCTCAAGAGAATACAAACACATTTTATTTTGTTTTCAAATAGGATTCGCCGTGAATCTGAAAGTTATTCTATCACATCCCAAAGCTGTCTTCAAGCGGAGTGGATCACAGCCGGGAATGCAGGAATCGGACTTTCTGAAGCAAATTACCACTGTCCAAGAACTTGAGCCAAAAGCTGCTAACTGCACTAAGGTAGGATCCAGCTCTTAACTTCAGTCTGGCACCGTCAACCATCACCCACACTGGCATGGTCACAGCATTGAGATAGCACTGTAAAAGGTGGCTGAACAGGGAGAAGTATTTAATGTCTGTGATGAAGAAAACTTGTTTGTGGTGCAGATAAACATTTTCTACCAGTAATATTTGCTACTGAGTTCATCTTCTTGGATAAAGCTGCAGCCAGCTCATCAGCCTATGCATATATTTTACTAAAGTACTTATATTATTGTTGGCCTATACGTATATTCACCTCATATTGAGGTTCAGTGCATCGTCCGAAAGTCCCAACTACAATTTTGAACTGGGCTGCACAATATGCAGTGCAGGTGCAGAACCATAAACCCACAGAAAGGTTTTTGTTCAGAAAGAGGCCATTCAGCGCATTGTGTGTGTGCAGGCCAAAACAGAGAGGGGGAAAAGAGAGGGGGATAAGATTAAGGAGCAAAATTAGGCCATTCAGCCCACTGTGTCTGCTCTGCCATTCAATCATGTCAGATATGATTCTCATCCCCATTCTCCTGCCTTCTCCCCGTAACCCTTGATCCCCTTATTAATCAAGAACCAATCTATCTCTGTCTTAAAGACACTCAGTGACCTGGCCTCCACAGCCCTCTGTGGCAACGAGTTCCACAGATTCACCACCCTCCGGCAGAAAAAATTCCCCTTCATCTCAGTTTTAAAGAAGCGTCCCTTCACTCTGAAGTTGTGCCCTCCAATCTCTCCCACGAGTGGAAACATCCTCTCCACATGCACTCTATCTAGGCCTCTCAGTATTCTGTAAATTTCAATTAGATCCCCCCCTCATCATTCTAAACTCCATCGAGTTCAGATGCAGACTCCTCAACCGCTCCTCATATGACAAACCCTTCCTTCCTGGGATCATTCTTGTGAACCTCCCTGACCCCACTGATTGTAATGCCACTTATCAGCACCTGGTCTGTTGCCTTGCAGGATACAGCACCTCCGATTCAGATCCAGGAACCTTTTAAACGTTAAAAGCAAATTACTGCGGATGCTGGAATCTGAAACCAAAAGAGAAAATGCTGGAAAATCTCAGCAGGTCTGGCAGCTTTGCTGAGCACCTTCGGTCTGTGTGCAATCAGGACCCTGACCTTCCGGTTGCTCGCCATTTTAACACACGATCCTGCTCCCATGCCCACATGTCTGTCCTTGGCCTGCTGCAATGTTCTAGTGAAGCTCAATGCAAACTGGAGCATCTCATCTTCTGGCTCGGCATTTTACAGCCTTCCAGTCTCAACATCGAATTCAACAACTTCAGATGATTTGCTCTACCCCACCACGACCCCTTTGTTTTCATCCTATTTAATTTTTACTGTTCTCCACCTTTTATTTCTTTATTGTCTTTCTTCATTTTTCTCCCCCTCCCTTTTCCCCTACTTTACCCCCTTCCCTTATCTTTTCTCCCCCTTTTCTTAAATCTTACCTCAGTTCCATCCATTTTCCTCCCCCACTCTCCCCCATTTTAGCTTCTCTGCTGTTTGGCCATTCGCACCCTTTATTCTCTCTGTGGACAGCTGATTGCCCTGGTTTCTGTGACTATGGCTCATCCTTCATTCCTTCCCCCTGCAGTCCAAATATCTCCCACTTTCTATGCCTTTTAGCTTTGACAAAGGGTCGTCTGGATTCAAAACATCAGCTCTTTTCTCTCCTTACAGATGTTGCCAGACCTGCTGGGATTTTAACCTTTTAAATGAGATGAGTGTTTCTGTCTCAGTCACCAATTGGGAAAGTGAATTCAGGACACCCACCACCCTCTGGGTGAAAACATTTTTTCCATGTCCCCTTTAATCCTTCCACCAATCATCTTAAATCTGTGCCCTCTAGTAATTGATCCCTCAGCTAGAGGAAATCGGTCTTTCCTGTCTACCCTATCCAAGCCCTTCATAATTTTATACACCGAGTATTTGCATTCTGTTTGTGCTGATGACTTACTTGCAAGTAACTGTCACACAAACAGCCCTAGTTTGCTGCTGAATTTAACCAGTGTTGTTAAAAAGTAGAAGCTTCCACAGCTAGGGAATAAGTTCCTTTAGGTCAGAGATATTAACATAGAACATAGAACATAGAACATTACAGCGCAGAACAGGCCCTTCGGCCCACGATGTTGCACCGACCAGTTAAAAAAAAAAACTGTGACCCTCCAACCTAAACCAATTTCTTTTCGTCCATGAACCTATCTACGGATCTCTTAAACGCCCCCAAACTAGGCGCATTTACAACTGATGCTGGCAGGGCATTCCAATCCCTCACCACCCTCTGGGTAAAGAACCTACCCCTGACATCGGTTCTATAACTACCCCCCCTCAATTTAAAGCCATGCCCCCTCGTGCTGGATTTCTCCATCAGAGGAAAAAGGCTATCACTATCCACCCTATCTAAACCTCTAATCATCTTATATGTTTCAATAAGATCCCCTCTTAGCCGCCGCCTTTCCAGCGAAAACAATCCCAAATCCCTCAGCCTCTCCTCATAGGATCTCCCCTCCATACCAGGCAACATCCTGGTAAACCTCCTCTGCACCCTCTCCAAAGCCTCCACATCCTTCCTGTAATGTGGGGACCAGAACTGCACACAGTACTCCAAGTGCGGCCGCACCAGAGTTGTGTACAGTTGCAACATAACGCTACGACTCCTAAATTCAATCCCCCTACCAATAAACGCCAAGACACCATATGCCTTCTTAACAACCTTATCTACTTGATTCCCAACTTTCAGGGATCTATGCACACATACACCTAGATCCCTCTGCTCCTCCACACTATTCAAAGTCCTCCCGTTAGCCCTATACTCAACACATCTGTTATTCCTACCAAAGTGAATTACCTCACACTTCTCCGCATTAAACTCCATCCGCCACCTCTCGGCCCAACTTTGCAACCTGTCTAAGTCTTCCTGCAAACTACGACACCCTTCCTCACTGTCTACCACACCACCGACTTTGGTGTCATCAGCAAATTTGCTAATCCACCCAACTATACCCTCATCCAGATCATTAATAAATATTACAAACAGCAGTGGCCCCAAAACAGATCCCTGAGGTACACCACTTGTAACCGCACTCCATGATGAATATTTACTATCAACCACCACCCTCTGTTTCCTATCCGCTAGCCAATTCCTGATCCAATTTCCTAGATCACCCCCAATCCCATACATCTGCATTTTCTGCAGAAGCCTACCATGGTGAACCTTATCAAACGCCTTACTAAAATCCATATATACCACGTCCACTGCCTATATTACTGAATACAAAGACACGGGGAAATGGCATTAGGGAAAATGCAGGATGATTTAAAGTTTATTTATTAGTGTCACAAGTAGACTTACATTAACACTGGAATGAAGTTCGGTACTGGGGCCTCAACTATTTACCATTTATATAGACGATCTGGAGGAGGGGACTGAGTGTAGGGTAACAAAGTTTGCAGACGACACAAAGATAAGTGGAAAAGTGAATCGTGTGGAGGGCGTAGAAGGTCTGCAGAGAGATTTGGACAGGCTGAGTGAGTGGGCGTGGATCTGGCGGATGGGAGTATAACGTTGACAAATGCGAGGTTATTCACTTGAGGAAATAATAGCAAATTGCATTATCTAAATGGAAAAAAATTACAACATGCTACTGTGCAAAGGGACCTGGGGATCCTTGTGCATGAGACGCAAAAACCCAGTCTGCAGGTGCAACAGGTGATCAAGGCGGCAAATGGGATGTTGGCCTATATCGCAAGGGGGATAGAATATAAAAGCAGAGATGTCTTGCTGCATCTGTACAGGGCATTGGTGAGGCCGCAGCTGGAATAGTGTGTGCAGTATTGGTCCCCTTATTTGCGGAAGGATATATTGGCCTTGGAGGGAGTGCAGAGAAGGTTCACCAGGTTGATACCAGAGATGAGGGGTGTTGATTATGAGGAGAGACTGAGCAGATTGGGTTTGTACTCGTTGGAATTTAGAAGGCTGAGGGGGGATCTTATAGAGACCTATAAGATAATGAAGGGGCTGGATAGGGTAGAGGTAGAGAGATTCTTTCCACTTAGAAAGGAAGCTAGAACTAGAGGGCACAGCCTCAAAATAAACGGGGGTCAGTTTAGGACAGAGTTGAGGAGGAACTTCTTCTCTCAGAGGGTGGTGAATCTCTGGAATTCTCTGCCCACTGAAGTGGTGGAGGCTACCTCGTTGAATATGTTTAAATCACGGATAGATGGATTCCTGATCAGTAAGGGAATTAGGGGTTATAGGGATCAGGCGGGTTGGTGGAACTGATCCACTTCAGATCAGCCATGATCTTATTGAATGGCGGGGCAGGCTCGAGGGGCTAGATGGCCTATTCCTGCTCCTATTTCTTATGTTAAGTTGCTGGGAAAATCCCCTAGTCGCCACACTCCGGCACCTGTTCGGATAACACTGAGGAAGAATTTAGCGTGGCCAATGCACCTAAGCAGCATGTCTTTTGGACTGTGGGAGGAAACCGGAGCACTTGGAGTAAACCCACGCAGATACAGGGAGAACGTGCAGACTCCACACAGGCAGTGGCCCAAGCTGGGTATCGAACCTGGGTCCCTGGCACTATGAAGCAGCAGTGCTAACCACTGTGCTACTGTGCCGATATGGTTTTGAGATTGGACACAGAATGTAAAGATTTTTAAGCACCAAGTAGGCTGCAATGGGTCTTGGATGGACAACTATGTGACATTTTGATACAGGAACTGAAGAGACTGAATTCCAAGAAATTTCCTAACACATTTGCCTAAAGTTGGCCTGTTCACCTTCTGTAATTTATCTCAACATGAGGGAACTACTGTGAATTAATTTAACTAACAGTATGTTAAACCTCTGTTGAACTGGAAGGATGACAGCCAGATTTCTCCGGAGATTGTCCTGCGAGTGGTAAATTCTCTTACTGAGAAATTAGATCAAGTTTCCACCTTTTAAAACGAGTTTGAGAATATCTGCCATTAATTCTGCAATCCAAAGTGAAATGGGTTAGGCCACCCCATACTGTACAAAAGGTGGGAGATGGGGACATCAGGTAATTAATGCAACAGAAATTAATATCCTCAAAAAGCTTGCATTTATATAACACCTTTCACCCTCACCAGCCTTCGCAAAGTGCTTTACAGCCAATGAAGCATTCTTTGAAGAGTAGTTACTTCTGCAATGCAGGAAACATGGCGGTCAATTTGTACACACAGCAATCTGATGATTAGTTAATCTGCTTTTGTGATGTTGGTTGTGAGATAAATGTTGGCCAGAACACCAGGAATACTTCCCCTGCTCTTCTGCAGAACAGTGCTAGGGATCCTTTACATCTACTGAAGGGCCTGTTACATCGAAAAGCCACCTCTAATAGTGCAGCACTCCCTCTGTCCTGCACTGAGTGTCAGCTTTTATTTATGAACTCATGTCCTTGAGCCCACAAATCTACTGACTCAGAGGTGAGAGTACTACCAACTGAGCCACAGCTGACACAGAGATAGATTGATAATTGAAGTAACTAGTCAAAACAAATTGGTACGTCAAGATTGTATAGATTGATTTGGATTATTCTCCTTAGAAGAAGTTAGAGGAGATTTAATGGAGGCTTTCAAAATTATGAGGAAGTTTGATAAGAGTAGTTAGGATGAAACCGCCTTCAGTGGCAGGAGAGTTAGTAACCAGAAATGTTAAGAGTCCATTATAAAGGGTGTAATAGCAGAGCATTTAGAAATACAAAATATAATAAAACAGCATCAGCATGAATGGGAAATCATGTCTGACAAAATTCTTTGAGGTGGTAATGAGCAGGATAGATAAAGGGGAACCAGTTGATGCAATATACTTGGATTTTCAAAAAGCATTAGATAAGGTACTGTACAAAAAGCTACACAAGATAAGTGTCCATGGTGTTGGGAGTAGTATATTAGCATGGATAAGAGGATTGGCTAACAAAGAGAGAGTTAGGATAAGAGGGGCATTTTCAGGATAGCAACCTGTAACTAGTGGAGTGCCATAGGGATCAGTCTGAGGCCACAATTATTTACAATATATGTTATAACATCGACAAAGGTAGTGATATACTATTGCCAAGTTTACAGATGGCACAAAAATAGGTGGGAACACAAGTAGTGAGGATGATACAGTCTAGAGAGGGATATCGACAAGCTAAGTGAGTAGGCAAAAATTTGGCAGATGGAATATAATGGAGGAAAATGTGGAAGTTATGCACTTTGGTTGGAAGAATAAAGGAGCTGAGTATTATTTAAATGAAGAAAAACTGCAGAAAGCTGCTGCAGAGGGGGATTTGGAGATCCTCACGCATAAATCACAAAAAGCAGCATGCAAGTTCATCAGATAATAGTGAAGGCAAATGGAATGTTTGGCCTGTATTTCAAAGGGAATGGTGTATAAAAATAGGGAAGTCTTACTAAAACTATACAAGCCACCAGGTAGACCACATCTGGAATACTGTGAACAGTTTTGGTCCCCTTATCCAAGAGATGTTGCATTGGAGGCAGTCCAGAGAAAGTTCACTACGTGATCCCAGGTATGGAGGGGAGGTTTACTCGGTTGAACCCGCACTCACTGGAGTTTTAAAAAAAGAGATACGACCTTAAGACATAGGATTCTCAGGGACTTGACAGGGTAGATGCTGAGTGGCTGTATCACCTGGTGGGAGAGTCTAGGACCAGAGGACATAACCACACAGTAATGGGTTGCCCATTTAATGATGTGGCGATGCCGGCGTTGGACTGGGGTAAATCGAGGGGCCATCGTCATACTGAACAGAACGGATTACTGCAAAGAAGTGTACCGAAACTCTTACTGTGTTTGCCCATTTAAGACAGAGATGAGTAATTTCTTCTGAGGGGGCAGTGAATCTGTGGAATTCTTTTTTGCACAGGGCTGGGTCCTTAAGTGGGTTCAATATTGAGGTAGATTTCTAATCAGTAAGGGAATTAAGAGTTATGGGGATAAGGTTAGAAAGTGGACCTGAGGAGCATCAGATCAGATATGATTTCATTGAATGGCGCAGCAGACTCAAAGGGCTGAATGACCGACTTCTGTTCCTATGGCTTCTGATGTGGAGATGCCGGCGTTGGACTGGGGTAAACACAGTAAGAGTCTTAACAACACCAGGTTAAAGTCCAACAGGTTTATTTGGTAGCAAATGCCATTAGCTTTCGGAGCGCTGCTCCTTCGCAGGAGTAACCTGGTGTTGTTAAGACTCTTCCTATGTCTTATGACAGGAGGGTTAGTAAGTAACCACAACTTAAACTAATTTAAAAGATTTCAGGAGAGAAAATAAGGCTCGAAGAAAATACAGCCCATTATGATGATCCAAAATGCACTGTCTAAAAAGGTAGTCGAAGCAAACTCAATAATAACTTTCAAAAGAGAACTGGATAACTGAAAAGGAGAAATTTGCAGAACCATGGGGAGAAAGCAGGGAAAACTCTCCCAAAGGGCCAGGTATAGTCATGATGGGCTAAATGGCCTCCTCTTCCCCAGTAAGATTTCACTAAAAATAAATTATTTTCTCATGTTTCATGTTTTAGGTGCTTGTTTGGCATACACGGACCGAGAAGGCAAACCTTGTATTTGAGCCCAAACACAACCAGGACGTAATTCACATTGAAGTCTAGAAATCACTGGTTTAACGCTATCGAGGGTTATATGGACACAGGGAGCCCAGCATGTGCCCTGGAAAAGCTGCGTCTAAGCAGTCTACAACATGGATTTATGACAGCAGCAGGAAGAGGAAGCTATTCACTTGGGACATTTTTCAAGGCAAAACAGTTCACAGGAGCTTCAACCTCAAATCACAAGTTTACAGAAGTTTCATATTTCCCCATCTGCATGTTTCTTACATGGCATTCATTTCAATAAAAGATGTGCCATAAACAAGTGAAATATAGTTCTTCTGCTTGTCTACTTGAGTCAGTTTTATACCTGCATGCATTAAATTGTCCACTTTTGAAAGTGGCTTTTGCACAAGGTGGTATTAACTGATTTTCCGATAATATTTCAATCTCCACAGATTCTGAATGCAGTATGGTTCTGATGAACAGCAATACACTAAAGTTTAATTATTAGCATCACAAGTAGCTTACATTAATGCTGCAATGAAGTTACTCTGACAATCCCCTAGTCGGCACACTCCAGCGCCTGTTCGGTTACACTGGGGGAGAATTTAGCATGGCCAATGCACCTAACCAGCACATCTTTCAGATTGTGGGAGGAAACCGGAGCACCCGGAAGAAACCCAATCAGCCACGGGGAGAACGTGCAGACTCCGTACAGACAGTGACCCAAGACAGGAATGGAACCTGGGTCCCTGGCACTGAGAAGCAGCAGTGCTAACCACTGTGACACCGTGCCGCATTATCTGGTGTGCTCACATTTGACAAGTTTAGTGCAAAGTTAACACCACTCACACTAAACATGCCTAATGTAAATCAGCTTCTCAGACCAGTTGATTCAGAACAGGAGGAGTGATGTTACCTGCACCAGGCAGCTTTAACATGCACTTATGTTAGTGTGGCCCTGACTTCAACTGTATTCATAGTAAAACTGATATTTGTGCAATACTAAACTAGTTATCATGGACCATTGAGGTTTACAGTGTAAAAGAACCTGAGTGTGTTCCTGGCAAACAAGAACAGAAATGATTCTGGAGAGACAAAAGATGCACACAGATAGTGGTTTAATTGATTTAATACAGGGAAATAACATATTTGCTGCTATACTAGGCACCATAAAATGTAAACACAATTGCAGTAATAAACCTGGATGTAGCTCAAGGGAAATTCAAAGTTAATGCAAGTTACCCTGTTCACGTTTGGTGCATTTAGTTGATAACCCATCGCTTTAAGTATCTGTTATTAAATAAACCTTTAAGGTTTAACAAAGCTGAAATACTCAAAAGGTTTTAAAGAAAACAGTTGTCATTTGGATTACCGGTGAATCACTAGTAATACTATTTAAACTCTGTGAATACAGAACCATAAGCTGTTAAAGGTGTGATAGTGTGGTGAGATGTGCATCAATAAATTGAAGTTGGTGGGATAACTTATTTTTAAACGGCAGCGGTAGAAATTTGAATTCTGTGTCTGTGATATTTTTACCCCCAAAAGGAAATGGGCAACAAATGATGAGCAGAGAATTGGAACTTCCGCTCCTGGTGTTATGCTTCTGAATCTTATCCTATTAACTAAAACTTGCCCCAAGGAGGTTTCTCAGGTGGGTTAGTGATTCAAAAGTATATCAAAGGAGTAAAAAACACTTCATTAAAAAAATTCCTATTGCTTGCCTTTTCAAAGAGCCACATTCAATCAAAATTGCTTCAAATAATTGAAAGCAAATTTAGAACGTTTGCCAGACACTTAGTACTCAGCGAGCTAATGCTACGATATTTAGTGGCATTATGTGAGAAGTGTTTCAGGACCGGCAGTCAAAATAAATTATGACAACACTGAAAACGTGTATTGACTGCTTACAGTTCAATATTTACAGTTAGCAATTACAAATTATCATAGTATCGAAAACTCCTAATGGTTAATGATTTTTCAGTATTACTAAACTTTGTGTTTTAAACAGATGAGAATTTCAGCTTTGTTAAACACTGGTTCACAGCAGACACTTAAGGAGATGTGTTAGCTATTTATTGGTGTACCTTGCAACAGGTTAAAAAAAAAACACATTTGACGGTTTGCATTACAAGGTCAAAGTAGCAGTGCTTTTGTCTTTTCATATTTAAATCAATGCACTGCTAAATTGCTTCAAAGGAGAGGGGTGCAATATAAGGTGATGTAGATCATCCAACTGTGAGGAGCCTTTATGCGGAGAAAGTGACATGTTAGGTTAAGATGCAATGAGGCATGGACAGCTTCTGGAATTGCCAGCTAACAATGGGGAGTTTGCCAATTGCAGTAAGAGAGTTCAAACCTGAGTTGCAATGTATGCATTTTATTTCCAATTGCTGGGGTCTCAACCCAAACATCAGTTTAAATGATTCACTCTACCATCCAGATCTATTTTTCTTCGACCTTTGCTTTCTTTTATTTGCGCCACGCCGTCATATCACCACAAAGAAAAAAAAACAAATGGTTGGAACAAAAATAAAAAAAGACGGTATTCCAAGTACAGCCTTTTAAACACACACCTAGTTATTTAACACACACCGGCTCATACAATTTCTTCTACAGGGAGTACGGGTGATGATTGTTAAGAGTACTGGGTTTTGGGAGAGTGGGAGGGAAGATGCTAAACTGACAATTGACTTCCCTATCCCCTAGCAGTAGGAGTACTAGCTACAAGTCACATGACAATATCGTTACAATTGATCCTAAACTGCTCAGACAGCATGTGACGGAGACATTTTAGAAAAAGACGGTGGTGAGGAAAACCTCGGAAACTGGTATTCCACAGCTTAACCAGGGAATGACTTAATTAGACTCAATCAATAATAGACTGCCAGGAATGGTCTAGATCAACTAGGTAATATTAGCAGTCAAACCAGGGCATTTCTTTTTACATAGATAAAATAATAAGTCTGTTATGCAATCGAGAGATGACGGATAATTCCAGGATTGTGACCTCATTCTGCTTCATTTCCACAGTTGAGTACTGAGAGTCTGGCCTGTCGGACTGCCTGTCCATCCTCCCATTGTGCCTGCAGGTTGGCTGAAGCCCATCATGCCACTGGGGCAACTTAGATTCATCCCCGCCATCTGCTGATTCATCTATGAACACAATGAGACAAACATGTTTACAGTTTTATGCCCAACTATTGAAATCTATACAAATATACATGAATATACAACTATACATGAATATTTTTTTTTGTGGGCGGCACGGTAGCACAGTGGTTAGCACTGCTGCTTCACAGCTCCAGGGACCTGGGTTCGATTCCCGGCTTGGGTCACTGTCTGTGTGGAGTTTGCACATTCTCCTCGTGTCTGCGTCGGTTTCCTCCGGGTGCTCCGGTTTCCTCCCACAGTCCAAAGATGTGCGGGTTAGGTTGATTGGCTATGCTAAAATTGCCCTTAGTGTCCTGAGATGCGTAGGTTAGAGGGATTAGTGGGTAAATATGTAGAAATATGGGGTAGGGCCTGGGTTGGTGCAGACTCGATGGGCCGAATGGTCTCTTTCTGTACTGTAGGGATTCTATGATATATGTGGTGAGTGAAACACCGACCTCCTTGCTAACCTTTTAAGCTGGAGGAGAGAACAATGGAGAATGGGATAGACAATGATTGCGCACACTCATAGCAGAGCGATACATAGATTGACAGGTGGGTATATAGAAATCACAGAAACCCTACAGTGCAGAAGGAGGCCATTCGGCCCATCGAGTCTGCACCGACCACAATCCCACCCAGGCCCTACCCCCATATCCCTACATATTTTAGCCACTAATCCCTCTAACCTACACATCTCAGGATACTAAGGGGCAATTTTAGCATAGCCAATCAACCTAACCTGCACATCTTTGGAGTGTGGGAGGAAACCGGAGCACCCGGAGGAAACCCACGCAGACACGAGGAGAATGTGCAAACTCCACACAGACAGTGACTGTATATATAAAAACAACTAGTCAATCAGGTCTGCCCCACCGCAATAACTGCAGCATTGTGACTGGACACCTTCAATCTTCATTTCTTACTGCAGCTATATAATTTCCTGGGATGAGACAGACGATGGAAGAAAGTGAGACGGTAAATACAAGAAAACAAATTAGGACAGGAAAATAACACCCAGGAAAGGTAATGCAGGAGCACAAAATGCTCGTGATTGAGAAACATGAGCACAAGAGACAATGTGCATGTGTGAAAAAGGAAAACTTTCATGTGCACAAGAGATTGGCGGGGTGGGGGGGGGGGGGGGGGGGGGGTGGGGGGTGAGAGTAGAATCATAGAATGTACAGCACAGAGACAGGTCCTTCGGCCCAAACTGATCCATGCTGACCAAAAGCTCATCTAAGCTAACCCCATTTGTCTGTATTTGACCCATATCCCTCTAAACCTTTCCTATCCATGTATCTGTTCAAAATAGAATCATAGAATAAATTCTTCAGCTGCATGGTGGGATTTGAACTTGTGTCCCCAGAGAATTAAGCTGGGTTTCTGGATTGCTAGTCTACTGACATTACCACTATGCAACCACATCCTCCAGTAAAGGAGAGAATATTTCAGTGTAAATATTTATAAGTAATGGCGGTTTCCTTAAGACATGAATCAATATATCTTTCAGACACAAAACCCGCATGCTTAAGTTTAATTAATTTCGAAAGCTTTTATGTTATCAATAATGTGGTTTTCGTTTGGTGAAACACTTTCTAATTATGGAACTAAGGGCATTAAAAACATAACCTCATCCTAACTCCTTTCCCGAGATAGGCTTGCAGAGGAAGAGAAAGGATTAACTTTAAATAAATGCTGCTTTGGAACTGTTAGGATAGCAATACCATCAATTTAGACTGCACCCATTACTGTCACTTATACAAATCTTGATAAGCAAGGTATCAAACTGAAGTACATCCTGAAGAGTCTGTTGATACACTTCATCAAGGTGATCCAATTAGCATCCAATTAAGAATGTACAAAAACACCTGATTGCTTCCTGAAAGTACTCTCCATACACAAGAAGAAATCTCCAAATACTTTACCACACATTGGTAATTTATATCAAATAAAAATTCATCACTTGGATTGCTCCCAGCAGTCAATATGAAGGCAATCCACTGATTTATCATGAATTTGGCAGGAAAAGCATTTTTACACAGACGCCATACAGAAGTAATCACAATATCCCAAGGGCATATATGGGCTAATAGGCTACAAATGGAGAAACAGAGATAAAATTCTTTACTTTAAAAACCCATGTGTTCAAGTGTTAAAAGCACATTAATTTCCCTTTTTAAAAAATTGTGCAATTCATATCAATACCAAAAGTAAACATTCCTTCAACTGGCTACAATTGGGTGTTGGTGCTCCCAAGCCGTTTACTGGAAGGATAGAGAACGATGGGGAAGTCAGCTGGAGATAATCTTTGCAGATCCATTCCAAACACAATGCAGAGTCTCATGATTGGAATGGGGGATGAATTGGATTCACTGCCAATTCTCACAGTATGGCTGTTTGGATGAGGCATCGGAGGGATGCTGGTACCAAGGGATGGTGGAGAACTCGGCACCACTAAGTATAATGTTGCAATCAGTTTGAACATGCATTAATCACGCTTTCAGATTTATGACTGATATTTAATGAGTGTCATTTATCTTATAAATGCTTTCAAGTTCCATTTAAAATCATCAAATATGAATCCTTCTGTTGGGAGATCAGAGTAGGCAACTGTTACATTAATTTTGGATGCATCTAATTCAAATAGTTAGTCTAAATGCGTACAGCATTAAAACGTAAACTGACACTAAGAGGAACAGGCATAATATTTACCAACTGCCCCTGAATGCACCACTGGAGCAGTGCAATCCTCAAACCAAGAACAGGATGATTGAAGGTTCAATCTCTGTACAATGTTGAGTTAGCTATCTCAGCTTGAGCAGTAGTTGATGAACTTGGCCACCCAGGAGACAGAAGGGAAAAATGGATAAAAATTAATTTTCTAATTGTCCACCTGCAATCAGGTAATGACATTATGAGGCTTCGCTATGATATGGTCAAATAGCTCGGTGACACTACTTGGCCCTTTTTTCTTATTGTTCATTCATGGGATATGGTGCCAATGGTAAGGCCAGTATTTGTTATCCATCCCTAATTGTCCTTGAAAAGGTGGTGGTGAGTGGCCTTTGCAGCAGTTGAGTGGTTTGCTAGGCCATTTCACAGGGAAGTAAAGAGTCAATCACTTTAGGTCTGAAGTCACATGTAAGCCAGGCAGACAATAGATTTCCTTCGCTAAAGAGCTTTTCTGACAAAAAAAAATGATAGTTTCATGGCACCCATTACAGAGACTAAATTTCCATTCTAGATTTTTAAAAACTAATTAATTGAATTTAAATTCCACCAGCTGCCATGTGAGATTTGAACCTGTGTTCCTGGGGCATTAGTATGGGCCTCTGGGTTACTAGTCGAGTGGCATTACCTCTTTGCCACCATCTTCCCCACCCCTCTGATATATTTTCAAATTGCACTCCTCGAGTTCTCCACTACAGAATTCTCTGATTTTCTTTCTCATCTACCTCAATGGAAAAGACCAAGATTTGGACAACAAGCTGGCAATCTGCACAGCCAGTTTGAGAACTGGGCATCAAGTTCAAAATCTACCCAACGTTGTCTACATGCATGATAAATCACCATTTGGAACCTGTCATGCAGTTCTGTGGACAGAGCAATGTAATGTTGGATCTGGCAGCCCTAATTATTAAAACAAAAACAAAAAGAAAGACAATTCTATAATATTACCTTTATATATGGTAGCATTTTAGTTTTATTAGCTCAGCAACTTGTTCCCAGGGTATGGTCATGCCTGGGAATCAAGGCCATTTTGGTGAACCCAACGAGGTTCATCAGGCAGACACTGGAGTTGGAGGTGGGTGCTGCAAAGATTAATTGGCAATTGTGCTAGACTATTGTGAATCTTGGTTGGGTTTTTAGGTATGGCAAATACATAGACTTTTTAATAGAAGAAAATATACACTCCTGTCTGTACCACCCTGGACTCAGAGCTGTATTACTGGTCACTTATGAATTCTCCAGTCATTTCCACTTGTGACACATCCGTGACAAACAGTAAACGCTATTAGAGGTCTGTTTTATAGACGGATGTTTAGCACCCATAAACCGACAATGTGCATCAAATCGATTTTACTGCTGCAATAGGTGTCTAAACATTTTTAAATTTTAAACAGCTGACGGAAACAAATTTAATCGAACTTGAAAATCCCCCTCGCATTTGTTCTCTTCCAAATGCCCTTTTGACTGCCATAATGTCATTCCTAAGTGAGGAATGGAGTTAGAGATCACTCAGTCTCTGGGTTAATCATCAGAGATTGAGCATCTGTTTCCACATTATGCCCCACTGATCATCCCAAATCCCAGCCAGAACTAGGTGCACTGAACCTAACAATGGAGATAAATTTCAATGGCTATCACAACTTGAGACCAAAAATCCCAACATCTGTTTATTTTTCCTTTATATCAGGCCAGTGTTAACAAAATATTCATCGAGATGTTGGTAATCATAGAATCCTACATTGCAGGAGGCCATTCGGCCCATCGAGTCTGCACCGACCACAATTCCACCCAGGCCCCATCCCCGTAACCCCTTACCCGAGCTAGCCCCCCTGACACTAAGGAGCAATTTAGCATGGCCAATCAACCTAACCCGCACATCTTTTGGACTATGGGAGGAAAACAGAGCACCCGGAGGAAACCCATGCAGACACGGGTAGAGTTTGCAAACTCCACACCAGACAGTGACCCAAGCTGTGAGGCAGCAATGCTAACCACTGTGCCACCATGCTGTCCTTTTATTATTCAAAAAAACCTACCGTGGCAGTATATAGTATGAGCTTCCTACAATCAAAATTCTGTGGTGTGAATGGATTACGAATAAAAAAGGAACATTTTTAGTTATAGCCTTTGTGACAATGATTAATGTCACACCTCAGGCAGCTATCTTCACAGTACCCACTAGTGTAATACTGGCATCTTTTAATTGATAGAGAAACATGGAAAGCACAGCCATCATCCGTTTGATTTATTACAGTGAAGAAACAATGCAGCAAACGTCCTCAGAAAAATCCAAATGGTAATTTTTAGACTACAAAACAACAATTCAGCGATACATATTATTGATAATCAATAAACCTGCTGCAAAGTGGGGTTTTTTTTTGCTTTACTTCTCTTTACTAAATCAATACGTGGCTTCACTGACCTGACTCAGGTTCCACTGTGGTTGCTGGCTTTGTTGCACATTGTATGAATTTCCCACCATTCCTCCTTGGGGGGCCATCATATTCTCTGGAACCCTGACGGCACCAGCTTGAGCATTACCCATAAATCCATTTGGCATTCCAATGCCAACCACCATTCCCGCTGGCTGGGGCATCATACCCACTGACTGTCCCATCATATTCCCCATCATGCCAGTGGGTGCAGGCATAGGCGCTCCGAGGTTCGGGAAATTAGGATAACTGGCCACAGGGTGCGAAACATACGGCAGCGGAGAAGGTGCCATGAACACGGCAGCTGGAAATGAAAGAAGCAGTGAAAAGACAAAGTTACATCAGGGAACAAACAATTCAGAGCACTCTTCATATCGACGGAAACCAAGTGAAATTGCATATGTATTTCACCTAACGTGCCTGTCATCCTCAAGTACATTGTTGCTGTAGACTGCACGATCTTTATGATGTACTTTGACAGTATCAACCTCCCTGAAATTTCCACAACAAGACAAGCAATGCTATGGGAAGATCATGGAGGCTGAATTCATTGTCTTCAGCCCTCACCACAAACTCTGCTCTCTGGCTGTCATATCTGACCTCAAGGTGAACTTTCAACCACATATCACTGACCACACTTGTTTTCACTTCCATAACATCGTGTCTTCTCCCCCCGCCTTCAGTTGCCTAGGCCCAGAGCTCTGGAATTGAAGATGTCTTGGCTGGTTGGTTGGTTCAACTCTTTGCAAACCATTTCCGGGCTTTTGGGTTTGTATTCAACGGTTTAATATCTTAAATGCATTTCTTACCTACATAAATAATTTATTTGTAAACACCCCAGTTCAACAGTTTACCCAATTAGAAAAAGTGTCTAGTTATTTGACATGACTTAGAGTGTAGTGGAATTGCATGTTATATCGAGTAGTAAATGAAGGAGCACAACAATCTGGCAGCATTGGAGGAGATAAAAACACAGAAACATTGTAGGCTAGAATTTAAGTTTTCCCGTCAGCATATTTGAAGGCAGGAGGCTCAAAATGCAGTGCATGGCCTTCCCACCACCCACTTGCTCTCCCTGACCTGTGGGGAGGGAGGGGGCATTGGAAACTGCAGAAAGCCTCAAGCCTATTGAGGCCTTTAAGTGGCTAATGATTTGATTTATCATTGTCACATGTATTAACAGCGAAAAGTATTGTTTCTTGCGCGCTATACAGACAAAACATACCATTCATAGAGAAGGAAAGGAGAGAGTGCAGAATGTAGTGTTACAGTCATAGCTACGGTATAGAGAAATATCAACTTAATGCAAGGTAAGTCCATTCAAAAGTCTGGCAGCAGCAGGGAAGGAGCTGTTCTTGGTACGTGACTTCAGACTTTTGTATCTTTTTCCCGAAGGAAGGTGGTGGAAGAGAGAATGTCCAGGGTGCGTTTGGGGGGCGGGGGGGCCATTAGTGGCAATTTTAAGTGCCTCATCCTGCCTCCACCACTCCTTACCTGCGCCGCTTCTGAGGAGGTGGGGGCGTGCTCAATGTACCCTTTGGAGGCACAATCATATCTCTCCACCCCCATCCTGCCTCTGAAACCTGACCCTTCCCCGCTCCCCCCAAACCCCCGCTCGCTGATTCTGCCACTCATCAATTTAACTTCAGACCAGCCTCCATAATCCATCTTTGGGGAACTGACTGTGGTCCCAGAGGCATGGTGCTGCTGGGCTGAATTTCCTCCCCAGATTGGACAGAAGTCTCTAGCTCAGCCAATTAACGCTCTGTCGCATGTAAATTTAAGTTTATTTTATTAGAAATCTAAAAGTAAAGTTTATTTATTAGTGTCACAAGTAGGCTTACATTAACACTGCAATGAAGTTACTGTGAAAATCCCCTAGTCACCACACACCAGCGCCTGTTCGGGTACACTGAGGGAGAATTTAGCATGGCCAATGCACCTAACCAGCACGTCTTTCGCACTGTGGGAGGAAACCGGAGCACCCGGAGGAAACCAATGCAGGCACGGGGAGAACATGCAGACTCCGCACAGACAGTCACCCAAGCCGGAAATTGAACACGGGTCCCTGGCGCTGTGAGGCAGTAGTACTAACCACTGTGCCACCGTCCTGCAGCGCAGCATGCTATCCCATTAAATTCAGCCCACTAATAATCTCAAATTTCTAACCTGCAGAGCTTTTTCAGCATTCTCTATGCTTCCATTAGGGTTGAATAATGAGTGGGAGAATGCTCATGTGGAACAGCATAGGCCAGATGGACTGAATGGCCTGTTTCTGTACTGTACATTCTATGTATAATTAACCATGTTATATCTGTTGCTGTGAACTGAATGTTCTTTCTACATGTACCTGCAATAGACCTCAACCAACTTAAAGTGCCCTGCAGAGAGCAGAGTTAGACTCAGCACATCACCTCCACCCCACTGGAAAAATATATCTGAATGTTAATTATAAAAGAATAGAGTGATCCCACCTACACAAGAAAACGTGCATTGCTTGCAAATATTTATCTTGTCACATTTTCACAAACACAGGTTTGCAGTTTTCATAGAAAAATGGAAAGAATTGCAGAAAATTTCCTTACAAAATACTAGTTGAGGATTCCAGAATCCCCATAAACACTAACTCAATTTGAATTAAGTCGAACAGTTGACCTGTTTATTTGGAGTGAAATTGTAACTGATTTTAAACCAACTTGTTGTACCAGGTAACACAAATGGAAGCTTCCGGATTGTTTTAGAATGAAGTGACAGTCTCCTGATTCTAGATCATTGCGGCACTTGGGGTTTAACGCCTGATTGGATGAGGCGAGGTCATTTCTGATTGGTTGTGACAATCCGTGTCGTATTCCTTGGATCTTCAACCCAACCACTGCTAAATTAAGCTGTATTTTTAAAAATTAATTGCATCTTTTCTGAGGAAGCACACAGGGATGCAGCACGGCACACTGAGTTACTAATTAACTTCAGTAAGCATAATCGTTAAAAAACACATTTAGCACGCAGTAGTGAAAGCTGTTAAAACGCACACAAGCAAGAAATTTAACATATGGTAAATGGAGGTGCCCACCTTTAGCTGCTATTTAGCAAATACAGCAATATTTAGTACACACCATATCCTTGATGCAAAGGATGTGCACACAGTGCCTTTTTTGTAGCAATACAGCCTATTTCAGTTTTATTTAACCTGCACTGCTGATATTTCAGAAACTCAGTGGGCTGGTAATTGCAATTGTGTGAGACTAACTGTATTGAAAATGATTTCATTATTGAGACATGGGTGTTTCAATCTCCTGCATTTTCTCCCCCACCAGATGCCTGCAAATTGGTAACCTGAAGTTTCAAACACTAGAATTGGGTCAGATGTCAGAAGGTGGGAAGGAACAAGAGTGAGGTTAGTCAGGGCAAATGTATCAGGAGTTACAGACCTTGTCAACTACTCAGTTGTTCCCTCAGATGGACAACAAAAAGATACAGGATGATGCCCAAGTTAATCAAAATGCTTACTGGTTAAGGTGCGACTTTCGTTGAAAAATAGACAAATAGAGCAACTGCCATTGTAAAACAGACGGATAATATATCCGAACTCTAAAGTCATGTTCAGCATTGCTCTAAGCTTCACGTAGCATTGAACCTAAATGTGAAGAAATAAGTGAAAATGCTTACAGTGCTGCAAATTATTGCTCTGGATTTCTCAGATATGATTTGGCCGATACAAGCCCCCAGTTGCTGAGGAACAAGTAAAATAATCATCGCAGTTGGCACATGATTAACACGGATATCTCATTATTCCTATCAACATGTGAGGCAATGCAAGGTAAATAACACAATTTGAAAAAAGGAGTGCAAGAACAGAGAAACTTGAGTGTGTGTACAAATCTTTGAACGTTTGGAAAGTAGTTAATAAAACATAAGGGATTCTGGGTTTTATAAACTGAAGCATAAAGGACAAAAGACAGGAAATTATGCTGAACCAACAGAGAACATCTGTTCAGCTGGAGTGCTCTTTGAAAGGCTTGATAGACCAATGGCCTCCTGTGTGCTATACAATCAATGATAACCAGTCTGCATCCAAGCTCCTGAACAATCACAAAAAAGGCAAAACAGTCAGTGTAACAGACTCATTTACAAAACTTGTGTTTGCATCAGCAAAACCAAGCTCCTTCATTGATTTGTCGTGGACATACATTAGCTTCGAGGTATCACTCATTCCCAATGTCTCATTTATTCCTTGTTTTCTAAAATTGCTGACTTTTGGCAGTGCAGATGTTCATGGATGATGAAAGGTGTCCATTGCCACGGCCAAGGCTCCAGGCTTCATTATAACCAGTTTATACTATTAACAGGTTACGCAATCAAAACAGAGTCTAATCTCTATGACTGCTCACACATGCACTTCCAGTGGTGTTTTTTTTATTCATGAGATATGGGCATCGCTGGCTGCCCAACATTTATTGCGCATTTTTGGTTGCCCTTGGAGGGCAGTTGAGAGTCAATGCTGGAAAGACAATCAAGAAAGGACTAAGTTTTACCACAGCTAAGAGACACTGAAATGAAGCTGTTCTGCAACATATCCAAATGTACTCATAATACCGGTGTAACATAAATGGCTGAGGTCCTCCTGCATTAAAATAGTGTTACAGGGAAAAGGAAAAAGAAAATGCAGTGATTATTTGAGGTCAGATGCAGTAAAGAAAGGTTTGAGGGATTTGTGTGAGAGAGAGACAGACAGACCCCTCATTTGATTATGAAGTTTGCTTCATCCAGACTACATCTAGTCAAATAACATTCTACGTATGCTCTAACACACCACTAAAAGACATACAACTGTTAGAATGGACCAATAACAACTTACATATATATAGCACCTTTAATGTAGATAAATGAACCAAGGCACATCACGAGCATTATAAAACAAAGTATACTGAGTCACATAAGGAGATATTAGATAAGATGACTATAACTTTGCTCAAAGGGGTAGATTTTAAGGAGTCTCACAAAAGAGGTAAGTGAGGGAGAGAGGTGTTGGGAGGGAATACCTGAACTTAAGGTCTACCTGACCGAAGGCACGGCCACCAATGGAGGACTGCCTCAATGAGCTCATCAAAGGACGCCAAGAAGTTGCTTGTTTGTCTAACAGAGAATCAAGCCTATGATAGCATCAAGAGAAAAGGAAGGTTGGGGAGTGCAGAAGGGTTGGGGTAAGGAATTGGGTGGGCAGAGTACCTGAGAGTGGAGAAGTCAAAAGAGACATGACTGCAGAATTGAGAAATCCAGAAAAAGTAAAGAGAAAAGTTAAAAGGAAGAATAAAAGTAGGTGGTGCTATTCACTTTTCGTCTCTACTGTAGTAGAATTAATTGTTGGTTTATACTGTGATTCACTAAATACTTTTATGTCCTGTACACTGTCTTTAAAATTGGATGGCTGACAGTTACATTCATAGTGTGAAATGTATGTCGCCACTTGAAGTTGTGTTTTTGCTCACAGAAAATGAAGTCAATTGCAAGCCTTTAACATTAGGCATCAGCTTTGGTTCAGTGGGTGCACACTGACTCTGAGTCAGGGTTATTGTTCTAACCTGCTGCAGGAGCTTGAGAATATACTCATCTACCAAATGTAATATTTCCAAGTTTGCAGATGATACAAAGCTAGGCGGGAATGTGTGTTGTGAGGAAGATGTAAAGCGGCTACAGGAGAATTTGGACAGACTCAGTGAGTGAGCAAGAACATGGCAGAAGGAATATAATGTGGAAAAATGTAAAATAATCCATTTTGGTAGGAAGGGCAGGTGTGCAGAGTATTTCCCAAGTGGTAAGAAATTAGAAAATGTACAAAGGGATCTGGGTGTCCTTGTCCACAAGTCCTCTGAAGGCTAAAATGTAGGCACAAGCTACTCTGAAGGTTAATAGAATGGGCTGTGAAGAAGGCTTATAGTGTGTTAGCTTTTATTAACAGGGGGTTGGAGTTTAAGAGCCGTGGGGTTATGCTGCAACTGTACAGGACCTTGGTGAGACCACATTTGGAATATTGTGTGCAGTTCTGGTCACCTCACTATAAGGAGGATGTGGAAGCGCTGGAAAGAGTGCAGAGGAGATTTACCAGGATGCTGCCTGGTTTGGAGGGTAGGTCTTATGAGGAAAGGTTGAGGGTGCTAGGGCTGTTCTCTCTGGAGCGGAGGAGGCTGAGGGGAGACTTAATAGAGGTTTATAAAATGATGAAGGGGATAGATAGAGTGAACGTTCAAAGACTATTTCCTCGGGTGGATGGAGCTATTACAAGGGGGCATAACTATAGGGTTCATGGTGGGAGATATAGGAAGGATATCAGAGGTAGGTTCTTTACGCAGAGAGTGGTTGGGGTGTGGAATGGACTGCCTGCAGTGATAGTGGAGTCAGACACTTTAGGAACATTTAAGCGGTTATTGGATAGGCACATGGAGCACACCAGGATGATAGGGAGTGGGATAGCTTGATCTTGGTTTCAGATAAAGCTCGGCACAACATCGTGGGCCAAAGGGCCTGTTCTGTGCTGTACTGTTCTATGTTCTATGTTCTAAAAGTGGAAATAAATTGATAGGCTGAGTCCAAAGCAGCAGACAAAATGCACGTGAATGGTTTCAGGTACTTAAAAGCATCAGGATACATCAAAAACATGATAGCGAAAGTGCAATAGGAAATAGATGTTGACAATAGGAAGCAGTCAAGAATTAAAAGGTTGAAGTCCCATGGTGACAACTTAGGGAATGTGGAATCAGCATGAAGTATCTGTTCTCAGAGTTTGGAGAAGGTGAAGCGAGTGAAGTCCAGAAGCTGTTTGAACATAAGAGTACTGGATGACGTATTTTCATAGGAATGAGATCCAGGAGGTATATAGATTCTGGCTCAGGACAGAAAGATGATGACCAAGTTGGAAGGCATCATAAAATGCAAAAGCAGCTGAGGATTTCCCTGCTGCTATACTGAAAAAAGTCGAACCAGGAGCCAGACGAGGCTCAGCCAGAGTTTGAAGTCTCTCGATCACAGCGGGGGTGGGGAAAGGGTCAGAGAGACTGATACAAATACTTCAAGTATCATAAAAATCAGCAAGTCAGAGACTAATTGAGTTTTGCCATGTAACTAGTGTAGAAACGAGCAGTAACGTCTTTATGTCGTCGAGAGGTGTACAGGAATTTAAAACCAAGCTTGAAAGGCGGCGGAGATTGAGATTTTTCCAGGTCTTTTCTACAGGTTGCAGATCAAAACAAAAAAGGCAGACTTTGATCAGAAGCAGAGGATCTACATGTTTTCTAATGAAGTCCAGTTCAGAAACGTAATCTTGGAATCCAACAAAGTCCAGGAATTTGAAGGCAGATTTGACAGAAAATCCAGTCAGATCTTTCTAGATTTCCCAGAGTTCACAGGGTAAACTAACACAGAATTTGAACAAAGAACAAAGAACAGTACAGCACAGGAAACAGGCCCTTCGGCCCTCCAAGCCTGTGCCGCTCCTTGGTCCAACGAGACCAGTTTGGGTTAAAATGAAATCTGTTAGAATCAGGGGAACTTAGCAAAGGTGAGGATTTAGAGGGAAAATGAGCAACCACAGTAGCAGATGGTTCTGGATAGATGGACCTGGATAGATGGACATAGCGAGTTCCCCTAGAAGCTGTCTGCACAGGAGCCATCTTGAATCACTGGACCTTAGCTTGAAGTGAACTGAAAATTGCGAACACGGAAGTTCTTAGACAATAAAAGACCCAGTGTCATTTAACTTGGCTTCTATCACCTTGGTAGTCACTTGGATGAAAATATAGGGGGCATGGTTAGTAAGTTTGCAGGTGCCACCAAGATTGGTGGCATGGTGGACAGTGAAGGAAGCTATCTCCGATTGCAGCAGGATCTTGATCAATTGGGCCAATGGGCTGACGAATGGCAGATGGAGTTTAATTTAGACAAATGGGAGGTAATGCATTTTGGTAGATTAAACATAGAAACATAGAAAACTACAGCACAAAACAGGCCCTTCGGCCCCACAAGTTGTGCCGAACATATCCCGACCCTTTAGGCCTACTTATAACCCTCCATCCTATTAAGTCCCATGTACTCATCCAGGAGTCTCTTAAAAGACCCTATTGAGTTTGCCTCCACCACCACTGATGGCAGCCGATTCCACTCGCCCACCACCCTCTGTGTGAAAAACGTCCCCCTAACATTTCCCCTGTACCTACACCCCAGCACCTTAAACCTGTGTCCTCTCGTAGCAGACATTTCCACCCTGGGAAAAAGCCTCAGAGTCCACCCGATCTATGCCTCTCAACATCTTATAAACCTCTATTAGGTCTCCTCTCATCTTGCGTCTCTCCAAGGAGAAAAGACCGAGCTCCCTCAGCCTATCCTCATAAGGCATGCCACTCAATCCAGGCAACATCCTTGTAAATCACCTCTGTGCCCTTTCAATCTTTTCCACATCCTTCCTGTAATGAGGCGACCAGAACTAAGCACAGTACTCCAAGTGGGGTCTGACGAGGGTCTTATGTAGCTGCATCATTATCCCCGGACTCCTAAACTCAATCCCTCGATTGATAAAGGCCAGCACACCATACGCCTTCTTAACCACTTCCTCAACCAGCGGGGCCAATTTTAGAGTCCTATGGACCCGGACCCCAAGGTCCTTCTGATCCTCCACAGTACTAAGAGTCTTTCCCTTTATATTGTACTCCTTCATCCCATTTGACCTGCCAAAATGGACCACTACGCATTTGTCTGGGTTGAAGTCCATCTGCCACTTGTCCGCCCAGTCTTACATCCTATCTATGTCCCTCTGTAACTTCTGACATCCCTCCAGACTATCCACAACCCCGCCAACCTTCGTGTCGTCGGCAAACTTACCAACCCATCCCTCCACTTCTTCATCCAGGTCATTTATGAAAATGACAAACAGCAAGGGTCCCAGAACAGATCCCTGGGGCACACCACTGGTGACCGACCTCCATTTAGAAAAAGACCCATCTATACACATCTCTGCCTCCTTTGGGTAAGCTAGTTCTGGATCCACAGGGCAGAAGCCCCTTGGATCCCATGCCCTCTCACTTTTTCTAGAAGCCTTGCTTGGGGGACCTTATCGAACGCCTTGCTAAAATCCATATAAACCACATCTACCGCTTTCCCTTCGTCAATGTGTTTAGTCACATTTTCTAAGAACTCCACCAGGCTCGTAAGGCACGATCTGCCTTTGACAAAGCCATGCTGAGTATTCTTGAGCATACTAAACCTCTCCAAATGCTCATAAATCTTGTCCCTCAGGATCTTCTCCATCAGCTTACCAACCACTGAGGTTAGACTCACCGGTCTGTAATTTCCTGGGCTATCCCTATTCCCCTTCTTGAAAATAGGAACCACATCCGCAATCCTCCGGGATTGAACCAGGGCAGGACTTACTCAGTTAATGGTAGGGCATTGGGGAGAGTTACAGAACAAAGAGAGCTAGGGGTACATGTTCATAGCTCCTTGAAAGTGGAGTCACAGGTGTTCAGAGTGGTGAAGGCGGCATTCGGCATGCTTGGTTTCATCGATCAGAACATTGAATACAGGAGTTGGGATGTCTTGTTGAAGTTGTACAAGACATTGGTAAGGACACACTTGGAATACTGTGTACAATTCTGGTCACCCTATTATAGAAAGGATATTATTAAACTAGAAAGAGTGCAGAAAAGATTTACTAGGATGCTACCGGTACGTGATGGATTGAGTTATAGGGAGAGGCTGAATAGATTGGGACTTTTTTCTCTGGAGCGTAGGAGGCTGAGGGGTGACCTTATAGAGGTCTATAAAATAATGAGGGGCATAGACAAGGTAGATAGTCAATATCTTTTCCCAAAGGTAGGGGAGTCTAAAACTAGAGGGCATAGGTTTAAGTGAGAGGGGAGAGATACAAAAGTGTCCAGAGAGACAATTTTTTCACAGAGGGTGGTGAGTGTCTGGAACAAGCTACCAGAGGTAGTAGTAGAGGCGGGTACAATTTTATCTTTTAAAAAGCATTTAGATAGTTACATGGGTACGATGGGTATAGAGGGATATGGGCCAAATGCGGGCATTTGGGATTAGTTTAGGGTTTTTTTTAAAAAAGGGGGCGGCATGGACAAGTTGGGCTGAAGGGCCTGTTTCCGTGCTGTAAACCTCTATGACTCTATGAAACAATAATGGCATTATAATGACAATCAATCTTAATCAATTAATCAATAGCAGACTAAGGAAAGATGTGGAAAGCCAATGTGCGGGGATACTTGGGAAACCATATGTCCCAAGTTACTTGTCTTTCCTTCCAAATGTGCTACACTTACTATCTTCCAAACCCATGACCTCTACCATCTAGAAGGAGAAGGGCAACAGATACATGGGAACGTCACCACCTGCAAGTTCCCTCCAATTCACAAAGCATCCTGATTTGGAAATATATCGCCATTCCTTTACTGTCGAAGGGTCAAAATCCTGGAACTCTCTTCCTAACAGCACTGCAGGTGTGCCTACACCACATAGACCGCAGTGGTTCAACAAGGCAGCTCACCACCATCTTCACGAGGGTTGTAAGGGGTGGGCAATAAATCTGGCCCATCCAGCGACACCCACATTTCTTAAAAATAATCAGTCACGGTCGAAATTGCTTATTGTATCCCAAAATATTATTTTTTGAAATTAATCTAATTTGCATTTAACTGAATCAATACTTGCTTTCATTGTTGTCCTAGGGAAACAGTCCCACATATTTCCTTCTCCCTTATCGAAATGAATTTCCCCCCACTCAAGTGCAGTTTGTGGACTCTGCTTCCACTGTTCTGGACAAAGTCAAACAGCTCAGCATGGTCTAAAGTGTCCAGACAACTCAAGGGATTTTGAAAAATTATACTAAACAGTAATCACATCACTGTTTAACCCTTTTCTTTCCAGGGAGAACATGCTCAATTTATGCAAATGCTAGTCATTCCTTCATATTCTGCTTGGCTTCAGTATCCTACAGGTAGTCTTCTAATAGTCTTCATTCTGTGATGACCAAAACTCGAACTCAGTATTCCAATTTTGGTCACACAACTGAGACTCATATAGAGACCATTCAGCCCATCGAGCCACTGCCAGTCCTCATTACAGCAATCCCTACTCTATCACTATAGCTCAGTTTATTTCCAAGTAGCCATTTTCCTTTGAAATCAGTCACTGCTGCCACCAACCTCTCAGACAATGATGTGTGTTCCAGGTCATTATCACTAACTGCACAAAATTGTTCTTCCTCATATCTCCTGCCCAAAACCTTAAACCTGTTGTCCCTTTGTTGTTGTCCCTATAGCTAATGGCAACAATTTTTCTTTGTCAACGTTAGTCAAATGTGTCAGAATCTTGTATATCTCTATCAAATCTCTCCTTAACCTCCTTTCCTCCAAGGAGAACAACCCAGCTTCTCCAACAGAACCTCGTAGTTAAGATCCCTCATCTTTGGATCCTTTCTGATAAATCTCCTCTGCACCCTAGAGGACCACACATCCTCCCTGAAGTGTGGCAACCAGAATTGGACAATACTATAATTTTGCCGAATCAGAGATTTATAAACTTCAGCTCAACTTCCCTGTTATTGTTCTCAATACCACTTTTTGTGAAGTATATCATTAGACCTTTAATGCTCGAAAAGTTCTATTTAATCCCCTGGATGTAAAATGCACAGGTCTAGGTGAACTAATTGCATTGTCAAAATAAGATTTTCTTGTGCGTTTTCCACTCTTGCATTTTATTAAGGTTGTATTGATCATATGAGCAGAAGCTTTTATTAAACTATAATAATGGAAAACCAGATGGAAAGAAAATCTTTACAAAGTTTAGGTTTTTAATTAAAATCAAACTATTAAAAAGCGACAGACAATATGCCAGAGCAAAATGAAAGTTGCAGGTTACTTTACTGTTTGGGATGCCCAAAGTGCTTGTGGCATTATTAATTTTTTCTTGCTGACTACTCTCTGGTTTATACATCATTTATGTGTGTGTGTGTGTGTGTGTGTGTGTGTGTGTGTGTGTAAGTGTCCCATTTGGGACATCAATCTGATCATTTTGCACTGCACAAGTATTTTTTTTCCAAATCTGGAAGTTATCAATTTGCTCCTTTCACTGTTTACCTTGGGAGATAATTGCACTTTGCAAATACATTACACACATTCATAGTTTCCCATTTTTCACTTTTGATTTTTACTGATACACACAAACTCTTCCATTTCCTATATAAATCCACCAGATATATGACTGGCTGGCTCTGAATTATTTGATTTTTCCTGCTACTAAAAGCATTAATTTGACGTCTACATGCAGACACTGTACATTATTAAGTCTCAATTTTTATGTTGCACTTGAGAAACATTTCATTTCCAGAACAAAGTGCCCTTTTCTTTTATGTGCAAAATTAATTTCCTGTCACTTTCCAATATCTGAAATAAATTTAATTACTATAATTAATGTCAGCAATTTTTTTTTATCATTTTGCTACAAAGGACATTTAGGGAGCACTGCAGATTTGCTTGAGCGGTAAATGAAATGGCAAACTTAAAACTTCAGCCGCATATTAATAGCGTGTTTCTATAAACTTACACAGGTTCCTGAGGGAGTCGTTGACTGGCCATTCTCGAATTGAATTATCATCTGGTCCAGCCATTTTTCAAGAGAAAACACGTGTTTTAATCTTCAAGCACTACTAGACTCACACAAGACCAGTCTGATAGCCCCATAGCTAGTTTGGATGGAGGGGGATTTCACAGCTGGTTTACAATATGTAGCAACCATACAAAGAGCCACACAAAGAGCTTCAAATGACTAGGAAATGAGAAGAATATGCTGCACGATCTGACACATCAACTCTGTTTCTCTCTCCACCTATGCTGTCCAGACCTGCTGAGTATTTCTAATTTTTTCTGTTTTTGTTTCAGATTTCCAGTATCCACACTATTTTGCTTTTGAAGAGAAACATGGTCCTCATCACCTGACCACAAGACAAAAAGGACCAACGTGTTTAGCAATTCAAGACACAATCATATTCCCTTGTATTTACACGTAAAACAGTCATCGTGAGTCGTCTGGAAAATCTGGAACTGGATATCAACACAAAACATTTCAATTCTTGGTGTTTGACTTTGTGAAGTAATTAACCATTTAAATTATAACAACCTGTAACCTCAAAATGCCAGTCTCTATGTTTCAGAAAGGTTTACTGGTCAATCCCCCATCCACGTTCTAAGTTAAGGAATGGATTATAACGATCATATATTCATGGAATAAAAACAGTCAGCAGTGTTAGATCAACTTTTGTTTTCTTATGGGATCTGCTAATCATCATTGCACTTATAGAATCCTACAGTGCAGAAGGAGGCCATTTGGCCCATCAAGTCTGCACCGATCAGAATCCCATCCAGGCGCTATCACCACAACCCCATGCATCTACCCTAGCCAGTCCCTCTGACACTAAGGGGAAATTTAGCATGGCCAATCCACCTAACCCACACATCTTTGGACTGAGGGGGGAAACTGGAGCATCCAGAGGAAACCCACACAGACATGGAGAAAACTTGCAAACTCCACACAGACAGTGACCCAAGCCGGGAATCGAACCCGGGCCCATGACACTGAGGCAGCAGTGCTAACTACTGTGCCACCCGTTGTACCTTACTTGTTGTAAGATCAATATATATTTAATCATTCTCAAAAAAGTACATGGTTCATTTGTGTATTTTGAGGCAACCTAATTTTCCAAGCACACACATTCACAGCCGCACATAGACAGGTGCTGGCAGATATGCACAGAGACGCTCACATAGCTAGTGGGCACAAGGGGTCCTGAGCACCCGTGCAGGCACAGAAGGCATTTGCAGTTCTCAGTTTCAGCTGGGAAAGGTCAACTTCATGTTGGAGCAAGTATGGAGATCATCATCTTGAAGGCACTCAAAAACTGAAATATTCCTTCACTGGTAACAGAAGGTTCAACTCAATGATTCTGCATTCAGACAGCACAATGATTACATTGAATGCAGTATTTTGAGAACTAATCTTAAACTTCAGATAGTGAGTTGGTGCCCAAGCACTTCAAAGTATATCACACAATTGTCCAACTCTTCTCCTCATCAAAGAACCAATCAACCAAAACAAATTCCCTTATTAAGCAATCTCAAACTCCATGTGTTTGAAATTTGTTCCAAGAGTATTAATATTCAGACATAAAATATTTAGATATACCAAATTTCACTTTCAAACAAATCAAAAAATTGTTAAGTAGGAAACCAACAGTTAATTTCCCAGTTCCTACCACTAACATTAACATGATGATACTTAATTTTAATGTTAATTCTTATTTCTAATTTAAATGCTACTGCTACTTTGTGCGCTCAATATGCTATGCCATATACACAAAAATCTGAATGTTCAATAATCAGTGGAAAAAAATATGAAATCTGAGCTGTGTCTGGTCCCAAGGCAACAACAGCCACCAACAATCAGTTTTACAAGAAATCTTATTCATTGATCAGTTTGGGCGGATGTTGTTGGTTGCAGGACAGGGGAATGAGAGATTTATAAATATAAATTTGTTGGGGTTTTTGCAGAATAATGCTTGAAATGGGGTGTCACAGAGTTGTTACACTGAAGGAGGCAGCCATTCGGCCCATCGTGTATGCACCAGCTTTCCAATGAGCAATTCGCCTAGTACCATTGCCCTGTCTTTGGTGGACTAAAGGACTCAACTCAAGCAAGCTTTCTATCCTTGAACGGTGTAATGTAAAGTTACCCACCTCAGCCTAAGCAGCCTTATAATTGGCATCAGCATTACGGGGTTCAGGGTGGTCAGGTTTGGCAGGGTGTTTTCTGGGGTACTAAAAGGGTTAATCAGATCATAAAAGAGAAAAAGATTGACAAGGAGAAATGTAGGCCCCTTACTGTCAAACAGAAAATCAGAATTCATAATGGGGAATAAAGAAATGGCTAAGGAATTAAATTTGTACTTTGCTTCCATCTTCACAAACGAATACATGAATAATGTATCAGAAGTGCTGAGAGAAACATGTTTTAGTGAGGAGCTGAAGGAAATCAGCATTAGTAAATAAATGGTTTTGGGGAAATTGATGGGATTGAAGGTGGATAAATCTCCAGGTCCTGATAACCTTCATCCCACAGTACTGAAGGAAGTGGCCCTAGAAATAGATCCATTGGTGGTTATTTTCCAAAATTCTTTGGAATAGTTCCTACAGATTGGAGGATAGCTAATGTTAGCCCACTATTCGAAAAGGGAGAGAGAGAAAACAAAGAACTATAGACCAATGAGCCTAATGTCGGTACTGGGGAAGTTGCTAGTGTCTATTATCAAGGATTTCATAACTTAGGATTTGGAAGCTAGTAGTATAACTAGACAAAGTCAGCATGGAATTTACAAAAGGGAAATCATGCTTGATGAATCTATTGGAATTTTTTGAGGATGTAACTAGTAGAGTTGACCAAGGAGAACCAGTGGATGTGGTTTATTTAGGCTTTCGGAAGGCTTTCGACAAGGTCTCACATAACAGACTACTATGTAAAGTTAAGAACATGGGATTCCAGGTAATGTCTTGAGATGGATAGAAAGCTGGTTAGCAGATAGGAAGTAAATAGTTGGCATAAATGGGTCTTTTTCTGATTGGCAATCAGTGACTATATGGGGTTCTAGGACCCCAACTGTTCACATTACATATGAATGATTTGGAAGAAGGAACCAAATGTATTATCTCTAAATTTGCAGATGATACAAATTTGGGTGGGAGGGTGAGCTGTGAAGAAGATGCAGAGATTCTTCAGCGTGATTTGGACAGGCTGAGTGTGTGCTTATCTGCATGGCAGATGCAGTATGATGTGGATAAATGTGAGGTTATACACTTTGGTAGCAATAATAGGAAGATAGATTATTACTTGAATGGGTGTAAATTGAGAGAGGTGGGTACTCAACGAGACCTTGGACTCCTCGTGCATCAGTCGCTGGAAGTAAGCACACAGGTGCAGCACAGTGAAGGCGGCAAATGGTACGTTGGCTTTCATAGCGAGGGGATTTGAGTATAGGGATAGAGATGTTTTGCTGCAATTGTGTAGGGCATTGGTGAAGCCATACCTGGAGTATTGTGTGCCATTTTAGTGCCCTTCCCTGAGGAAGAATGTCCTTACTACAGAGGGAGTAGAGCGAAGGTTTACCAGGTTGATTCCTGGGATAGTAGGTCTGTCATCTGAGGAGAGACTAAGTTGATTAGGATCATATTCACTGGAGTTTAGAAGAACGAGAGAGCATCTCATAGAAACTTATAAAATTCTAACAGGGTTAGACAGGGTAGATTCAGAAAGAATGTTCACAATGGTGGGGGAAGTCCAGAACTAGGGATCATAGTTTGAGGATAAGGGGTAAATGTTTTAGAACTGAGGTGAGGAGAAATTTCTTCACCCAGAGGGTAGTGAATGTGTGGAATTCACTACCACCGAATGTAGTTGAGGCTAAAACGTTGTCTGATTTCAAGAAGAAATTAGATATAGCTCTTGCGGCGAAAGGTCCAAGGGATATTTGGGGGCGGAAGGCGGGGTGGAAACCAGGATATTGAATTCCATGATCAGCCATGGTCCAAATGAATGGCAGAACAGACTGCAAGGGCCGAATGGTCTACTCCAGATATGTTCCTATAATAAAAAATTTTAAACTTTTAAAACGAGTTTCTGTTATAAAGATAGTGGGAATGAAAAATTGCACCAGATTGAAAGAGTCAGGAAATATTTAGCTGATAAGTGATTTAGCAGTGGTAAACAGGGTTCCTCTGTTCACTGAAGCCTTAAAAAGATAGACTGAGGACAGCTTTCATCTCCAGGCATCGTTCAGCTTTGTAGGAAAACATGAGACACGGCAGTTAAAAGTCTTCCCAGGATATAATGAACAAAATCAAAACTTGACCATTACTTTGAGACGGTATAATTTTGTTTGAGAATTCATGTGGGACAGAAATCTATTCTCAGGAATATTAACTCCTTTGAAGATCTGCACAAAGATGGACAGCACAGTGGTTAGCATTGCTGCCTCAGCACTAGGGACCTGGGTTCGATTCCTGGCTTAGGTCGCTTTATGTGTGGAGTCTGCACATTCTCCCCATGTCTGCATAGGTTTCCTCCGGGTGCTCCAGTTTCCTCCCATGGTCCAAAAGGCATGTTGGTTAAGTGCACTGGCCATGCTAAATTCTCTGTCAGTGTAACCCGAACAGGTGCCGGAGTGTGGCAACTAGGGGGTTTTCACAATAACTTCATTGTAGTGTTAATGTAAGCCTATTTGTGACATTAATAAATAAATAAGAGATCATGGCTGGCTGGTGATCCCAACGGTGGGGTTAAGATCTGGAAATGGCCATGTAGGATGTTAGACATCTGGAGGCCAATAATTAGGAAGCTGCCTCCTGGAACACCATTCAAACGGTGAGATCAGTTCCAGTATCAGGTGATCCATTCAGCAGGGCCACCAGCCTCCTTCACTGTGTGGATGCTGCTTAAGTTTCAGAAGCTGCAGCAGCACCATGGCAGCTTAACTAGTAAAAGAGTCACCGCCATTGCAGCGAGAACATTATTAGCGGAGCCATCAGTTTCCATGATCCTTGAGCATTGAAAAACACAGCAGGGAAATGAAAAAAGACCTCAAATGTCTTGCTGCTCTGACCTCCAGCTATGAAACCATCTCTGGTGCATTGCTGGGCTCCGGACATTAATAAGAGCCCCATGCAACAGCAGGAAATTTACCTCCTCCAGGAAAATGGCTATTAATTAGGGCCCTAAACTGTCTTAAAAGCTGCTGCATTCAATTATCTTTGATCCCTGGGAAATATACCCACGTTGGTGAATCTCCCCAACATAGTTTTGCCCTTTTTCCCGGACCCTGCCTCCAAAGGGCTGGCAAAATTGTAGCCAATGAACTCCACATGAGGCCTTTGTTCATTAATTCCTCTGTCGCCAGTTCAATGGATTGATTGCCACTTCAGTCAAGGTGATGATTTCACAAATTATGATGTTTGTGAAGAAACTAAAGTTATCGATTAAGGACAAGGAAAGCGGCTTATTGAATTAGGCAACAGTATGGAACATAGAGTGGCAACATCGTCTTCCTTGGCGAGGACAGACACACAGTACTTACGTGGTATCTCAGCCAAGCCCTCTGCCTTCATGTGTGGACACTCTTTTGGTGCCTCGCCGACCTCACCCCCTCCCTTGGGAACTTTTTACTATTTATACGCTTAGAAGACTTTCGGATTTCATTTTATGTCAGCTGCCAGTTTCTTCTCACATTTTGCTGCCTTGAATTTATTTTCACTTCCACTCTGAACTTACTATACTCAGCCTGGCTCTCACTTGTAGTATCAACCTGATTTCTGCCATATACCCCCTTTTTCTGCTCTATCTTGCTCTTCATCATTTTCTTCATCCAGTGAGCACTGCTTTTGCTTGTCCTATCTTCTCCCTAGTGGAATTGTACCTGGACTGTGTCCTACCCATCTACTTTTTAAGGGCCATTACAATTTTGCTTACTAATCTTTAATTCCAATTTACCTGGTCAGGTTGGTTCTCACCCCACTGTAAATAGCCCTCCTCCAATTAAATATTTTTGCTCTGGATTGCTCCTTGTCCTTTTCCATAGCTAACCTAAACCTTACTATACATTGATTGCTGTTCCCTGACTGACACTTGATCCACTTGGTTCATCTCATTCCCCAGGTCCATCAATGCCTCCTTCTCTATTTGGCCGGAGACATACTGATCAAGAAAATTCTCCTGCTAAAGATTTCAGAAACTCTACCCTATCTCTGTCTGGTCTTTCCATTATTTCTATCTCTATTAGGACAATTATTTTCCCCCATTATAATTAATAGAATCATGGAATTTTTATAGTGCAGGAGGCCTCCATTTGGCCCAAGTGGGCCTGCACTGACAACTATCCACACAGGCCCTATCCCCATAATCCCAGTAAGGGGTAATTTAGTATGGCCCATCAACCTAATCTGCACATCTTTGGACTGTGGGAGGAAACCGGAACACCCGGGGGAAACCGACAACGACTCAGGAAGAATGGGCAAACTCCACACAGACTATATTTTACACTACATTTTCTGCATTTTCCTGCAATTTCCTTGCAAATTTGTTGCTCTATAACTTTCCAAGTAGTTGGCGACCTATAGAATATACACAGTACTGTGATGGTACCTCTATTGCTCCTGAACTTTAAATTCAGTCCTTCATCAGTCCAGGACATCCTCTCTCTCCTTAAATCAATACTGCCAACACCTTTTCCTTTCTTACCTTCTCCATCTTTCTGAAGATCTGGTGTTGCCTTTTTTGGAGTCAGGTCTCCACTATTGCCACACCAGCATACTCTATCACTATTGTTATTTGCACCTATGGTTCACCAACTTTATTTATCATGCTTCATGCATTTATAGACACGTACTGTAAAGCCCACCACATACGAACATACATATGAATTAGGAGCAGAAGTAAGCATAACATAGACCTTATTGCATTACCTTCTAGCCTGAGCCCAACCAAGTCCTTACCATTTCTTACTTCAGTTTCATTTTTCTCCACTTTTTTGTGAACTTTGTTGATCCTTTCCTGGTTCCATCTCTCTGCCAAGGTAATTTAAACCTAACAGCACTAACAATTTATGGGCATTGGTACAAACTCTGAGGGGGCAATCCACCTGGCCTGTATAGATCCCACCTTCTCAGAATTGGTCATCACAGTGATGTAAGCTGCCACTCAAGCTGCAAGACCTGGAACTCAGGGTGCTCTAGCTGATGACGCTTCCTGCATACATGGTTGTCCAAGACATGGAAGTCCTGGAGTTCTCATTTATAAACTTAAAAATAAGAACGTCTTTTCTCCAATAGTGACATAGTCAATACTGAAAGTGTTACTGCTCTATTCATCGAAGCAACATATATTATATACTGCAGCAGTGCTCCTGCAACAGAGGATACTTGATATTGAAGTTATTGATAGGACAAGTCAGAATTCATCACAACATAAACTTTCCCATTTCCAGCATACCTAAAAAGCACCACACTCAGTTAGAGATGTCCACTGCCCAATGCTTTGCATTGTGAAAGCAATGTCAGTAATTTACCTGGGGTGCCTTGTTGTTGTTGTATCCCTCCTGTACCGTATAATGATAAGATAGAATCCTTGGACAGTGGTTTCTTAGCAGAGTCTTCTGATTTTGTGGTTGGTTCAGTAAAAAGGTCAAGATCTCCTGCTGCTGCAGATAAGGCTGCTCCTGATAGTTTTGTGGAAGAGGGCTGTGAAGAGAATGTCAAAATTTGAGATTACAGCGTCAGAGACAAATACCCTTGTCCATCATACCACAGGACTTGTAACTACAAAACAAAAACATTTTCCAGGTTCCTATTGAGCATGAGTAATGATTTTCAACAGGTGGAACTGTACAAGACATCTCCACATGAACATCATCTTTTTAGGAAGGGGATCTTGCTGCATTATAACATATCATTGCAGGACCTCTGCTTTTCAAAAAAACTTTAAAAACAGATCAAAAGTAAATGAGGTTACAAGATAAAGAAAATCCTCCGAAATACACGTTCAGCTTGCAAAGCTTACATCTGGATGGATGGTCTACATGTAAGTATGATGGGAATACCAGGACTGAGTGCATCCTTTCCAACTGTTAATGTTACTTCAGCATTTGTGAATACCACTGAATTCCTAAGTAATCACAGGGACAAAGAAATTGATACTATTATAAAACAGAGGCTGCTGAGAATAGTGTTGACCATTTGCGAATTCTTGCCTTTATAGCAATTAGTTTAACTCATGGTTAAATTATTGGAAATGACTGGTAGGAACTGGGTAGGTTCTGATCTCTTCTCTTATAGCCAGGTAGTTTGCTGCAAGAACATTATTCAAATTGTGATAAAAGGTCATTAGCCTGAAACATAAACCATTCCTTTCTCCACTGATGCTGCCTGACCTGTTGCATATTTCCAGCATTGTCTGTCCTTATGTTTCTCAAATTGTTCACTGGAAGTAACTAACCTATTTCTGTTGGCTTGGAACACGAATCCTCTACAGAGAACTGACAGAATTTAGTACTAATTACTTGGGTCCTATCAAAACATTTTTTAAAATTCACAAATGGTTATTCAATATGCAGTGGATAGGAGACTAAGAAAGCATTTGCCATATTAATCTACTGTGGTACAACAAGGAGGCAGGTCACTCAACTGGAAGTTGAAAGGTTAAATAGTCAGCTGAATTTCATCGCAGTTGTACCAATCTCTCTTCCCTGTTTGCAATACAGTGCAATAGACACATCAGTCAAGGTAAACAATACCTAAGGGTACAGTACCCCAGAAACAATAAATATCTAATTTCAAGGAAAACTATAAATTTTTAATGATTCTCATCATGTTTTAAACATCCCAATCCTCCGCACACACAAAACACAATGACAGGAGTGTAGGGCCTTTTCTTTGACCTAGTTCATTATTCAACTCCATGTCAGGCTGTCTGATGCAAATATCAAGCTCAGCAGTTATTTGGAGAGGCACGCAAGATCTGAACCGAAAGCCACAATGAATAATTCTGCGATGAGAAACACTACACGAAGGGTAGCACGGTGGCAGAGTAGTTAGCACTACTACCTCACAATGCCAGGGACTGTGCGGGGTCTGCACATTCTCCCCGTATCTGCATGTGTTTCCTCCTACAGTCTGAAAGATGTGCTGGTTAGGTGCATTGGCCATGATAAATTCTCCCTCAGTGTACCCGAGTGTGGCGACTCGGGGACTTTCACAGTAACTTCGTGTAAGTTTACTTGTGACATTGATAAATAAACTTAAAAACTTACAGGGAAACTGTGGGTAACTGCACATAAACAATTCCTACCCGGGTTTCAAGGTTGTTAAAGTCCAAAGCTGATATTGCAGTTAAACATAGGAAAGGTGACAAATTATCATCATGCCCATTCATGCTCACTTCATCATGAGCTGCCACTATCTGCACAGCTGGCGAGGAACTCCTGGTGCTGATCATCCACATCATGGGTAGTAAAATGCACACACTACACATGCACAGGAGTGGAAAAGAAGTGGTCAGCTGCAAAAACTTTCCAAATCATCTCCAATTAGATTGTCAACTGAGGTGGACATCTTTCTCACCCAACAATTAAAAGGCCTACCCACATCATCAAGGCACATGCATAAATGATAGTTATTTAGAGATGGTACTGCAGAGCAATTATCATTTCCTAATAAGGATTTACTGCACTTTGAAGTGGAAAGCAAGTGCCAAGATCATTCGTTAATTAGAATGTCAGTAAACGAGTGCAACTCTTTAGCAACAATTCTAGATCTTTTAGGGATATAGCGACAGTTGCCCATTTGTCTGATGCCACCAGCTTGAGGGATTCAAGTTGGGAAAAGATCACACTGAGTTTATAAACTAAGAGATAACAGTTCAGTGTTTTCAAACACCATGGAGTCAAACACTAGACTTCCACTAAGAATCCTTTTGAGAAGAATTCTGCAGTCTGACTGATGCAATGAGCATGACAATACTCTGAGTATTCCCAAGTCAGCTATTTTCTAAATAATCACAGTGCTCGGGAAAGTCATTGTGAAGATGCTCAATGCCTACTCAAAACTTTACCGTGACATTTTAGGATATGAAAATCATCAAATATAGCAGAAAAATGGTGAAAACACTCAATTCCCTGTATTCTGTGAATAAACAGAAAGCAGATTTATGCTATTTGCATTTTGGTGTCAATGTGTTGGAAGATGCAGAAATTCTCCCAATTTTGGCTCACCGTTCAAAATCTGAATGAATAAGTTATGAAGATGAGCCAGCTTTGTCTTTTGTCTGTGACCAATTTTAAAAAAAATTCGTTCATGGGACATGGGCGTCACTGGCTGGCCAGCATTTATTACCCATCATTTGTTACTTTTGGAGGGCAATTGAGAGTCAACCACATTGCTGTGGCTCTGGAGTCACATGTAGGCCAGACTGGGTAAGGACGGCAGATTTCCTTCCCTAAAGGACATTAGTCAACCAGATGGGTTTTTCCAACAATGGTTTCATGGTCATCAGTAGACACTTAATTCCAGATTTTTAAAATTTAATTCAAATGCCATCTTCTGCCATGGTGGGATTCGAACCCGGGTCCCCAGAACATTAGCTGAGTTTCTGGATTAATATTTTAGCGATAATACCACTAGGCTGGTGCCTCCCCTTAATTGTTAGGTTAATTGGTTTTGAAATTCAATCCACTACCCCACTCTCCATTACACTTTTCAGGCACGAGATGGACTGGAACTAGAACCTTGAAGCAGAGGATTATCAAGTCACACCTCTTCAGATATAACCATAGGTTACATTCTTAAAGAACACAATTTTTTAAAGAATCAATAAAACACAGCAAGTTTCTGAGGAGGAAATGCCTTGCAAGTTACTGGCCCAATTCCCAGAGTAAGTGCCTTGAAGCAGCTGGATCCCAAAGGAATGCTGGAACCTATAAGGTACAGTTGCCTAGATTTCAGATTAAAGTCAACTTCTTCCTCGGGCTCAAACTTTCACATGTCCCAGAAGATTTCTTCAGAAGCCTGTAACTTGCATGAGGCATCAATTTTTCATTGTGTCTGGCACCTTCATCCATCATCAGTTAAAATAGTTTGAACAGCAAAACTATTTTGCTTCCCTCCAATGTAAGTGCAAAAACATTACAGTAATTCGGGAACAATATTAAACAAAACAGCAGTGTAAACTGAGCAGTCAATTTACAGTTTTGCAGTTCTCAGTCACAAATAGGCATGTCTCCAAGATGATAATTGTTTCTTTTATTAAACATAAAAACTTCCAAGCTGAGTTGGTTCCTTTAAGTTCACACGGTCCATCTTTTTATTCATTTCCTTTCCATCTTCCACAACCCTCGTAGTGCTGCCCACTGATACTAGAGCCCAATTGTGGAAACAGATGCCAACAGCTCTCCCACATTATCATTCCTCACATGTGCGGGGGGAAGAAGACACTGTCCTCAGGCTTTTGGACAACCCAGGTGACTCACAAATGAACACTTCAAACAAGGGCAAAGCGTGGATTTTCTGTCAAGGGTCATTGGATAGCAATTACTAAATATCAAGAAGCCTGGCTGATTTTGGCCCTCTTTAGGCCGGAGGTACTGGTGCTAATCGAGGTACCCCAATGGCTGTTCCAGCTGGGATCAGTTAACCCTGCATTGACCAGGTGGTGAATATGGAACATTCTTTTCTGCATATCTTAGAACCTTTGACCTGATAGAGAGTTATAAACCTTCATCCAAAAATCTTTATTGTGCTTTCTTCTGCCTCTATGTTCGTGTGCTTGGGGCTGTCACCACTGGAACAATCAAAGGATGTAATGCAATAAGACAGAGAATAAATGATATTTTTGGTTTTGGGCTCTGTCTGGTCATTGTGGCGCTGCATAACTGGGACTGAGTTTTCTACCCATAAGAATAAGGTGCCATGGTGTTGAGTACCAACCAACTACATTGCAGGCTCCCCATGCAGTAAATTACCATCAAATTGATGCATCAGGGAGAGGGGCCAGATACCTTAAAATAAATGGCACTTGCCACTTCAGATTAACTTGACATACCTCCTAAATGTTAATCTCAGAGCAACATTAATGGAATTTTGGCCGCACATTATCCAACAGCAGCAAAACAGTAACTTGAAAAATGGGAAATGGCTCCAGCCATGTATAAAAACTGCTCAAAACTTTTAATTCCCTTTACCCTCTGTTTGTTTTTCAATATGCTTGCTTGAATCACTAATTTCAAAATAACAGACATCAAACTTCAACAAAAGCTGCTCAAATCAGAAAACCCATCTCCCTGGGGACAATTTCTGAAGACACAAATCCAGCATGTAGAACACACAAGATTGCAATAATATGCAGTTATCTGGCACTCCTGTCAACTGAAGCAGTAAATCAGAATAAGTTTTAAAACATTCATCAAGCACCTGCTTTCTTCTCAACTGTAGGAGATTGACAGGGTAATGAACCATTAATGCAATACTGAACTCATCCAGAGTGCATGATTTGTCTGCAGTACTCAACAATCTCCACATTTCAATTAATGACGATGTACTGGGAACAAATGCAGACAGAACCTCTTTCTACAGTTGGCAAAGTATGGGTCAATCTCACCCAGCAAACACTGCATCGATCCTGGAACCCTGCATGTCAATAATACTGATAAAACACTAATCCCAGTATCAAGCACATTGTCCTCAGACTTGATTCGACTAAATCAGGCAGACAAACCCGGATAAAAATTTCCTCCCTTGAACTCCACCAGAATCATAAAGTCGAATTACAAGATGGGAGTCTCTTGTTCTTTTTGTAACTCCTCTGAATGTAAAGGAATTACTTCCCAATTTAAATACAAATCTGAGAGATAGTAAACATCTATATCTGAAATGTGTCAACAACAAAAATGCTGTCACTTTGTTTAACTAATGCTGATCAAGCAGATGAAATTTCTCCATTGCTAGCACCCTCAATATCTGAAGCGTTATAATCTCAATGATTTTAATGTAGAAATGCTATTTCAATCCTTTCAGAGTCTTGAAATCTGCAAGGCTTACGACGTTATTAATATTCAATCTTTTCAGCTGGAGACAGGATTCTACAACCAAACTTTAATGTTGTGTGGTACTAAGCCTCTGCTTCTTAGCTGCCTCCTGTGCATACTGTGGATGAATGAAGACAAATATGCGCTGTGTGCTTTTCTGTCTGTTCATTCTCAAGTCCACAACCCAACTAATTTTCATTAAACACTTGACTGAAGTCCTATGAAATGAATTCCACAAAATAACATTAATATATGCAAAAAGGAATTTAGACCTGCTTTATCCAATGAATAATCTTGTATTAAAATACTGGCGTTCTGTCAACCAGGAGGAACAGAAATTAATAGGCAAAATACATTTTAAGTGAATTAGAAATGGTAGCAGTAACAAACTGAAGGGAGCATCAAACTGGTTTGCTGCCTACTACAGTAATACTATTGGGTTAGAAGATACCTCATTAGAAAGTAGCCACATTTTATTCAAATAGGACAACAACCACAGCAAATATTTCTACACATTATATAAAACAATGATATATTATGCACAAAACAGTACTCAAGATTATATTACAAACTCTTGACATTTTACAAATTTTTCAGTCAAGGCTTTTAAAGAATTTTTAAAAATAGCCTTCACAGAATGAAGTGCATAAGAAACAAAGTACCATGGACATCATACTGGGCAAATAAAAAGCTATGTTGAAAACCATCTTCTACTGTCTATTCCAAACAACTGCAGAAAGAATCACACAGAGTGGAGAATTGCAAACATGGAAGCCAAATTTTGTTCTCAAAATGAAACACCATCATCCATATCCCCAAAGTTCTGCTTCTAATGAAGACTATTGAAGGTGGGGGAGACGTGAATTATAGAAAGGGAAGGTGAGAAGAATTTTGACACCTATAATAGAGCGGGTGTGAGGGTCATAATTGGTACAGGGTGCAACTGGGATAAGGGTCTGGAACAACGGAGGATCAAGAAGGCTGAAGAAAGATTTGTAGATGAGTATTTTGAATGACGCGAACTGAGGGACAAATATGATTTTTGAACAAAACTTGAGAAAAGGATAGCAGTGGCAGAGTTCTATGTGGCGAAACTTGAAGGTGAGACGAGAAGAGAATTAGAAAAGTCAAGCCTGGATGCAGCAAAGACTGGAATAAGAGGTTCAACAACAGGAGGTTGAGGTAGGTGGGAGATGTGTCATGGGGAGAAACGGCTGGTCTTAGTGATCAAGTGGTTTAAAGCTCAGCTCAGGGTTGGCTAGGATTATCAGATGGTGTACTGGGTGAGTTGGGGCAGGCTGTGTAGGCGACAAAGGATTTGTTGTGATTGGAAACATTGAAATCAGAAGCAAAAGAACATTCATTTGTGTTAATATCCGCATTGTACTAGCAATGCTAACCATAGCATCATATATTCAGTTGGGTCAGAAATGAAATGCCTACTCTAACATTTTGAAAAAGTGGCTGCTAAATCCATAAATGATTAGCAATTTTACGTAGTGCTTGGGAGTGATTTACAAATGTAAGCTGTCAGTTTCAGGGATGTCCATACAACGAACATGCAGAAAATGCTCATGATTCCCAATGGATTGAGCAATGTAGCCCTTCGAAAGGTAATGTAAGTTACATAACATGAGGGAAGGGTTTTACATGAATGAAAATTGCCTTCCTCTGCTTTGCAATATATTATATCGCTGTAATAAGAAACCTCACAAGAAAACAATGCAAAAAAAACTCTGCTCTCGTGACAAACCATTATCATCTAACTGATCTGACTAATTTAATCTTCTGAGGATAAGTTTGACAGAGTTTTCTCTCCCTGGTAACTGATCAGGATCTTAGGAAATTTCGACAAGAACATTTTGGCATGATGACTATCTGAGAAGTAGTTTGGATGTGTCCTGCAGTTCAAACGGCACTGCTTTGATGTCAGTTTCCAATCATCTGTTTCTGAGTCAGAAAGTTATAGGTTCAAGTCCCACTCCAGGACTGGAGTACAAAAATCAAGGCTGATACTTCAGTGCTGCACTATCAGAGCTGCCACCTTTCAGATGAGATGATAAATCAAAATTGTGCCCCCCCCTCAGATGGAAGCAAAAAATCCAGTGGTGCTATCTGGAAGGAAAGGTGGGGGAAGCTCTTAGTGTCCTGACCAATATTCATCCCTCAATCAATGTCACAAAAACAGATTATCTGGTCATTAGCACAACTTGAGCGTTTGCTATGTGCAAATTGGCTGCTGTTGCCCACATGATAACAGTGACTGCACTTCAAAAATACTTTTAGTTCTAAAGTGTTTTGAAACATCTGGCAGTTGTGAAAAGTTCAGTCTACATTTAAGTATTTCTTTTTTTCCTTTTAAATCAAGTCTAAATCAGCTTTTCTAAAGGATTTTCTTAATGAAGTGAGAGTGCTTTCAGCACATTTTTAAAAACCAGCATAAAAGATTGTTGAAATTCAATTTCGGTGAAACACAACTGTGGTGTAAAAGGACTGCAATATTTTTGAGGTTTGGCTGATTCCTGCTGAGGAGGCTGGAACCTCTGCCTCTTAGTTTTCACTAACTCTTCAAGAGTGCTTCCTTCAGCAGAGAGGTCTACAACACAATGTTCGGACTTCAAAACAAAAAATGCCATGCAAGGTCAACTATCTGTGACACTGTAGTTTTACTTCTCTCAGCCTTTTCTTTATTCTGACCGTGTGTCGAACCATTGGCACTTGGGATGTTTTTAAATTGAGAAGTCTGCATTCGAACTGAGCAATATATTTAGAACATCAGGGTGTTGCAGACTCCTTGTATCCCAAATGTGACAGGAGACGTACACGCTTGTGGAGAAATTGGCAGCCTTAACTACAAGATCAAATTACTATTTGATAAAGAATACTCATTAACCTTTGACTGTTGATTCCCTCTTAATCTAAATGGCAGAACAAGTTTGCCGCTCTCGACCGGTGTTATAATATCATTGAATTGACTTTCTAGTACAACAGCTCATAATCCAGTTGAGATAATGAATGTGCCTCACTTGCTTTTTTTGGGAACTATTAAGATAAAGCAAGGACAATGTTCCAAAAACAGCAGACTTTAAAAATCAATAGAGTGCAAAATGATCTGAAAGACTAATTGGCATTTAATTTGAAAATCTGTACACGAACTGAGATGTTACATCAGCCTTGACACTCAATGTTCAACTGACAGATCAAAATTGTGTTAATAACACAATTGTTTGTGAAAGTAAGTGAATACATTGTTTGAGATGGAATTAGGAACCTGAAAATAGATATAGTGGCCAATCCAGTTCCTAGTCACCGGAGAGTTTTCGGAAGAACGGCCTGAATGGTGTTACCGTGGGTCTTGCTATATCATATAGAATTTGTTAAAGTCACAAACTGATCCCTTAGACTGGAAGTGGGCTAAAATAGTTCCAATCTTTATAAAAGATGAGACAGATCAGGGCAATAGTTTGTCAGCAATAGGGAAAATTCTATACTGAATCATTCAGGGTGCACTATCTGAATACTCCAAATTCAGGGAGAGCTCATGTGACTTCTGGAAAAGGAAGCCCAGTCTTATTGATTTGATAGCATCTTTAAAGAAATCACAAGCTTGTCAATGAGGGAATTCCAGTGGGCACTGTCTACCTAGGCTTTCCAAGAGCTTTGACACGCTGTAACAGGAAAGGTTTCCCTATAAGATAAAAGCCTCAGGTACACTTCCTGCATTTGATTGAGAAATGGATGAAAGGCTTTGGACTGAAAAGTATTGTGGATAGGATTGGATCCAGGTCACCAGTTGCACTGCACATAAATCGGTGTTTGAACCATTGACATTTGCTATTTTTTTAAGAAATGTTTTTATTGAAGATTTCCCTTTTACTAAATAATGCAACAAATCCCCCAAACCAGCAGTACAGCACAGGATAATTATTATTCTACATATGCAAACAGAAAAGACCAGCAAATATCGTTACAATTGGTTTGGGTTATCAATTACAATTCATTGTAACTGGCTCTATTTTGAACATATTTCCTACTGTGTCTGGGTCAGTGACCATGCCTGTGAAACTCTATGGAACAAAAATCAAGAAAGATTAAGGAAATTGATGTTGTTTTTGTCAGAATAAACATTGGAATGATCTAATAAAGTTTGAGACTTAGAAAGGAAAAATTCTCAAGAGTAATATAACTGTTGATAAGTTACTGTTGAAAGCATTTAAACAGACAAAACATAGGGGTTTAAAGAGGTTAATTTGCTTGTCATGGGCAGGAGGTGGATTAACTTAAACACTAATTTCTCCCCTCTCTACCCGTCCATAAACAGAAAAATGTTTGATTTGCTTCCTCCTTTATAAATATGCCATAATTCCCAACCCCTTGGTTTTCTATTAATAAACCGACTGCAAATTTGAGTTATGAACTCAAAGGGTTAGTTTATTTGCAGACACTCAAAACACAGGAGTGTTGCAATGTTGCCTCAGTTGCATTCATACAATGATGCCTCAGTTGCATTCTTTTCTCTGAGAAAAGATTAACAATGCAGGCTCCACAGCCAGAAGAAAGTGTTTCAAGTGGGTTCCAGAGTCCAGAATCAAAGTCTAATGAGGTATTCCTTTTCAGTTTAGAAAGTTTTAAAGTTTATTTAATAGTGTCACAAGTAGGCGTACATTAATACTGCAACGAAGTTACTGTGAAAATCCCCTCATTGCCACACTCCGGCACCTCTTCGGGTACACTGAGGGAGAATTTAGCATGGCCAATAAACCTAACGAGCATGTCTTTCAGACTTTGGGAGGAAATCGGAACACCCAGAGGAAACACACGGAGAACATCTGCACAGACAATGACCCAAGCCAGGAATCGAACTCGGGTCCCTTGTGCTGTGAGGCAGCAGTGCTAACCATTGTGCCACCGTGAGGATGGTGAGCTGAAAACCGATGCTAGATAATTCCGGTTTCCAAAGCGTTTACTTCACACAATGACGTAGGCATGCAGAGGTGATTGAGTCTTGTAGGTGATATCACAGGCTTTCCAGTGGCAGGTGGAGTCAGGTGTACGACCTGGACCAGAGCTCCTTGCCTGAGATGCTGCTAGTTAAGTGGTACAATGTCAGGCTGGCTTTGCAGTTCAGCAAGGCAACATTACCAGTTCCAAAAACCAGAAGTCCTTGTCACATGACTCCCACCTCTCCACTCTGGCTTTGATAAGGGCTGTGTATCTCGTCTGCGTCCCCGGGATTGTTAAATGTCTCAACCATTAAAAATTGAAAGGAAGGTTGCAGGGCCCTTACTTTTGGCAGACAAGTAGAGTCGGTTGGCCATCCTGGGTGATGAAATGCAGATGGCCTTTGTATAGCTCTCTTTGAATTTGGTGTATGCAGCCCACAATGTGTTGTTACTGGTTCTTCAGATATAATGTGCGAGTTTCCTTGATATTGCTAGGTAGCTTCTTTCGTTCCAAGGTTTCAGATAATAGCCATTTCAAGTTTTGGTTTAATTTTAAATCTCTATGGATAGCGATGAGCACATCTCTAAATATTTCTGTAAAAAAATATACAGGACGATGTCTTAAGTCCCTCACTGTCATTAAAAATCAGATGAAAGATGATGTGTTAGAGCACTTGGAGAAGCTGCTTCATCAGTCATCAGTGAGAAGTTCAGCAATTTGCCTTAGTATTGAATGCCTCAACTATTCAACTTGAAATTTGCAAACCGCTGAGCAAGTGATCCTGAATACCCAAGAGGAGATCGATTTACTGTTCTGCTGGTCTTTCACAACATAACCATTTTTTGGGATCCTTATAGGTGAAAAGGGCATCTATTCGCCTCACCAAATCAGAATCTGAAATAGCTTAATGTTAGGGGAAGTTTATGGCTTCATAAACTAGGTGTAAAACAGAACTACTCTTTCTCTTCATAAATATTTCACAGACATGAGTAAATGAAAATTCTCCAGCCAGCCTATCACATAGAAAAGAACCAGTTCCAAAGGGAGATGAGTCATCAAGTTCTTCAGATTCTTAAATTGCTTCTAATTCAGTGCATGGATTTCAATGCATTTCAGAGTTTCCAAAGAAGCATTCTAAGGACTTGCTACAAGATCAGGTTTTGCCATCAATTGCTCCCAATTAAAGAAGAAGAGTTATGCCCACAATTTGGGAAAGTTGCCATGAGTTTTACAGAATTCAGTAATCTACCTACTGATTCCAATATTGCAAAATCATATTTATTGGATATGGCATCAGCAATGGTAGCTTGGCTTTCTGAATAACCAGTAATCATACGGTATCCATGGTACCCATGTTCTGGATGTAACCTTTTACTAAAACAACAACACTGTGGGTGTACCTACACCACATGACTGTAATGGTTCAAAATGGCAGCTCAACACCACCTTCTCAAGGGCAGTTAGAAATGGGCAATAAATGCTGGATTTTCCAGCAACGCTCACATCCTATGATTTTTTTTAAAAACTCCAATGATAGATTTCCATATGGACATGCATATTTAAATCTACTTGCGGTCAAGATCAGATCTGCCAAATAATTGAATTCGAATTTGACAGCTGATTTCTATCTGGCCAGATACCTGCAATATTTTTAACCCAGACTTTCACAAAACAATCCTTAGAATTAGATTTTCTTTAAATGCAGACTGCATTCCATGCACTTACAGCTAGCATCAACAAAATTTGCCCATGATGTGTGGCGGTTGGTGTAACCACATATCTAAAAACAAGAGTGAATCTTCATTTTCCATCTCCCCACTTCCTGCCTTGATAATCAACAGTATTGCAGTACAAGGGAAAATGTTGTATGTGTCAGGCAGGTGAAGTCAGCCTGGAACATTGACAGGGCTGCTCATTTTGGTTTGATTCATTCCTGGAGATTTGATAACGTGACATTTTATCACAAGGGATTCAATCATGTGACATGCCTCCCGTAATGCTTAATCACATAACATTTAATTAGGTATGATTTTCACACATCTTCTAAATGTTACCGTATTTACCTTAATACCACCATGTCCCGAAGGTGATTATAAAATTTATAAATCAAAGAATACAAAATAGAAAGCTTTAATGATAAGTGATGTTTCTATATTATTGACCACAAGGAAAAACACCAAGTAAATATCGCTGATTCAATAAAAATATAATTAATATAAGTACAATTTTATTACTTTTTACTATACACAGCAGTTTATAAAAATTAAACCAGAATTGCTTTTGAAAAACCCTCAACCTTTTGGTGAATCTTTGTCAACATGCCCACGAATTGTGGTGAAATTATAAAACTTTGAACTTGGTTGGACTCCCATTTGGTTCCACTCCAAGCAGATAACTCCCTATCCCCTCATCCTCAGACTTTCCTGTTCTACCATCGAGTGAGAGTTTTATTTGTGTAACACAAGCAAGTCAAATCATCAAACAGCACCTTCCCTGTCAACCTACAAGATAAACAAGCCCAAAATAGAAGGATAATGAAGCTGCAATAAAATCTTGACTGTACACTGCAAAATACAATGAACATTTCTCCCAACTCCACTCCCTCATCAAACTCAAAGGGTCTCAGGTTAATTGTTACCTTGCACCCTGAGAAACAAAGTAGAGGCTTCAGCTCAGCAGAAAAAAATATTTTCATTTATTATATTTAATAGTGTCACAAATAGGCTTACATTAACACTACAATGAAGTTACTGTGGAAAATCCCCTAGTCGCCACACTCTGTCGCCGTTCGGGTACACTGAGGGAGAATTTAGTATGGTCAATCCACGTAACCAGCACATCTTTCAGACTGAGGAGGGAAACCGGAGCACCCAAAGGAAACCCACACAGACACGGAGAGGACATGCAGACTCCACACAGACAGTGACTGAAGCTGGGAATCCAACTCGTGTCCCTGGTGCAGAGAGGCAGCAGTGCTAACCACTGTGCTGCATGCATGCTAGATGCATTTAGGATTATTAAATCAGAAATCCACAATCCATCAACAATGTGACACTAAGTACCAAACTTAATGCTCATTCACAACTATTCACCATTTTTGTTCTTTCGGCACCATTGTGCCGACTGTGCCCTTCTGAATAAAAACCACCATGTAAAAGTAGTCTTCACCACTGGTTATTACCTGATCTTTTATAGATTCGTTCACAAAGTTGGGAATGCAAACTCTGTGTTAGAATTCTAGATGTTTTGATACATTACAATTCCAGTACTCTGAACAGCTCCAATGCCACTTTTAAAGCTTCCTTTTCTATTTGAAAAGAAATGTATTGTTGGCAATCATCATGCCATGTGTTCCAATTGAAGACAGGTCCTTGTTCCATTATCTGCTGATGGTTCACTCTGAGCTATTTTTCCTGGCAGTTTTCATCAGTGGTGGCCTGCCAGTGCCTCCCATTCTTGGGGCAAGCCAAGGAGGCAGGTCCTAAGACTACTTCAGCCAGAATGGGAAAATGAACCTGCACTTTGTTGGTGTTATTCTAAACCACATGGTAACCACCTAGCTAACAGGTAGTGCCGGTAGTAAATAGCAGCTGGCAAAACAATCAAGCTGAAATTGTTTTGCATCAGGTGGAATGGCCAATGTGGTTCTTTGCTATCTTCAGTGAGTCATAGAGACATACAGCACAGAAACAGGCCATTTGGCCCACCACCATGTCTATGCTAACATTCAAATGTCAATCCATACTAATCCCATTTACCAGCATTTGGTCCATAACCTACTATGCTATGGCAATTTAACTGCTCATCCAGGTGCTTCTCAGGCAGCGCAGTCCATATTTCCACCACCTTCTGGGTAAAAAATGTTTTCCTCAGATCCCTTCTAAATCACTTGCTCCTTGCCTTAAACATTTGCCCTCTGGTCTTAGACACCTCTGTCATGGGAAAAAGATTCTTACAATCTACCGTATCTATGCCTCTCTTAATTTTGTATACCTCCATCAGATTCCTCCTTCAGCCTCCTCTGGTCCAGGGAAAACAAAACGAGCCTATTCAGTCTTTTCTCATAGCTGAAACTTTCCATCCCAGACAACATCCTGGTTATCATCCTGAATCTCCTCTGCAGTTCCATCATGTCCTTCCGATAGTGTGACAACCAGAACTACACATAATATATCTGTGGCCTAACCAGTGTTTTATAAAGTTGTACCAAGACCTCCCTGCTCCTATATTCTATACCCCTCCTCATGAAGGCAAGCATTGGTAAGCCTTCTTCACCACCCTATCTACCTGTGCTGCCACCTTCAGGAATCTATGGGCTTGTACACAAAAGGTCACTTTGTTCCTCAATACTCCCTAGGGACCTACCGTTCATTGTCTATATCCTACCCTTATTAGACCTCACACTTACAAGGAATAAATTCCATCTGTCATTGCCCTGCCCAACTTACCAACTGATCAATATCAGTCTGTAGCATAAGTCTATCCTCCTCACATCAACATCACCAATTTTCATGTCATTTGTAAACTTGCTAATTATACCTTTTGCATTCACATCCAAGTTGTTAATGTATATAGCAGCCGCAAGGATCTCAACACTATCTTTTAAGCTTTAGCTAGGATTGAAGCGACACACACTCAGTTATGCTGATCCACAAATAGCACATGTGGTGGGAGAAACAAGGCAATGAACTGGGAAGGCGATGGCCTAGTGGTATTTTTTATCACTAGACTATTAATCCAGAAACTGTTCTGGGGGACCCGGGTTCGAATCCCGCCATGGCAGATGGTGGAATTTGAATTCAACAAAATGTATCTAGGAATTAAGAATCTACTGATGACCATGAAACCATTATCAATTGTCAGAAAAACCCATCTGGTTCACTAATGTCCTTTAGGGAAGGAAATCTGCCGTCCTTACCCGGTCTAGCCTAAATGTGACTCCAGAGCCACAGCAATGTGGTTGACTCTCAACTGCCCTCCAAGGGCAACTAGGGATGGGCAATAAATGCTGGTCAGCCAGTGACGCCCACTCCCCACGAATGAATAAAAATAAATGAACTGGATTCCTGAAGAACTGTGGAGGTCTCTGAAAATGGCAGCCTGTAGCTCTTCTCAGCGAAAACTGTCCACTCCCCTCTGATGACAAACTGACTAGTAGTAATTAATGTAAACTGCGCTGCTCTACCACTTTAAACAATGCAGTCCCTTTGCCTACTGCAGTGGCCCATACCATCTGGCCTTGTGACCAAAGGTATAGTTCAGCAGCACCTCATCCAGAGCATATACATTCTCCCCTGAAACCATTGAGACACAACCACTTCAGCTGCTTTTCATTTCAGTCATCTCCCATTAAACACAGCAGCTACATTTGACTGTCAAGGTTATTTTCACTATGGTGCTGACAGAACTGCTAACATCTTAAAATGTAACAGTTTCAACAAAAATCCATATTTCCATACTCCTGTAAAGAAGCAGCTTGCAACATTCAAATTGAAATAACGTGATATAATCTGAAGCAAAATAATCAACTAAATATTGTGAATGAATTATAATGTAAATAACTGGAAAATGGTAGTTTTAAGGAAGGACAATATTACTTGGATCTTCAGAATAAAGTGTTAGGTAAACAGTATTACAAATCCAGTGCTGCATGCAACATTTTTGCTTCATATCCCCTAAGTTTTTCTTCAGTATCCTTTGTTTATTTGCAAAGATTGAATCACCGTCATGCTAAGTTTAGTTTGTAGTGGTGCTACTGTGAACATCAGAAGCCACACTAAGTCCCAGACTAACTATGAAGAATACAATTGGTGATCTACCAGAATCTGAAAAGAATCAGCGTGCTATACTGTAAAGTATATTTATTAGGCTTACATTCACACTGCAATGAAGTTACTGTGAAAATCCCCTAGTCGCCACACTCCAGTGCCTGTGCGGGTACACTGAAGGAGAATTTAGCATGGCCAACCCACCTAACGTGCACATCTTTGGACTGTGGGAGGAAACCGGAGCACGCAGGGGAAACCCATGCAAACACGGGGAGATTGTGCATACTCCACACAGACAGTGACCCAAGCCGGGAATCAAACCCAGGTCCCTGGCGCTGTGAGGCAACAGTGCTAACCACTGTGCTGCCCGTACTGCTCTGGGAATTGCCTGAAATAAGCCTCGCTCTATATTTTGACAGTATGACAAAGAAATAAGAAAGATGCCCACTCACCAAGAACATTTAGATCACAAGGATACTACCAGAAATTACAAAATTTGCATATTTCCAATAAGTTACAAAAATGAATAGCAACTGCAGTTTTACAAATTTACAGTCAATTGCAATTACTTTTGTGGGCACAGGAGCTTAGGACAAAAATATACAAAAGGAGGACTGAATTATGACTGTGCACCCTTGAGTACACGCTAGATCTTGACTACCCGTTTGCCACTCAAGTGCTAGTTTCTGAATCTGGCTTTACTATTTCTGGAAATGGTAGCACTTCTCATGGATTCTTCCAATTGAAACCAAACTTTGCAATATTGCCCATTCATTAGGGACTTTGAATCGTTCTACTGTAAAATCCAGACTTATATTAGAATCCTCTTTGCTTAGTGGCCATAAAAAAAAACTGTAGAAGTATGGCTTGTAGCATAAAACTGGTTTACAGGTACTGAAATACAGGGATTGTTACAAGCAGTACAATATTTGTGTGATTGCAACATATGGCACTCAGCAGTTTTGTTAAATTGTGTAGGACAACTCAAGTGTTCACATTTTCATGGAATATTTGGACTGTAAATCTAACTAATTTGATAAGTGCACAGTCTAGTGTAGAACAGATGCCTACAGATTAGGAGTGTCTCAGGTTTAACTGGCTACAATTGGTCTTCAATTCCTTGTCAAGAAAACAGAAAGTCAAAGGCCCTTGCTGCAGGACACTGGCCAGTAATCCATAATGATAAACACTCATATGGATGGAGGACAGGATTGGGTTCTACTGTGGTACCAGAATTGAATAGTTTCTCATGGTCTAAACTCAAAAATGAAAATAGGCTAATCATCACTACATTGGTACTGATGCCCTTGAACTAAATCCATTTAATTTGTCAAGTATAAGTTTTTTTTCCACTTTAAAAAAAATTCAATTTATGAGATGTGGGCATCGCTGGCTGGGCCAGCATTTATTGGCCATCCCTAATTACCTTTGAACTGAGTGGCTTGCTAGGCCATTTTAAGAGTAAACTGTGGATTTGGAGTTGCATGTAGGCCAGATCAGGCAAAGACAGCAGATTTCCTTCCCTAAAGGACATTAGTGAACTAAATGAGTTTTTAAAACAATTGACAATGGTTTTGTGGTCATTATTAGACTTTTACTTCCAGGTTTTTATTGAATTCAAATTCTACCATTTGCAGTGGTGGGATTCGAACCAGGGCATTATCCTGGATCTCTGGATTACTGGCGATGATATCACTATGCCATTACTCCCCATATCTGAATATTTATGTCTGAAGGGGGGGGTAGCTGAATGGTCATTTTACATAGAAAAGATTCAAAGTTACTCTATCTTGTAATGTAGACTTATCTGCTCCATTGTTGTTTTCCCTTCTGCTTTTCAGATTTCCTTTTCTTAATCTGACAGTGTTTGATGCCTACTTAAAAGGACTCTATCATTGCCAAATCAACTAGCAAGTTGCAAGGTAGAGTCATGGAATACAATCTTCGCTGAAATATAAATAGTAGCATTAGAGAGAGGGAGTTCTGAGGGAAATAATCTAAAAATGCACTGCTAGGGAACATCACCTTTCCAACTGTGGTACATATCGAGACAAGATTGCATTGCAAACCTTGGGAACTGGTGTTTCAACCCATGATACTTTGTTGAGTGATCCACAAAGAATTTTAATGCAGTCTTGATTAAAATTGCCGTTGCATTGCTAATGATTGTACAAAGCCGTACTCCCAAGGAGCAATGGGATCTCAGCTCTGAGACCGTAGAATTGGATTACCTTAGCAGAAGTAACAACTCAGGACGTTACTGCAATCACAGGGGATTCAAAGGCAACTTGAGGGGCGGGGGGGGTCGGGAAACCTCTGTTTGAAACAAAAATGAGCAAGCACGCCCTGCAGTTTCAGCATTCCATTCATCACTTACTAAAACATCGTAAACATTCATTTATCTCAAGCTCCTACAAAAAAACCCAGGATTAGAATGCTCTTCCCACTGACTCAAGACATTGATCCGAAATTGATAATAACTTTACTCAGATGAAAACATAAAGCTTTGGTGCTCATTGTTTCAGGAATTTGCCCATAACCATGGTTACAAACAGATTCTCTGCATTTGCCAGGATATGAGAGAGAACACATTTTTTGTTTATATATTAAACATGATATCATGTTCAAACATTAAGGTATGTGAATTAAATATTAAGTTAGGCGCAACTTCTAAACAGACAGAAAAATAGAAAAATTACATATAGGATCTTTTGCTACCTGGGAATATTCCAAAGTGCTTCACTACCAATCAAGTATTTTTGAATTCTAGCCAGAGATTGTAAACACAACAGTCAATTTGCACGTACAGCAATTAAATAAATGAACAGATAATCTGTGTTTGATAGTTTTGGCTGAGATATTAGAACACTGGAAGAATTTCCCCACTCTTTCATATCATCTATGAAGGGTCTAGTTTAAACATCTCATCTAAACAAACACACCTTCAGTAATGAGGCACTTGCTCAGTATTGCACTGCAGTTTCAGCCTAGATAAGGCGATCAAGTCTCTGGATTAGGGTACGAATCCTTGAGCTCCTGATTCAGAGGCACCTTTGAGCCATGGCACAAGGACTCAAGGAGTAAGTTTCCAGCAGGGGCCGTTCAAACACACAATATACAGATTCAAAAGAGAACCAGATGCAAGATCGGACTATGATCCATAAGGAACCCAGGTTTGATAGGAATATTACAAGAAGAATTTCCTACATTGTTATCTCACACAGCCTGTTCACATGTTTCAGTTAACAACAAGTTGCATGTATTTAGTGCCTTTAATATACAGAATTCATCCCAGAGTGCTTCACAGGAGCATTATAAAACTAAAGTTGACACCAAGCCACATACAGCAATATTTATGCAGATAACCAAGAGCCTGGTTGAAGAACTAGACTTAAAGGAAAGAATGGAATCAATGGTGAGGGAATGGAACTTATGATGGGGATCTATCTTTAGTTAGCCTAACATTTTTAATTGGAGGAAATTTCTGCTCATATTGGATGTCAGACTATCAGTCCAACAATTTAGTGACAGGTGACAGTGAGGTATAATGTTGTCAGTATACATGCAGAAATTAATGCTGTGTTTTCAGATAATGTCTCTGAGGAGCATGTCTATTAGCAATAGGACAGGGGTGGGGTCAATGACAGACCCTTGGGGGAACACCAGAAATAATGGCACAAAAGCAGGAAAAGAAGCCATTGCAGGTGATTCTCTGACTATGATTAGAAAAAGAAGAATAGAACCAGCTGAGTGTAGTCCCAACCAGATGATGGTGCAGAGATGTCAGCTTCATGTTTAGATACTTGTATGTGCATGAACAGACCTCTAACTTGGCTGTCCGTTCCTGCCCCTCTCCGTTTCCGCATTTGTTTTCTTCCTCAAAGCGGTCCACCTACAAGTTCCTTCTTTTTCCCCATATCCTGGGGCAATTTAATGCTTCTCCTGTCCAACAAGTGGCGAAACTCATTACATGCAGCAAGTGGATTTGATCGCAAAGGCAAGCTGGAACCGATAGCTACAACCACAGTGATGCAAAAGAATGGTTTCATCTCCTAGGCTACTGGCTGAAGGCTACATTTTTGACAGATTACTGATTGATTCAGATCTATTTGTTCTCCTATAGCCAATGCTAACAAGTTGCTGCATGCAACAAATGATATAACAGTGGAATGCCATCATTAAATTGAGCTACACAATCATCTCAAAAAGAAAAAAATGACTAAAACAATCATTCACAAAGAAAAGCTGAACAAAAGATACAAAAATAAGACCAAATTGACTGCTGCTGCTCGGGGCTTTGCAAATGCTAGAGATTGAGTGCAGTTTATAGGCGGAACATCTTGCACTTTGCTAGGTTATGACTTGAGCCTTAAAATGTTTTATAATCGGTGCCACCAACTCCTGTAGATGGGAATGGAGACTTGTCAATGGGTTCAGTGGTTGTATTTTACAGAAAAAGGACTGGGCTGGTCCTGCTGTGTGCAACTGTTTAGCAAAAATTACTTCAAAGTTTCAAACAGACTTGAATTTGTTCTAGTGTTTCAATCCATAATGTCTCCTTGTGTGCATTACCTTTGGTCCCAACTGTATGCTAATATTTTCCATTTACAGATGTCATTGTTATTGGTCGACGGTGGCCCAAACTTTTGATGAAACAATTAATATCTTGAGCACGCGAGGGAATTTCATAATCAAAATCACTAACATAGATGATCTGATAATCATCATCATCGTGCTGTTTGTGGCCTCTGCCATGTACAAATTGGCCATCACATTTCCTACAGTGACCACACTTCATTGACTGTAGAGTACCTTGAGACAGCCAGAGATAGGGAATTCATAAAAATGCAAGCTTTTTTCCCCCCACAATTTGCTTTTCATCTCTGAACCAAGCAACTTCCAAAGTAAAATAGTTATTTTCTTTTACAATTAGAGTTACTGCGGCCTCACTATTTTTTTTATTCATTCATGGGACATAGGCATCACTGGCTGGCCAGCATTTTTTGCCCATCCTTAGTTGCCTGAGGGCAGTTGAGAGTCAACCACATTGCTGTGGCTCTGGAGTCACATGTAGGCCAGGACGGGTAAGGACTGCAGGTTTCCTTCCCTGAAGGACATCAGTGAACCAGATGTGTTTTTCCGACAATCGACAATAGTTTTATGGTCATCAGTAAATTCTTAATTCCAGACACTTTCTTATTGAATTCAAATTCCAACATCCGCTATGGCAGGATTTGAACCCGCATCCTCAGAACATTAGCTGAGTTTCTGGAATAATAATTTAGCAATAACACCACTAGGCCATCGCCTCCCCTATTTACAAGGCTTCCATTGACAATGCAAAACCTTTGTAAGATATCGAAATGCAAATGCCCATCAAGATAGCAGTTTTACAGCAGCAGTGTTTTTTCTTCTATTTTAATACAAGACATGAACCATGTCACTGAGTGATCTCAGTCAGACAGTGCTAGATTGTCTGCTCTGCCGTACAGCAGACAGTTAACTCATCACTGGCTTGCATGAAAAGTCGCAGGAAATGTTTGACATATTAAATGCACTTTATTTTAAGCTGTATATAAAATGCCTGACTTCTTGTCACTGGCATTGCATGAGCTATTGCATACAATGGAGGCCACCATTTGGCCCACTATACCAGTACTGGCACTTTCAAAGAGCAGTTTATGCTTAGTCCCATATCTGGTTTTTTTCCATAACTCTGGAAGTTGTTCATCCTCAGCTTTCCAAATCCATTTGAAAATTATGAAATCACTTGCACCAGGTAGTGTGTTCCAGATCCTGACAACTCAAAGTGGAAAACTCCTCATCTTCCCTCTACATCTTTTGCCAACTGTTATAAATCTATGGTTTCCAGTTATTGACTCATTTGCCAGAGGGACCTACTTTTCTCCATCAACTCTATAAAAACCTCTCATCAGGTTGAAAGCCTCTACAAGGTCATTTCTAAACCTCTCCTGTGTCAAAGAGAACCATTTCATCATTTTCAACCTCTCCTCATAACTGAAACCTTGTTTTGCAACCTAAGGCACTTGAAGAGTGGTGCCCTGAATTGTTCCACAAGAGTGGAGCTGCTGGTCTGATCAAACTGGAGTTCAAATCTTAGCTTCAACTGCTAAGTGCAATAGGGAAGCATTAGCAGATAGTGGAAAGCAAGAAACAAAAGACCCTGTTCCTCTTCGCGTCTCAAGTATATTCTATCACGGAGTTAAGAATGGACCTGAGTGCAGTGCACAGGTACGTCTACACAGGATAAATATTTTATCCTTTCTGCTATATTAGTGGCTACTCGTCAGAAATGTTTCACCGTCTACAAAGCACTTTGAGATGTTCTGATGCTATGAAAGGTTCCACAGAAATCTAAGTTTTTCTTTTCTCAGTGAAGGAACATAAATTGTCGGATATTACAGCATGGAAGGTCAATCGACCTCTCATGTCAATGCAGATTGTTAAAAATGTGTCAATCCCTTGTTTGTCCCATTCGCTTGCCATTCTCCTCTATTGAAATCTTATTTCAGGTACTTCGTCAGCATGGATTTCACTCCACTTCAGCCAAGAATACCATATCCTCAGTTCACTGGAGAATGATTTTAAACATGTGCCTTCTTATTTTTGATGAAAGTCTGAGCCTGAATCCAATGAGCTCAAAAAAAATTCAGAATTTTAAACTAAGGTTATGGCAGCACCTATCACATTACATTAAAGCAAGCAAGAGTATTTATCCAGTTAAGGTCAACTAAACATTGCAATCTCAAATTTTTAAAACAGTAACATTTTCAGTAGAATTGTCCCTACAATTCTGCACTGCTGAAGGAAAAAAAGAATTGTGTTGACTACTTATGAAAAGGTAGGGTCATGCATATTATTTTAAAATTTTGATTGCACATCCAATATTACAGTTCAGAAAATGGTGGTGAGGTGAGGAAGTCTAGGCTAAATATTCCCAAGGAAATTCAACTCAGAAACAAATAGCAGAATAGACGGCATTTAGTATGGTGCATATAATGTATCACAGCTATTTGCAGATCTGTATCACCAGTGATTTGTTTGCAATTTGCTTTTGTGATTTCTGAATCAGAAAGTAACACATGTTCTGAACAGAATTCTTGAACTCAGGGTAGATTATTGCACAAATATTTGCACTTAAAAGGTGCTCTGCATAAGCCTCTGAGTGTTGGAATCATGTGCACATTTGGTCACAAATGGTTTAGAGGCTTGTCACAGAATTTCCCTCCTTCAATCCCCTTCCCAATCATAGGAGAGTTTATTTTATAACACAAATTGATGACCTTCTGCTGTATAGCCAAACATATTTAGTACATTATATTTTTATTGTATTTGCTGTGACTTGCTCCTTTGACAGATCATGTACAATTTACCCAACAATGAATCCTACCCCATCTACATCAGTAGCACATCAATAAATTTGAACTGTGCTTTCAAAAATAACATTAAAAGAATATTTTCAATATACAATAGACATGACTCTGCCTCCTTTCCTCGGCTTATTACTAATTTTCAGCTATTTTTCTCGAAGTTGTAAAATCGTTTGAAAAGATTCATTAACTTACATAATGTGAAGTGGTTGACCAAATGAGAATTTGTTTGGGTTTTGAACTGGAAAGAGGTGCTGTTGAGCACCTGAATGGTAGCAATAAGTTGGAGAGAGCATCTAGGGAATAATGGACTGTGACTACATTTCAAACAGTTTACATTATGGATTTGAAAGCTACATTTTACAAACTGATGACACTTCTCCCTTGTGGCCTTTTTTTTGGAAACATTCCAATTAGGCTGCAATCTGTATGCACTGCAGATGTTGCACTGAAACATTTACATCAATTTTTATGACCTTAAGGCAATTCAAAGTAAACTTAAGGTGTTTGTTTTATGCAAATCCTATGGTAACACATTGCAAGCTCTGACAGCACAGGTTCACAGTTTTTACCATCTTCCTTGATCTTAGCAGTGTTTTACATCAAAGCCCCTTCCTTCCAGCTCACCCTTGCACATCCACACACACAATTGAGGGTGAAGACTAGCAAGTTCCAGACTCCTCTACAATGGTCAATCATAATCATGTTTCATGCTGAGCTGATTAGAAGCAGCGTTTTTATTAGTCAGGAAATTTCTTAACTGGGAAGCGGTGAAATATTCCCTGTGGCCCCACACTAATTTTTTAAAAATCAAACGAACACCAATTGAAAAAAACAAGAAATTAACAAGAATTGCATCTGTCTTATCAAAGTAGTATTGATTTAGAACATTACAGCACAGTACAGGCCCTTCGGCCCTCGATGTTGCGCCGACCAGTGAAACTAATCTAAAGCCCATCTAACCTACACTATTCCAATATCATCCATATGTTTATCCAATGACCATTTAAATGCCCTTAATGTTGGCGAGTCCATTACTGCTGCAGGCAGGGCATTCCACGCCCTTACTACTCTCTAATGAAAACAACCTCAAGTCTCTCAGCCTTTCCTCATAAGACCTTCCCACCATACCAGGCAACATCCTAGTAAATCTCCTCTGCACCCTTTCCAGTGTTTCCACATCCTTCCTATAATGCAGTGACCAGAACTGTACACAATACTCCAAGTGCAGCCGCACCAGAGTTTTGTACAACTGCAACATGACCTCCTGGCTCCGAAACACAATCCCTCTACCAATAAAAGCTAACACTCCGTACGCCTTCTTAACAACCCTATCAACCTGGGTGCCAACTTTCAGGGGTCTATGGACACAGAGATCTCCCTGTTCATCCACACTACCAAGTATCTTACCATTAGCCCAGTACTCTGTAATCCTGTTACTCCTTCCAAAGTGAATCACCTCACACGTTTCCGCATTGAACTCCATTTGCCACCTCTCAGCCCAGCACTGCAGCTTATCTATGTCCCTCTGTAACCTGCAACAACTTTCCGCATTTTCCACAACTCCACCAACTTTAGTGTCATCCGCAAATTTACTAACCCATCCTTCTACGCCCTCATTCAGGTCATTTATAAAAATGACAAACAGCAGTGGCCCCAAAACAGATCCTTGCGGTACACCACTAGTAACTGAACTCCAGGATGAACATTTCCCATCAACCACCACCCTCTGTTTTCTTCCAGCTAGCCAATTCCTGATCCAAACCACAAAATCACCCTCAATCCCATGCCTCCGTATCTTCTGCAATCCGTGGGGAACCTTATCAAATGCTTTACTGAAATCCATATACACCACATCAACTGCTTTACCCTCATCCACCTCTTTGGTCACCTTCTCAAAGAACTCAATAAAGGTTTGTGAGGTACAACCTACCCTTCACAAAACCGTGTTGACTATCCCTAATCAAATTATTCCTTTCTAGATGATTATAAATCCTATCTCTTATAATCCTTTCCAAAACTTTGCCCACAACAGAAGTAAGGCTCACTGGTCTATAATTACCAAGGTTGTCTCTACTCCCCTTCTTGAACAAGGGGACAACATTTGCTTTCCTCCAGTCTTCTGGCACTATTCCTGTAGAGAATGATGACATAAAAATCAAAGCCAAAGGCTCTGCAATCTCCTCCCTAGCCTCCCAGAGAATCCTGGGATAAATCCCATCCGGCCCAGGGGAATTATCTATTTTCACACTGTCCAGGATTGCTAACACCTCCTCCTTATTAACCTCAATCCCGTCTAGTCCAATAGCCTGTATCTCAGTATTCTCCTCGACAACATTGTCTTTTTCCTGCGTGAATACTGACGAAAAATATTCATTTAGCGCCTCTCCTATCTCTTCAGGCTCCACGCACAACTTCCCACTACTGTCCTTGACTGGCCCTAATTTTACCCTAGTCATTTTTTTATTCCTGACATACCTATAGAAGGCTTTTGGGTTTTCCTTGATCCTACCTGTCAAAGACTTCTCATGTCCCCTCCTGGCTCTTCTTAACTCTCTCTTTAGGTCCTTCCTGGCTAACTTGTAACTCTCAATCACCCTAACTGAGCCTTCACGTCTCATCTTTACATAAGCCTCCTTCTTCCTCTTCACAAGAGATTCAACTTCTTTAGTAAACCACGGTTCCCTCACTCAATTCTCACTTGATTTATTATCGTCACATGTATTAGTATGCAGTGACAAGTATTGCATCTTGCGCGCTATACAGACAAAGCATACCATATATATATGTATAGAAGGAAAAGAGTGTAGAATGTAGTGTTACAGTCATAGCTAGGGTGTAGAGAAGGATCAACTTAATGCAAGGTAGATCCATTCAAAAGGCTGGTGACAGCAAGGAAGAAGCTGCTCTTGTGTTGGTTGGTACGTGACCCCAGACTTTTGTATCTTTTTCCCAACGGAAGAAGGTGGAAGAGTGAATTTCCAGGGTGTGTGGGGTCCTTAATTATGCTGGCTGCTTTGCCGAGGCAGCAGGAAGTGTGGACAGAGTCAATGAATGGGAGGCTGGTTTGTGTGATGGATTGGGCGACATTTATGACCTTTTGTAGTTTCTTGCAGTCTTGGGCAGAGCAGGAGCCATACCAAGCTGTGATACAACCAGAAATAATGTTTCTTATGGTGCATCTGTAAAAGTTGGAGAGACAGCTGACATTATTGAAGCAGTGTATTGGGAGGTATGTGATTATATTTTGTGTGTGATATTACAGATGAGTTAAGCATTGAGCCCAGTTCCTTGAAAACAAAGTTGTCACCTCAAAACGAGAATGCGTCTGCTAGGAATCACGATGAGAGAGTCATCCTGAAGCCACAGGTCTTTGGGCAGAGAATTCAAGATGCGTCTTGAGGAAAGGTGGGGTTCTCAAAAAAAGGGTTCTGCTTCCTCTCCTTCCATTTTTGTTGCTTCTCTGCAGAATTTAAACAGACAGTTTCAACTTGTATTGTCAGGCAGCAAATTCCGCCATACACTGATGTCAATTTATCCCTTTTCAGCGTGGCCTTCAAAGTGTCCTTAAAACATTTCATCCGTCCCACTTGAAATCAGGCACCATCCTTATGTTGTGAAAGGAGGATCTGTTTTGGAAGCTGATTATTTGGCAGATGCAATGTCCAGCTGATTTCACATTATTATGGTTGTGATGATTGAGGAATTGGCTTCAGTGAAGATGCTGGAGTTGTACCTATGTTCCCAGTTGACTTTGAATATAATGCAGAGACACAACTGGTGGAAATTATCCAGCAACCTGAAGTGTCTTTTGTAGGTGTCTCAAGTCTCACTGCAATAGAGAAGGGTGGTAACAACAACAGCATTGTAAACTAACGTCTTTGTCCCCCCCCTTATGGAGACTCTCTGTTGTCAAAGATCTGTTGTGCAATTTTTGGAAGGCTGGCACAGCTACTTCTGCGTTTGATCCTCTCTTTGAAGGTGGCCTTTGAGAAAGGCAGCTGCCAAGATATTGGAAGTGTTCAATGACTTCTTAAGACACCAATAACAATAGCTGGAGATGCAGGTGCTTGTCCAAGAGAGGGTTGGAGGATGATTTTGGTCTGGATGTCGAGTGAGAGGCGAACCCTTTTATATGTGGAGTTGAGGAGATCAAGGGTATTCTGAGTGCTGCTTGCAGTGTGGTCCACAACTGTACAGTTGTCAGTAAATTGCACAGTTGTCAGTATATTTTGAGTCATGGATATGTTGGAGGGTGACCTTAGTCCTGGCTCTCAGCTGGAGGTTGAAAAACTTCCTGTTAAGTCAAAACTCAACCGTGACCCCTTGTGGAAGTTGGTCACCAATCAGTTCCATGACCAGGCTGAGGTAGAAGGGGAAGAGAGTTGGGGCAATCAACACAGATACGAAAAAGCTCAATCTCCAAACCACCGCAAAGGACGGATCCCGTCATACCATCGTGTAGGAGTTACAAGATAGTAAAAAATTCGCTGGACATTTAAGTCTCTAGAGGACTTTCCAAAGGGCCTTGTTGTTTGTTGATCGAGTCAAAGGACTTCGACAGATCAATAAAGGCCATACAGAGCTCTATGTATTGTTCCAGGCACTTTCCTTGGATTTGTCAGTGACACTGATTATGTATGCGCTTGCCTTGAATGGCCGGAAACCATACTGGGTCTCTGGAAGTATGCCTTCGCTGACGCATTGAAGATGGTTCAGGGGGTTTCATGTGAGAATCTTCCTCAAGAATGGGGAAAAGTTCACAGAACCTCTATTTATCACCCTTCTTAAAAAGTGAAATAATGATGGCATTGCAGAAGTCGGGAGGCAGTGCCTCTTCCCAGATTTTTGTAAAAGGTTTTAAGAGTTTGAGCAAGAGTTTGTGACCCGCAGCTTTGAAGATGTCTGCAGGAATGTTGTCCGGACCAGAAGAACCAAGGTACAAAAGCAGCAAGCAGAGCACCAACTTGATGAGAAATAAAAACACCAGAAATGGTTCTCATGCACCTTGAAATGCACCCCCTTGTACAATTCCAACCCACAGCCAGATGCTCAAAATAAGCTAGGACTTCAAGTTGCAAATCAAGGGGCTTGGTGAATAAAATGAAATCCTTTAAACTGTAGTTAGATTAAGTTCATAAGAGGGAAATAGAAAATGTCATCTTCAAGCAGTCTTTGGGATCTTAACTCCATTTCTAAATGGGATAATCTGGTAAAGCAAACCAAACAGGATCACATCAATAATCTCCTCCAGCAGTCTATCCACATAGTAGAATCTTTATTTGTCAAATAATTTATACGCTCCACACACTATAGGACTAGCTTGGCTTACCTGCTTATAAATATATAATAAATTTGAAAAATGAAGCTAAGTCTTAGTTCCAGACCAACATTGCTGAAGAGGATGAATAGATCATTGCTGTATGTGAAGGAAGCTTCAGGCACCCTCCACACTGTGGGAGAATACCAAATTTGTATAATTCTAGGGCCCATCATAGGTACTGTGGCTGATCTGCCAAAGACATTCGGGTCCCAATTGAACCAACGAATGCTTGGCCAGGCAAAGAAACCAAAAACAGAGCTGCACATTTAGAACTTCCTGAGACTATGAAGTCCAGTTCCTGAATAGTATTCAATGTTTGCTACACAGGTGTGCACACAGATTATAGGCAAGGGATTGTAATGAGAAATTCTGCAAGTATGGTTATACAAGAATGCAACATACTACTAGTATTGCTACCAGTTTTTTATATATAAACCATGGGTCCTGAAGTTTGCATAGGTAACTTTATTCCTTAATTTTTGAGAAATATGCAATGACATTCTTGTTCAGCAAGATAGAAATAGGATCTTCACCACACCATCCTTTTCTAGTGCATCTCCACTATTATGCTGTAGCTGAGTGGAACTGTATGTGCCTGATTCTCTTACCTATTCAGTGGCAGGCAAATAATACATGGTCCATCTCTGACACTCCCCTTCCTTGATCTGTCTCCATTTCTGATGATAAACTGTCCTCTAGTATCCATTACAAGCCCACCGACTCTCACAACTACCTTGACTACAGCTCTTCACGCCCCACGCCCTGTAAGGACTCCATCCCATTCCCTCAGTTCCTTCGCCTCCGTCGCATCTGTTCTGATGATGCCCACTTCCCAAAATAGCGCTGCCGATATGTCTTCCTTCTTCCTCAATCTTGGCTTTTCACCCACTGTGGTTGATAGGGCTCTCAACTGCGTCCAACCCATCCCCCGGGCCACTGCTCTTGCCACCTCTCCTTCCCCCCCCCAGAACCAGGATAGGGTCCCTTTGTCCTCACTTTTCACCCCACCAGTCTCCGCATTCAAAGGATCATGCTCCACCATTTCCGCCAACTCCAACATGATGCCACTATTCAACACATCTTCTCCTCACCTCCCATCAGTATTCCGCAGGGACCGTTCTCTCCGGGACACCCTGGTCCACTGCTCCATCACACCCAACACCTCACCCCTGCCCATGGCACCTTCCCATGCAATCGTAGAAGGTGTAACACCTGCCCATCATCCCAGATCCTAAACACCCTTTCAGGTGAAGCAGTGCTTCACTTGCACCACCTTCAATCTGGTCTATTGCATTCACTGTCCCAATGCGGTCTACTCTACAGAGAGATCAAACGTAGACTGGATAATCATTTTGCTGGACACCTTCGGCCGCCCGCAAGTGGGATCCTGACCTTCCCGACGCTTGCCACTTCAACACACCACCCTGCTCTCCTGTCCACGTCTGTCCTTGGCCTTTTGCAATGTTCTAGTGAACTCCAATGCAAACTGGAGGAAAAGCATCTCATCTTCCGATTGGACACTTTACAGCCTTCTGGCCTAAACATGGAGTTCAACAACTTCAGAGGATGAACTCTCTCTTCCACCTTCACTCCATTTCTATTTATTTTATTTCATTTTGTTTCATCTCATTTATCCACCTTATCCTTCTATCTCACCTCCATTTTTGTACTTCTCCATTCCAGCTCTCTTCCCCCCCAACCCCCACCCACCCCCCAGCCCCTTTTCAGTGCAACTGTCACATTCTTCAGGCAGTCCTTTAACAATCTGTACCTCTGTTCTGCCATTCACACATTCTGATCACTTAGTGGACACTTTCTCAGCATCTTCTCAGCCTTCTGTATCCTCATATCCTCATTTACATTCCCTTTGTCCCATTCCACTCCCCACCCCAATAGTATAAATCTCCATTGATTCTCTTTGCTCTCAGTTCTGACAAGGGATCATTGAGACTCAAAACATTGTCTCTATTCTGTCCACACGTGCTGTCAGACCTGCTTGAGATTTTCCAGCATTTTCTGTTTTTGTTTCAGATTCCAGCATCTGCAGTATTTTGCTTTTATCTTAATATCTCACAATGCTTTCTCTACCTGTTCCCACACTGTTACCTCTGGAGTCTCCTTCGGGTCTATTTTGGAACTCCTATTTATACAGGCTGCTCTTCAGCCCAAACAAACTCCGTTCTCTGATCTCGCCAGCTCCCCTCCCTGAGCACTGTCTCAGGATGAACCAGACTGCACCAGGTCCCCTCCCCAAGCACTGTCTCAGGATGAACCAGACTGCATCAGGTCCCCTCCCCAAGCACTGCATCAGGATGAACCAGACTGCACCAGGTTCCCTCTTCGAGCACTGTCTCAGGATGAACCAGACTACACTGAACTGTTGCATCCTATTTGTCCAGCACACTTCCAACCTCCTTAAACCCAAGTTCCCTCCAAGTCGCGCACAATTCTATCTTGGAACTATATTGTCGTTCCTTCACGGTCGCTGGGTGAAAGTCTCGACCTCAATCGAGTGGTAGACAATCAGGCACTTTACACCAAAAAAAGAAATTTGCTATAACCTGCAGTGCCTCAAGTAAGGTAGGTAAACAAAATCCAAAATGCTTCAAAGTTATGTAACATAAATGGTCGGCACAATTCTGAGCTTGTCACTTAGTCAACTGAATTTAAAACTGGAACATGGGTAGTAGGAAACCTGCAAACATGCTCCCTCTCCACTGCTGCTTCCCCACCACCTGCAATATAATTGGGCAAACAGCAAATAGACCACGTGATGATGCTCAAATTTTACCTGATGTAGCTGGGTGTCCGATGGTGGAAGAGGATTGGAAACCATAGGGCCAAAAATATCAAGGTCATCATTCAAGCTTGTCCCTGTAGTGGTGCTGCCATTAGCAATAGGAGCTTCAACAGGAGTATCTTGATGGGAGAAAAGCAGACAGCATAAGTACACCAATGTACAAAAGACTTTTCAGGCTGCTTATAACATCTGTTGGAAAGTAAACAGGAGTAACTTAAGTATTGTTTGCTTGGCACAGGCTAAGTCAATTCAAAATGATAACATTTCAAAATAGGATTACATTCAATACGTATTTAGTTTGGCTTAGAGTACTGATAATTCAGTACTGCAATTCTGGCCTATAACCTCCTGGGTCTCCAGCGTCACATTTGGGGATAACCAAATAATGCACTGGGGAATTCCTCTAGGAAGTTCCCACATAAGGATTTACCTGGCAATCGCCCAGATGTGCTAACTTCCTTTGGAGGATTGCGTTGGATTGGCAACCATCTGACACAAGCGATTTCAATCGCTAACTTTGGATGGTTCTGCCAGTTTTACCCTGATAGTTACTTTGAAAGAGTTAGAAGGGGGAAAAAAAAATCACTTTAAACTCCAGAGTGACTATCTAGCTGGAAGTTATCCAACCCTTTGTAACCTTTTAAAGTATCACATAGGATAACACTGTCACTTCTTATTTGGTGGCTTACAGACTTGTCTATTGGACAAAATTGTTATTTGACCTAGAAGCTAACCTTCAGCAGCAAAGACATCAAGAATGCTGTCAGAAAACCAATTTAGGGAGCTTCAATTTAGTTATGTCATAGATGTAAAATTAAGAGGAGAATGACAAGATTTTTTGGAGGAGCCACTCAACTTTGAATGATATTGCACAATGTGGTTCCTGACCGAAACAATGAGAACTCTCTGGCCTAAAAGCTATTACTAATTTTTCCAGTGTTAAATCAGATCGGGGGTTTTGGATAGGTAGGAACTACTATACCATCAAACATGGGAAGTCAATTACCAGAAGAATCTTTCAACTGTTGCAAATAAGGGAGGGGAATAACTCAGGGCAAGCTACACACATTGAATGGATCTAATCCATACAAACAGAGCATTCAATTCTATATTCTGAAATTGTGTCAAAATCATAGAAAACACAAATATGCCTTAGAGTCCAGAAACCTGTCTATTCCCTTTGTCAATATATTCAGTGACTTAGCCTCCAGTCTCCTGGTGGTAGAGAATTCCACAGGTTAACCACCCTCTGAGCGAAGAAATCTATTTTCATCTCAGTCCTAAATGACCTAACCAATATCCTGAGACTGTGACCCTTTGTTCTTGACTTTGACCCCTCACCCCCCCCAAACCAGAGGAAACATCATCCCTGCATCCAGTCTGTCCAGCCCTGTCAGAATTTCATACTTTTCAATGAGATACCCACTCATTCTTCTAAACTCCAGTGAATACAGGCTTGGTTGACCCAATCTCTCCTCATATGACAATCCTGCCATCCCAGGAATCAGTTTGGTGAATGCACTCCCCCTATGGTACGTATATCCTTTCTTAGATAAGGAGACCAAACTGCACACAATACTCCAGGTGTGGTCTCACCAAGGCCCTGTACGGCTGCAGTAAGACATCTTTGTTCCTGTACTCAAGTTGTCTTGCAATGAAAGCCAACATACCATTTGTCTTCTTGACTGTTTGCTGCACCTGCATGTTTGCTTTCAGTGATTGGTGTACAAGGACACCCAGGTCCCTTTATAAGTCAACATTTTCCAATCTATTACCGTTTAAATAATACTCTACTGTTCTGTTCTTCCTACTGAAGTGGATGGATCTCCCATATATTTGTCAAACTGAAAACTTGTCTTAATCATCTTGAAGCCTTTTAACATCCTCCTCACCACTTGCATTCCCACCAAGTTTCATGCCATCAACAAACTTGGAAACATTACATTTGGTTCCTGCATCCAAATCATCAATATATATTGTGAATAGCTGGGGCTCAAGTACTGATCCCTGTGGGACTCCAATAATCACTGCCAGCCACTCCAAAAAAACTCCTACTGTCTGCTAACCATTCTCGATCCATGTCCCTAATCCCATGCGCTTTAATTTTGCACAATAACCTCCGATTTGGGACTTTATCCAAATGCATCACATCTACTGGTTCTCCCTCATCTATTCTGCTGGTCATGCCATTAAAAAACTCTAGTTGGTTTTTTTGAGGAAGATGATTTGCCTTTCGTAAATCCATGTTGACTTTGTCTAATCCCATTGATATTTTTGAAGTGTCCTGTTATCACATCCTTTATAACACACTCTAGCATTTTCCCTACTACTGATGTTGGGCTAACCAGTCTGTAATTTCCTATTTTCTCCCTCCTTTTTAAAAAAAAAATAGCGGGGTTACATTTGCCACCCTCCAAACTTCCAGGACCGTTCCAGAGTCTACAGAATTTTAGAAGATGACAATCAACGCCTACATAATTTCCATGGCCACCTCTTTTAGCACCCTGGGATGTAGATTACCAGGTCCTGGGGCTTTATTAGCTTCAGTCCGATTAGTTTCTCCAGCATTTTTTTTAGTAATACTAATTTCCTTCAATTCATCCTGCTCCCTTGACCTCAAATTCCCAGCATTTCTCGGAAATGATTTGTGAAGGGAAGACAAAATTAAGGTACTTATTTAATTACTCTGTCATTTCCTTGTTCTCTCTTATAAATTCTCCCATTTCAGACTGTAAGGGACCTATATTTGTTTATATGCAACTTTATATGCCTCCTTTTTCGGCCTAATACTATGCTCAATTTATTTTGTTAGTCATGGTTGGGTCACTTTTCCTGCTGTGTTTTTATGTCAGAAGGGAATGTGTAATAGTTTGATTGCTTACATTCATTCCTTCAATATTATCAACTGCCATGTCTTTTAGTGAAGTTCCCCATCTATCGTAGTCAACTGATGCCTCATACGTTCGCAGTTTCCTTTGTTCAGATTTAAATTATAGATTGTCCTTTTAAGGAATTCAAATTCAAACAGAATTCAATAATAGTCACTGGAATAGGTGTTTCCATTATACAAGGTTAATAACATCCAAAACCAATACTGCTTAGCCTAAAATGTACACTCAGAGAAAATTGGCCTCTTAATTTTCACAGAAGTGGTCCAATACCAGAAACTACTTACGAACTACTCAGCTCTAAAAATCAACCTGTGTGAACTGTGATTCAGTTGGTAACTGTCTCATGTCCGAATTAGAGGATTGTGGCCTCATGTACCACTCCAGGATCTGAATACAATTTATGCTGAGACTTTGGTGCAGTACTGAGGATGTGCTGCACTGTTGGAGATGCTTCTTTTGGGCGAAACTTTAAACTGATAACCCTTCTGCCCCCTCAGGTGGAGATAAAGATCTCCTGATACCATTTCAAAGAGCAAGGAAGTTCTCCCCAATGTCCTGGCCTTTAATTATCTCTTGATCAACATCACAAAAGCAGATTATCTGGTTATTATCACATTGTTGTTTGTGGGAACTTGCTGTGTGTAAATTGGTTGCCATGTTTCCTACATTACAACAATGATCACATTTCCTGGTTATAAAGCATTGGGGACTACATGTGGTTATAAAAAGGTGCTACTGTATATAAAAGTGCTATGTAAAATGCACATCCTTTATCAATAACAGGCACAACAAATGTCTTGAGGGAGCTCCCATAATTCGTTGGAATCTCTGTAAAATGTGCTTCCACACTAAATACCGAACTCAAATTCGAAGAATTACTACTGCAAAATGTTGGTCTTTGCAGCAAAAAACATTAGCTCAATGTTCAGACACAGATTCAGACAAAATTGTAACACTGGGATGTCATACCTACTGGTCCATAATCTAGGATAATTTTAGCTTCGTATGATTGACATGAAAGACTGTGTTGGCCAAACTTGAAGTAAGTATTTTGCCACATATTATTAAAGTAAGCTCCAAGTTATCCAGCAAATTCAAAAGAATTCAGAGTGCATTTTTAATGGTTGGGGATTGAAAGCTGCATAGGTTCATAAATCAAATAAGACTACAGCAGCAGAATGCTTCACCTGTTGTTTAAAATTATAACTTCTTTAATGAATTGTAAAATTGCATACAGTATCAAATATTGACTCAGTATGATACAGCTATTGAGAGTAGTGAAGTGCATAAACATGAACTAGAATTCATCAAGAAACAAATTAATAATGAACCCTCGGTTTCATGTATCACGTTAATATTTTTCTTGGAAAGGAGGAAAATATATTTTCCGTGTAAAGTCTCTTCCTCTCTTGATATTAAATTTTCAATTCACCATTATTTACCTCAACCGTTTTGCTTTCAACAGTCTCAATGTTTTTTCTCAAAAGGTTTATAGTTTCTCAGATGCCCATACAATTCTATTTACAAACAGAAGTACACCACTCTTGATTAGCAACAATACCATCAGCGCCCTTGTAACTTAGAGTGCCAGACCAGACCAAAGGTCCAGACTGCGCAGAGGACTACAGAGACCAGTGCACAGATAAAGGTCAATATCTGCCAGTCACGCAAAGTTAAGTCAAGGTCTAGTATTAGACTTGAACGTTAATATGATAACTTTTGTTGGTTGGGTGGGTGATTATTGATTGTGTTTTAAATAAATATTGGTTGTACCAACAAGGAGTCTACTCGCAATTCTTTGTCCACAGGTTTATTTGGTAGCAAATGCCATTAGCTTTCGGAGCGCTGTTCCTTCGTCAGATGGAGTGGAGATCTGCTCTCAAACAGGGGATACAGAGACACAAAATCAAGTTACAGAATAGATAGATGATAGATAGATACCCTACAGTGCAGAAAGAGGCCCTTCGGCCCATCGAGTCTGCACCGACCACAATCCCACCCAGGCCCTATCCCGACATACTTTACCCACTAACCCCTCTAATCTACACATCTCAGGACTCTAAGGGGCAATTTTAGCACGGCCAATCAACCTAACCCGCACATCTTTGGACTGTGGGAGGAAACCGGAGCACCCGGAGGAAACCCACGCAGACACGAGGAGAATGTGCAAACTCCACACAGACAGTGACCCAAGCTGGGAATCGAACCCAGGTCCCTGGAGCTGTGAAGCAGCAGTGCTAACCACTGTGCTACCGTGCCGCCCTACAATCAGGTTAAAGAGAGGTGTATTGTCTCCAGACAGGACAGCCAGTGAGATTCTGCAAGTCCAGGAGGCAAGTTGTGGGGGTTCTCACTGGCTGTCCTGTCTTTAACCTGTGCTTAATGCTCCCTCCACTCACATTGTCTGTAACTTTAAGACCTGGTTGGCTGTAGAGATTCACATTCTAATCAGTATTCTGTAACTTGATTTTGTGTCTCTGTATGCCCTGTTTGAGAGCAGATTTCCACTCCATCTGACGAAGGAGCAGCGCTCCGAAAGCTAATGGCATTTTCTACCAAATAAACCTGTTGGACTTTAACCTGTTGTTAAAACTCTTACTCAATTAGACATGTACATTCATGCCTATTTAGAGTTAAAACATTATTTTATTGCCTGAGACACGTGGAGAAGTGATCTAAAATATCAACTTCTGGCCAAACCTGGCACCTACATTGGGGGCTGAAGACAGTGCACGAGCCTTTCGTTTATTCATTTCCACTATATAACAGACGATCATTTCAAAAGGGAACTCTGATTTTTCCTACAAAAATTGTGTCAACGGCATTTTTAGTTCAGGGACATCAGTTGCATCATTTGGAAACACTGAGCCAAAGAGTACATTGCTAAAGAGCTATTGTGATGGTTACTTCCACTTTTGAATTTGCACTGAGACATGGAGTGAATAATTTAGATCACTTCTCCTTAATGGCCTTTATGGATTGTAAATCAAATAAAGCACTCCTGGCAGATTGTCTAGTTCCCAATGGACGGGTGCGCTTCTCACAGAACCAATTCCTACTTTTAACATGACGGTGGAGAATGCTCGAGGTTAAGTTCCACTTGTACTTCCCGAGAAGATACAGGGCTGCCTATGATACACAAAACAACAAATGTCATTTTAAATTACAAACTCTGCTTGCACTGGCATTGCATTCATGGTTCAATAGCAGACTTGTGATCTGACCTGGTTACCTGCAAAAACATTCTAGATTCACATATTTCCATCTGGTTAAGTTTAGATTTTTGAATCTGATTAGCAGATCGAGTTCGCGTTGCACTTGTGTGGCAGTCAAAGGAAGCACTGCAAGGACATTCTGGAGACTTCATTGAGGAATTTTGATATTGACTCAGGAAAGCTTGCCCCGGATCACTGCATCTGGTGCAACCAAATAAAAAAAGGATGCGGACTCCATAAAAAGCAAGCACATAACAGAGGCAATGAGAAAGCCCAAGGAGAGGAAATCCTTGTCCAAAACACCAAATTAGACATATCCTGTCTTATTTGCAGCAGAACGTTTTGGAAGTCGATTGGCCTTAGCAGTCACCCACGCACCCACTCCAACCCTACCAAACCTCGCTGAAAAAGGAGTCCAGCATTGTCTATTATCAGACATATTAGGATTGGAAATACATTGCAGTTATTCCAAGCTAATAGGTTGGAAAGCTATGCAGTTCAATAACGCCAAATGGCATGAGTGCCAAATGCTGACTTTTATTTTCATGAACATAGTAATATTTCTAACAGTGATGCTGAATAGTAAAATAGTGCATGTGAGTGCAATTCTGAGACATCAGTACGCTGGGACATTGAATCACCTCCTTCTAGGGAAAGCGAACCTGCGTGTATACAGTATCTTGGCACTCAGCATGTTCTAGTGTGTCGGACAACCAATTACTGCAGATGTGCAATCACTATTGTCACACAGGAAATCATGGCAGCCTCCCTCTGCTTTCAAATCCACCCCTTTTGTCTAATTTGTCTGCCTCCTACCATCTGTTTTGGCTGGGTACTCATTTTCTTTGTTGTGCCTCAGTGAAATACCCAGGGACATTTTTTCTACTTCATAACCACTGTATAAACATAACCAAAAGAGAAAATGCTGGAAAATCTCAGCAGGTCTGGCAGCATCTGTAAGGAGAGAAAAGACCTGATGTTTCAAGTCCAGATGACCCTTTGTCAAAGCTAGAAGGCGTAAAAAGTGGGAGATATTTGTACTGCAGTGTAAGGGAATGAAAGATGAGTCATAGCCATAGAAATCAGGGGAAAAGACTTCTAACAGCTGTTCACAGAGAGAATAAAGGGTGTGAATGGCCAAACGGCAGAGAAGCTGTAAGCTGTGACAGATGAAGATGTTTGGGTCTCTCCGATATAGAGACCACATTGGGAGCAGCGAATGCAATACACCAAATGTATAAACATAAGTTGCTATTTGACCAAGCAGTATTTATACCAGGTCAAATATGGGGCTGGGAGATGCTTTTCAGCAACTCAGCACTCACAAATAGGAGGATACATAATTTACTTTATGTTGTGTGCTTGCAAAAAGTGAAAGGAAATCTCAAACTATTCTCATTGGCTTGTAAGCACAATTGAGCAAAAGGATTTTTAACATTACACCCCAGATGATGAAAATAACCATTTTTGTCTTGAAGGACAAGAAATTTTCAAATAAAATGTAGCAACACTATACTCCAGCCATATTTCATTACCATTGTGCTATTAGAGTTGATAAACTAGCAGAGAGGTTGATCAGCGAAAGGGACCATCCCTGAAAATTCTTAGCACTGCTCTACAAGTTCAAGTCAATTGGAAGGTGCTGACTTCCACTCCTGATGTCAGAGCATCAAGGGCAAGGGTGGGAATAATTCATTTCATTACGTGTGGCAGCTGCCTTAGCTAGGAATGAACTGAGGCATTTTAAGAGCGAGGACACATTTGGCTCCAAAGGCTTTACTTACATTCAGAAATGTTTAGGTATGTTTAGGACAGGATTTCCAGATCAGCCTCACTTTGGCTGATAAGAACAAAGCAAATCACTACCCAGGTCCTGCTGCCACTGATGTCTGGAGTTAACATTAGGGCAGGTGGGAGTTTTACCTCTGAAAAAAGCGACTAGAAGTTTGGGCAGAAGTGTGACATTTCTAACTTCCTGGATCTATTATGCCTCAGCTTGCCTCTGAGTATTTTTGGGCCCATTGCATTTAAAACTGTGGTATGCAAATTGTATATTCTAGACACTGATTCTATATCTGATCAAAGAGTGGTCCAAGACCTGGGCTAAATTCAAAGCTCCAAGAGGATTAACATGCAAAATAAGCAAACTATAGCTGGTTAGAAATTTCACCAGTTGCCAATAAGAGGGATACAAATCTTTCTTTTTGAAAAAAGGACAACTCAAAATGAAAACTCACTACGAAGAATTGCAACTACCTACTCTTATATAAGGAAATATCAGATGAACTTTTATTCAAGAGGAATCTTGTTCACTTAAATTATTCAGGTAACATCCTCAACAGTCTAGCAGAGCTTTCAAAAATCACAGTTCTTTCATTGGCAAATTATCTTAAGTTGTGCAATCTTATTTGTTAAATCATTTAGCTTTTTTGGCAACCAACAGCTGCTCTTTGCATCAATATCTGCTTCACGTGCTCATTTTCAGAACTTTATGGCACGCAGGAAGTGGGTCCTTACCATAAACCCCCAATCCTACAAAACTCTCCTCCATCCCACTTACCTTTTCAAGCTGTCAAATTCATGAACCTTTTGAGTTTTTAAGCAGCGGGTCAAATTTTAAAATTAGAAAAGAGAACCTGTGTGTATACAGTGCCTTGGCACTCAGCATGTTCCAGTGTGCCGTACAATTACTGCAGATGTGCAATCACTATTGCTACACAGGAAATCATGGCAGCCTCCCTCTGCTTTCAAATCCACCCCTTTTGTCTAATCTGTCTCCCTCCTAGTATCCGTTTTGGCTGGGTACTCATTTTCTTTGTTGCACCTCGGTGAAATACCCAGGGACATTTTTTTCTACTTTACAACTACTATGTAAACATAAGTTGCTTTTGGCCAAGCAGTATTTTACACCAGGTCAAATATGCAGCTGGGAGGTGCTTTTCAGCAGCTAAGCACTCAGATAGAAGGATATATAATTTACTCCATGTTGTGTACTTGCAAAAAGTAAAGGAGCTCTTAAACTATTCTCATTGGCATTTAAGCACAATTGAGCAAAAGGATTTTTAACATTACAAGCAAGATACATTCTCTGCCCTCTTTCTCCTCAAAAGTACAAATCATCTGCAAACCAATCGAGGAAAAGGTGATTCAATGTCCCAGCATGCTGATGTCTCAGAATTGCACTCACATGCACTATTTTACTATGAAGCATCACTGTTAGAAATATTACTTTGCGCATGAAAATAAAAGTCAGCATTTGGCACTGTGGAAGGGAGTTCTGAGTTAGCTAGCAGATCCACAGGCAGATTTGTAGTTTTATATAATAGCTGGGAGGGAAAGGGTTAAGATGATTTTTACCTATCAAGATAATGTTAGCAGTTTGCTCAAATGTGGATGTGATAACAGCATTAAAATAAAGATATGATTTTTAAAGCGTCTATATTTGCATATTAAATAATGTATTTTAACATAAAGTACATTTCTAACATACTTGTTCGCCTCAGTCAAAACGCACGCGCTGCAGAGATGATTGGAGACGTTCAAGAAGTTCAATTGCTAAATCCATTAGTCGGCAGAGTAAATATAGTTTTGAGTCCCGGGACAGTTATTGAAACATCATAGAAATCATAGAAACCCTCTAGTGCAGAGAGAGGCCGTTTGGCCCATCGAGCCTGCACCGACCACAATCCCACCCAGGCCCTACCCCCATATCCCGACATATTTACCCGCTAATCCCTCTAACCTACGCATCTCAGGACACTAAGGGGAAATTTTAGCATGGCCAATCAACCTAACCCGCACATCTTTGGACTGTGGGAGGAAACCGGAGCACCCGGAGGAAACCGACGCAGACACGAGGAGAATGTGCAAACTCCACACAGACAGTGACCCAAGCCGGGAATCGAACCCAGGTCCCTGGAGCTGTGAAGCAGCAGTGCTAACCACTGTGCTACCGTGCCGCCCATTAAGTATCCAACTCATAGGGCATCTATTGTCCAAGACATAGAATGTGTAATTTCTTGGGCCCAGAAAGGAAACCATCAGATTGTTTTGGCAGTATGCCTATGGGAATGGTATTTGGCTAGAGGCACCCTGAGTTACAAAGCAACAAGGAAATGAGTCTTGCCAGAGGGAAGAGATCCAGTTTTTGGACAGACAAGTGAAATATCATCATGTCAAGCAGCACATCACAATTGGCTGAGATAAATCTGTCATGTTTTGAGCTGACATGTTAATATGAAATGAAACTGAATTTAAGTTAATTAGGAGTATCTTAGATAAGCAAAAGGTATAACTGTATTGTACTTTGGGCTCGGTGCCTCACATCTTTGGAGAGGTCTTGCAGCACGGGCCCAGAGCTATTCAACCATCTAAAGGCCTCCCACGGCCGTAGGTTAATGTTTTGTCTGTCTTGTATGATTTTTCATGTTTTTAAATAAAGTTTAATTACATCTTAAGCACAGACTTTGCCTTTGCAAGATTAATTTTTAGGTTTTCTTAAGTTTTTAAGAAAATCAGGCCACCAGAGAATCCCCCACTACAAAATAAAAGTCAGCCTTTGGCACTCTCGCCATTTGGCGTCACTAAACTGCATAGCTTTCCAACCTATTAGCTTGGAATAACTGTGTTTGCATTCCTATTATGTCTGATAATATATAGTGCTGGACTCCTTTTCCAGCAAGGTAAAAGCTGAGGAAGAACCCAAAATCTGGCTATATTCGATGACGTCACCTGGGGTAGCAACTTGAAATTGGTACGCAGGGTCCTTTAAGCTGCGGCTTTATTTGGAGGCACTGCTGATTCCCGCATCGAATACACGCAGTCCAAACACTGTTCAAACAAGTGTCACTCTTCCAGTCTTTGTTCACCCTGGTTTCATGTCAAAAAGGCCAACAGGAAGTCCTGAGGCTGGTGGGAGCACCATGAGGAAACATGTCACTGAGTATTAAGCAGAAAGTGGAGATACTAATGGGTCTAGAGAAGAATGTCTCACTGAAAAGATTCAGCGCAGAATATGACATTGTTACATTGACCATATGGAAGAGGAAAAGGAGAGCATTTTATGCTGACGGTTATGTGCCCTAATTAATCAATAATATGAAAATATTCCATCAATCAAAGACTATCCATGTCTATGTGCACAAAATATTACTAGAGTGGACCAGGCAGCGTTGGAGCAAAAAAAATCCACTGGATCACTTTGTTAACATGACCCAAGGGGAAGTTTTCCACGAGGAGTTAAGTCTAACATCACCATGTGAATATTCATCAGGATGGTATGACAAATTTTAAAATGTCATGGCGTACATCTGCTGAAAGTATGCAGTGAAAAAGCTTCAGTTGACCATGAAGCTGCAGCGGCAAACTAGAATGCATTTTCCATGATAATACCGGAAGAAGGTCTACCAGCAGAGCAAGTGCACAAGGCTGATGAGACTTCATTATATTTGAGGCATATTCCCAGGAAAACCAATGTAACTGTGGATGAGACAGCACCAATGAGATTCAAATATTCTAAGAAACAATTTACTGTTCAAATGCAGTAGATACCCACAGGTATAAATTACTTATTATTGGTAAAAGCCAGGGTCCTAGGTCTTTCAAGGGGATCAGGACTTTCCCTGTTGTTTCCAGGGCCAATAAGCACACTTGGATGACTAGACAAATTTTCCTTGATTAGTACGAGAACCATTTTGCCCCTGAAGCCAGGGCTTATTGTCGGTCTGTGGATCATCCTGGAGGACTGCAAAACTATGTTCTCCCTTGATAATTGTGCTGCATATCCTGATGCAGAACTCAGAGCTTTCAAAATTTATGCGCCGCCCAATTGTACTTCCCTCATCCAGCCATAGATCGAGGCATCTCGCGAGCATTGAAGGCCAGCTACAAGGCAGAATTTAGATATGGCTGTTTGATAGCGCAGTGTTGACCCCTTCCATCGCTTTACTGATGATCAAGAGTAGACTGATGTAATCGGTAATTGGCTGGATTGGAATTGTCCTGATTTGTGTAGACAGGACAAAGCTGGGCAATCTTCCACATTGCCAGGTGGATGCCAGTGATGTGGCTGTACTGGAACAAGGGATTTCACAACAATTGATATGGTTTCATGGTCAGACTTCTAATTTCAGATTTTTATTGAATTCAAATTTCACGATCTATCAGCGTGGGATTTGAACCCAGGTGCCCAGAGCATTACCCTGGATCTCTGGTTTCGAGTCTAGTGACAATACCATTTTGCCACTGCTTTCCCAAAATGTAATTTGAAAGTTTTGGTCCTTTAAAAGATCATGAATAGTTGCTAGATATTTGGTAATATTTCAAACATCTGCTTTCTGGTCAGGAGACCTGGGTCCTCTTTGTAGAAAGCGGAGGGTGGGAAAAAAGTCAATTTTCTTGGACCAGAGAGGATGTTGACCACCAGCTCTTAAAATTCTACAAACACTGCTCAAACATTACACAGAGATATACAAAAGTAGTCAGTGGGGAGTATACCCACATTTTCCCCTCCCCTGGGTCCAACATTTTGCTCCGTCTCAATGCTTTCCCACGGCAGCAAATTTTGTAACAGAAACTTGGACAGGCGATGAAGCAAATCCACACTGCACTAAGAGGAGGAATTTCAGGGACTGGATAGATCATTTTGCCCAGTGGCAAAATTCTCAGTTCCAGATCCACCACAAATCTACTGCACTCTTTTGGTGTGCTTATCCAATTAAAACAAATAGGTTGCCACAATGTGGCAATGTAAGGAACATCAATTGATACCACCAAAAGGCAGAGAGATATTCGTTTAATTATTCACTTAGTTCAGAACCTAACAAGGGCCCAGGCGAACCCCATGGACAGCGAGAGAATTTAAGATGTCACCAGCTGACTTTTATACACCAAAAAGTTAATTCAAACTGAATCCATGAACCAAATTCATGACACATACATGGGTGAGAGGGAATGAACTGTTAATTACTCCAATAAAACCCAAGAAAATAGCAATTTTTCTCTGTAATTAACACCCAAACAAGTAAAAATCTGTGGGTACTGGAAATTAGAAACAAAACATAAAATGCTGTAACTACTCAGCAGATAAGGCAGCATCTGTGGAGAGGGGAAGCTGTGGCCATTTCCCTAACTGTTTAGGAATTTATCTTCTTACTCTCCTAGTTCTCAGCTCAATGGAACTACTGAGCAAGTGAGATACAAAAGTAGCAGCTTGTATTTGGATTTAGCACCCTTAAATGTAATATCATGCCTCAAAGTCAACTCTGCTGGGCTAGCCATGTGCTTAGTGGGTTAGAATCCCGATTGCCAAAGTAAATCTTCTTCTTCTAGCTCAAGGAAAGCTCCCAAAGACAAAGGAAGCAGTTCAAAGACACTCTGAAGGCTTACCCCAAGAAATGCAACATAGATGTCAATGCCTGGGAGAACCAATGCTCAGAAGAGACCTACCTGGAGGAACCTCCTGATTGAAGGGACACACTTCTTCAAGAACAAGAGGAGATCTGGGAAAGGAATATCTAGAAACCAAGAACCAAACTCACCTCCCAGAAACACCTGCCTGGTTTGCGATTGGGGATGCAGCTCTAGTATGGGGCTCATCAGCCACACTAGGACCCAAAGTACCCAGGACCAGCGACAGAGTTTCCTAGCTGGTCAATCATACTCACTAGCAAGTGATCGCTGAAGAATCATGCATCAAAAGCATTTCACACAAGAAAGAAATGAGCCATAAGGTACAAAATTTTAGCCAAATGCACGAAATGTTAAATCTGGCCTAAACAGTTAAAAAAGCGCGGGGTCTGCTGCTTTTAACATAACAGGACACCAAGGTTAAACAACATCCAATGTAACAAATCAATTTCTTCAAGGAAAAACAAGGAAAAGGAAAGGTCAAACATGGAGCCCTTTAGGTACTCGAAAAATGACTACTTAAAGACAGGAAGAGTCAGCTTTAGTGCTGGCTTTATTGGGACAATATGGAGTGCAGTCAGGTGGAAATGAGAGATAGTGGTGGGGAATAGAGTTGACAATATTGAATGATATTATGTTGTTAGCATGTCAATTTTGTGGTCAGATTGCAATGATTCGAAGAGAGCTTTGAGATGAGCACAGTGTGAACCAAAGTGGTAAAAAAACATTCAAGCAGAGCTTTGCAAAGAAGACTCACAGATAATGGCTGTGTGCAACTTTTAAGTTAGTTTTCATTCGTGAAGCAGAATTATTTCAGGGGTCATGATTCATAGTTCAATTTGAAGGTCAAATTTATTTCTTATGTGTAATTGCATTTCAGAGGAGGAATAAAATATTGGTTTGATAGGCTGTCAGTGTTAAAAGGAAATCTCAGTTTCAAAGACATTAAGACGTAGAACTCTCTAAACCCTAATCGATGACATCAAATCACCTTACATTGTCAGCTTTTATCATGAATCCAACTATACAAGGGTGGCACGGTAGCACAGTGGTTAGCATTGCTGCTTCACAGCTCCAGGGACCTGGGTTCGATTCCCTGCTTGGGTCACTATCTGTGTGGAGTTTGCACATTCTCCTCGTGTCTGCGTGGGTTTCCTCCAGGTGCTCCTGTTTCCTCCCACAGTCCAAAGATGTGCGGGTTAGGTTGATTGGCCATGCTAAAATTGCCCTTAGTGTCCTGAGATGCGTAGGTTAGAGGGATTAGTGGGTAAATATGTCGGAATATGGGGGTAGGGCCTGGGTAGGATTGTGGTCGGTGCAGACTCGATGGGCCGAATGGTCTCTTTCTGTGCTGTAGGATTTCTATGATTCTATGACAAAACTGTGCTTGCTCCTTTTTAAATGCTTCTTTACTCTCAGCAAAGTACATGATGAACGCCGAAATATCTCCACTGTTTATAATCATTGGCAAAATAATGATGAAGCCTTTAAATACTGAAGCTATTTCTTTTGTCTCTCATATTTTAGCAGCAGTTAGCTTTCTGAGATCAATACCAGATGACAAAAACCCATCAGTGTTCTCTCCAAAAGCAGTCGCAACCTACCAGCTACATGAAAACAATTCATCTGGAAATTGATTTTACTCTCTAGATGAAATGACAAAAACAAATTGGTGCTGGGAACCCCAACTTCAAGTGTTTTACATTTTAAATACAAGTCGTTTGGCCCTTCTGTTTATATTTCAATCCATCAGTAACATGTCTCGCGTAAGCTTTGGTTCAACTTCATATCTTCTGTGCTACTTTTGCACAGTGGTTAGCACAGCTGCCTCACAGCACCAGGAACCCGGGTTCGATTCCCGGCTTGGGTCACCGTCTGTGTGGCGTCTGCACGTTCTCCCAGTGTCTGCGTGGGTTTTCTCCGGATGCTCCAGTTTCCTCCCACACTCCAAAGATGTGCAGGTTAGGTGGATTGGTCATGCTAAATTCTCCCTCAGTGTACCCGAACAGGTGCCAGAGTGTGGCGACTAAGGGATTTTCACTATAACTTCATTGCAGTGTTAACATAAGTCTACTTGTGACACTAATAAATAAACTTTAAAACTTAATTTTAATATATATTATCTAAACACAGATTCCTAGTGTACTGCCCAAGACCCAATTTTATTGTAACTAGCTGAATCATTGGTAGAACTGTGAACAATTTTAGCTCTGTGGTTTTACTGTGCAAAGTTCAATGCTGTTAATTGTAATTATCCATGGGTGTATAAAATATTCAGGAGACTACTTGTTATAAACTTGCAAAATGACTTCTTTAGCTAAAAACAGTGGGAAGCAAACTGGAGCAAAACCGAATTGTTGAATTTGAGTACAGCCAGCAAAGCTCAGAAGCAATAGATAAAGTTCATAAATATCATAGCTCAGCTTGGTAAAATACAGGAAATACTCTGTTTTGTTCCACGACTCTGGACAGTCCAGTGAGAGATCGGTGGACTCAAAATGGAGACCATGACCCCATAGCCCCACAAGAATGCAGTCTGGCATTGGACAATCCATCATCTCTAGTTCAATTGGCAGGCAGCTAAACTTTTTAAAAACCAAAAGATAAATATTAATGGGCACATGAAGCGAGCACCTTTTGCACCAACGTTTGTGCCTCTACCAGAGGAGAGCTGAAAAGATTTTGTGACCACCAAGTGAAACCTTCAAATGCTTGCGCCAGACTTAAGAGCTGCTGCACCTCAACATTTAGCTAAAATACCTAAAAGTCAAAACATAATTCCAGATTAGAAGCATTGGCCAAAAGAGGAAATGCTGAAAAATCTCAGCAGGTCTGGCAGCGTCTGTAAAGAGAGAAGAGAGTTGATGTTGAGTCCAGATGACCCTTTGTCAAAGCCATAAGGCACAGAAAGTGGGAGATATTTATACTATAGGGTGGGGGAATTAAAGATGAGTCACAGTCACAAAAACTCACCCTACGGTATAAATATCTCCCACTTTCTATGCCTTTTAGCTTTGACAAAGGGTCATCTGGACTCGAAACATCAGCTCTTGTCTCTCCTTACAGATGCTGCCAGACCTGCTGAGATTTTTCAGCATTTTTTCTTTTGGTTTCAGATTCCAGCAGTAATTTGCTTTTATCCTTTATTCATACAGAAGCATTGGCAATTGCTTTTACTATTTGGGAAACAGGGCCATCACCTAGAGCACAACCCCTTGCATAAAACCGAAAAGCAAAGTTAACTGCCACTTCTTAAATTAGATTTACTGGAACGTATATTCAGTTATTGGGAAACTTGCTACTTGTCCTTTACACCTCAGCATAAATTGCTGTACCCTCACTGTGCGCAGGGAAGACCAGTGTCGATTCTGTCATCTCTAGTTTCACCCTATTATTATTTTATGCTAGATCCACTCGAACCAATTACACAAAATTAAACACTTATCCAGACTGCAGAGAACTAACTCATCGCAGGGAAGCTTTCATGGACATAGGAATGCCTTTCATTGATACACAATGGATATCAAGCAGCAATTGCAAATTAGCATTTCAGATCCCAAAAAAGTACAAAGGTAAATTTTGAGTCAGTTAACACAAACCATTCAAACTTCCAATGCAGAGAAGTAGACGGTCTTGTACTTTGGCACCAGCATGTGATAAATTGATCATAGCAAATGCAATTTCTTTCAGAACATTTCTTCCAAGTGTTGTCACTCAATGCACATTGTAAATCATATGTTGAGAATACTGCAGCTAGAAGGACAGCACAAGTTTTTAGTGCAGTGTGGTGAAGGGTACATCTTTTCAACAGTCATTCCAGTGAATAAGAGCAGCTTAACATGTTAGTAAAGACAATTTACTGTCAAGACACAGAGTAGGGCTAGGCCATTCAGCCCCTCAAGCTTCTTCTGCTATTCATGGAAATCATGGCTGATCAGTATAATTCCTTTGTTCTATATCCATTTGGTAACAAAAGTCAATCTCAGATTTAAAATGAATAAATCCATTTGCCACAGTTTTGGCACAGTAGCACAGTGGTTAGCACTGCTGCTTCACAGCTCCAGGGACCTGGGTTCGATTCCCGGCTTGGGTCACTGTCTGTGTGGAGTTTGCACATTCTCCTCGTGTCTGCGTGGGTTTCCGTCGGGAGCTCCGGTTTCCTCTCTCAGTCCAAAGATGTGCAGATTAGGTTGATCGGCCATGCTAAAAATTGCCCTTAGTGTCCTGAGATGCGTAGGTTAGAGGGGTTAGCGGGTAAATATGTAGGGATATGGGGGTAGAGCCTGGGTGGGATTGTGGTTGGTGCAGACTTGATGGGCCAAATGGCCTCTTTCTGCACTGCAGGGTTTCTATGATTCAATCTATTAACATTGTTAGCAGTGTGGTTGAAAAAAAATAAAAATGGCTCTTTTGTATCATGGATAAACTTGAATATCTGGCTTTCTATCCCATTACTATATTTACTGACTACTTCGAAAAACGGCCCCACACAGATCCTTACGGGATGTCAAGAAAAACCCTGTCAATTAAAGTACCTTCCTATTATCGCTACTCACTGTCTCCTGCGATTCAGAGAATTTTCTAACCAGGCAATAAACTGCCTTCAATTCCGTGAGCCTCAGCTTAAGCCAACTGTCACTTGAAGGACTTTATTAAATGCCTCTGGAAGTTCATAAAAATAGCCTCCATAGATATTCCCTTGAACACTAATTTATTCACCTCTTTAAAAACTTTAATTAGGTCCATCAAGCATGACTTGGCTTTTGCAAATCCATGCTGGCTCGATCACATCAGCTGCAAAACTTCGAGGTGTTCAGTTACTCTATGCTTAGATGTGGACTTGGGCTATTTCCCAACAAATAGTTAACTAATCTCCTCACCCCGCAACATGCATCATTCTCCAATCTAAAGGAAATGTTCCTGAATCAAGATTTAGAAGATTATAATTTAGAATCATATGCAAAGCTCTCATCACATCCTTCAAAATTATGGGATAGAACCATCTGGTCCTGAGGACCCTTCATCATGAGGAGTCTGGAGAAAGTAGATGGGGAGAAACTGTTCCCACTGGTGAAAGGATCATGAATGAGAGGGCACAGATTTAAAGTCACTGTCAAAGAAGGAAAAGCAAATGAGAAACAGGCACCAGAGTGTGGCGACTAGGGAATTTTCACAGTAACTTCATTGCGATATGAAGTAAATCTACTTGTGACAATAATAAACAAACTTTAAAACCTTAAACAATTTAGCACTTTTTTTTTCATTACTGCTATTCTGAATATTTGTTTTGTCTGGTTCCTAATTCAATATTCATTTCCTTAGGATGCTTGGCATGCTGACCCCTTTCTCTACTGTAAATAATGATAAGTAATTACTCAACATTCCCACCATTTGTTTTCTCGCAATGACAGGTTATTAGGTTTAAAGTGACACTCCATTTTTCTCAATCTTTTACGCCAGTTTCAGAAATATTGCGCTGGCAACAGAACTCGCCCACAAAAATGGCCACTCCTCCAGTACAAATTAATCATCATTGGGACCTTCTACTAATTGTGTACATTACAAATAAATTGACAAGGAAAATAGAAGGTATATGTTTTAAAAGCATTTTTAAAAATTACTTATTGCCCAGTCTCTTGGCCAATCTCTCCCCACCTACATTCGTGATTCCTCTGATGCCCTACATCATATCAACAGTTTAATGACCTAATTGCCTCCTCTTCACTTTGGACATCTAATCCCTCTCCACCTCCAACAAGAGGGTGAGGGCTTTCTGTTTCTTCCTTAAACAGAGGCATGAACAATCCCTATCCATTACTACTCTCCTCTGCCTGGCTGAACTGGTTGTCTTACTGAACAATTTCTCCTTTAACTTGTCTCACTACCACAAATAAAAGGTGTGGCCATAGGTACCTGCCTGGCCGTTACCCCACAAGAAAAACAAGTGTATGTGAAACATTCCTTGTTTCAGTTTTACTCAAGCCCCCTGCCACATCCTTTCTTTCGTTACATTGATGACGATCAGTGCCACTTCATGCTCACGTCTGGATCTGGAAAGATTTATCGATTTTGCTTCCATTTTCCACCCCTCTCTCACATTCATATGGTCTATCACTGACATGTCCCTTTCCTCCTTGGACTGGTGTCTCCATTTCTGGTGATGGACTGTCTACCAATATTCATTACAAAACTACCCACTCCCCACAGCTATCTTAACAAAAACTCTTCACACCATGATTCCTGTAAGGACTCCATTGTATTTCCCCAGTTTCTCTGCTTCTGTTCCAATGCTACCTTCCAAAACACTTCTATCATGCCTTCCATTTTCCTGAACCAAGGATCCCCCCCCACCCCCAAATGTGGTTGATAGGGTCCTCACTTGTGTCCCACGCCTCTGCCCTCAACCCTACTCCTCTATCCCAGAACCATGATAGGGATCGCCTTGTCCTCACTTTTTACCCCATCTACAGCCTCCGCATTCAAAGGATCATCTTCCACCATTTCCACTAATGCCAGCATGATGCTGCCATGAAACACATCTTCCCCTCACCTCCCCCATCAGCATTACAAGGGGACCATTCCATCCATGGCACCCTGACCCACTTCTTCTTCACTCCCAATGCCTCATTACCTTCCCATGAAATTGCAGGTGTAACACCTTCCTCTTTATATCTTCCTTCCTCACTATCCAAGGCCCCAAGCACTCCTTTTTCAAGTGAAGCAGCATTTCATTTGTATCACCTTCAATTTAGTCTACATAATCATTACTCACAATGCCGTCTCCTTTACATTGCAGAGACTAAAGGCAGACTGGGTGACCACTTTGCTGAATACCTTCATTCAGTTTGCAAGCATGACACTGACCTTCCCATCGCTTGCCACTTGCTCTCAAGTCCTTGGCCCTGCTGCAATGTTCCAATGAAGCCCAACACAAACTGGAGGAACAACACCTCATATTCTGATTAGGCTCTTTATAGCCTTTTGAACGTATCAAGTTCAACAATTTCAGACTGTTAACATTCTCCATTTTTTTTTCCACGATCCCCTCCAACACAAGGCCATCTGCAACTTGTTTTGCTTTCAGAGTGATAATCCTTGTTACGCTATTAACACATTCAGCTGCCTTTCCTTTATGCCATAAACACATTCTTTAGTCTTTAAATAGTACCATTAATACTCTCCTCGTCTTGTGTCCATTACATCTTTGTCAATCTCTCCCGAGCTTCCACCTATCCGTGACCTTCAATTTTGCTCCACCTTCTCCAACTCCCCCCAACTAGATAATCCATCACATTTCTACCCCTCTTAGCTCTGCGGTCATAAGGAGTCAAAACGTTGGCCTCGATTCCCCCATCGCGACCCACAACGTTTCTGGCGGGTCGCGGTGGGAGATGCGCATCGCCAGCCTTGTACCGGGAATGTATGCACATCTCCCAGAGCCGGTGAAGTTGCCAGTCAGACCATGGTGGAAACTGGCGGGGAGGCAGGTAAAGTCATTTGAATCTGATTTAAATGTATTTTAAATATGCTTAGCAGTTCATGATCAGGAACTTTCAGGTCCCGATTGAATCTCCCACCCCACCTGGAGTACTTCATTCTGGCAGGGTTTACACTAGCTCCCCACGTTCAGGGAACTAGCAGGAGACCCAGCCGGAATGAAGGGGGGGGGGGGGCAATCAGGGCCCCCCCAGGGGGTCGGGCGGCGGTGGGGTGCCCTCTGGGCATGGCCACCCTGGCAGTTCAGCTTGTGCCCCCAGCACTACCCAATGGGCAAAGTGTCCACGACCAGGGGACACCTTGGCACTGCCCATTGGGCACTGCCAAGGGGGCGGGGCCTGTTGTGGGCAGGGCCTAGGGGCAATTGGTGGGGATGGGTGGTCCTGCTGCCACTCTGCATTGGGATCGGTCTGGATGGAGGGAGGCAGCAATTGGGGCGAGCTGAGGGTCAGTCTGCCAGGCTGAGGGGGTTGGGGTGGGGGGGGGGGGGGGGGGTGGGCTGTACATCAGGGCAGGGGAGGGGTGGTCAGCGCTGGCCCGGGAATTGTTGTGAGGGCCGCGATCAGGCCGTGGGGGGTTGGGGAAGGGGGGGGGGGGTGGTGGAGGAGCAACATACTGCAGGGATCCTGGGCTGGCCAGCGATCGAGCTGACCAGCAAACGGAGACTGCCAGATTGGGACAACTGCGCATGTGCAGCGTTCCGGAGCAGTCAAACTCCGGTGCGAATAGGCCCCGCCCCCTTGAGTTTTTAATGATATTCACAATTGGGACCTCTACATTGCAGAGGGTGGAGATTCAGGTGAGAAGCTGAACTGACAAAACAGTCGGGATTTAGAACCATTTTGCCGCCAATTCAGCACTTTTGGGAGAATCGCGGCCATTGTTTCTCTCCAGAGATTGCCAGACTTGCTGAGTCTTTCCAGCATTTTATTTTTATTTCAGATTTCCTGCATCCATACTTCCTTGCTTTTATTTATTGGCCATTCCTAATTGCCCTTGTTTCTTATTTTCATTTAACTAGAAACTGGCACATGTACGCCAATGTAACTAGAAAATAATTTCATATCTTTTAACTGAATTATAGTAATTTAAAAGCAGATTAGTAAATGAGCAACTTAGCAAATGAGTAAATTAGTAAAAGAGCAAAGTGTGCAGAGGGCGCTGAAAGTCTGCAAAGGGATATAGATAGTCTAAGTGAGTGGGCGAGGGTCTGGCAGATGGAGTACAATGTTGGTAAATGTGAGGTCATCCATTCTGGTAGGAATAACAGCAAAATGGACTATTATTTAAATGGTAAAAAATTGCAGCATGCCGCTGTGCAAAGGGACCCGAGTGTCCTTGTGCAGGAATCTCAAGGAGTTGGTTGCAGGTGCAGCAGGTAATTAAGGCGGCAAATGGAATTTGGTCCTTCATTGCTAGAGGGATGGAGTTTAAAAACAACGAGGTTATGTTGCAGCTATATAGGGTGCTGGTGAGCCCACATCTGGAGTACTGTGTACAGTTTTGGTCTCCTTACTTGAGAAAGGATATATTGGCACTGGAGGGGGTGCAGAGGAGATTCACTAGGTTAATTCCAGAGTTGAGAGGGTTGGCTTATGAGGAGAGATTGAGTAGACTGGGGCTATACTCATTGGAATTCAGAAGAATGAGGGGAGATCTTATAGAAACATCTAAGATTATGAAGGGAATAAATAAGATAGAAGCAGGGAAGTTGTTTCCACTAGCGGGTGAAACTAGAACTAGGGGGCATGGCCTCAAAATAAGGAGGAGCAGATTTAGGACTGAGTTGAGGAGGAACTTCTTCACCCAAAGGGTTGTGAATCTGTGGAATTCCCTGCCCAGTGAAGCAGTTGAGGCTACCTCATTGAATGTTTTTAAGGCAAGGATAGATAAATTTTTGAACAGTAAAGGAAACAAGGGTTATGGTGAACGGGCAGGTAAGTGGAGCTGAGTCCACGAAAAGATCAGCCATGATCTTACTGAATGGCGGAGCAGGCTCGAGAGGCCAGATGGCCTACTCCTGCTCCTAGTTATTATGTTCTTATGTAATGGATTGACACTGATTTTTTATTACTTTGCTTTTTATGATAAACCTATTTTCAGCTGTTTTAAATAAACTTCAAGTCATCGCTTTTAAAGCAAGATGTTAGATTTGCTTTAAAATCTACCTAGTTTGAGCTGATTAATGGCTGATTTTTGCGTGGAAACCTTTCATTGCGGATGGTGGTGGGAGAGAAAGGGGTGGGGGATCGAGGTTTTCAAAGCAGGTGCAATTACAATTGGCAATAATGTCCAGAGTGCACAGTTTACCCCAGGGAATTTAGACAGTTGGAGTGGAGGCTATGTTGGGTAGGTTTCACTTTCTATCCAAAAGGAAAAGGTGGGTAATATTGTCTGCTTTAAATTGCATGTTGCACACACATGATGTTGCACGACTAAATTTAATAAAGGGTAAGCAAATTACGATAAAAGTCTGAATAACTTTGGGTGACTGATCTCTTCAGTTTCAGAATCACAGAATACTGCAGTGCAGAAGTGACCCTTCAGCCCATCGGATCTGCACCAACGCATGAAATGCCCTGACCTGCCCACCTAATCCCACTTGCCAGCACTTGGCCCATAGTCTTGAACGTTATGGTGTGCCAAGTACTCATCTTTTTAAAGGATGTGAGGGATGCCACCTCCATCAGCCTCCCAGGCAGTGCATTCCAGACTGTCACCACCCTCTGAATAAAAAGGTTTTTCTTCAAATCCCCCTAAACCTCCCACTCCTCACTTTTAACTTGTGTCCCCTCGTAACTGACCCGTCAACTAAGGGGAACAGCTGCTCCCTATCCACCCTGTGCATGCCCCTCATAACCGTGAGCACCTTAATCAGGTCACCTCTCAGTCTTCTCTTCTCCAATGAAAACAACCCAAGCCTATCCAACCTCTCTTCAGAACTTAAATGCTGCATCCCAGGCAGCATCCTGGTGAATCTCCTCTGCATCCCCTCCAGTGCGTTCACATCCTTCCTATAATGTGGTGACCAGAACTACACACAGTACTCCAACTGTGGCCTCACCAAAGTTCTATGCAACTCCATCATGACCTCTCTGCTTTTGTAATCTATACCCGATTGATAAAGGCGAGTGCGCCATTTGCCTTTTTCACCACCCTATTAACCAGCCTTACCGCCTTCAGAGATCTATGGACAAACGCCCCAAGGTCCCTTTGTTCTTCGGAACTTCCCAGTGTCAGACCTTTCATAGTATACTTCCTTGTCAAATTACTCCTTTCAAAGTGCATCACCTCTCACTTTTCAGGGTTAAATTCCATCTACCACGTATCTGCCCATTTGACCATTTCACTTATATCTTCCTGTAACCCAAGACACTGTTAACCACCCAATCTTTGTGTCATCGGCAAAGTTACTGATTTTTATCAGCCAGAGCTTTCTCATATCCCCTCTTTGTTCTCCTAATTGATGTCTTAAGCTCCATCCTGCACTTTTTGTTCTCCACTAATGCCTCCGCAGGCTTACATTCCTCTGGAGAATAATTTGACCTAATTGGCTAAAATAGTAAGCCTTCATTGTTAACTTCATTCTCTCATTTCTTGCCCATTTTAAATAATGCCATTATCCATGCAGTTTAACTTTGATACTTTTCCAAAACAGAGTTCGAAATACTTGATGAAAGTAGATTTGTTATGTACAAATATCATGTACAAAGGTTAGATATTTCCCCTGCACTCTCAGCATGTGACATGAACACAAAATATCTCTCCAAATAATTGGGAATCAAAAATGCATTCAGAAGGTTACATGGCATGTCCTAAGCAAAAGGTTTTAGGGGAAAGGATTGCCGAATATTTGATGTACAGAACCACTCAAGGTTCATTAACACTTGTTATCAAAAATCACCCAGCCTTACAATAAGCTGCACTTCATTCTTTCTGATGGTGTCAGCATTAAATTAAGTGTAACATTCGTCCTCATGCTAACTGCATGTCAACATTCATCATTTTGTCAATTAGGTTTCAAATTGCAAAAATAAGAACAAGAAGAGAGCTGGAAGTAGGGTAGATTACTAATGGCAATGGAAGGTGAAAGGTGCCTTTATTATGCAGCTGTTGTGATATCTTATTTAAATGGAAGTATTTCACCTTCTCTGTCTTAATGCCATATTTCTTCAGGGTACTTCCTTTTGTTGCTCCCATTTAAAAATAACTTATCAACCTTGGAGAACAGAAATTCATCTACAGGTTCTGTGTAATCTTTTTAAAGCATCAACATTAAAGATTTAGTGATAACTTGTGAGCAGGCAACCACGTTGCTATGGTAATGATGAGGTGATGGAACAAAAGCAGTATGGCCATTCGTCACCCTTTTTCATCTCTATTTATTGTCAGATCACCTGTCTTGGACCTTTCCTTTTTCCCTCTCCTTTCAGAAAGAAAGGCACATCAGAAAAACAGTATTCAATTTCAGCCACATCATCCAATGATCCTTCTATCTAATGATGTTCACAGCGGCAGACTCAAGATTCAATGTGTACTTAAAAACCTATTTCTGTAGCAATGCTCCCATCCCGAGAGGTTTTAAACCTGTAACATGAATAATTAACTTGCACTCAAGTCTCAGAAACTACAATCCTTTTGTTCACCTCAGAACAGAAAAAGGTTGCTTGTTTATTCACAACATATATCAAGGATAACTAATCAAAGTAACCACGATTTTGAAACATAGATTTTTCAAAGATGCTTTGTACAGAACATATATTTTAAAAATTAGGAAGAAACAAGAGCATAGCCAATATAATAACTACATTTTAAATAAAATATTACATTCATAGTGAAAATGATAAAACAGGAAGCATTTACTCCCTGCCTGCAAAGTCATGTGATTAGCTTCCTCAAACACCAATTTGTTTGAATCCCACGCAAATTCAAGCAGAGACGCATCAAAGACTGACAAAACCTACAGTTCGGTTATCGGGAAATAAATATTTCCTCATTTAACCATCTCAAAACCCAAAGATTATCACTGCTTAAGCAAATTTGAGATGGCCATCTCTCCCCAATACAATGTTAGTGAATGTGAGTAAGTGAGGTGCTCAGACCACAAAAGTTCCAGGCTTGATTGCAGTTTGCAATGAATTAGGTGACTTTAATGTACCTCCAAATTAGAGTGACATTGCACTGAGCATCCATGCCAGCTGGAATTAAACTGGCCTCCAGAAAAATGCCTATGCATCTCTTCCATTGAAAGCAACTTTTAAAAAGCTTGTAGCAAACACTTCTCTAATGTTTTCCTTCCACTACATAAATTTATATAATCACCAGGTCAGTCAAGATTTGGATACTACTTTCTTACCCAAGAAGATTTCAGCAGTTTTCTAAAGAAACAAGAAAAAGTCTGTTGATAGGTGCTCTCTCATATCTAGCCTCCAGCTTCTTTTTCTCCCTACCCTCTTTCCTAATTTTGTTCAATAACCCAATTTTCACCGATTGCATCTGAACAATAGAGTTATTATTTGATCTCAGTTTGTACCATTCTGTGCTCTTCATATCTGCTGTGTTGAAATCAAGACTCATTTCCTCATCAGGCTCACTCACTGCCTCCAAAACGGGGCCACAATTGGCTGGGGGAGGTTTACACTGTGCCCTGGAGATCATGCGCAATGGCGCACTCTAGCACCCAGCGGTCAGCTTCTCGGTGAGAATAGAGTCCATCCACTCCCCCTGCTGGCACAAATCATACTTTGCCTCATTTTCTTTTCTCCAAGAATGTTTTTGGTAAGATCGCCCCCAGTAGATTTCAAGAACATCTGGGGTTTTTGTACACTTCATCTTTGAATGTGGCAGGAAAGGTTAAACCCTGTATAAAACATTGGGATCCTGGGGTTTTCAAACAGACAGAATGAACAAAGTCAAGGAGATATACTAAATGTGTTTAAAAAAAACATTTGTTCAGCCCCAGCTGGAGTATTGCAATCAAATTTAGGCACCACGCTTTAAGATGGACGTAGTTAAACTGGGATTATTCTCTTTAGAGCTGAGAAAGTTTAAAAGTGGTAGAGGTGTTTAAAACAATCAAGAACTTAAGTAGGGTAAATAATAAAATGCTTCCAATGGCTGATGGGTCAATAACCAGAGCAAGCTATAGAGGAACTGCACCTAAATTTCTACCAGGTGCTTTAATGCCTGCTGGACTCAACATTGAGTGCAACAATTTTAGAGCACAATTTTACCCATATTTTGTATCAAGGTTCTTTGCTGGATTGATTTTTTTTTAACCTTGCTTCTCTCTTATTTACTTGGCATTGGGACAGCTGTTACCCTGCTACTAACATGTCCTCTAGATAGCATCTTTGGTTTCTTTATTAGCTCCTTTGTCCTTGCACCACGAACCCATTGGTCATTTAATGAGAGATGAAAGCAACGATCAACAGGGATGCTTTGAACACTTGTCCCATAAAACACGAGTAAGTTTATACCAAATACTAAAGCCAATAAACTGTGATCAATGTGTATTATGCCCCATTAAACTATAATCCAGCTTCAATTTCCTCTTTTGGGTGGGATGTCAACATGTTCCTTAGCTGTATAAATCTAGTTTAATTATTTGAGCAGATTATTAGGGCAATGTTTCAACCTGTTAGCTACAGGAATTTCCAGAAGGCATTTGATAAAGATTTGCACAAGAGGTTATTAGCAAAAATGAAAATTTACAGAATTGAAGGTAATCTTGGGACATAAATGACCAGGATGGAGGAATAGACAATAGTATACCCAGGTTTACAGTTGACACTAAGCTAGGATTCAGAGTCATTTACAGCACAGAAGGAAGACATTCAGTAGACTGAGCCCATGTTAAGTCTCCTTGGAACAATCCTGTCAAGGACTCACTCCCCCACTCAATCCCTGTAACCGTACAAGTTTATTTCATTCAAATGCCATCCAATTTTCTCTTGATACCATTGTTTGTGCTTCTAACATCTTCCAGGTCATTACCACTCACTGCATAAAAATGTTCTTCCTCTCACTCCCCCCTGTATGGCTCGCCCAAAATCTTAAAACTGTGGTCTCAGTCCTTGTATTGTCAATGAGAGCAAAAGGCAAATTATTTTTTGTGGAATGTGGCAGGAAGTTACAAGGGGACATGGTGAGTGGACAAAAACTAAGGCAGATGGAAGTACAATTCAGGAAAATATGAAGTTGTCCATTTTGAATCTGAGAAAGACAATACAGAATATTTTCTTAATAGGGTCAGATGTGGGATACACAGAAAGGATGCACAAAAAGGACTTGCAGATCCATGTACACAACTCATTCAAAGTTAATGCACAGGTACAAAACATAATCAAAAGGGCTAATGGAATGCTGGGTTTTATCTCAAGAGCGTTGGGTTTTCAAAAGTGTTGAAGTGCCGTTTCAACTGTGCAGAGCCCTCAGTTAACCACAATCCAGAGTGCCATGTTCAGCCAATAGCACATCTCAGGAAAGATGCATAGGCCTTGGAAAAGTATAGTGTGGATTCATTACAAGTATACTGAGGATACACTGCACAATCCTGCCTCTTTCTCCCTTGAATTCAGATGGTGTTCTTATCAAGATGTTTAAAATGATAAAAAGCATTGAATAGGGCAGGTAAAGAAAAACGATTTCCTGTGGTGGGGTCGAACACAACAATATAATGATAACATTACAGCCAAGGCATTGAAGAGCAAAATCAGGAAGCACCATTTCATGCAACATGTAGCGGAATCTGGAAAACAGTCCTCCAGAAGATATTGGGTCAATTAAAATTTTCAAAATCAAAATCAACAGTTTGTTTTCTTAAGTGGAAGCATCAGGGGATTTAGAGCAAAGGCAGGTAAAGTGTGGTGATAGTACAGGTCAACTAAGATCTGATTGAATAGCAGAACAGGTTCAAGGGTCTGAATGCCCAATCCTTGTGTTTTTAATGGTGTCTGATCCTGCCATATGTTTTTCGCCTCAATTAGTTGGTTATTTTCCTCCTCCTCACTTTTGATTTTACACGAACAGTACACTCTTACAAAATTTCTATATCAAAGGATTTTTTAAAAAGAGGGTCTAGAAGTCATTTTAATACACGTGAACTTTCTTGAAACAGACAGGGGCAACAATGGCATAGCCACTATAAATTGGTGATATAGTACTTTGCTCACGGAGCTGTTTGACCCAGTTTTCTCAAGAACAAACAATAATTCAAACAAACATGCCCAAATTGAAAATGCAGAATGATGAACACTGCACCGATAGAAAGCATGTAAGCAATAGCTCAGGGATATGGTTATCATGGGCATTTCTTTAATATCAAACTCAGTTTCTCCCCCTAGATACTGGACTGTACTTTGAACAGAACCTCCCCTGACTCTCAAGCTGCCATTCCTTTCTGCAAATGAGACAGCTTTCTCAACTTAACAACACTAGCTTGTAGCCAGCACACACAACATTGGGACTGTGATAGAGTGGACTGATGTTGCACAACAGTCTGTTTTATGGACCTCTGATGTACTGGAAGCATCTCAGTCTGCACTGATAAGTGAAAATGACGAAACCACTAATTTTTCCCAGTCAAGTATATATTTTTTTCAGAGGATGGAGGCATCGCTGGCAATTAACTATCCTGACTGTCCGTGAACTGAGTGGCTTGCTCGACCATTTCAGAGGACAGTTAAGTGTCTGGAGTCACATGCAGGCCAGAGCTGGTAAGAACAGCACATTTCCACAGATGGGTTTTAACGATTATGGTATTATTACTTTCAATTCCAGATTTTTATTAATTAATTGCATTTATTAATTATTTAAAATTAAATTCACCAGCTGCCATGGTGGCATTGTGTCAACCTGGCCCCCTGAATTACTAGTCCAGTGACATTACATCACGCCACTGTCTCCTCTAGAATGGGCAGCAATCGAATGCTATTCTTAAGCATGCAAAACCGGCAATCCTTTCTCCAATTTCCCCTTCCATGCAAATAAAGCAGATGCACAGCAAAACCGAATCTGCTTATGGCATTACTCCAGAAGGAAGAACTTGTACCTGTTAAGGCAGGCAGGCTGACCTCATATGCTTCATAGTCAATTAAATACTTTTGGCATGCAGTCAGAATGCAATGTAGGAAACAGAGCAGCTATCTCAAACAGCAGAGAGATCAGAATCAGATAACAATACTCCAGCAATGTCGATAAGAGATAAATATTGGTCACTTCAAGTGGCAGCACAGATTCCTGTACCTCTTCCTGAGAGGGAATAATCCCTGTTTAAGCTGAAAAACAGCACCTCCAATAGTACAGAACAGGCATCAGCTGAGGCTTTCTACTCTATTCCTTGAAATGGAACTTGGGACAAACAAACAACCTCTGACTCAGGAGGTGAAAGTACTATCACTGAGCCACATCTGATACCCATATGGTTTATTGTGGTGCATGTTGGAGATCCAATTTGCTCTGCCACCATGATGCCTTGAAAACTGCTTCAAATTCCTGTGTACAAAATAGGTTGAAAATAATTTTGGAAACTGACTTTCAATGGAGATTGATGCTTCCGTAGCTTCAATTTTAAGCCAATTTCGGAGTCACTGAGGACAAGAATGGCCAAATTATGGAACTGCAAAACCCCTCTGCTGCATATTGCCCTGCTGCTTTGACTATACTTAGTCTGGCAGCAGATAATTGCTGATTCTAATGCTGTTCCACAAGAGACAAGTTCTAAGCAGAATTAGTGGCACTTTCACTGACTGAAAATTTGGTTTCAAGCAAATTCAAAAATAGCGATGACAGTCTCAGTGATGGGTGGGTTTTAACTTTGGATAAACTGCATTGGATTATGAATCACATGGAAATGCAAAATAAGAATCACAATACACTGCACAATATATTGCAACAACAAATCTAATAACAGTGTGGCGGCATGGCTGAAGAGCCAAACTACAAAAAAAGGTTGTTTTCACACACTAGGTAGAATCATACAAAACCTAATTTACAGCAGTATTTTCTATTTTTCATATGCATATGTTTACTAGAATTAAAGAGCTCTATTAAAACTGTACTTAAGTCTTAGCTTTTGTCATTTTTAATGGGAAGAGTGCTGCTGCTTTTTTGGTTCAAGTGGAAGAGGTGTACCCACTGACAAACAAAAATAGAGACAGATATCCACCCCTGCAAACCTACAGAGGTAACAATCAACTCTGCTCTATGGAGAAAAGCAAGTACTTTCTAACATACATTAGTTTAGGTCTCTTGGCCTTTAAGGACAAATTAAGAGACCCTAGACTTTCATTTTTAAGAAAAGTGCTCCTTCCTTGCTCCTCAGACAGCCACTATTTGCAGTTATCTTTGTCAGTGCTTTGAAACTCTCACAGTCATGCTATGTCTTTTCTTCACGACAATCCTCATACCACTTTTCATTGGCCCCATATCATGTTTTTTTAGTCTGCTTTTCTATTTTGTCATGTTCTTCTTTACTGTTCTTATTCTGTTTCCTTTTCTCCATCATAATTAGTATGTCACCTGTCACGAACTCATGATGTTTCCTCCTTTTTTTTTAGGGATTGTGTCAGTTACTGTGTGTTTCATGCTCTGTTTCAACCTTCCCCAATGCCTTGCTATTCTTTCTTTCCTCCTCGCCATGAATTTGATCTGTCACTTCTTGAAGTGAAGCTTCATACTTGCTAGTAACCTCCACTGCAAAATTTATCACATCTTCCCCTCTGTCCACCCAGGTTGGCTTGATCTTTCATGAGATGTTTTGGAAATTTCAGCTCAATTTGGCTTTCTACGTTGCAGGCCTAGGAGACTACATATATATGAACAGACAAATTAGAAGCAGGAGTAGGCCATTTGGCCCCTTCAGTATACTCTATCATTCAATATCATGGCTGATCTGATTGCAGCCTGAGCCCCACATTCTGCCAATCTTATCAATAAGCATTTAAAATGTGGACATATAGAAGGATGTTCCGCATACCCTACACAGACAGAAACTCCAATGAAGAAATGCTGAAAATGGCTGGAGAGGAAATTAGTGCATAACATCAAAGAGAGAACAAGACATTATTTTGGACACATTGGGGCAGACATAATTATTGGAAAGAGAGATTGATGCAAACACGAGAGGAGGAAGCAGATGATAAATGTGTGATGATATAATGGGCTGGGAACAGCTGATCTATGTGTAAGTACAGGACAGTTAGAGATGGAGATCCATGTCAGTTAATCTTCTGGGAAGAGGGTGATACCAATTAATAAACAATTGAGAGATCCAGTCGAGAGGACAGGTCAATAATTCAGAGAAACCGGTGCATCCCTCAAAAAGATGACCTTTACTCAGCCCATTGTTTTGTGTACAATAAGCTAATTATGTTTCGATATAGAAAGATAACCACAAACTCCAGTAGGCATAAAGGAACAAACTTCTACTCACAGAAACAGGGTAATGAACATCATTAATATTATAACTAAAAATAAGGAAACACAAGGCACAGTGATAATGAGCATGTGAAGTCAGTGACAATCCCTATCCACCTGTCCTCACAAGTACTCAGCAAATCCTCTGGAAACAAGAAAACAAATGGATTCTCAGTCATCCTGAAGTAAATATTAGGTTATTTAACCTGTAATCCAGGGAGTTTAGTATCTCTTGCCCATTAGGGTCACTTCTTAAGGGATTTTCAGAAGTATAAATTTTATGCTGCAGATATTATTGATCATGAAATACTGGTCAGGTTTGAGAGGGAAAAACAGAAATGTTCATACAAAGCCCATCAACTTCAACCATTTTTAAACTGTCATTTCTCACAACATTACTTGTCATAATTCATCATCTCCAACTCTGCCTCAGTTCATTTACTGCTGAACCCCTCAAGCTTTTTTCTGTTTGAGTTGACTATTCTAACATATGACTGGCCAGCCTATCTTGCACCCTCCATTAACCTGAGCCAAGTCAAAAATTCCACTGCTTTAGTCCAAACTTGCATTGAATTCAATTTGCCCATCACTCTTGTGCTTGTCAATCTACACTGGCTTACAGTTTAGCAACAGCTCGCTGCAAAAAATCTCTTTCCAAATCCCTCCATGGCCTCGGCCCACCCAAACTGTGTAACAACTTCCAGGTCTACAATCCAGGCCTTTTGTGCATCTCCTCATTGCTCCACCATTGGTCATTGTGCCTTCAGCTACCTGGGCCCCAAACTCGGGAATTCCCTTCCTAAATCTCTCTACTCCTCTTCTCCTTTAAGATGTTTTTTAAGATGTAAGATCATGATTCTACTCATTGTGAGCATCTGCAACAATAGTTTACAGGGCCAAAACTATTGTTGCAGATGCTCACAATGAGTAGAATCATGATCTATTGCATGTCGAAGGAATTCTGATAGATCCGTGGTGCAAATACGCATTTTAGTTCTTTGCTTTCTTTATGGGATGTGGGTGTCACTGGCTAGGCCACCATTTATTGCCCATCCCTACCGCCCTTTAGAAGGTGGTGATGAAAACTCTTCTTTAATGCCTATAGTCCATATTAGTCCAGTGCTGTTAAGGAGAGAGTTCCAGATTTTGATCCGGTGACAGTGAAAGAACGGTGGTATATTCCCAAGTAAGATGGCATGTGGCTTGGAGCGGCATTTTCAGGTGGTGGTGTTCTTATTTGTCGGCTGTTCATGTCCTTCTAGATGTTAGCGGTCATGGGTTTGGAAGAGCTGCGGTGTCGGAGGTGTTGCCTTTCAGGTGAGACGTTAAACCATGTCCTGTCTGCCAATTCAGGTGAATGTAAAAGATTATTTGGCAATATTCGAAGTTTAGAAGAGTTCTCCTGGTGTCCTCGATAATACTTACCTCTTTGCCAAGATTACTTACTAAACTTTAACTAAATTTAAGTTATTATGGGATATGGAGCAATAAAAATGGAGACCGTTCAGCCTTCATACTGGCACAATGTCGTTATCCAGAAATCCAGGCCTGCAGCTGTGCGAATAAGCAAACAACTCTACCGCTTGGCAGCTCCAAATATGTATATTGTATTAATTCACCTCCAGCTAGATCTTCAACTCATCAAAGTCAGACTTAACTTACTAGTAGCATTCTTGCACCCGAGTCAGAAAGTTGTGTTCAAGTCCTACTCCGGGAACATCAGCACACAATCCTGGCTGATGCTTCAGTGCAGTGCTGAGGGAGAGCTGCAGTGTCGGAGGTGTTGCCTTTCAGGTGAGATGTTAAACCATGTCCTGTCTGCCAATTCAGGTGAATGTAAAAGATTATTTGGCAATATTCGAAGTTTAGAAGAGTTCTCCTGGTGTCCTGGATAATACTTACCTCTTTGCCAAGATTACTTACTAAACTTTAAGAGGTGACTTAATAGAAGCATACAAGATGATCAGAGGATTAGATAGGATGGACAGTGAGAGTCTTTTTCCTCGGATGGTGATGGCTAGCACGTGAGGACATAGCTTTAGATTGAGGGGTGATAGATATAGGACAGATGTCAGACAGATGTAAGGGCATGGAATGCCCTGCCTGCAACAGTAGTGGACTCGCCAACATTAAGGGCACTTAAATGGTCATTGGATAAACATACGGATGATATTGGAATAGTGTAGGTTAAATGGGCTTTAGATTGGTTTCACAGGTCGGTGAAACATCGAGGGCCGAAGGGCCTGTACTGCGCTGTAATGTTCTATGTTCTATACAGATTTGAGATTCATAGAATTTCAAATAATTCATATTTCCTTCCATAATTGAACCTTTTCCATTTTAAAACTCAAATTAATACTTTTTCATTCTCTATCAAATCTTAAATACAAGGAACATCTCTTTCTTCAGGCTACTTAATAGATAACTTTGCCCAAGTTCCATTAATTTGGGAGAAAATAACTCATTTTATTTAAATTGAACTGGGTGTGTGTTCTGGCTGCAGTAGTCTTTTGCAGCCAGATGCTTTAAGATCACTGTGTCAACCATTTGTGCAGCTCAAGAAATAGCATGAGAAGGTAAAATGGTGATTCTATTAACAAAAGCAAATATGGTTTTCATGGAGAAAAACAAACTAGTTCCAAATCAAGGCAAACTACTGACAGCAAAAAAGATAGACATTCAAGATAAAAATGAACTCTCACCACATATTGTAATTCAGATAGAAAGATAATTTGTCAAAAAATGCCTAGTTGCTTAGTCAACATCCGTTGAAAACAACCTATTTCAGCAGGATGATTCAAAATATGCACTTCATATACAATACTAAAATACAACTATATTACATAAGCCTTCCTAAAATCTTTTGTATTGCAACTGTTGAAATGTCGCATATAATGAGTCTTTAGATAGAAATCCCTTCCCGTAGGAGCTCATTACTTATACTCCTAAGGTGAAGAGCAAGACATGTATGGATGTCTTATAGCCTAAACTATCAATTCATATCAATGTTCTCTGAAGACTGTCTGTAACATTACAAGTTTAGCCAAAAATGACTATTGATGCAGCACGGTGTGTCAGTGGTTAGCACTGCTGCTGCCCAGTGCCAGGGACCCGGGTTCAATTCTGTTCTGGGTAACTGTCTGTGTGGAGTTTGCATTCTCACCATGTCTGCGTGGGTTTCTTCCGGGTGCTCCAGTTTCCTCCCACAGCCCAAAGATGTGCAGGTTAAGTGGATTGGCCATGCTAAATTATCCCTTAATATCCCAAAGATGGGATGTGTAAGTTAGAGGGATTAGCAGGTAAATACATTGGGCTCCAGGGATCGGGTCTAGGTGGGATGTTCTGTCAGAGTCGGTTCGGACTTGATGGGTCGAATGGTCTTCTTCTGCACTGTAGGGATTCTATGAACTGTTATTTTCATTTCAGTAAAAGGTTGTGTTACATCATACACAATCATAAAACAAAATCAATTAAATAATCATTACTTACCCAGTCCTAATAGATCGATGTTGGATGGCGCTATCTTCTGAGGGCTCATTCTGGTGTCCAATTGATCTTTCTTCTGTCGTTAAAAGCAAATAGGATTTAATAAAAGCTTATTAAAATTATCGTAAAGAATTGTTACATTCAGGTTAACATTTGGACCCATTGAAAGATCATATTCTTTCATTCTGGTCTTTTTATATCCACATGCAATCCTCTCTTTTCCCACTACAACACATTATTTTCAACAGTTTCCTGACTAACAGGGCCGCAAGTGCCAGAGTTTTCTTTCTCAGTCAGAAGAGCGAATCTACAGCATACTATCAAGGTGCACACTATATTGATACAATAAAGTTACATTTGTACAACACCTCTAACTGGGGGAAAAAAAATTCCAAAAGTGCTTTGAAGGATGTAACAATAGACTCGTGAGTACAACAGGGAAAGTTTGCAGATATAAGCAAAATTGTGCAGAAGTATGGAGTGCCTACATCTAACCGACAGTACCTTTGATCATCCCTAAAAGGAAGAGACAAAGTGGGGTGAAGTGATTTGAAGAGGGAGTTCCAAAAGATGAAAGCTCTACCACTAGCTTGGAACTGAAAAGGTCAGTTAGAGGAATAAAAGGCTTGAAATGTGTATGATGGTTGACAAAGTCACAGAATTAAGTTGAGCAAAGTGACAAAACAAATCTGTAAATTAGGTTAAAGATTTGAAAATGAATCTTCTGGGGAACAGGCAATTAATTACCTTGACAAGGATTGGAGTAACAGGCAAACATCACATTATTAGCGTAGGATAGGATAGGAGTAATGAAACTTTGGATCATTTGGAATTTATGGTGGATGGTGGACAAATCAATAAGTCCAGTGATTGGAATATATGGTTGTGACTGTGGCGGATTTGTGGAAATGGACAGAGATGTCGCAGTGACCAAAGCAGAAACATAGAAAATAAGAGCAGGAATAGGCCATTTGGCCCTTCGATTATCTTGTTGGCTGGCCACAAGCTCTTTATTGCGAAGATTGCTAAACTCATCATAGAACTGTATTATCCTTTTATGTTTTAAACCACACATTTACAATGAAATAAGTTGCAACCATATTTATACCAGTGATGTTCTTGGAAGATGAACAATGAACTTTGAACTGTTATTGCAATGCAATTCCCCATACAAATATTAATGGAAAAACAGAAGCACTTGAATCTCAAACAAGATTTTCACATCTGAGAAGAATCATTAGAAATCGCAATGAAATTCTGCACACACTCAATTTTAAAAAGGAAAGTGGTCAGTGTTTCATTCATAAACCAACCCTTTGTCTAGACTACAAATCTATGCATTGCTTTGAAGGGAAAATACAGACAAGATGCATTAAGGCATCCCAATTTTGGCAATAAACAACAGTAATATGATGGCAGCATGTAAGCTACTTTGGTACGGAACAGCACACAGAGTATCAGAACAATGGATCTTACAGATTCGCACATGAGGATGACTTGACAGAATTCATGCATTGCACAAAGCCAAATTTGGGTGTTTCTTTTCCTTCCAGGAGCACAGTTTGCTAATATAAATGGGTGACACGGTAGCACAGTGGTTAGCACTGCTGCCTCACAGCGTCAGGGACCCGGGTTCGATTCCTGACTTGGGTGTCTGTGTGGAGTTTGCACATTCTCTCAGTGTCTGTGTGGGTTTCCTCCGGGTGCTCCGGTTTCCTCCCCAAGATGTGCAGGTTAGGTGGATTGGCCATGTTAAACTGTCCTTTAGTGTCGAGGGACTAGTTAGGGAAATGCATGGGGTTATGGGGATAGGACCAGAGTGGGATTGTGGTCAGTGCAGACTCGATGGCCGAATGGCCTTCTTCTGCACTGTAGGATTTTATAGATTCTATAAATGGCTTGATGTGAAATAACACCCCTGTTCAAACAAAAAGGGAGAGGGAGAAAGAAGCTATCTAATTTTACATCAGTAATGGGAAACATCTCAAGACAATAAGCTGCAACAAAAGTAACTGTCACTTGTAAGCGTTAATCGACAATAACCAACATGGATTTATTAAAGGAAAATTGTGTCTTGCAAACTCAATTTGAATCCTTTGATGACATAACAAAAGACAATAGAAGGTACTGCAGTTGATGTTGTGTATACATATGAACTTTCAGAAAGCATTTGATAAAGTTATTGTAGATTAATTTCTTCCAAGTGACAGTTAATTTTGTCTCCAGATGTTTGCCCACCACTGAAGACTGAAGAGTTTGTAATGATCTAGTTCCCCCTCCCAACCCCCTCACTTTATTGAGCAATGGGTGTTCTTTCAAATCAAAAGTATTGTAATAGCAACTGTACTCCTGGGAAGAAAACAATCCACCAATTTTATGAAATTGTGCAATGCCGAATTCTGGCACAACATCCCGGTGTGCAAATCTGTCCACATAATAAACATGTTACCGAGGTTGAAACCCATGAGATTAAAGAGACAGTGGTAGCATGAATACAAAAATCGATCAAGAAAGAAAGCGAGCAGTGAAGAACAGTTATTTGTCAGACCGGAGGCAAGTATACAGTTATATGCCCCAGGGATCAATATTACAACCACTGCTCTTTTTGATATATATTAAATAATCTGGACTTAGCTATAAGGAAGAATCATTTCAAAGTTTGTCGATGACAACACTGCGCAATGTCATAAATAAGCAGTGAGGAGGATATTGGCAGACTTCAGGGAGGCATTGGCAGAAGGTAGAACACGCGGCAGTAAAATTTACCAGGGACAAGTGGTGCATTTTAGAACGAACATAACAGAAGAAATAGGAGCACGAATTGGCCATTTGGACCCTCCAGACGGCTCCATCTTTCAACAAGATCGCAAGTGGCCTCAACACCACTTTCCTGCCTGCTCCCTCGATTTTCCTTTAGTTCAATACACTCAATGACTTGGCCTCCACTGCTATTTGGGGTACAGAATTAAAAAATTTGTGACTCACAGAAAAAAATTCCTCATATCCCACTATTTAAAAGAGGGAGAGAAAATACTGACAATTACAAACCTGTTGGTTTCACATCAGTAAGAGGGAAAAGAGGAAAAATGTTACAAAGAATCTGATAACTGGACACTTGGAAAATAATGATAATATTGGGCAACGAAGTTATGCAAGGGAAATCATGTTTGACAAACCTGTTGGAGAGTTTTTTTTAGGATGTTATTTGTAGCTTAGATAATGAAAAATCAGTGGATGTGTTGTATTTGAATTTTCAGAAAGCTTTTGATAATGTTCCACACAAGGGGTTAATAAACAAAATTAGAGCACATAGGATTGCGGGCAAAATACAACTTTGGATTGAGAATTGGTTAACAAACAGAAACGGAGTAAAATAAACGGGTGAAATGTTACTATAGTAGGGTACCGCAGTGAAATGTTACTATAGTAGGGTACTGCAGGGATCATTGCTTGGGTCATAACTATTCACAATCTATATAAATGATCTGGATGTGGGGACCAAATGTAAGATTTCCAAATTCGCTGATGATGCAAAACTAGGTAAGAATGTAAGGAGGATGCAAGGAGGCTCCAAGGGGGTTTAGACAGGCTACTTGAGTTGGCAAGAACATGGCAGATGGAATTCAACACGAATAAGTGTGAGGTTATCCACTTGGTAGAACAAACAGAAAAGCAGAGCATTTCTTAAATGGAAAGTGTTTGGGAAACGATGAGATCCAAAAAGAGACCTGGATGCCCTTGTTCTTGAGTCACAAAGCTACCAGGTAGATTCAGTAATCAATTTGGAAGGCAAAGGGTATGTGGCCTGCATCGCAAGGAGATGCGAGTACAGGAGCAAAGATGTCTTGCTGCAGTTGTGTAGAGCTTTGCTGACACCACACCTGGAGCATTGTATACAGTTTTGATCCCCTTTAGGAAGGATGTACTTGTCAGAAGCTAATTCCTGGGATGGCAAAATTGCCTTATGAGGAGAGATTGAGAAAACTGGGTCCGTTTACTGTGGAGTTTAGGAGAATGAGAGGTGATTCTCATTCACACTTTCAAAATCCTGACAGGGCTCGAAAGGGGGCAGGCCATTTAGGACTGAGATTAGGGGAAATTCCTTCACTAAGTGAGTGATGAATTCTCTACCCCGAGGGCTGTGGAAAATCAGTCATTGACCATGTTCAAGACAGAAATCAATAGATTTCTGGATAATGACCTCAAGGGATATGATGATTGTAAGAAAAATGGCACAAGAGGTAGGTAGATGATCAGCCACCATCTGTCTTAATGGCAGAGTAAACTCGAAGAAGGGCCTGCTCCCATTTTCTATATCCCTATCACTCACCTTATTCTGAAACTATATCCCCTTGTTCTAGATTTCCCCACAAGGGGGACCTGAAAAGAGGCAGTACAGGCTAAATGGTAGTTTTAAACAGGATACACAAAGAGAGAGGCCTGAAGTTTATGTCTTGAAGGTGGCAAGACAAGTTTAGAAGACTATTTAAACAGTATATACAATCCACAACTTTAAAGAGTAAGGGTGCAAAAAACAAAACACAGAAATAATGCTAATCTTTCATGATTTATTAGTTGAGCCACAGCTAAAGAAATACTATGGACAGCTTTAAGCATCACACTTCAGGAAGGATGATGAGGGTACATATGAGATTGATTGGGCTGTGGGGGAAATATATACCAAGGTACATGGGGGTTTAATAATAGACAAATTACCAAAAAAATAGGCAGCTAAAGAACAGCCATCCTACTTGTCGAGAACAAAACAAAGAAAGAGGTATATGGGCTTTAAAGAGATCCTGGTGCAGGAACTAAAAGCCAAGATACAGGAGGTCAGATTTTATAGGAAGGTGAAAGCGAAAATAAAATCAGCCCATGAAAACTAAGTGGTCAGTGTAGTTTATTTCCAACTGTCACTTGGTTCCTTTGCTATCTCCAAAATAAAGCTGCATAGCGATTGATAAGTGCCTTCTTCTCACCAAATATTTCAGTACACCTTTGCAGAAGATGGAGAAGCATATGCAAATGATGTCAAACTCAGATCATGGGAGATCTCATTAACATGTGGGATAGGAGGAGTAGCATGCCATGCATTTCCAAGTCAGTTACAGTTCAACATCAATGCTGATCTTCGACATCAACAGCACTTTCCTCCATTCCTTTAGTATCCAGCAATCTATTTGATCTTGGTCATGAAGATTCAATGAATGTGTATCCACAGCCTTCTGGGGGTACAGGATTCCAAAGATGCACAAACCTTGAAGAAGAATTTTCTCCTCTCCTCTTTCTAAAAGAATCTCAAGACCGAGAATCACCCTCGCAGCATCTATCCTACCAGGTCCCTTAACAATTTTTAATGCTTCAATGAGATCAACCCTCATTCTTTTAAGCTCCAGAAAACAGATAGAGTTGACTCAAGTTTTCCTCATTGGAAGACTCTTGCATCCCAGAAATCAATCGAGTGAATCTTTATTGCACCCACTCTCAGACAAGTTCATCTTTCCTTAGGCTGGGACACCAAAACTGTGCACCATACTCCAGGAGTGATCACACCTAAGCCAACACCTGTGAAATAAACTGTAATGTGACATTTGCCGTTCTAATTGCTTGCGGCACTTGAGTGTTTCCTGCCTGTTCTCCATAACCCTTCAACCCATAACTAATTAAAAATCTGTCCATTTCCTCAAATTTACTTAATGTCCCCAGCATCTACTGCAACCTGGGGCAGTGAATTCCACAGATTCACAACTCTGGGAAAAGCAATTTCTCCTCATCTATTTTAAATCTGCTACTTCCCTTTCCTAAAACTATGACCTCTTTTTCTAGATTGCCCCACAAGAGGAAACATACTCTCTACTATTTTGTCCTTCTCCTTTATCATATTCGATACCTTCGAAACTCAGGCCTAAACTGCTTAATTCCTCAATCTCTGGTGTCATTCTGGTGAATTTGGTGGGGGGGGGGGGGGGGGGGGCGCACAAAACTATACACAATACTCCCAAGTGTGGTCTCATTAATGCCTTGTGCGTTTGCAGCAACTCTATTCCATAGACTGCCTTTACTGCAAAGGAGATTTACCAGGATGCTGCCTGGTTTGGAGGGTAGGTCTTATGAGGAAAGGTTGAGGGAACTAGGGCTGTTCTCTTTGGAGCGGGAGGAGGTTGAGGGGAGACTTAATAGAGGTTTATAAAATGATAGAAACATAGAAAAACTACAGCACAAACCAGGTCCTTCGGCCCCACAAGTTGTGCCGAACACATCCCTACCTTTTAGGCCTACCTATAACCCTCCATCCTATTAAGTCCCATGTACTCATCCAGGAGTCTCTTAAAAGACCCTATTGAGTTTGCCTCCACCACCACTGACGGCAGCCGATTCCACTCGCCCACCACCCTGTGTGAAAAACTTCCCCCTAACATTTCCCCTGTACCTACCCCCCAGCACCTTAAACCTGTGTCCTCTTGTAGCAGCCATTTCCACCCTGGGAAAAAGCCTCTGAGAGTCCACCCGATCTATGCCTCTCAATATCTTGTATACCTCCATTAGGTCTCCTCTCATCCTACGTCTCTCCAAGGAGAAAAGACCGAGCTCCCTCAGCCTATCCTCATAAGGCATGCCACTCAAACCAGGCAACACCCTTGTAAATCTCCTCTGCACCCTTTCAATCTTTTCCACATCCTTCCTGTAATGAGGCGACCAGAACCGAGCAAGTGGGGTCTGATGAGGGTCTTATATAGCTGCATCATTATCCCCGGACTCCTAAACTCAATCCCTCGATTGATAAAGGCCAGCACACCAGACGCCTTCTTAACCACCTCCTCCACCTGCTGTGCTGGGGCCGATTTTAGAGTCCTATGGGGATAGATAGAGTGAACGTTCAAAGACTATTTCCTCGGGTGGATGGAGCTATTACAAGGGGGCATAACTATAGGGCTCATGGTGGGAGATATAGGAAGGATATCAGAGGTAGGTTCTTTATGCAGAGAGTGGTTGGGGTGCGGAATGGACTGCCTGCAGTGATAGTGGAGTCAGACACTTTAGGAACATTTAAGCGGTTATTGGATAGGCACATGGAGCACACCAGGATGATAGGGAGTGGGATAACTTGATCTGGGTCTCAGATAAAGCTCGGCACAACATCGTGGGCCGAAGGGCCTGTTCTGTGCTGTACTGTTCTATGTTCTATTAGCAACGAATGCCAAAACTCCATTTGTTTTCCTTATTATCTGTTGTATCTGCTTACTAGTTTCTGCAATTCATTATTGAAATCACTAAAAGCTACTGAAGAGGTACAAAACAAAATTGGAAATACCAATGCAGAGGAGAGCATTAGGCACATTCCTAATTAGCTTTTAAAAGTGGACTATAAAATAATGCTGAGAAACTGGTAACTTGTGAGCCAGTAACCAGCATTTGGATTTCAACATATTCATTAACAGTGAACAATATATAGGCAACCAGTTATTTACTTATTTTCAAGGGTTTATTCTAATAAAAGCTCAGCAGACACCACAATTATTTTTCACAATGCTAGAATTGTGCCTACCTTGGACAAATGTGCTTTCCAGGATAAATCGCTGAAAAGGATTACTGAAGCAGTATGGCAGTTATTTAATAACGTGGGAAAAATCTGGCTATATATACATCATTAACACTTTCTGTCCATGTTAAACTCACTTCATTAACACAAATGCCAAAAATGGCACCAACTATCAGCAGGTATCTGAACTCTGCTACTGAAATAACAGTAAAGTTTATTTAGTCACAAGTAAGGCTTACATTAACAGTGCAATGAAGTTACTGTGAAATTCCCCTAGTCGCCACAGTTCGAGTCAATGCACCTAACCAGTGTGTCTTTCAGAATGTGGGAGGAAACCAGCCTACCTGGAGTAAACTCACGCAGACCCGGGGAGAACGTGCAAACTCCACACAGTGACCGAAGCCGGGAATCGAACCCGGGTCCCTGGCACTGTGAAACACAGTGTTAACCACCTGTGCTACTGTGCCTCCCCATTGTGCAAGTTTTATTACAATTAGAACATGAGAATCAGGAGTAGGTGTAGGCCATTCAGCCCTTTGAGCCTGCTCCACCATTCATGGTGGATTATGGCTAATCTACCATGGCAACACCTTCTCACACTATCCCAATACTCCTCAATTCCCTTAATATCCAAGTAAATCAAGCACTGTTTCGAATATATTCAATGACTGAGCACGACAGCCTTCTAGGATAGAGAATTCCAAATAACACAGAGTGAAGAAATGTTTCCTCTTCTCAGTCTTAAATGATCAACCCATTATTCTGAGATTATAATCCCCTAGTTCTAGATTCCTCACACAGAGGGAGAATCTTCCCACTGTCTAAACTGTCCAGCTCTAAGAATTTTCTATATTCCAATGAGCCCACCTCTTATTCTTGTGAACTCTCCAGAATTCAGGCCTCGTCCACTCAAATTCTCCTCAAGGATAATCCAGTCTAGTGAGCCCTCACTGCATTCCTTCCAAGTATATTCTACCTTAAGTTAGCAAACCAAAACCGCACACAGTACTCAAATGTAGGTATGTAGGAAACTGCTTCACATTTATATTACAATCGTTTTGTAATAAAGTCCAATTTTATTGGGGTCAGTTTAGCTCAGTTGGCTGGACAGCTGGTTAGTAATGCAGAACAATGCCAACAGTGAAGGTTCAATTCCCATACTGGCTGGGGCTATTCATAAAAGCCCACTTGAGGTGTGGCGATCCTCAGGTTAAATCAGCCTTTGGTCACCTGGCCTATGATGCCTTTTTAAAGGCCAACATATGTGCGCTTTTGGAATTATGTGCTGTGTCTGCTTTACTGATCAAGGTGGTCAAGAAGGCAAATGGGATGTTGGCCTATATCGCAAGGGGGATAGAATATAAAAGCAGAGATGTCTTGCTGCATCTGTACAGGGCATTGGTGAGGCCGCAGCTGGAATACTGTGTGCAGTGTTGGTCCCCTTATTTGCGGAAGGATATATTGGCCTTGGAGGGAGTGCAGAGAAGGTTCACCCGGTTGATACTAGAGATGAGGGGTGTTGATTATGAGAGACTGAGCAGATTGGGTTTGTACTCGTTGGAATTTAGAAGGCTGAGGGGGGATCTTACAGAGACCTATAAGATAATGAAGGGGCTGGATAGGGTAGAGATGGAGAGATTCTTTCCACTTAGAAAGGAAACTAGAACTAGAGGGCACAGCCTCAAAATAAAGGGGGGTCAGTTTAGGACAGAGTTGAGGAGGAACTTCTTCTCTCAGAGGGTGGTGAATCTCTGGAATTCTCTGCCCACTGAAGTGGTGGAGGCTACCTCGTTGAATATGTTTAAATCACGGATAGATGGATTCCTGATCGGTAACGGAATTAGGGGTTATAGGGATCAGGTGGGTAAGTGGAACTGATCCACTTCAGATCAGCCATGATCTTATTGAATGTCGGGGCAGGCTCGAGGGGCTAGATGGCCTACTCCTGCTCCTATTTCTTATGTTCTTATGTACTTTCAGTGATTCGTCTTCAAGGACACCTAGGTCTTTCTAAATACCAACATTTCCCAGTCTCTCCCATTTAACAAAAATCTACTTTTTCTATTTTCCCTTCAAGGTGCATAGTTTCATACTTCACCACGTTATATCCCATCATACTTCCTGCACACTCATTTGCCCTGTTTATATCCCTCTGCCTATCTCTCCAGCATCAGTAAACTTGGAAATATTACACTCAATTCCCACATCTGGGAACATTATAAACAAGCACTGATCTTTCAGCACCACATTACTTATCACCAAGAGGCCCTAAGGAGGTCCATTTAGTCAGTTCTATTTTCTGCCCTTTTTCTAATACTCAATCCATGCTAATATATTACTCCAATCCATTGAGCCCTAATTTTGTATTATAACCTTGTGTTTGACACTTTATCAAACGCCCTTCGAAAATCCAAATACACTACATCGAATGTTGCCCCCTTACGCTATTCTACTATTTACATCCCAAAATAATCTACCAGATTGGCAAACATGACTGTCATTTCATAGATCCATGTTGACTTAGCATAATCATGTTACCTCACCCGTAATAATAGATCCCAGCATTGTCTCTACTACAATAAATTAGGCTAATAGCCTGTTGTTCCCAGTTTTCTTTTTCCCACCTTTCTTGAATAGTTATTTGCTGCATTTATTAGTTTCAATCCATGGAATCTAGGGAATTCTGGAAAACCTAAATTATTACATCCACTATCTTTTATTTTAAAACCTTAGAATGTCGATCACCAGATTAAAAGAATTTGTTGACCTTTAAACCTATTAAATCAAATAAAAGTGCAATTTTGGTCTACTTACTAAGGAAGGATATAAATGCATTGGAGGCAGCTCAGAGGATGTTTACTAGATAAGTATCTGGCAAGAATGAGTGGTCTTATGAGGAAAGGTTGGACAGCTTGGGCTCATTTCCACCAGTTTAGAAGAGTGAGGGGTGACATGATTGAAGTGTACAAGATCATAAACGGTATTGACAAGGTGGATGTGGACAGGACTTTTTCCTCCTGTGGGCAAGTCCAGAACTAAGGGGCACAGTTTTAAAATTAGGGGTCACCCTTTTAGAGATGAGATTTTTTTTTTGAGGGTTGTGTGACTCTTGAGCACCCTTCCTCAGAAGACAGTGGAGGAGGGGGGGTCACTGGATATTTTAAGGCAGAGTTAGATAGATTTTGGTTAGACAAGGGAATCAAATGTTAATGGGGGTCGATGAGTGGTATTTGAAGGATAGAAAGATCAACCATGATCTTATTGAATGGTGAAGCAGACTCGAGAAACCAAATGGCCCACTCCTGATCCTATTTTGTATGTTTGTAATGCCGAAATCGCCAACATCAAACAGGCGTGTTTGAGTGAGAAAAATATAACAAAATAATTAATGCTTTGTGGGGGGAGATAGGGCCTGTATCATACCTTTTTGCAAACAACTTCTGAGAGATTCACTTGATTTCTATATTAATTGCATTATATTTTATATGTAAAACTAGTTTATGTTGACATTAAAATACTGAATATGGCCATTTCAATAGGCATCTGGTCATCAGAAAATGGATAACATAAGATAACAATCTATACAAGGTTTACTCAAAATCAAAATGTCTATTTTAATAAGCACATACAATAGCTCATTATTAAAAGGGAAAGGAGTCAGAGGACAAGGAAAGTGAAACAAAGTAAAAACAGAGAAAGCAAGAGAAAGCGCTGAGAATAAGGCACACAGTATTTGGTACAGTCCCCAAGACTTATAGTGGGTGCATTGGTGTGAAGGCAACTTGCCTGCTACACGTGATCAATAGTATAACAGTATATTCCTTTGATAGTACTTCCTTTTAAACAAATTTGGTTTGCAGAATCTATTAAGTTTATCACCTGATCTTGCATCTTCTGAAATTGTTCAGTCCAGATTTGAGCTCGTTTTGATTTTCCATCCTTTGATTGCTTTTTCTCAGCCCTTGGAATCACTATTAGTATCTTGTCAGATGTTGCGGGCTAGCCAAACTCTCTTTAGAAATATTATTTCTTCTCAACCGCTTAATATCTTTTGACTGAACATTTTTCACTTGCTCATCAAAAGCCAGTAGTCCATTAAGATTACCAGTATGCTACCATTCTCGGTAATGTTACCAGAATGCTCTGCAGATTGGAATACAAATCCCATCAAGTAAGCCGGGGAAATTTAAATCTATTAAATTAAATAAACCTCGAATAAAAAGTTAGTCTGAATAATGGTAATCCAAGAGACTACCGGACCATGGTTGAAAACCCATCAGGTTCACTAATGTCTTTTAGGGAAGGAGGTCTTCTGTCCTTACCTGGTCTGGCCTGCATGTAACTCCAGGGCCTCAGCAATGTGATTAGCCTCTTAACAGCCATTTGAAGTGACCTAGAAAACCACTCTTGTATCAAACCGCTACAGCAAAGTTGAATATTATAATCAAACGGATCAACCGGAATCAACAAAGGCACACCCAAGCGACAATGAAAATTCTCCTTACTGACAAAATTGGTGGAGTTATTCCACATGCTAGTCAAGCCCAACAGTCATACATAATGAATCATAACTCTCAGCCAAAGTCCCAAATTCCTCCATTAACACACATGATTATGTCCTATTCCACTGGCTGGACAGATTCAACAGAAGTGGCAGTGGCACAGTGGTATACAGTCAGGAAGGAATTGAACTGGAGTCAACATTCACTCTGGATTCCATGAAGACTCATGGCAACAGGTCAGACATGGGAAATGAAATCTCCTGCTGATTACCACATACCAAACACCCTTGGTTGATGAATCAGTATGTTGAAAATTTCTTGGAAGAAACACCAAGGGTAACAAGGCCACGGATAGGGGGCTTCAATGTTCATGACAAAAAGTGGTTCGGTAGCACCACTATTGACCAAATTGGCCAAGATCTATAGGTGATATCTGCCAGACTGGGACTGCAGCAGGTGGTAAGAGAACTAACACAAGGAAAAAACCTGCATGACTTCATCCTCAACAATCTACCTGTCACAGATGCATCTGTCTGTGATACCATTGGCAGGAGTGAGAAAATGAAGCTGTCTTCATGCTGAGGACACATTCCATCATGCTGTGTAGTACTACCCCCATGTTAAATGGGATAGATACAGAACAGATTTAACAGCTATTAACAAGGCATCCATGAAGTATTGTGGGCCACTAGCTGCAACAGAACTGCATCCATTCACACTCTTTGCCTATATCAGTGTTATTAAGAAGCTCAACACTGTCCAGGGCACAGCAGTTCACTTGTTTTGCACAACCATCCAAATTCCATTATGCAAGACTAAAGAGTCATCCTTAGCAAGACAAAATGCCTTCAAAATTAAGAGACTCGTCCACCAATAAGTTCGAGATCCTCCATTTAATAATTAAATTTCTATGCATTCCATCCCTATTCAGTGTAAAACTCTTTACCTTAAAAACAGCTGCACCCCCCCCCCCACATTATACATGTCCCTGTAAATTTCCCAAATACATCCATACATATCCATGTGTACAGTATGCATAGCAAGTTTCTCGTTTCTTATGGAGTCTCCAAGTCCTCGATTTTATTGTCAAAGCCCTTGAGCATTTCCGTGCAGTGTTTTTAGCTTTCTATCTTGATGCCTCAGGCTACCTGTTGCTTATTTTCAAGTTCTGCCATTACTTCCCCTGTGGTTACATCACTTCAAGTCTTTGTCCCTTCCTTTGTTCTGAAATATCAGGTTCTATTTGCTCCAGTTGCAGCATCATTTTTCCTCTTTCGATCTGTTCTATTTTTCATCCTCCTGTTTGCTATTTTACATGTTCTCCCGCTGCCTTTTCTATCCTTTTTGAACTTAGTTCAAGTAAAGCCCACCTAAACAAAATGCACCTTCATCCAAAATTGGAGCCAATCTCCTTCGAATCTGAAATCTTCCCCTCTACAGCATCTCTCAAGCTACTGAAATATTCAACTCCTTTTCTTCGACACTCTGTATGCAAGAGTGGAAATAATTTAAGAAAACTATCGTGAAAAGTTGGGGTAATCCATTTACACTGCTTCAGGTTCCAAACATTTTATCATCATTCATTCATAGGATATATATGCTCCTGGCAGGACCAACATTTATCCTACTAGGAGTTACCATTATGGAAGTGACGGTGGGTCACCTTTTTTGAACCACTGTGGTGAAAGTGCACCAGCAATGCTGTTGGATAGGAGGAGTTTGACATTGCGATGAAGATACTTAACCAGTTGCATGCTAGCTCAATGAAGACAAGTCACAGCATTCTTTACCCCTGTTTAATTTACTACCTTGAAATAACAACCTCTGATACATTACCACTATTTGAACTGGTGGAATATTAAACAAAGGCGAGACCTTTTTTGCAGGCTAAAACAGTCATTATATTAACAGTTGTTTGGTAGTAAAGAACTTGAGTATTGTTGAAAAATGATATTTTGTCAAAACTTTTCATCTTGCACTCATCAGGACAATCGCAGGAATACCAAAATCAGAAGAACAAATTTATACTGTACGAGAAGTGGGTGCATTTCTTCTCCGTATAAAGTTGCTGTTTCCCCTCATACTGGATGTCTTGCAATTGTCCTGATGAGTGCAAGATGAAAACCTTTGACAAAATGTCTTCTTTCAACAATATTATCGAAAAAGAAACAGACATAAGAATTGGTTGATATCATAGTTGATACAACCCAAATACCAAACGAGTTATCCATTCCAATGTATATACAAGTTTGGAAAATAAAGTTCTGATTATTGGCAATTCAACAGTTTATGTTCAGGCATCCTTCTAGCCTGGAGTTAATTTTAATTGAATCATTTATGGAAAGCAAGTTGCATGGTCACTGAAGCTTTCCTTTGACAGTAGATTGAACTGCAGAAACTGATCAACTTTCTAAATAACACATTTTACAATTATGTTTTTAATACTACCTAATCAGTAGCGGAGGATGCTTCATATCTTTTGTAGATGCGAAGTTAAAGCTTAATATGTTCAAAGATAAAAGTAGCTAATATGCCATTTAGTCCTTGCATCCTATAGCAGCATGTACATGTATGTGCATGATCAAGTTATAACATGAGGAAAGATCTTTTCCAAGATTTTTTTTTTCTAGGCTGCCATTAGTAGTTCAAAATAGCAGCGATTTGTATTTAATTTAAACTTGCACCAGGAATCCACACATTTGAAATAATTCTCATTAACCACATTAAAATTGTTAAACTGAAGTTTCACCGAAAAAAATACACAAAATCAGACATCACTATACCAGAGTAAACCTGCACATTAGGGATTGTAAGGGACATCCATCAGGTTTCCTTTTTTAATTTAAAATTCTAAAACAAACCTGTACATGCAGCAAACTGGCAGAGCCAATATCTTGGGATTGACTGTATCTCATGCAAAAGTCTCGATCTTTGTCCTCACCTGGAATCATGTCTAATTCTGGACCTGTCAGCTGGATGTGTTTGTTTGTTAGACTTCCCAGCTCACTGCCATCCAGGGATTAAGTGAGGGCTGTACTTCGTGATCTGAGATCTGCTATATTAGCAGCCTGCAAAGGGTGAGAAGGCCGTATTTAGGCAGCTCATTGAGCTCGAGAATGCCTTGCTTCTGCTCCACTTTGATGGATTCCGAGATGGCTGATAAGTCCAAAGCACAGTCTGCAGACTTTGCCACATTCAGGGCAGGTGATGCTTGGAGGGTCAGGCAGATGAATTGCTTGGAGGTTTGTGTACCCCTCTGACCTCTTCACTGACCAACTTCACCTCTGCGAGCTGAAGTATCTCAGTGGGTTTGATGTCTTCCCTCCATTTTGGTTGCTCACAAGTCAGGGTTTTCCATGAGTTGGCAGGGATGTTTCCTCTTCTCAGTGATGCTTTGAGGACATCCCTAAAGTGTTTCTGCTGCCCTCCTGGAAATCTCCTGCCCTAATGAAGTTCCAAGTGGAGCAGCTGTTTTGGGAGTCTGGCATCAGACATGCAAGTGCCATGTCTCGCCTGGTGGATCAGTTTTCAAGTGATCAGTGCCCTGATTCTGGGCATGTTTACTTTGCCTTTCATGTCACCAGAGGATTTTGTAAAAGTCAGCACTGGCAGTATTACACCAGTGCTTCAAGATGCCAGCTATAGATTATCCAAGTCTCTGAAGCATACAGGAGTGCAGATCATTGCTTCCTGGCAAACCATGACCTTAGTCTTGAGTTTGAGATCATAGAAATCATAGAAACCCTACAGTACAGAAAGAGGCCATTCGGCCCATCGAGTCTGCACCGACCACAATCCCACCCAGGCCCTACCCCCATATCTACCCACTAATTCCTCCAACCTACGCATTTCAGGACACTAAGGGCAATTTTTAGCATGGCCAATCAACCTAACCCGCACATCTTTGGACTGTGGGAGGAAACCGGAGCACCCGGAGGAAACCCACGCAGACACGAGGAGAATGTGCAAACTCCACACAGACAGTGACCCAAGCCGGGAATCGAACCCAGGTCCCTGGAGCCGTGAAGCAGCAGTGCTAACCACTGTGCTACCGTGCCGAGATCTTGGTTCTCAAATGCTATTTTCCTCAAGTGGCTCAAGGCAGTTTCCTGCCTTTTTTATAAATTATCTTCATGCCTATAGGTAGATTGATGGAGGTGAAGTACTGCAGCAAGCACGATAGAGAAGAAGTGAGGTTGGTGCTATAGGACCAGAGTGCCTGCCAGATCACAGCCAAACTGGGCGACTAATGCTCTACAGAGCGCTCTCTCGGATCCTCTTATTCTGTGTTCTGCAGCTACTCAATGTTTGAAGTCCTGAGGTGCAGATGTACAACTGGCAGTGTTCAGTCCTAGAGATACAGCAGTTTCCCTATTATTTTAGACGTTGTGTAAAGAGCAATGCATTTGACAAAAGCAGTAATTAAGTTGCTAAGTAACTGGCATTTTGGTCAATTGATTATATTTTTAATTCAATTAATAATTCTTGGGATGTAGGGATAGCTGTTGTCTACATTTATTGCCCATCCCTAATTGCCCTCGAGAAGATAGTGGTGAGCTGGCTTCTTGAACTGCTGCAGTGCGTGTTGCACTGGCACATCCACAGACCTGATAGAGTGTTCTTGAATTTTGACTCAGTGACTGGAGGTGGTCATTCAACCCAAAGCCTGCACCAGCTCTCTGCAAGAGCAGTTTCCCAAGTTGCACTCCATCTGCCCTTTCCCCGTAGCTGTGCATTTTTATTTCCCTTCAGGTGCTTAGCCAAGTCCCCTTTGAAAGCCGCAATTGAATCTGCCTTCACCACCCTTTTAGGCAGCACGTTCCAGGATACAGCTAAGGTCTCTCTCTGTTCATACATCCACTTTTACAATTGTATCCATCAGTTTATATTGATTCTCTCAACATGCATCACTACACTCTTAGTGCACAATATGCCTATCCATTTCAGTCCACGCTTTCATATGTTACTACCCTCACTGTTTTTCCAAAATACATGCCACCCGCAAACTTTGCAATTATACAATTTTTATTTTAACTTTATACTCCATTCTTAAAGTTACAAAGCCAATGCTCAGAATGGACCAGGCAAACCCAAATCCATTCCTTGCTTGCTCAAAAAACCAAATTCAAATTCCAACTGAACCCAATTAATGGTCCCCACAAGAGAGGAAAACAAGATCCATGCTGACAAGATACAACATTGCACTCACCTTAGGCTTGATCCAAGAATGGTTCATTAATAGGGAGCACTGAGTTTATGAATGAGCCTTAGAAACTTCCCTTCTGACTGACAAAACAACCAGTCACTGCTACTTGCTATGCCTTATTCCAATTTTGGATCCATGTTGCCACTGTCCCTTTTTTGCTAATGTCTATTATGTGGTACTTTATCAAATACCTTGTCAGATACTTAATAACCAGTTTCACTGGGACTCTCAAAAAAATCAATGCTGTCCATAAACTAGTTTCCTGAAATTATGCAAATTGTAGGAATTGTCAGCATATCACCATCCAGCCTTTCAAGTTTTTAAAACTACCCACTGGTGCTAAAGTGACCACAGGCAAAATTATTTTCTATTTTTAAAATAAAAGACACCAGCCATGAGTAAGTGAATCAAATTAGGCCATGTGTAATTTATTAAACTTTTCATTGATAGAGATGACATGGATCTGCTTAAATAAGTAATTTTCCTGAAGTGCAATTTCTTCCAAGTCATGTGTAGAGGTTGTTTCAAATTAGTACAATCTTTATTAATCCAAACTACATCCATCTATTTTTAATTTAAAAAGCAATTCGCACATCAGGCAAATACATCAAGTTACCTCATTTCTCCTATTCAAGGCTCACCTTACACAACTTTGCCATTTCTAAGTTTGTGAAATAAACTCAACAGCTTAGTCTGACACATTAATTGGAGATATCTTTCCTTTGCAATATTCCTGCTGGACTTTAACACTTTACAGCAATAACCAGCAATGCCCCCAGATACTAATCAGGGTTAAACCTGACAAATATGAGCACAAAAGCATAGCAAGATCACATTGATAGGTTTGGAAAAATTAGGCTTGGAAATGTGGCATTCTGCATAACAAGTATTCAATTTCTACTCTATCAACTTTATTTAAATCAGCAATGTTCTACAAACTGGAATTTACTAAACATTTCTGGATAAATCTAAAAAGCATCTCTCAAAATCATAGAATCATAGAAACCCTACAGTACAGAAAGAGGCCATTCGGCCCATCGAGTCTGCACCGACCACAATCCCACCCAGGCCCTACCCCCATATCCCTACATATTTTTACCCGCTAATCCCTCTAACCTCCGCATCTCAGGACACTAAGGGGCAATTTTAGCATGGCCAATCAACCTAACCCGCACATCTTTGGACTGTGGGAGGAAACCCACGCAGACACGAGGAGAATGTGCAAACTCCACACGGACAGTGACCCGAGCCGGGAATCGAACCCAGGTCCCTGGAGCTGTGAAGCAGCAGTGCTAACCACTGTGCTACCGTGCCCCCCAAAATAGAATTCATCTATGGAAACATCTCTCCATGAAAATTGATGGTTACATTTTTTTTTAAAGTTATCAATGAAGACCGCTTAAATCACATTTGTACAAGGAAAATGTCACAGTAATTCAAGTGAAAAAATATCTAATTTCTTGATATCAGCACCAATCATTAAACGTTTGGGCTTGCAACGGCCAGGGGCAGGGCGATGATAGACAATCAAGCCATTGAGGATAATGTGACTGACGTGGTGGACGTGGACTTCCAAAACAAAGATGCCAAATCGACTAGTGGAGTTAATCTTTCCAATACTATAGGCGCTTCTGTTGATCTCTCAACATTAATTGAGCTAGTAAATGTAGACCAGGTTTCAGGATCACATGACATTAAAGGCAGTGCCCAAGGTTATGAAGCCATGAAAAAAAGTTAGTGGAACTCCTGAAATTTCTTTTCACTCGAGATTCGGAATGGAATATAGAAAGTCAAAAGGTAACGACAAGCTTCTATAAAAGTTAATAAAGAGACCTCAGTTAGAGCGTCATGTGCAGTACTGGGATTCATATTACAGGAAAGATATTACACCTTTTGAGGGGGAACAATGCAAACCAATAAGACTGCTGCCTGGTAATGAGGTACTGCAAATAAAGACTGGAATAAAAATGGGTCTGTTTTCCTTCGCAACAAGTAATCTGCATTGCTCTATAATGTAAATGGTTAAAATTATCAAAGATTGGGATAGGGTAGATAAAAAAATGTTGTTTCTGTGAAAGATTCAAGAATGAAAGGCTATAGATATGAGATTAGAAAGAAGAAATTTAAAACAAAGAGCAGGTGAAATACCTTTGCAGAGTTATAAATCTGAGGCATTCACTTTTAGAGTAAGCAAATGGCAGAAACTATGTCAACAGTCAAGATTACACTGGGTAGGTGGTAGAATAAAAGAAACGACAGGATATGGATGGGTTTATGTGCAGAGTCAATATTGTTACAGAATGCAGGACTGAATGGACTACTTTTATGTTGAGACATCTTTTCAATAAGTCCTAATGTGCAAGTTAAAAGTTTGAAAAAGTTAACATTGTGAATAGAAACTACACTGGATTTGTGAATGTGAAGTTTCCATTTGACAAAGCAAATTTTGTATATTTGCTCTGGAAGGACTAAAGCAAAGTATCAGATAATAGTGTTTATTTGCCTGGTGAGTCATCCTTTCAACTATTTTGTGTACAATTGCACAGTCATCATCCATCATTATTAGGCAAAAGGCCCTATTAGCAGAGGGGTCAATCGCAAAGGCACCTTTTATACATATTAAGTGCAGCGACTATTTTCAGAAATTCAAACAATTAAAAATCAGCTGCTCAAACTTAGTAAAATACAACTAAGTGCCGTAATGATGTGTCTGCACGTAAGTGACAATTTTAGCTTTTTTTTTTCCACGATCTCTGCTTCTTGGGTCAGGCAGCCTGCATCGATGGTCAGGTTAGAGCTGTGTAATGGAGGCACCTCACAGTAGCTTGTTCCGCTCATCATTGCACAGTGAGCTGCAGGTGGCAAAGTATGATGTACAACTTTGTCTCACTAGTCACATATTTGATGACAGCAGCCAAATAAACTGGAACTGTGCTGCAGCCAGTGTAGTTACTCCACTTCAAGAATTGGCGGTGCAAACAGCTGACTGGGATCCTAACACATCTTGACTTTCGCACTGACAGGCTGTACACTGTTTACGGAATTGACCCTGGAATTAAATCCTGTGGGACACTAAAATCACTTTGAAAATCTGTCGTTTTACTTTGTCTTTTCATCCATGTTTAATCTAGTTTATTATCCTTCCTTAATCCTCATTTCAAATATGTGCCTTTTACTGGTTTATAATTCATGTTTTTAAAGCTGAAGTTGAAAAGAACCAATAGAAAAAGTGACATTCATTATACTCTGTACACGTCTTTGGGAAGTTCACTTTCTTTTGCATCCTTTCAAAGAGTCAGAGTATTTCTAGCCTTTCCTCCATCATTCATCATCAATCTTAAAGTCTTCCTCAACTATTCTTTAAGCTACAGCAAGTAATAAGAAAATTTAATAGAATGTTATTTGTGAAAGAAATCGAATACAAAAGAAAGGAGGTTATGTTTCAGTTATACAGGGCACATTTGGAGTACTGTGTACAGTATTGGTTACCTAATTTAAGGAAAGATGTAAATGCACGAGAAGCAGTTCAGAAAAGGTTTACCAAACTAAGACCTGGAACGGGTGGGTTGTCTTCTGAGGAAAAGGTGGAGAGGCTAGGCTTGTATCTGCTGAAGTATAAAACAGTAGGAGGCAACTTGATTGAAACATAGGATCTTGACAGGGTGGATGTGGACAGAATGTTTTCTCTTGTAGGAGAATCTAGAACTAGGGATCACTGTTTAAAAATAATTTAAAATGGCGATGAAGTGAATTTTTTCAATCAGAGGGATATCAGTCTTTGAAACTGAAGTCTGAATATTTTTAAGCCCAAGGTGAATAGATTTTTGATAAGCAAGGGGGTGATTGTGTATTGGGAGTAGGTGGAGTGCAGATTTGAGGTTACTATCAGATCAACCATGATCTTATCAAATGGAGTAGGCGCAAGTAGTTGAATGGCCTATTCCAGTTCCTTGTTTGTACGTTCAAGCTCTTAGTGTTTTGATAACCAGAGTCAATGAAAGTGACCTGACCAGAGCACTGTACACCCTTCAACAAAGGTCAATCTTCAGATTTATTTAGTGCATCTGGAATTAGTGTACTTAATGCACATTCGATGTAATCTTTCAGTCACTCACCAAACCAGCTCACATCATTTAAGTCTGCTTCCCCTAACCATTTTGTTTATCCAATGTGTAACATCTTGCACTTATCGGCACTAATCTAACATAATGTTGGCCACATATCAATTTCAACAAGTTCCTTCATCATTCCTTGGCTGAATCATAGGTTAGATTGTTCTCACTAGTTAGTACCATCTGCAATTTGACCAATTTTCATCAAGTTTCTGAATCAAATTTATTTCTGTAAGTCATAAAACAAAGGGATCCAGCACTAATCTCTTGACTTTGGTCCACCGGAAATCATTAGTTGCTTTTGCCAGCAACACAGCAACAACTGCAGAGAGGACAGCCAACACCTGTCATCAAAAATTAGGTTGGGCAGTCATTTGAATAACAATATTGATAAAGCAGTAAAGCAAACATCTCTGTAGGATTTCAACTGAAATTAACCACTGTAAGTTGAGTAAACTGCAGAGCCTGTGTGTCTGCATGAAAACTCAATAACTGACCATTCTACAACTTGCCCTCCCTGCCAGAGAAAGGAGGAATCTTCGCTGCAAGACAAATCACATCACGGCATGGTAACACAGTGGTTAGCACTGCTGCCCCACAGTGCCAGGGACCTGGGTTCGATGTGTGTGTGTGTCCCGCCCCCCTCCATGTCTGTGTGGGATTCGTCCAGGTGCTCCGGTTTCCTCCCAAAGTCCAGGTTAGCTGGACTGGCCATGCTAAATTGCCTCAGTGTCCAGAGATGTGCAGTTAGGTAGATGCACCATGGTAAAAACGCAGGATTACAGGGATAGGACAGCGGGTGGGCTGGGTAAGATGTTGAATTTGGTTCAATTTCTTTCTGTTCAACAAAGCAATTTTCCAAGCTTTGCTGCACTATCTAGATTGTATTGTTTCACTCATTAGGTTAAGATTGTAGCTGTAACTGACAACCATTTGGCACAACTTAATTGGATTTGTGCTTTCGATTACTCACTTTGTACCTCCGGAAAAGACAGATTACCTGCCTGGTAGGGCCGCCTCACTTTGCAAATGAAATGCACTCTTTGTTGCGTAAATGTCACATAGTTTGGTAGGTTCTGGTGGACTCAAATGGACCAACATTATAAAGAGTTTTGACATCAAGCTAAAGTGAACAAACTTAACAATGGATGAGTGAAACAACGGTGTGTTGAGGATGCACTCAAGTGAATATTCTTTTCACTTCATATCCACCAGACACGGCTCAAAGTAGCCTATACAATAGGATGGGGAGAAGGAGACACATACTCAGCAATTCTAAAGATCAACTAATCCATCAAAGACATTGTTTCTTGGTGTAAAATATCAGCAATGATCTGGCAGCCTTCCATCAAGTGGAAACTGACAACCATTTGGCGTTATAGGAAACTGTTGAGATCACCTCACTGAATGCAGGGTTGGTAAGTTTGCCGATGACACCAATATAGGTAGGAAAGTCAAGAGGAGATAAATAGTCTATGAAAGGCTATAGATAGGTTAAATGAGTGGCCAAACATTTGGCAGATGAGTATAATGTGGAAAAAAGTGAACATGTCCACTTTAGCAGGAGGGATAGAAAAGTAGTTTACTATTTAAAAGGAGAGAGATTTCAGAACTTGATGGTGCAGAAGGTGTCTTGGTATCTATATCACAAAAACGTTAGTTTGCAGATACAGCAAGTAATGAGGAAGGCAAATGGGAATGTTGACACTTATTGCAAGAGGAATGGAATATAAAAGTGGGGAGTTTTACTGCTATTGTCCAAGGTCTTGGGGAGACTAAACCTGAAGTACAGTGTACAGTTTTGATCTCCTTAATTGAAAAAGAATATAAATGCTTTAGAAAGAGTTTAGAGAAGGTCTACACGACTGATTCCTGGGATGAAGGTTTTTATCTTATGCATAAAGGTTGACCAGGTTTGGCCTACTCATTAAAGTTTAGAAGAATGAGAGGTGATCCTATTGGAATGTATAGGATCCTGAGAGAACTTGATAGGATAGAAACTGGGACAATGTTTCCTCTTGTGGGGGGACAAGAACTAGGCAATGCATTTCAAAAACAATAGGTCTTTCTTTTAATATGGAGAGGAGGAGAAGTTTTTACTCTAAGAGGGTCGTTAGATGGTAGCAATGGCAAATTTAGCTATCATACATTCGGTCCCATCATCCAAGCCATTGATATAGATTGAGAAACCAACACTGATCCCTGTGGGACTCCACTAGTTACAACTTGCCAACCTGAAAATAACCAGTTTATCCCGACTCTCTGCTTCCTGTTAACTAACTAATCCTCTATTCATGCTTAGCTTCCCAGAAAGCAGAGGACGCTGGTTCACTGAATTTATTCAAAGCTGAGCTGATAGATTTTTGATGGACAATGAAACTGATGGTTATGGGTGGCTGGTGGCAAAGTAGAATTGAGACCACAACCAGATCTACCATGACGTTATCAAATCGCAGAGCAGGCTCAAAGGGCCGAATGGCCTATCCTGCTCAGAAGTCTCATGTTTCAATGAAACTAAGAAAATATGGGTCCTACATGAGGAGCCTGACAGTATATAGGAACAGCACTGAGAAACTACATTTCAGAAAAAGCCAGAGGAAAAGTCAAAACAAACAGCCAGAGAGAAGTCAAATGTGTTCACTGTCAGCAAAGGAAAGCAGAAAAATACAGGAAAACTAACATTTTAAATTAAAGCACATGCTACAATATCCAACAAGATTTACTTGTGCAATAAAATCATGCGTGTCAGCTATTTTCAATTGGAGCTATAGAGTTCCTCCAATGCATTTCTTTTTATTTACAAATCTCAGCTCTGCTTCTTCCTGGTTTTATAATTAACAGGAAGATCGGTACAGAGCAGGAGTCAACACAATTCCTAAACTACTTTAACCTCAAGACAATATCCGCAGATGAACACTTTCAGGGAGGACAATGGGGAGAAAGAGAGCAACTTAATTTTAAACTTTGCAGTTTTGAAATCAATGCATACAGCAGCAGAGATGTATTTAGATAAGCAAGAAACTGAGGCTTTTATATAAACTGATGACAATTCAGGAGCTCTAAAATATCCTTATTGCAAATTTTGTTCACCAATTACTGCTGTGCTTTATCCCACATCTGTTTTATTTATGAGGAATCAGTTCCAATCCACAACAGCATGAATTTAAATCAGTTCAATACCTTTTTCAATCTTGTTGAACAGGAGAAAAGCAGCATCTTCACAGTGATTGATCAAGTGTCAACATGTTGCAATGCTCCTGATACTTAAAAAAGGTACTCTCATGCCAATATATTTGTTTTGTCTAGTACTTGACATTTCTCATTTACCAGGCACTTACAAAACCCAAAGTTTTTACAAGGTGGGCTTCAGAAGAGCTAAAACAAAACCACAGAACTGGAAAAGAGTGCGGATTGTACATCCATGAAATAACTCTTCCTATTCTATCCAGTGGCTTGCCTCAGCTGGATCTGCCAGCTCTCATTTTTACATGAGGTGGGGGGGCGGGGTGGGGGTTTGGAATTCCTGAGCATCATTAACATAACCTTCATACATTGCGATAAATAACCCAACATTCACATGTGTATATATTGTCCTGCACCTTCATCACTACAGATCTTGAGACATGAAAAGTAGAAGAATTAATAGACAAATTAATTTTGCTCTAATAGCAGCCATTATGGAACAGTATTGCAGAGTGGCCAAGTTGGGAACCAAATATCTCAGGATACTTGACTTTAAGATGTTCAACATGGAAAAAGGAAGGAATGGGATATCCATGGTAACAACAGTAGATGGACAGTAGAGAGAAAGGATCTTGGCGCCGAAAACCAAAATGTGGAGTCAGTTGGATGGGGCTAAGACACTGAGGCAAAAAAGCCTCGGAGTTGTTTATGGGTCGCCTAATTGCTATGTTAGTGTAGGGCAGAGTGTACATCACTAAGTTAGATGTGCATGTCACAAGTGTAATACAGTGATCACGGGGATTTTAACTTTCTTATAGACTGGACAAAGCAAGTTTGCAGTTTAATGTGGAGCTTGAGTTCATGGATCGTATACACGATAGTTTGTATACAAGATAGTTTTCAGAATCAAATTTGTAAGAGGCTATTCTTTATAGTTTAAAAGTTTATTAGTCACCAAGTAGGCTTACATTAACACTACAATGAAGTTACTCTGAAAATCCCCCAGTCGCCACGCTCCGGCACCTGTTCGGGCACACTGAGGGAGAATTTAGCATGGCCAATTCACCTAAACTGCACATCTTTGGACTGTGGGAGGAAACCCACGCAGACACGTGGAGAACGTGCAAACTCCACACAGACAGTGACCCAAGCCAGGAATCAAACCCGGGTCCCTTGTAAGGTAGACTGAAAAACTAGTTAAATAGATATAATGGTGGATAAAGCTTAAAGTTTATTTATTAGTATCACAAGTAGGCTTACGTTAACACTGCAATGAAGTTACTGTGAAAATCCCCTCAGTCGCCACATTCCGGCACCTGTTCAGGTACATTGAAGGAGAATTTAGCATGGTCAATGCACCTAACCAGCACGTTTTTGGACTGTAGGGGGGAAACCGGAGCACCCAGAGAAAACCCACACAGACACAGGGATATTGTGCAAACTCCACACAGACAGCGACCCAAGCCAGGAATCGAACCTGAGTCCCTGCGCTGTGAAGCAGCAGTGCTAACCATTGTGCCACCCTACATGGACAACCAAGCACAAATATTTAAATAATGTATTTTTAAGCATATATTCCCTTGTAGGATAAAAGCCCACAGGAAAAGTGGTCCAATTGTGGCTCACAAGTAGTTAAAAGTATTAAAGGAAGAAATTCATAATTTTGCCAAAAATGTAGCAAGCTTGAGGACTGAAAGGATTTCAGAATTCAACAAAGGATGGACAAGAAATCGAAGAAAAGAATTTTCTTCAATTTCAAGAAAAGAATATGACAACAAACTTGCAAGAGATATAAGAAATTTTAAAAGGTTCCATGGGTATGTTAAAAAAAAGGAGAGATCTAGGGGAGGCAGTAGTGTAGTGATATTGTTGCTGGACTAGTAATCCAGAGACCCAGGGTAGTGGGAACCCGGATTCAAATCCCACCATGGCAGATGGTGAAATCTGAATTCAATAAAAATCTGGAATTAAAAGTAACAATGAAACCATTGTCAATTGAACAATCTGGTTCACTAATATCCTTTAGGGAAGGAAATCTGTCCTAACCTGGTCTGGCCTAAAAAACTGTCTTCACAGTAGAAATTAAAGTACGTTCCAGAAATTGTGGAAAAACAAAGGTTTTGTGAAAAATAAGGAACTCTGGAAAATTAGCAAATAAATAATACTGGGGAAATTAATAAGGCTGAAAAGTCTACAAATTCTCTGGACCAGATGGCCTGCATTCTAAAGTTTTTTTTTAAAAAAGTGAATGCATTGGTTTTGATCACTCAGCATTCCCTAGATTCTGCGACAGTTCTCATGGATTGAAAGATGGAAAATGAAACTCCGTTATTCATGAAAGAAGGCAGAATATAAAAAAGAGGATTTTTTAAAAACTCATTCAAGGGATGTGGGCTTCACTGGCTAGGCCAGTATTTATTGCCCATCCCCAATTGCCCTCAAAGGTGATGTTAAGCTGCCTTCTTGAACAGTCCGTGTGGTGTAGGTATACCATAGTGCTGTTCAGGAGCGAGTTCCAGGATTTTGACCCAGCACAGTGAAGGAATGACGATATAGTTCCAAATTAAGATGGTGTGTGGCTTGGAGGGGACCTTGCACAAAGGGATTCCCACAAGAGTGAAGTCTTACTGCAATCAGGGGGGATTCACCAGTGTGGTTGGGGACAATTTCAACTAAATTGATAAGGGTATGCAACAGCATACAGAACTTAAGAGAAATAAGGTTCATAAAGTGAGAATATTCGATACTACTAAAGAAAGCAGTGCCATACGAGCAGACTAAGGAAAGCTACGAAGAATATAAAGAGAGGTTTACAATGGATCTATGCAAATAAAGTGTGGTGAATACGGTTGGTGAGCTACAAACAATAATGGCTGTGTGGAAATATGATTTAGTGGCAGGAACAGGATGCATCCTTGAATATTAAGCCCAAAGCATCCAGAAAAGATAGGGAAGGAAAAAAAATAAGTTGGGGTGGCAGCAGTGATTAGGGAAGATACTGAGTGTTGGGAAGGGAGGAGGGAAAGTCAAAATCCAATTCATTAGAGTTGAGAAGCAAAAAGGGAGGATCATGCTACTGGGGGTATTTACTTGGCCACGAGAGAGCGAGGAGCAGATCTGCAGGGAAATCAGAGATGATGCTGGAGGACTTTGATTGCTCTAATATTAATTGAGATAATATTACAACAAAGGGAAAAGGGGAGGAATTTCTAAAACGTGCTCAGGAGAATTTCCTTGACCAGCATGCTATCAGTCCCCCCACTTCCTTGGTTGCAGTAAAACTTCTTCATTCTTGTACTCCAATCCCTTTGTGGGAATACCACTATCTGCAAGTTCCCCTCCAAGCCACACACCATCCTGATTTGGAACTACGTTGCCATTCTTCATTGTCACTGGGTCAAAATTCTGAGGTGCTGGAAATGAGATGGGTCAAGTGGACCAAATGTCTCTGGGGTGATTACAGGGTCAGAGTGATCATTGTATCATAGGAGTCAGATTAGTAATGGAGAGCAAGAAACAATCTAAAATACAACCTCTAAATTGGGGAGGGCTAATTTCAACAGGATGAGAGGGGACCTAGCCAGGGTAAAATGGAATCAGATGGACAAGAAAAACTGTAATGGAACCAAAGCCAGGGTTCGCTGGAAAACTAATCAAGAGAGAACAATATTAACAGGTTTGAGTTAATTGAGAGCCAGCACAGAATTTTGAAAAGCAGGTTATGCTCAATTTACATAACTGAATTTTTTAATGAGATAACAAGAGACTGATGAAGGGAATGGAATCAATGTTGGCATTGATTTTAAGATGGCATTTGACAAAGTACAACGTAAAAGGCTTATTGATAAAATTGAGGCTCATAGAATAGAAGGCTCATTGTCAGCTTGAATAAAATATTGGCTTAAGGACAAGGGAACAGTGAGTCGTGGTAAATGATTATTTTTCAGATGGGAGGATGGTAGTCAGTGGTATTCCCCATGGACCAGTGCTAGAACCACCACTTTCTTTTGATGCACAATGGAATAAAATTTTAAAATTTAACAACAGTACCAAACTTAAGAGTTGTGACAAACATTGAGGATGATTCCAGGCTAGTAAAATGGGCAGATGTGTGGTAGATTAAGTTGAATACAGAGAAGTATGAGGTGATGCAGTGCGACAGAAGAGATCCAGAGAAGCATTATAGACTTAATGGCACAGTTCAAAATAACATGCAGCAACCAAGGGACTTGGGGTTCATGCCGCATCTTTGAATGTGGCAATACATATCGAGAGTAATTAGCAAACCATATGGCATCTTGGGCTTCATAAATAGAAGCACCTAGTAGAAAAGCAGGGGAATTGTGCTAAAACTTAAAGATTTGGTTACGCCACAATCAGAATATTGTGTGAAGTTCTGGTAACCATACTTTAGGAAGGATGAGAGTGCAGAGGAGGTTTACCAGAATGATTCCAGGGATGGGGAATCTTAACTACAAGATTAAAATGGAGAAGCTTTGGTTGTTCTCCTTGGAGCAAAGGTGATTGAAGAGCAATTTGCTAGAATTGTACAAGATTATGACAGGTTTAGATAAAACTATTCCCATTAGCTGATGGTACAAGGACTAGGGGACACAGATATGAGGTTTTGGGCAAGAAATGTAGGGATGATGCAAAGATAAACTTTTTTGATTACACTGAGTGGTAATGACCTGGAACCCGCTACCCAGTGGGTGGCGAAAGCCAAAATGTCAATAATTTTAAAAGGAAATTTGACAGGCATTTGAGGGAAATACGCTTGTATAAAGCAAGGATATGGGACTGATTGAATTGCTCTAGAGAGCTGGCATGGACTCATTGGGCCAGATGGTCTCCTTGTGTGCTGTTTTGGCTCTATGGCAAAGACCAACAGATTTTTTAGATAAAGGGATATGGGATAGTACAGAGAAGTGGAATATCAATCATGACTATATTGAACGGACAAGATGAAAGGTCACACGACATCAGATTATAGTCCAACAGGTTTATTTGAAATTACAAGTTTAGGGAGCACTGCTCCTTCATCAGGTGAAGTCTTTAGGCGAAGGAGCAGAGCTCCGAAAGCTTGTGATTTCAAATAAACCTGTTGGACTATAATCTGGTGTCGTGTGACCTCTCATCTTGTCCACCCCAGTCCAACACCGGCATCTCCACATATTGAATGGAGAAGCTGGAACGGCTAAATGGCCTGCTCTTATTCCAATTTCTTATGTTCATCTAAGAGGTAATAAGAGTGCAAACTCTACTTCTCCTCGCACCTACACTTAACCCAAATAAGAACATGCTCTCTGATGGATTGTAATGAAGCACAACTCAAATGCCTTAAATAATAAATGAATTACTGTTTACAACCTGGGGATAGATTAGATGATTGGGACATAGCTATTTACTAAAATTGACATAAAATATGACCAAGATGTACAAATCTGAAGGGAGTCAAATGAGTCAAAAATTATACAATTTAGTGAAAGGAAATTTTTGAAGCGTTTCTCAATTAATCCATTGTTAAAATCTGCAGTCATAAATCAAGCACAAAATTCATCTAGGCAAGGTTGCAAATTTGCTGTCAACTTCTTAGGGAAATACCATTGAATCTGAAATCAGAGCAAAAAATACGCATTCTCCAATGAGACACATTTAAATGGGCAATCACGTAGCCAGCTGCTGTGCAACATCTGGTGCTGGCAGTGCCCAGAGACTATGCATGGCATTGTGAAAGTGCACACATTTTAATCTGTTTATTCGAATTACAGCACTAAGTAGATTGAATATGTGCAGGTAATTGAAGCATAGAATGGGTTCTCTTCCTTCGAAATTTGAGGGAAAACAGCAGAGCATCATTGTAGATTAGCATAATAATGTAACCTCAGTCATGTTGGCAGTATGATATATGTCTTAAATAATAAGGTCACAAAAATGGCCACACATAAAATGACACACTTATCTGTGCTAAATTGCGCATTACAAATCAAATCAAAACTAAGTATGAAGCCTACCAAATTCTTGTGAAACCTGCTTGAATAAATAAGTGCAATCCAACAAAGGTTCTTTAAAGCTGGAAGCGGAGTGAAATGAAAGGTGGTTTCAGCTGAACCGAAGACTTTCTACAAAACAACTGTCATAATAAAAAGAACAGATATTAGCTTGTGTCACTCATTCACAATTTCTCTCTAGTTTACTGCTAAGTCACAATAGATGTCTGGTAACAGGCCCAAGACTACTGCAGCAAGTGAATTTCTTTTTGAAAAGGGGTCATGTGTAAAATATTTCTGATGCAGACTAAACCACATTACATATCAAATAAAAAAACATACAGTATTTACAGATTCCTGAGCTCAGCCAGCCAAATAGCTAATTATAATGCAGCAGACTGTGTGTAAAACTGAACTTTCAAATCTGGATTGCAAAGAGAAAACTTAGAGGGAAGAGGTATTTCTGCCCCCAGATGTCAGGTTTTCAGTGACCTTATTTTCCCTGTCACTGTAATTGCTTAAAACCTGACATCTCTTATTTTCAGTTCTGATCAAAGTTCAACTTAAAATGTTTACCATTTCTCTCTCCATAGAGACTGCCTGACCATGCAAATGCTTAAAGCACTTGAAAAGCTAAAATTCTTCCTAAGTGTACTTATAAAAAAACTAATATTAAACAACAGACAGCAGAGGTACTAATGCTTCACAAGTGAATACTTTAATAAATTATTACACCATCAAGTGAAATCAGAGTGTGTACGTGCGCATGTGTGTTTTTCTTTCATCTACTTCAAACAAAAAGTCCTACCAGGAATTTCCAGGCTTTTGTTTTTAAGGTATCAATTTTATTTTTGACATGGAGACCTTAATTAAGTTGGAGACCCCCCCCCCCGCGAGGTTGCTCTCATTCCCTGCTAGTATGGTAGTGTCAACGGCAAGACAAATCTCTGAGCATCAGTTATCAAATCTGGGCAGTGCTAACAAAAATCACGACTGGTGGAAGGTCTTCAAATTGAAATGGTAACTCCGTTTCTCTCTCTATAAGTGCTGCCAGCAGCATTTTCTATTTCCATTTCATATTTCTAGCACCAGCAGTATTTCACAACTCGAATGGCCACTAGAAAATGCAGCAAAACTTTCTTAACACTGGGGCTGATTTGACGCCCCACTCCCACTGTTGGCAAAAGAGCTGTTCCAGCTTCACCAACATCATCACTGAGATGGCAGAGTAAGGAAGGGACACAATTCATGTGGCCAATAACACATCAATAAAATATTCATCAAAAAAAAAAAATTCCTGCTAAAACAGATGAGAGCAAAACTCTCCTGAGGCAAGTGAGCCACGAGACATGAAGCCGGGTGGGACAACTGCTCCGGTCAATCTTCCTGGTTCAGTTATCTAAGTAAGAAGTTTAACAACACCAGGTTAAAGTCCAACAGGTTTATTTGGTAGCAAAAGCCACACAAGCTTTCGGAGCTCCAAGCCCCTTCTTCAGGTGAGTGGGGATTCTGTTCACAAACAGGGCATATAAAGACACAGACTCAATTTACATGAATAATGGTTGGAATGCGAATACTTACAGCTAATCAAGTCTTTAAGAAACAAAACAATGTGAATGGAGAGAGCATCAAGACAGGCTAAAAAGCTGTGTATTGTCCCCAGACAAGACAGCCAGTGAAACTCGGCAGGTCCAGGCCGAGTTTCACAAAACCTGCCGAGGACCTGCCGAGTTTCACTGGCTGTCTTGTCTGGAGACAATACACATCTTTTTAGCCTGTCTTGATGCTTTCTCCACTCACATTGTTTTGTTTCTTAGAGACTTGATTAGCTGTAAGTATTCGCATTCCAACCATTATTCATGTAAATTGAGTCTCTGTCTTTATATCTTAGAATCTTAGAAACCCTACAGCACAGAGAAAGGCCATTCGGCCCATCGAGTCTGCACCGACCACAATCCCACCCAGGCCCTACCCCCATATCCCTACATATTTACCTACCGATCCCTCTAACCTACGCATCCCAGGACACCAAGGGCAATTTTAGCATGGCCAATCAACCTAACCCGCACATCTTTGGACTGTGGGAGGAAACCGGAGCACCCGGAGGAAACCCACGCAGACACGAAGAGAATGTGCAAACTCCACACAGACAGTGACCCAAGCCGGGAATCGAACCCAGGTCCCTGGAGCTGTGAAGCAGCAGTGCCAACCACTGTGCTACCGTGCCGCCCCTCTTATGCCCTGTTTGTGAACAGAATTCCCACTCACCTGAAGAAGGGGCTTGGAGCTCCGAAAGCTTGTGTGGCTTTTGCTACCAAATAAACCTGTTGGACTTTAACCTGATGTTAAACTTCTTACTGTGTTTACCCCAGTCCAACGCCGGCATCTCCACATCAGTTATCTAAAACATGCTGTAAACAGTAATGCAAATACTCACCACATCCAACAACACAAGTGTAGTCATATACAATGGGGTGGACCAGAGGTAGAGGGCTGGCATTATAGAGGACTGTCATTAGGGTGCCCAGTTTGAAGGCCTTACCAGTTTATTTGAAACAGCAGGCTATATATTGCCATCGTCCTAGAGTTTGCCACAATCCTCTCCTGGCAGCTCCTGGAGTCAAGACAGGAGACAGGGAAATTCACAAGTCTGAGGTCATATATGATGGTGAATCAAGGAAATGTACGGCCAGCTGCTCTGCTGGTGGTGGTGTGGAAGATGATTATGGCAGTGCTGTCTGGGTGGACTCAGAGGAAATGTGTCAGTAGGCCTTTCAATTGCAATTCCTTAAGTTTGTGCCTTTAAATCCTTAAATTTCAGGCAATGTTGTGGAAGCATAATTTATTTCCTTTGGTAAGGAGTACTTGGAATCACCAACATTCAGTCCCTTAAAACGGGAACATGTGTTATGTTAATAGCAAATACAAATAAGCTACAACGTCCTTTTAAATCCATATTTACTGCTTTTGCCTAAATGAATATAAATTCTGCAACCTAACAAATGCTCTGGGAATTACTCAAGTACAAAGGACATGATATTATCAAGTGAGAATCAGTTTCACAGATATATACATGATTAATGTTGGTGACAGACTGATTTCTTCAAAAACAATATTAAAGCTATATGGCTGACCCTCAATATTTTACTGTGCGTATAATGAGCAAGGTAATTTAGCTTGAAGTCAATGAAAGAGTTTAGTTTGTGCTGGCCTACAGTGGAAATTATGCAATCGATTTTTGTGGCATTGATTTACATCGCTCTATGGCTCATTAACATTAGTCCATGCAACATTGCAGACCTGTAATGCAGCCATTAACTAAACTGATCACTGGAAGCCTTTTAAAATTCACTGTTCAAACCACCAAAAGTAGTATTTCAAACAAAAGTCAGTTTTAGTATAATATATTTAATCTTAAGAAAAAGTGAAGTATATTTAGCATTTGAATTCAATTTTAATTAAAAGTTCTAGGCAGTCATATAAATGTTTAATTGGCCTGAAATGGCAATTTTAAAAAAAAATAGGCTCGAGAGAAAGAAGCCGGAATATAATGACAATAAGACAATATTTGATGAGATTTTAATTGGATAATTATGCATCTTTCTAGAAAATAAATTGGCAAATGAACAGCCAAAGAGTTGTGCTCCAACTGCCTGGAAAATTGTCACTATTTGCAATACTTCATGTTTCTTTATGCTTTCATGGACATCACTGGCAAGGCAAACATTTGCTGTCCATCCCTGGATGCCTTGTCAGGCCATTTCAGGAGGCAGTTAAGAATGGTCTGGAATCGCCAGACCAGGCAAGGGTGACAGGTTCCACTGTTTACAACAATTGATGATAGTTACCATCACTGAGATTTAACTTTATATTCCAGATTTATTATTTGAATTTAAATTCCACCCGCTGCCATGGTGAACTCATGCCCCCAAAGCTTTAGACTGTGCCTCTGGATTACTCACCCAGTGACATTAACACCACACCGCCATCACCCCATGTACTCAGTAGCAATTCAAGCAGCTAGCACATGGAATCCCTACAGTGCAGGAGTAGGACATTCAGCCCAGTGAGACAGCAACAACTCTCCAAAAAGCATCCTACCCAGGTCCACCCCATAACTACCATTGCTAATCCAACTAACCCGCACAAATTTGGACTGTGGGAGGAAACTGGAGTATCCGGAGGAAACTCACACAGACACAGGGAGAACATGCAAACTCTACACAGTCACCCAAGGCTGGAATCGAACCTAGGTCCCTGGTGCAGTGAGGCAGCAGTGCTAACTATTGTGCCACCGTGTTTCACAAAGTGAAACCGGAACCAAACAAAAACAATATGTCAAGAAAAGTTTGGCCAAAATGTGAATTTGGAATAACAGGAGTTTAGTTGAATTTCAAACACTTGAGAATAACCTTCACTTTAACGTCCCTCACATTCCTACTAAGAGTTGGAGAACAAGAAGGGACAATGTCTGCAGCAAGTACAAACTGAAAGAGACAAACATAGACAGGAAATGCCTCCAACTGAGCCTAGCAACAAGTCTCACAACACCAGGTTAAAGTTTAACAGGCTTATTTGGAATCACTAGCTTTCAGAGTGCTGCTCCTTCATCAGGTGACTCATCTGATGAAGGAGCAACACTCCAAAAGCTCATGATACCAAATAAACCTGTTGGACTTTAACCTGGTGTTGTGAAACTTCTTAGTGTGCCCACCCCAGTCCAATACCGGCATCTCCACATCATGTCCAAATGAGCCTGCCTGAGCCTAAGATCTCTGAGCCCGATATGGAGTTGGAGGCCAACTTGCACAGCAAGAAATTTTGATGAGCAACAGTTGTAGAGGATAATCACCTCGTCAACAGGTATTTAGGAGGCAGTGGTGATACCCTAGAGGTCGAGGAAAGTCAGGCAGTATGGATTCACACAGGAACATTAAAGCAAATCATCCTTTTCAACAGATTTGAGGCACTGACTTTCCACTGTGAAGAAGAGAACTCGAGTATCAAATTGATTGTCACCATAAAACATTAAATTGCTCAAGAGAATCACAAGATTAACAAATCAGTTAAGATAAGGGATAGTTAGACAAGCTAAATGTATCTTTTGCAGTCCATACTAAGAGTCCAGGATGCTTTGTTGTCTCCTAGGTACGAGGATATTTCAGAAAGACTGGAATACATTATCAAAGGGAAGAGAAAACAGCAGAGCATCATGATCTGTATGGAATTGCCAATTCAGGAAAGGAAAGCCTTAAGCTCTGCGAAACAGTAACAAATTTATCAGCAGAAACTCTGGACTGGTATTCACTGGATTGCTAACATCCATATGTGCAAGAACAGAAAGCAAAGATTAGGACAGCTCAACATATAGTTAAAAGAGTGGAGTCAAAGAGGATTGGATCATTGGCAGAGATAAATACCAACTATGCCATTTAAACAAGAGGGCACAGAAAATTAAAACAATGAGAAAGAGCAGGTAGTGAAGATGGAAATAGGTGAGGCGAGTGTATCGATCAAAAATTTAGCAAAAAGATAGCATGCAGAAGGAATAAAAAGCAGTTCAGGGTGAATATTAAATCAATTTTACTTAGAGATGAAGGAAAAGAACGGGCCAAAAAGTCACAGTAAAGAATGTAGCATTAAATACAGAAAGTTCATTTATCATACTTTCTTTCTAGAAAACTGCATTAAAACTTCATCACATAATGCTTCATTATGATGATATTACAATGTCTTATTCTCAAGTTGATTTTAAAAAATGACATTTCAGAGTGTGGGGAATAAGCTGTGGAATTAGAAGCAATTATATCACAGGAAGATATAGATTTAGTGGCTAACCGATAGAAACTTATCAGGTTATTACTGATTTTTGTAAGAACTGAACAGGCAAGCAAGGAGGAGTAGTAAAAATGAAGGAAGGACTGCATGTTGTCGAGTGGACTGATGTATACCAAACAGGTTATAATTAATGCAGATAGTCATCGTGGGCGATATTAAAAGAAGAATTGTTACATTAGCAGTGCTGCATTACAAACCCCTAATTTAGGAAGTGAAGTCAATGGCTGAAAAGATCTGGTAGGTGTGTAGGAATAACAAACCGTTCTAAAGTATTTGATTATGCATTCACCGATTTGGAAAAAGAGCCAATAAAAACAGGGAAATGGGAACAGAATTCCTACAATGAAGAAAAAGTCATTAAGCATATGTTCATATGACCATATGTAGTACAGAATTCTAGACAAACATCAGTGATTACAGATTATGAAGTTGCAAAGTGAATGTGTCTCTTAAAGAAAGGCTTGCATTTCAGAATGTAGCAATAGTGTTGAGCTTAGAATGAAAGCAAATAAGCAGTCATGAAAGCTATAGTGTAGGGAGAAAACCTCAGAACAATTTAAACGCAGTAACGTATTTTACAAATACTATACTTAATAGCCAATATTTGGATCACCTTAGTTCAAAAGATTGAAGGCTTTGCACCCTCTAGTTCCTCACTTCTTGTGGCTAGCATTTCCCTCTCTCAGCCAGATCAGGTTCAAGTCCCATCCCAGGGCATGATGCCCACAAAAGATGTTGATAATATGGTCAAACTGGTGGATTATCAAGCCACAAATTCTTCCAATACTCCTATGGCAGGTGATAAGAGCACGAACCATATGATGTCCAGTCAATGAAAAACATAAGCCTTTTTATTATAGCCCTGAATTTCAATGCATTATGAAGTAAGCAACTTGTGTTGCTTGAGTGTTTATACACTAAATCAGGTGACAATTTAAGATGCACTCAATACAAATTGGTTTTAGATGTGACATTATAACAATCTAAATGTCCAATTAATTTCTTGATGTCCACAAAAACCAATTGCTTGCCTCACCGCATCATAAAAGTAGTTTATATGTTAAATTGGCAATTCTTTTCCACAAGAGAGATCAGTCAACTGGATTCCAGCTTTGATGTTCACTGGATCATGGGAAATTTTAATGGCCAGCATTTCCTTTGATTATGTAAAAATACTAAAAACCAATCTATGCATCATGTGGATTTATAGTCATTTAAACCTATTTAAACCTCCATTGTACCTTTGTGTCAAATTCTGTCTGAATATGTTCATGCGAATTGCCATGGAGCATTTTAGTATATTGAAGGCACTATATAAAGCAAGTTTTTATTGCAGTCAGTCATTACTGTCTACTTCCAGTGTACAATTTGAAGATTTGTTCAGAAATAAAAACAGACAAGAGGCGGTAATACTGTTGAAGGCTTGATCTATTGGAAGCAGCAGATTTATTCCCCATCTTCATCCAACATCTTCCCAAATGGTTTTAGTTTCCTTGCATGCTCAAAATCCATTTGCAACTCGCCATTCAGTTACGTAAATAACCAAATGCCGAGAATTCAATGTCGCAATACTTGCAGCTGAGACTATGCTCACATGACACTACTCGTAATTATTTTAGTGAACATGTGAACCCATTTCAAATACAAAGGTTAGCAATTACATTGATTTAGTGGAATGGGGAAATACTATAGAATCATAGAATTCTACAGTGCAGTAGGAGGCCATTCGGCCCATCAGGTCTGCACCGACCACAATCCCATCCAGGCCCTATCCCCATAACTCCATGCATTTACCCTAGCTAGTCCCTCTGACAATAAGGGGCAATTTAGCCTGGCCAATCCACCTAACCCGCACATCTTTTGAACTGTGGGAGGAAACTGGAGAACCCGGAGGAAACCCACGCAGACATGGGGAGAATGTGCAAACTCCACACAGACAGTGAGCCAAGCCAAGAATCGAACTTGGGTCCCTGGTGCTGTGAGGCAGCAGTGCTAACCACTATGCCACCTTACCGCCCCTATAATTCTATTCTAAATGCCATTTGAACAAATCCAGAATTTATCCACAAAATGTCAGTGGCCTAAATGAGCATAGTAATAGACTCACCTGATTGCCTATTCCAGAACTGCCCTGCTTCAGATCATTTAATTTGTCATGAAGTAATGAGCTACCTTGAAATAAGTACTAATATTTCTTGGACAATCAAAATATTGCTCCTTAACAGCATTCCTTTCATTCTTATTTGTAGAGGTTAACCTCCTGTACCTTTACCTGAAAGGAATCATTTTAGAATCAAAAGCAATGTTATACGGGTTGAACTTCAATTTCACTTGATGTCGATAGCCAGTTCTTTGCCGTTACCTTCACAAGCAGTTCCAAAAATGTTGTGCAGAGAACAATACAATTGCCACCATTAATTTCTGTTGCTGAAAAAGTGAATAATTTTAGGAAGGAGACTATGTATGGGTATCAAAATTGAGTCGCTCAACCTTGCAGCAAGATCCTTGAGAAAGTCAGATTTGTTCCTTCAGTCATCAGATTTCTGTATATATCGATAAACTAGCATATTGTCTCCATGCTATGAAAAGAGGTGCTAAGAAAAATAGTACTGCTCTCTTTGGATAGTTGAGACCATCTTGAAATAGAAGGTCCTCAATAATGCCCCAATATTTTTAGGGGAAATCTATTCTGGACTTACCCTGTTCCATGTGATTAAACTTCAGGAAGACAGAGCAGTGGGATCCTATTCTGGGTAAGAAACGAGAGCAGAAAAATGGAGAAGAGCATGCCAACCATTGAAGCCAAAAGACCAAAGAATACCTGAGCCTGTAGTTTACTAGACCCATTTTTATACACTCTCTTACACACTTCTATGTCCAGCCCCTGTCCAATACAGGCCGAACAATTCCTTTATCATTCCCTCCTTCATATGTGCAGAATGATTAGATTATTTCCACAGCTTTCAAGTGGGGCACATTTCAGAGTCTGGTTCCCAGTTCCAATCGAAGGCTATGATAGAAAAGGAAGGATAGAAACACAAGATGGAATAGGGCAAAAAACATCGATGGGAGAGAGGGGAGAGAGAGTTGAGCAAGAAAGTAGATGTGAGAAATGTGATGATGCTTTCATTATTTTATAAATCAGCAAAGGGCACTACCAGGTTTTTTTGTATAATTATAGAGCAGTGTACCATTCAAATTTAAAGCAGATGTTGCAATAGCGCTGGCCACATCTGGTGTGCTTGGTTTCCTAAAGTAGACTTTGCCTTCAGCATCCCAACAACCTAAATGAAGTCAGGAAAACTTTGTTCAGAAACTGCAAACACCGCAGATGAATGTAACAATCTCTTTTCAACATTCAGTGTGGAGTTTGTGCATTTCAGTGGCTAAATGGAGTTTTTAAGCCTCTGGCCTGAGACACAAGTCTGAGTCATTAAAAGCATTAAATCAGTGATCCTGGAAGAAATAAAACCAAAAGTTAGATCGCATTGCACTCATTGCTGTCAGGAGCAGAGTACAAAGACCAGGTCATTTACTGTCATTATACAAGAAAGCTTGTGTTGCTCTTGCGAGCTTAATTTCTGTGGATACAGCAAGACCTCCAGTTCAAAATCTAAACTCAGCTCAAATGTGATATGGTGATAATCTACTGGAGAGAATAATGAAGAGAAATAAAATATATTGGGTACAAGTGTGCATCTGGAGTAAGAGCCCTCTGAAAACCACAGGCCTAAAGTATTTAATCACAAAAGATACAAGGTTATTTTATGGAAAGTGAAATAAGACAACCTCAAGGGTAGACAGTGTATTAAATCATCCTGACTTTGAAATCCTATACCTTCCAAGAGATGCCCAAAACCTGAAAGCAAGTCCACACCTGAAATAAACCTGCCTTTTATTTGCATCGAAGCTGTAATCTATGTATTTCCAACATTTTAGGTTTGATTTCAAATTTGCAGTCTTTTTGGTAGCTGCCTCACCAACGCCAGGAATCCGGGTTCAATTCCGGACTTGGGTGATTGTCTGTGTGGAGTCTACATGTTCTCCCCGTGTCTGCATTGGTTTCCTCTGAGTGCTCCAGTTTCCGCCCACAGTCCAAAAGACATGCTGGTTAGGTGCATTGGCTATGCTAAATTCTCCCTCAGTGTACCTGAACAGGCGCCGGAGTGTGGCGATTAGGGGATTTTCTGAGTAACTTCATTGCAGTATTAATGTAAGCCTACTTGTGACACTACTAAATAAACTTTAAAATTAATTTACAGGATGTGGGCGTCATTGGCTAGACCAACATTTATTGCCCATCCCTAGCTTCCCTTGAAGTGCTGGTGGTGAGCTGCCTTCTTGAACTGCTGCAGTCCCTGTGGTATAGGTACATCCACAGTACTGTTAGGGACGGTGTTCCAGGATTTTGATCCAGTGCCAGTGAAGGAAAGCCTATATATTTCCAAGTCAGGATGGTGAGTGACTTGGAGGGGAACCGCCAGGTGGTGATGTTCCCAAGTATATGTTGCCATCATCCTTCTAGGTGGTAATGGTCATGAGTTTGGAAGGTGCTGCCTAAGGAGCCTTGGTTGAGTACATCTTGTAGATGATGCACGCTGTTGCCAAGTTCAACAGTGGTGGATGGAGTGAATGTTTGTGGAAGAGACACCAATCAAGCTGGTTGCTTTGTCCTAGATAGTATCAAACTTCTTCAGTATTGCTAGAGTTATAATTATTTAAGCAAGTGAAGAGCATTCACACTCCTGACTTATGCTTGCTGGCAGGCTTTGGGGAGTCAGGAGGTTGGATATGTGCCGCAGGATTCATTATTATTAATTTTTACATGATATGTGCGTCACTGGCTGGGCCAGCATTTATTGCCCATCCCTAACTGCCCTCCATGTCAGAGGACAGTTGAGAGTCAACCACATTGCTGTGGCTCTGTATGCCATAGCAGGTAAGGATGGCAGATTTCCTTCCCCAAAGGGCATTAATGAACCAGATGGGTTTCAACAATCGGCAATAGTTTCAGAGCCAGCATTAGACGTTTAATTTTAGATTTTTATTGAATTCAAATGTCACCATTTGCTGTGGTGGGATTCAAATCCAGATCTCCGGGGCGTTACCCTAGATTTGTGGATTGCTAGTCCAGTAATAATTCTACTATGCCACTGCCTCCGCATTCCTAGTCTCTGTCCTGCTCTTGTAGCCACAGTGTTTATGTGGCTAGTTCAGTTCAGCTTCTGGTCACTGCTGACTCCCTGGATGTTGCTAGTGGGCGATTTAGTGATGATAATGGCATTGAATGTCAAGAGCCAATGGTTAAGATCGTCTCTTGTTGAAGATGGTTATTGCCTGTGTGACAATACTGTGCCTTTAAGAAATATATGTCATATTTCTTGTGCAGGATCTGTTTTAGCATTTTTTTTATTAACAGTTCTGTTTGTCTCTAACCGAAATTCTATATTATTACTGCAGCAGCATAATTACTCCTAATTGCTAGAATGTCTGCTTTAATCTGAACTAGTGCTGTTCTGCTGATTTTAATGACATCCCTTGAGGTTTTGCAAGTGGAACTAGATTGGGTTGATTTACAGTAATATCAAGTGACTGGCTGGAGCTAGGCTTACACAGAATGTTCAAGTCAGATGCTGGTTGGAGTTTTAGAGAGCAGTGGCTCTCTTTTCCTCTCTGAAGTTAGAGACTGGAATCTGCCAGGAAATAAATCTCTTTCTCTGAGATTTTGTTGTTTGGGAGTGAATCTCTTTCAGAGTTCGCTATACAAGAGTCAGGGGTCTGTTTGGATCTCTGTCCAGAGGTGTTAAAAGGCTGGAAACCTAACATGCATGTAAGCATATCTGCTTTTGGTGCTAACTGGATTTATGTCTGAGGATGCTACTGAATTGGAACAATAGAGATGGATAGTTAATAAGAATTATACTTTGTCACTTTTAAGTATTTCAATTGGGAAAAGTTATGCTAATTCTTTTTATTATATTCTAACTGCGTTCTTAAATAAAGTTTGCTTTGATAAAAGCTTCCTCGTGAATCATGCCTGGAGCAAAATACCTTATGCTCACCCGAATGCCAAAATCAAAAGTTGGGATCTAGGCTAACTGCACAATATATCTTGGAGTTCCTGATCTGGTCCCAACGCCTGGCACTTGTGTAGAACCAATGTTTCTTGCCACTTATCAGCCCAAGCCTGGAGGTTGTCCCGGTCTCGCTGCATTTGGACGTGAGGAGTCACACATTGTGCAGTCATCAGAAAACATCCTCATTTCTGATCTTATGAAAGGAAGGTTATTGATGAAGCAGCCGAAGATGGTTGGGCCAAGTCGCTATCCTGAGGAACTCCTGCAGTGATGTCCTGAGATAATTGACCTGCAACCACCACAACCATCTTCCTTTGTGCCAGGTCTGACTTCAAGCATATGCACATTGTTATGCACATACAAAGAATAATGGACTTTGACTTTTTTTAAATGTAACCCGCAACAATATTTCAGCCAAAGCTGATCTCCACTCAAATAATGGCTAACAAGTTGGACAACTACTGACAATACTGAGAAAGTACAAGGCAAATGAGGCTACCCAATTTTATTTATTTACTTTGGAGAACAGTTGAAGCATGTCACAACTACAAAATAGATTCTTTTTTTTCTTACTTTTTGTCCAAAATAGGGGGGGGGGAAGCTCATCTTTGTCATCAATCTGGCAACTGTGTTTCGGTCAATATACAGGGCAACAGTAATTCCTTTGCTCTTTCCTATCATGCTTTTCTGAAGTTGTGTCACTGACAAGGTCAAAGTAATACTTTCTCCAGAAGCATACACCTGTCTCCCTGCCAAATCTCTGAATTGACGATTGCAATAGAGTTCAGGAGGTTAGTTTTCTTATATAAAATGAAGGTTAGGCTCCACCGCTTTTATTACTGTCGTACAATTTTATTTAGAGTGAGAAAAGGCATCTTTCTCAGATGCAAACATCTACAAAGTAAGCAGGATCTCACAAAGATATAAATTGTTAAAGATCAAATGAAGTTGACACTTTTTACTTCATTTTGTTTTCAGAATCAGTTTCAACTTGAGAGAAAATCCAGTTTAATTGGACAGGAACTTCATGTTTTGTTAACGAGAATTCCTTTACAAAACTATATGTCTAAAACTATCAGTTGTTTCTACTCAGGACACACAAAATTCTGTTTTCTAGTAATGAATTCAAATCATGACCTGCAATGCATTGCCGAAGAAAATGGTGGATGTTGATTCAACACTAATTTCTAACAGGGAATTGGATAACTATTTGGAGGGAAATTTTGAAGGGTTAAGGGGAAAGGGTAGGGGAGTAGGACTAACTGGATAGCTCTTTCAGAGAGACAGAAGAAGCGTAATGGATGAAGTGGCACCCTTCTGCGCTATATGATTGTACTGCATGGTTTCTAACAGGGACAAAGGGACCTCAGTGGTGACACATCAGAGATGCTACGCAGCAAGAAGACCTGACTTTTAGTCTGGATATTGGGGATTTCAGCATAGGTATATGTTATCTCAAAATCAAAATGATTTTTTTTGTTACAATTATAAAAGACTAATAGTCCAGATTCAAAATTAAATAACGTGTTCTACAGTACAACTTTACACAAAGTACTCTCCCTTACCAAAGCACTGTCACATAGCCATCTTGAAAAAGATAGAACTAATTTTCTAAAACCTTCAGCCAATGTTGCTCCAGCTGGCCAGATTTGTTTCTAATTCTCCGAGACAACGTGTCTGTTTTTCAGTAAAGCAAATCTAGGAGTTTGGCTAAGACTGACGACATTCAGCAACTGAAAACACTGACTGACATCTCTTGGAATTGTTAGGCAAAATGCTCTTAAGTCAGAGTGATACAAGTTCAAATCTGGGGTCTAGGTTGCTGGCATAGAGGAGGTACTGCATTGTGTTTCAAATGAGACTTTAGCCAAGATCACATCAGTTTCTTGATTTGAACACAAAAGATTGGATCACTTGATTGAAAGAAAGACAAAGTTGGTCAATATTTCTTCAACCTATGTGGGATCTTTTTTGCATAAATTGGTTGCTCCATTTGCTTATGAAACCATAACTAGCCTTCAAAGCTCCACTGACTATAAAACACTTCAGGATATCTGGAGGAAATGAGATATAAAGTTACTCCTTGACTATCTGGGCTGTTAATTAGGAAGCAAATACTCAACAGTTTAGCTTTAAACTTAAAGTCAAGAGCTATACTCTGCAATCATCAACAGCTTAAAACTTGCACTCCACATAATCAGAATCTAGATAAATAGGTGTGACTGTAAATTGATAGATTATCAAAATCACAGACACTACACTTCCATTTTACAATTTCTTTGACATAACCTGGGATTCATAAGATACAATACCATAACTGGGGTCATTGCACAGTAAGAGTGGGAATCAGAGCCAATTCTTCACCCCCAACTCCTTCAATTCAGGAGCATGAAATGCAATTGTAGTCCCTTTACCACCATCCAGAAGACATTAGCTGATTTGGCACTGTCCAGGAATGAGATATTCACCCACCCTCAGTTACATGGCTCCGTTTCATTGATATTTTTCATTGACAGTGAAAAGGAACATTGAACTTCCTTTTTCCTGGATCCATTCATTTTGCACACCTCCAAATGACACTTGCCTTTCTTACAGTTCTAATGATTTGCTCGTCTCTAATTGCTTAACATTGAAGTAGAAAGTTAAATTGTGGGGCCAGGTGATGTGGAAGGTATTAAACAAATTATTAAATGACAATATTTTGCCCTACTTTCATATTTGTGGAGATGAAGTGAATAAGCATTTTGATTAATAACTTTCACCGTGAATCTTCCCACAGATAAGAGAAAAAATCTTTGCAAAGGGAAGTTGTTTTCTCCTCAATAATGAGAAAAGAGATGGATCTGCAAGTTAGCTAGAATTTAGAAGAAAAAGTCCAATTAAATACAAGATGGTGTCAATTTTCTCTCCTTTTGTATCCGAGGGGGAAAGAATCCAAAGCATCCATCATCCTCTGGCACTTTGCACAAGTAGCCATTATTCAAAAAGAATTTTGACAAGTATTTATCTAGTATTCACCTGTACCCAGCCAGAATTGCAGAACAAGGATCAGGAGCAGAAATTAATGGCCAATTTTCCCAGGGAAGGGGCATTGCAACAACCTCACCTGACAGCAACTCAACCAGCTTCAACATTGCAGTGCCTGTTCCAAGATGCACTGCATTCTCAAATCCACCTCAGACCTGAGCCAAACTATCATATACTCCACAAATCAGCTTCACCTTCCCAGTAACAACTACAAACCTTGAAACGACCTTGCCTCAATGCCAATTCCAGACTCAGCTCAAGACCATGCTGGATGTGAACTCTTCAACTCCATCATTGGACGTGACTAGTAATTAGACTCAAGACCCTGACCACAGCTCAGTATGGAAGGAAGCAAGGTGAACCAAATGAGATGTACAGCAACAACAAATAGAAGATGAAAACATTATAAAGTGAAAAATATTATGCAAAACAGCAGGTGATTCACTAAAAACCTAGGCATTCTCTTTAGGATTAGCATGGCAATCTGGTAGGATTACAAGTGCAATTATAGAATTGCCAAGAACAAGAAACCAAAACCTACAAGATGAAAATGAAGTGGAAACAAAGTATTAGAATCCAAAGTTGTTCAAAACTATATTACAATAGAAAGTTTTATTTATAGAACATGTAACACAAGGAGAAAAGTAATCATGCTTCAGTGATCTGTTCAGCAAATTTCATCAGCTTTGCTTCCAATTTCCATCCTTCCTTCGCCTTCACATCTGACTCGTCCCTACCTCGACTTCTCTATCTCCATTTTTGGGGATAAGATGCTGGCCACAATACTTACTGGAAGCCCACCGACTCCTACAGCTTATACCTTTGCATTGACAATGAAAAGGAACATTGAACTTCCTTTTTCCTGGATCCATTCAATTTGCACACTTTCTTACAGTTCTGATGATTATATCTTTTCCCACCCCAGTTCCTGTAACATTCCATTTTCTCAGTCACATCTCGTTCTGACAATGTCACCTGCCATACCAGTGCATTCAATAGGTCTTTCTTGTCAACCGAAGATTCCTTTCACCGACCACGTCCTTCCCATTTCCCACACCTCTGTTCTCATCCCTTCCTTCCCTCCCCCAGGACAACTAGGACTCACCTTCCACCTTACCAGACGCCACATTCAGATTATCCGCTGCCATTTCCCCCACCTGAACACTGCAGTACCTGTCTGCAAGCATGGCCCCAAGTTTCCTGTCATGTCATTTTAGTTGTCTGTCACACTCCCACTCTGATTCTTTGTCCTTGTCTACTCCATAAAGCTCAATGGAAACTTAAAGAACAGCACCTCATCAATCAAAAAGGCAATGTACCGCTTTCCAGATTCAATGAGTCGATGCATTTCAGATCTTAACCACTGCTCCCCAACCCCCACCCCCCAGACAGCTAATGGTGATTACTCTGCTATTGCTGTTAATTTTGTTTCTTGACTTGTCCCATTACCATCCCTTTTTTGCCTTACAACAATCATCCCTCGTCTTTTAATCACTCCTGCCATCCACCTGCCATCAGACTTTGTGCTCTTTCTTCCCCTCCTCACTTTCACTGCCTCTGTACTTGCTTAAATATTGTTGAATCTAACAGTTTCCAGTTCAGATAGAAAGTCATTGATCTGAAACGTTAAATCGGTTTCTCATCACAGATACTGCCAGACCTGAGTTTTTTCAACCTTTTTGGGTTTTTATCGCAGCATTATTACAGTATTTTACTTCTCTACCCATATTTTATTAATCCCTCATGGAACAGTTAAGCTTCAATGTGCTGAAGGTGGCCCCCATGCCAGAACAACAGCAACGGTATAAATCATCCTCATGCAAAAATTGAGGACGATTCAAAATATAAACAGGAAATATTCAGCAAATGGTTCAACATCACCTGCAACTAGTGATAAAATGACAAATGATAAATGATAAAAATGATTCAGCTGGAACTCTAGTCAGATTAGAAACAAACTGTGTCTTCCCTGGAGAGACGAAGGATGAGAGGTGACCTGATAGAGGTTTACAAGATGTTGAGAGGTCTGGATAGGGTAGACTCTCAGAGGCTATTTCCAAGGGCTGAAATGGTTGCTACGAGAGGACACAGGTTTAAGGTGCTGGGGGGTAGGTACAGAGGAGATGTCAGGGGTAAGTTTTTCACTCAGAGGGTGGTGGGTGAGTGGAGGCAAACTGAGATTACAGGATATTTGATGCATTGTGGGAATTATAACTTGTTAACAATGGGGCTTGGGTTGTAATGTAAAGTTTTTCACTCAGAGGGTGGCGGCTGACGTCGGTGGTGGTGGAGGCAAACTCGTTGGGGTCTTTTAAGAGACTTCTGGATGAGTACATGGGATTTAATGGGATTGAGGGCTATAGATAGGCCTAGAGGTAGGGATATGATCAGCGCAACTTGTGGGCCGAAGGGCCTGTTTGTGCTGTGGCTTTCTATGTTCTATGTACCAGTTATAAAATAGCAACCGTAACTTTTTAAAATTAAACATGAATTCAGGGTAGTACAATGTTTCAATGTGTGCAAATCCAGGGGTCACAGGTTTCTAGATGCTTTGTATATATTTGTGCCGCAACATTAGGGGGAGCAGTTCCTGCACATGTGCAGTTGCAGTGAGGTATTGGGACAGGGCAAAACAACACAACAAACTAGTAGTCCCTGCCTGCTACTCTAACAGAAATACACTTTAAATGGCATACCCGTGGATCACTACTATTGTTCCCACATTCAAAAACATTAAGTTATACTCACTAGAGCTGCAGAAACAATGCATTCCTTCTCTGTACTAAGGTCTTCACCTGTTAGGCTGATGATGCTTGGAGGTAGACCCATGGCTTGGGGAGGAGACTGGAAGCAAGAGAGGTCCTAACGTCAGACAATACTTAATAAAATGAGTGACCAGCATTTGCAACTGCTTCAGGTAGGAAAATGGACGTAATAAACTTTTATTCAGGAACAAGTTGGGTTACTCAACACAAACAAATTCCCTCTCCAGCATACTCCAAGCAATGAAGTTAGATGTGCCAAACAACCTCCCGAATCTGTATTACCCACTTGACATGTAGTTTTTTAAAAAAATACTGTTAGTGATTGGTAATGAAACTTTAATATGAGAAAAGTAACAAGACTTCACAGAAAATGTGCTGAGGATTTACTCTTTTAATTGAAGTTAGCGAAGAGAATTGGTTAACTTTACATTACAACCCAAGCCCCATTGTTAACAAGTTATAATTCCCACAATGCATCAAATATCCTGTAATCTCAGCACAGCCAGAGGATAATACTCAGGTAAGCACCCCCTCAAAGATGCGTGCAGCTGCTCTAGATAATGCTAGTTAGCAATATTGGAAAAAATAAACTGAAATTGATGAAAAATGTATTTAAACAACTGATAACTTGTAGGGAAGGGAGCGTTTGGGAATGAAAGGAGGGGCGGAGCAAGGTGAGGTAAGGAGATGGTTGAATGAAGGTGAATGGGAAACCAAGATAGCAGAAATGAGTCACAAACAGCTTCTCAAAGAAATCCAGTGAAAACAAACTAACAGTGATTTGGTCACTTTAATGTATACTCTGTGAGAACTCTGACAAATAAACCTCGAGTCAACAGCTCTCTTTAATGAGTGTCTTGGGAGCATCCCCTCTACAAAGACACACAGCAAAATTCATCATCGCCTCCAATGTTCCAGCACAGCCTTCAGCTCACTGACAAAAACCTCTATGCCAATGTCAGACACTTGGATGATCTACAGCAGGCTCCTCAAAGTACTGGGGAAGTAGCACCAGCAGTGCCTTCATGGGATCCTTCAAACCTGGTGGCAAGAAGTGCAGTGGAACAGCAACACCCTTGCCCAAAATCCTGAAAAACAGCACCGCTGGGTGGGACATGTCGTTCACGTGCCTGACACTAGATACCTGAAGCAACTGCTCCACTTAATACTTGGTTATGGCAGGAGACTTCCAGGAGGATTCTCAATAAGTATGTTTAAAGCAGATTCACCTGATGAAGGAGCAGCACTTCGAAACCTTGTGATACCAAATAAACCTGTTGGACTTTAATCTGGCGTTGAGAGACTTCTTACTGAAGCAGATTAACAGTTTTCTAAATGCCAAATACAAGGGATATGCAGATAGTGTGGAGAAAAGGCACTGAACTGAATGATCAGCCATGACCCTATTGAATGATGGAGCAGGCTCAATGAGCAGAATGGCATACCCCTGCTACTTTTTTCCAAGACGGGGAAATGCTTCAGGGTTGTGCAAAAAAGGATCCCTGAAAGAGGTCAAAGATATTCGCAGACCAATGAGATATCCTGACTTGTGAACAACCAACATGAAGGAAGTTCATTTGGGAAGGCACTGAAACACCGAGACACTTCATCAAGAATATGGAGAACAAAGTTGAGGTGTCAGATGGAACACAGAGCAGAGAAGTTTTGCAACTGCACAGAGAATAGTACAGAGTGGAGATGGCAAAGTACGAGTGATAACTTGGGAATTTAGTGCAGGTAGAATATCTATCGTACATTTTTTTTTTGAGTTATCATTTAATGCTGGCCTGCATCTTCTTACTTTCAACTAATTCCTGTGGCAAATTATAACAAACTCTTCACAACCCATTGCACAGAGATTTTTCTGGACCCCCTCCCCAGCGTTTAGTGGCACCGTCATAGAATCAGAGTTCAACAGAACAGAAAGAGGCCCTTTGGCCCATTGTGTCAGCGCCAGCTGTCAAGCACCTATCTATTCTAATCCTATTTTCCAGCATTTGATGCATAGCTTTGTATGCTATGACATTTCAAGTGCTCATCTAAATACTTGTTAAATGTTTCAGCGAGTTCCAGATTCCAACTAACCTCTGGGTGAAAATATTTTTCCTCAAATCCCCTCAATCTATGACAAAGATCAGCTAATTCACGAGAGGTAGAACTGAACCACAAATTTGCTAATCTACATGTTTCAAGCAGCATACATGTATCTACTGAGCAATCAAGAAAGTTCTATTCGGAGGGTTCCAACTTAGCCCGAGAGGGAAAACTATTCTTTCATGTCGACGTGTGCATTGAGACAGGATTCACAGGCACAGCTCTACCTTTTCCACATTACAAAAGATCCTGAAGACTGCATTAAGGGTTTTGAATTAAATCTTATTGCTTGGTTCATAATTTTAAATTAACCATGGGAATAATAGAATCCCTACAGTGCAGAAGGAGGCCATTCGGCCCATCAAGTCTGGACCGACCATCCCACCCAGGCCTTGTCCCTACATATTTACCCGCAAATCCCCCTGACATCAAGAGGCAATTTAGCATGGCCAATCCACCTAACCCACACATTTTGAGACTGTGGGAGGAAACAAGAGCAACTGGAGGAACCCACACAGACAAAGGGAAAATGTGCAAGCTCCACACAGCGCCAGGAATTGAACCTGGATCCCTGGCGCTGTGAGGCAGCGGTGCCACCGTGCTGCCCAAGTGCATGCAATAATCTTCCTGTTAGAAGGAACACAATGAGTAGAACTCAACAACAATACATGAGAGAAAGACCACTGACAGATGAATATTAATATTTATTGCAAGCAAACTGAGCTATACAATCTCCTTTGAAGGATCACAGGAGGTGGCAATTGAGCTCCCGACTTTACAAAGTCTGTCTTAAATTTGAATTACGACTTAGATTTACGGCACACTGATTGAAGCTCTGTGTAAAGCCTAGCGAAGAAACCACACAGTTAAAAATTACATGATGTGCTTCGCATTAATATTTAACTGCATCAGGAATCCCTGCAGGAATGAAAAGCTGTTCAACTAATCTGTATGTTTACATCAAAGAGCAATTGGAAGATTACATACCTGTGAGAAGAAACTGTTGTTCAAGAGACTACATTTATGACATTACAATTTTTTTGAAAAACTGTTTTGAAGGTCACATTTTGTAACCTTGGACTGAGTTTAAAGACAGTTCCCAAAAATGACTGAGAATCACCTTACTTTTTTTTTGTGGATTAAGGCTGGAACCCATTCAGCCGGAAAAAAGGGAGACATCCCCAGGCATGTACATTTAAAATTCAACGATTGTGCTAAAAGAGCAAACAGAAACTCACCGACTTAATGGCTTGTCCTCCAAACACAAAGACACTAACTGATAAGGCACAATAAGATGTGAACAACCTTGACCCTTTTGATCATTACAAGGGGTAAGGAGACTTCAGATAATCAATGGAATTACCACTTGTCTCACAAGTGGTTAAAAGTGCCACACCTGCAGAAGGAAGGAACCTTCTTTCCTCTCTGTAAACCCAATTCCATCTACTAAGATCATCTGTTAAAGCAACACCCGCCAATTTAATAGTGGAACCCATGGCAGTTGCGGAGATGACCCGACAGCATCTTCACTTCAGACAACGCAATATCTCAACTTCAAAACATATCAGGCCTGCAGCGAATATAGACTCAAATATGAATCAAGTTTAGTATAGTTTTATCTTCATTTGTAAGTAATCTTTGTGTGCATATATGTGTTAGCAAGAATTTTTTTTAAGTAACTTCCAGAGCAATAGTGTAAATTAAACTAACCTTTCCCTTTAAAGTAAAAAAGGCTTTGCTGTTAGGTTATTTGAAATTGAATTACTCATTCCAAGGGTAAGAGACACAAATACATTATTCACTAGTAACTTTCGGGAAACACCTTTAAAGTGTCCATGACGCAAAGAAAAGTAACATTTCTTGCAGAGTGAACAAAGCAAACTGCAAAGCACCAAACAACAAATTGGGGTCCCTCCAATCTCAGTGGAAAATTCACCAAAATCCTAATAAACCATCTTTCAAGTATTTGGATCCTTGAACTGTCTTCAGTTTTCAGGCAGTTAAGATGAGCAATTTTATTGCACCATGTCTGTCTGATATGAGCTGACATAAACAATTTATCCATCTGTAACAATTCTCCAAGTGAATATACTGAGATTATAATGTAGCTCAGTTACAGCATTCCTAATAATCTCAGCATGTTCAATGTGGATTGGACAGCTTTTGGTATTGTCTGAAAAATGTCAGCATCTCCAATGTCATAAGTATAAGCGTTTTAGGCGAGACAGAGGAGGGGCTAAAAAAGGTGGGGGGGGGAGCGATATTAGTTAAGGAGCATATTACCGCGGTGCAGAGGGTAGACAACTTAGAGGGGTCATGTACTGAGTCGCTGTGGGTGGAACTCAGAAACAGGAAGGGTGCAGTCACTATGCTGGGGGTGTACTACAGACCACCCAACAGCCCACGGGAAGTGGAGGAAAGGATATGTCAGGAGATTCTGGATAGGTGCAGAAAAAATAGGGTTGTTGTAGTGGGGGACTTTAATTTCCCTGGCACAGACTGGAAAGTGCTGAGAGCTGGGGGTCCGGACGGGGAGGAATTTGTAAAATGCGTACTGGAAGGTTCTTTGGAACAGTATGTAGATATCCCGACTAGAGAGGGGGCTATACTGGACCTAGTTCTGGGAAATGAGCCCGGTCAGGTCGTCAAAGTTTCGGTAGGGGAACATGTGGCAAATAGTGACCACAACTCTGTTAACTTTAGGATAGTAATGGACAAGGATGAGTGCTGTCCTACGGGCAGGGTGCTAAATTGGGGGAAGGCTGACTATAGCCGGATTAGGCAGGAATTGGTGGATGTTGATTGGGAGAGGATGTTCGAGGGCAAGTCCGCGTCTGGCATGTGGGAGTCTTTTAAGGAACTACTGATAAGGCTGCAGGATAGGCATGTGCCTGTAAAAAGGAAAGATAGGAAAGGTAGGATTCGAGAGCCGTGGATAACCAGGGAAATTGAGGATCTGATTAAAATGAAAAGGGAGGCGTACGTTAAGTCCAGGCAACTGAAAACAGATGGAGCTCTGGAGGAATAGAGAGAGTAGGAAAGAACTCAAACGGGGAGTTAGAAGGGCAAAAAGAGGTCACGAGATGTTCTTGGCAGGCAGGATTAAGGAGAATCCTAAGGCATTCTATTCATACGTTAGGAACAAAAGAGTTGCCAGGGAGAAAATCGGACCTCTCAGGGACAAAGGAGGGGAATTATGCTTAGAACCCAAGGGAATAGGGGAGATCCTAAATGAATACTTTGCATCGGTATTCACGAAGGAGAGGGACGTGTTAACCGGGAGTGTCTCGGAGGGAGGTGTTGACCCGTTAGAGAAAATCTCCATTACAAGAGAGGAAGTGTTAGGTTTTTTAGGGAACATTAAAACTGACAAAGCCCCAGGGCCTGATGGCATCTATCCTCGACTGCTCAGGGAGACGAGAGATGAAATTGCTGGGCCTCTGACGGAAATCTTTGTCGCTTCTTTGGACACGGGTGAGGTCCCTGAGGATTGGAGGATAGCGAATGTGGTCCCGTTGTTTAAGAAGGGTAGCAGGGATAACCCAGGAAATTATAGGCCGGTGAGCTTGACGTCCGTGGTAGGGAAGTTGTTGGAGAGGATTCTTAGAGACAGGAAGTATGTGCATTTAGAACGGAACAATCTCATTAGTGACAGACAGCATGGTTTTGTAAGAGGGAGGTCGTGCCTTACAAATTTGGTGGAGTTTTTTGAGGAAGTGACAAAAACGGTTGACGAAGGAAGGGCCGTGGATGTCGTCTATATGGATTTCAGTAAGGCATTTGACAAAGTCCCACATGGCAGGTTGGTTAAGAAGGTTAAGGCTCATGGGATACAAGGAGAAGTGGCTAAATGGGTGGAGAACTGGCTTGGCCATAGGAGACAGAGGGTAGTGGTCGAAGGGTCTTTTTCCGGCTGGAGGTCTGTGACCAGTGGTGTTCCGCAGGGCTCTGTACTGGGACCTCTGCTATTTGTGATATATATAAATGATTTGGAAGAAGGTGTAACTGGTGTAATCAGCAAGTTTGCGGATGACACGAAGATGGCTGGAATTGCGGATAGCAAAGAGCATTGTCGGGCAATACAGCAGGATATAGATAGGCTGGAAAATTGGGCGGAGAGGTGGCAGATGGAGTTTAATCCGGATAAATGCGAAGTGATGCATTTTGGAAGAAATAATGTAGGGAGGAGTTAAACAATAAATGGCAGAGTCATCAGGAGTATAGAAACACAGAGGGACCTAGGTGTGCAAGTCCACAAATCCTTGAAGGTGGCAACACAGGTGGAGAAGGTGGTGAAGAAGGCATATGGTATGCTTGCCTTTATAGGACGGGGTATAGAGTATAAAAGCTGGAGTCTGATGATGCAGCTGTATAGAACGCTGGTTAGGCCACATTTGGAGTACTGCGTCCAGTTCTGGTCGCCGCACTACCAGAAAGACGTGGAGGCGTTAGAGAGAGTGCAGAGAAGGTTTACCAGGATGTTGCCTGGTATGGAGGGTCTTAGCTATGAGGAGAGATTGGGTAGACTGGGGTTGTTCTCCTTGGAAAGACGGAGAATGAGGGGAGATCTAATAGAGGTGTATAAGATTATGAAGGGTATAGATAGGGTGAACAGTGGGAAGCTTTTTCCCAGGTCGAAGGTGACGATCACGAGGGGTCACGGGCTCAAGCTGAGAGGGGCGAAGTATAACTCAGATATCAGAGGGATGTTTTTTACACAGAGGGTGGTGGGGGCCTGGAATGCGCTGCCAAGTAGGGTGGTGGAGGCAGGCACGCTGACATCATTTAAGACTTACCTGGATACTCACATGAGCAGCCTGGGAATGGAGGGATACAAACGATTGGTCTAGTTGGACCAAGGAGCGGCACAGGCTTGGAGGGCCGAAGGGCCTGTTTCCTGTGCTGTACTGGTCTTTGTTCTTTGTTCTTTGTCATTGTTCAGAAAAATCCAACCAACATTTTATGACAGCAGCATTGCCACATTTAACAGACATGATATCGTGGATCTCCTGTGGCATGTGAAAAAAAATCAAGCCTCACCGCATTTTCCCACTGATTTTGTTATACCCTACCTCTGTCCTTCTTCCACCCCTCTACATAGCACTCAAAACGTTTCACTGTTGTGTCCACTAGGCCTTCCTCTGCTTCTTTCAATGGGTACTTGCTCCCTTTTTTAAATTCATTCATGGGATGTGGACATCGCTGGCGAGACCAGTATTTATTGCCCAACCCTAATTGCCAAAGTGATGGTGAGCTGCTGCCTTTAACTGCTGCAGTTCATGATGTAAGCACATCCACAAAGCTATTAGGAATGGAGTTGCAGGATTTTAACCCAGTGACAGTGAAGGAATGGTGATATATTTCCAAGTCAGGATGGTGTGTGGCTTGGAGAGAACGTTCAGGCGGTGCTCCCATGTGTTACTAACATACCCTTCTAAATGGTAGAGGTCATGGGTTTGGAAGGTGCTGTCCAAGCAGCCTTGGAGAGTCCCTGCAGTGCATCTTGAAGATGGTACACACTGCTGCTACTGTGTGTCAGTGGTGGAGGGAGTGAATGTTTATGGAATGGGTGCGAATCAAGCTTTGTCGTGGGTGCTGTCGAGCTTCTTGAGTATCGTCTTTATGGAGTCAGGAGGTGAGTTACTCACAGCAGGTTTCCTCGCCTCTGACCTGCTCTTGTAGCCACAGTATTTATATGGTTGGTGTAGTTCAGTTTCTGGTCAATGGAACCCCCACTGGGACTCAGTGATAGTAATGGCACTGAATGTCATGGGGCCATGGTTAGATTCCCTCTTTCTGGAGATAGTCATTGCCTTGCATTTGTGGAGCATGAATGTTACTTTCTACTTGTACAGGTCTTGCTGCATTTGGACAGATACTGCTTCAGTATCTAAGCCTCTAACACCTTTACATGACTCTTGCATGCTGCTTTGTCCGACGTATTGAATATCTACCCTCTTCGGATATAGTCAGCAAATGGAGGGAAGGGAAACGTGGAAAAGATAAAAATTTAGGAGAGCAATAACATCTGCAAAGGCTTAAGCAGCAAGTGAAAGGAAATGAAGCAGATGATTGGGATGGGGTTTGTGAAGCCCGAGGGAAAAATACAAACTGAGGAGTTTGGGTGCGATAAAGAGAACAGAAGACAGGGGAAAAAAGAGCCCAAACCCAAGGTACAAAAAGATCTGCAGATGCAATACCAGCGTGCGGAGAGAGATAACAGGAGCTGGCATTTGGAAAGGTGAGAAATGGATGAATTAAACTGGAGGTGGTCACAAAAGGGGACAGTTAGTGCATGCAGGTAATTTCCAAAAATACCAAAAAAGTCCAAGGTGTGCAGGTCAACGCCTAGGAGTGACAAAACAACCAAATTTCAGATCCTCAAAAATGCTAGAACTCAACAATGTAAACTTTATTGGATAAAGTTATCAGAAAAATTGTTAAAGCAATTTCATTGGTTTCCTCCATTTTTCTAATCAACCTTATTGGTTGATTAGAAAAACAGCAATTTGATTGGTTTGTGGCTCACCACTCAGTTTTTCCTATCGGTCTATATTTGGGAGAATCACCAGTTAAATTGACATCGGTTAAGTGTTGCATGTGGCGTCAAAATATGATGCACACACTCTCATGCACTACTTAGCTTAATCTATTTACTATATGATAAAATACAGTCAAGTCTCTGGAGCATAAAATGAGCTGATGAGGTGTTTAGAGCCTTAGATTTATAAAAACCACTGGTTTGGACTGATAACTGGAAACATGACAGCATCTGTAATTTTCAAAGTGAAGTACAGCAGGGCTGCCATAGTACGCGGGCATACTTCCAGGTGGCTACTGCTGCTTAGGTAACAGTCACTGCACTCCAAATGCAATTCATTGTTTGACTTGAAACATGTTTCCTCATCAGGTGCTAAGTATCATTTTATTTTTAACTGGGAAGCTGAAAACATAGTCTTAATTTAAGGGAATGTGAGCTAAGAGCTGGAGCCATTTTCTTCGCTTTTCTTGTAAGATGAGCAGTCGAGAGAGGAAACAGCGATAAGCAATGCAAAATGCATAGCACCATCAACAGGGTGATAGCTAATCAACTATCCACCCTCAGGTAGTATGAGGTCCATCCAAAACAGACAATAATTCTCTGTATTTGCGTGCATCTATATATTGTTACACTCAAACCTTTCTTCCTCCACAAAACAAATTCTCAAATCATCAAAGATTGGAAGTGGCAATTTGGTTTATAAACCTTGGACATCAATTTAATCAGTTCACGCATCTATCTACATTTTAACCTCAAATAACATTCAAATCATATTTGACTGTTTTAGCTTCAGGATTATTCACTGGCTAATCACTTCGCGGATGAAGTTTTCCAATACCTATATAATCAAATGTCAGCATCTAGCTCATTTTCATGTATCACAGACCCAAATTATAATGACAGACTGACACCTTCAGAGGGATTTCTCACTAAAAATCTTACACCTCAAGGTATTCCATTTCTAAAACATATTTCAGTAAGGTAAAACTGTTCTTAATTTACTAAGCATTGAAAATCTAAATAAATCAAAGCTCTTAAAAAAAAAAAGGATTGAGCAGCCAACAGAAAATTAAGATTGAAAAACCTCATTGTTATTCCAAAGCCACGGCACAATAAAACCAAACTGCACAATTTCTTCATTTTTATCCACTTTCTTCATTTTGTCAGAAATGTGCATATAAATTACATTTCTAGGGGGGGAAAAAAAAGAACTGCATTGGTCTCCTCTCCTGTCCGAAGCCTGGGGTTCAAATTGGAAAATTTATCTGGACTGGCACTTGGATTGCCATCAAGTTGACAAATTAAGTGAGGCAAGATGAATTATTTGACTGCTTTTGTGAAGAGAATTCACTTGGGTATTACAGTAGGACAGCCAGACAGAAAAAGCCAAGAGCTTCTGTTAAAAAAGTGTGTGAAAGGTATATGTGGGAAGTGCAGTTCGAGGCCAGACACTGGAACACAGCCAGAAAATATGCTGTTTATGCTTAATGATGATTCGCATCAAGTGTTTTTTTTGCTGAGGGGGCTTATGCTGGCATCAGGGGTCATAAAATACTTTGATGCTCACCCTGAATACCACAGCTGTGTTAAGGCCTAGACATTTAGTCACAAAAGAATGACCACCTAGCATTATAACTTCACGGGATCATATATCCTAAAAGAAAGCCATTCAGGCAATCACGCCTGTAACATTCTTTGATAATGCCATCCAATTAGACCCACTGTCCTGCAATTTATTTACCTTCAAACATTTAACCAATTTTCTTCACCAATGTGCTATTGAATCTGCTTCCACAACCCTTCCAGGCAGATTATGATTCAATGGAAAAACAATATTCCCTCATGATGCTTCTGATCCTTTTACTCATCACCTTTAATTTAATAAAGAAATGCATAATTTTCACCATAGTTTTTCCTCAATATACTACTTAGATTAAACTATTCTCCAAGTTACTCTTCATCAGCTTAAATAATCTTTAAGCTATTCAATCTTCCAGTTATGAGGAGGATTCGGACTTGGTAATGGTTTGTGGCACAGAATTCTAGGATTATTTTGTGCGTAAAGACTTTGGGCGGACTTCTTCCAAGCCCCTTCCGGTGTGTTTGACGGTAGGCATGATGGGAGAATATGACGGGAGGGCCAGAAATCATGCCAGTTTCATACTGGCATGAATTTACACAAGATCATTCCTTGGTGCCTGCTGTTGTGGGTTGGAAATCCTGCCACAGGACTGCGATGCTGGTGGAAGAAGAAACCAGCGTGAAACACATTTGTGCAACATGGCATTCAGATGTTGGAAATCATTTGAGCAGTGCCTGGGAATGCCTCCAGAGTTCACGTAGGAGACCGCCTGCAACCCTGGAACACCACAGCAGTGCGTTGGGCAGCATCTGCAGGTGGAGCTTCCAGATCGGGTGTCATGGATGGTCTATCTTCCAGCCTCAGAATGCTCCTGGAGATCCATTTTCTGGTCTCAGGATGCTCCCCAAGATCTATCTGCATTTTCAGGTGGTTCACCTTTATTCAATTGTGGATTAGTGATTTGGATGCCTTTTCACTGTGGCGCCTGGAAACAATGGCAAATGACATGCCACCCAGGCCCACCCCACCACTGGATACAGCGAGAAACACCCAGGTGCATGACTAGAGGTCAGGGCTAGAAGATTTTGCCTGATTTTATGCCACTGCAGCAGCATGTAACACTCGACATTCCTGCACCTGCCATAGGACTTGGTCTCAAAATGGGAGAATTCCACCCTTTGTCTTCTCATTTAACTATTTTAAATTAATTGTCCCACCACCTTGCTAACCAGAAAACAATAATAACGTAACAGCTCATCATAAGTGTTCTATGAAGTCACCTTAACCTTCTTGGTTCCAGTGTAGTCTTGACTTCTCATCTCACCCAATGACTGTAACTCCTTCCCTGTAATATTCTTGCAAATTGATGTTGTCTCTTGTTCATTGTCTTATATTGTTATAGCCAGAGGAGAGACATAGACTGAAACCCCCAATTCATTTTCCCTCACCCCTGTAATCAGCGTAGTTTAATTTTGCTACAGCTGATGTGCATTCCCAAACCCATGTTTGTATGTGGTCAGTTTAAAAGTCACCAGCAGCAGATTTTCTTGGATTTAAACAAGAATTATTACTGATTCATACACTCACCCCAGAAAGCTCTATCCCTACATCAATCACAACACACACACCCAAGAAAGATGCAATTAAAGACAGTGGAGCATTCCTACAAATACCAAACAGTTAGCAGTTAACATGTCCTTGAGAGTTTAATTTAGTGGAGGAGGAAGCTTTGACTCTGGAAAGATGACTGGGGTCAAACCTGGATTAATTGTAGGGTTTCTTCGAAGTAAAAGCAGGTGCTGACAATGGCTGTTTTAATTGGAGGTCCAATTTCTTACAGAAAAACTAAAATTGTTTGAGACAGGTTGGAGAATTTATGCTTTCCAGATCTTGATAAGGCAAGATGACAACAGCCTCTCTCTGCAGCTGTACTGATATTGCTAGTGCTCTGCAGTCTGCCTGGTCAGTATTTTGATAAAAGGATTTCAAAAGCAGAAGGCAGTTTTGATCACATGATGTACAGCCATTGATACACAATGGAAGATAAATGATGGTATTTCATAGAACCATAGAATAGAAAATTACAGCTCAGAAACAGGCCTTTTGGCCCTTCTTGTCTGTGCCGAACCATTTTTTGCCAAGTCCCACTGACCTGCACTTGGACCATATCCCTCCACACCCCTCTCATCCATGAACCCGCCCAAGTTTTTCTTAAATGTTAAAAGTGACCCTTCATGGTGAAGGAGTTTCAGTCAAATGGTGAAAAGCCATTGATATACAATAGATGGTGTTCTTTAGAACTTTATTGTGGATATTCAGTCTCAATAGCCCTTCTTTGTTGCATGGCAGACCAAGAGTCTGGGAGTTCATTGTCTGTGTCTTGCAGCAAGCCCTGACATGGCTGGATTTGAAATCCAATTTTGTAAATTGAGTGTGTGTCTTTATATGCCCTGTTTGTGAACAGAACTCCCACTCACCTGATGAAGGGACAGCGCTCCGAAAGCTAGTGGCTTGTGCTACCAAATAAACCTGTTGGACTTTAACCTGGTGTTGAGAGACTTCTTACTGTGTTTACCCCAGTCCAACGCCGGCATCTCCACAGCATGGATGTGAAATTCCAGAGTGTGCTGTTTAAGCATGTCCCATTCAAGCGAGACCCCTGCCATCATAACCCAATTCTGTACTTACCTGAAAGCTATTGAAGTTGCAAATGTCAGGTGACTCCTCAGCAGTCATCTTACAGTTCATCAGCGTCCACTTTACAGTTTTCTGTTAAATTGTAATAAAATCATATGCCTGCACTGTCGTGACAATATCCTTCTATCATGGAGTAAGCAAAGATGCACATAATACTCGAGCTTCAGCCCACAATCTTGGAAGATCTTGTACTGCTTTGCTTTGCTTTATCCTACACCTAGAAGAGAAAAATCCAGCTGCCTTTAAAAAAAAGCAGCCTAATCTACGTGCTGTCAATTTTTAATGACTTGTGGTACATTTGTTTTTTCTGACTTACTTCAAAAATGAATTATTTTGTATTTTCCTACATTGAACTGCATCTGCCACCTACTTTTGCATTTTTATAACCTATGTCCTCTTGTAGTCTTTCATATGCCTCATTATGAAGTGCCGTATCTGTCGTTTTGGTGTTATCAGCAAATTTCAATATTGCTTCCTCAGTTCTCAAACCATTTATGTGCATCATACAAAAGTGACTCCTTTGCAGTCTAAGAAATTCTTATTTTACTGCTTTCTACCATTCAACCACCCCTCTATGTGACCACGTTCATCTTCTCTTCATGTGCCATACATTATCTTTGCTATTAAATTTTTCTGTGGTATGTCATCAATTTGTTTTTGGAAATACCTATTAATCCATATTCACAGTCCTTTATCTTGGCAGACTTTGTTTCTTCGCTTGTTTAGAAATGTTATCAATAGCTCCATTTTAGATTTCAGGTTAGACCAGCAAGATCACAGTTTATTTTTTCACTAATTTAAAGACATGGCCTCTAGTCCAACTGGCCTAATTTGCCTTGCAGTAATATCCTGCTACCTTATCCTTCAATACTTTTTGTAAAGTTCAGTGAAATCTAGCTTTATGTATCTCTCTATAAAGCTTAAGCTTCTGCTTCCTAGTAAATCCCTTGAACTTGGAATCATTCATGTTACTCATCTTTGCCTCTCAAAACTTGTGGTTGTTGTCTGCATTGTGAAGTTTGACCAGACTTTACTGCTTTAATCACAATTTCCTTTAATTATTTTGGACATGTGAATTAACATTCTATTAGCTTTACTGCTTGTTACTCTGCATGAGTTGAACAGAGCACATACAACTCTCAGGTCCCTCTCAACGGGCAGCATGGTGGCTAGCCCTGCTGCCTCACAACACCAGGGACCCGGGTTCAATTCCGGCCTTGGGTCACTGTTTGTGTGGTTTGCACATTCTCCCTGTGTTTGCGTGGGTTTCCTTCGGGTGCTCCAGTTTCCTCCCAACAGTCCAAAGATGTGCGGATTAGGTTGATTGGCCATGATAAATTGACCCTAGTGTCAGGGGGATTAGCAGGGTAAGTATGTGGGATTACGGGAATAGGACCTGGGTGGGACTGTGGTCGGTGCAGACTCAATAGGCTGAATGGCCTCCTTCTGCAATGTAGGGATTCTATGATTCGAACTTCATCTGCAGCTATTTCTACACCATTTCTACACCCGTGGTTTGTTCCCAAGCTATTTTTCTTTCCTATGCGCAATACTGAACACTTACATTCGTTAAAAGATATTTTTCATTGTTCTGTCCACATTGCACAATATTGTGCAACTCATTCAATAATTTCTAATTTCATGGTCATTCATTTCATAGCAGTTTAACTTTGATATCAATACGTACAGAATTGTGTCAACAATGTTAGACGGCGGCAAGTTGAGCAGCAAATATGCACACAATTACTAACATTGGTTGACGTCATGTGATGATGTAATTGATCGGAAAAACCCCACGCAGGCGCAATGGGAGACATCTGCACATATGTAGATGAGACTTCTAATAGGGCATTGGGAATTAGTGTGTTTGGAAAAGCTTCAGAAAATTCTCCCCACAATCTTTACCTAGTGGCTAGTGTTTGCAACAGTCACGTGACATAGGACTGAATAGGAAGAGTTGGCATTGTGCTTTATAATTGGCAACATAAAAATATTACCACAGGATTGTGATAACAGGAATTAACAAAGAATAAAACTACATTCAGGATTACTGACATAAAATACTTAATTCATTAATCTGACAGTCCCCTCTTGCTATTTTAGTGTTCACCCTTTTAAAAACAAATCAGGTTAACAGTTCAAGCATGATAGCAGATAGGAATTTCAAATAAATGCAAAATACAATAGAATTTCAAAGCCTAATTTCAAGAGTATTGAAGTGCTTCAGTGATGTGATCTTTATTCACCTCCTCTTTCCCCCATCTTAAAAGGACCTGATATATCTAGTTTAATTGGTTTCCAAAATAAGCAATCTTCACAATGAGTAGCAAGTTACAGTTGCCCCTTGAAACCTACCTTTTACACCAAGCTTTTGGTCATCTACCCTAATATCTCCTTAAGTGGCTTGGGGTCAAATTTTGTTTGATAAAACTCCCGAGACATTTTCCTACATTAAAGACACTATATAAATGCAAGTTGTAGTTGTTAAGGGGAAAAATGTAAACAACCCTTGGAAAACAACCGAGGAATCTAACAAATGTAACACAATAGAAGTGACAAGGTAGAGCCAAAAGTGTATAACCTCATGCTATATCAAAGGGCCATCCATTAACTAAACAGCTTGGAACAAGAATTTTGTAAAACATTACATTCAATAGGTTTCCCCCATGATCAAAAAAAACATTACATCCACTGTTGACTTATTTAACTGCATCAAAAATATTCTTTTTCTCCTTGAATGAACATTCAGCCAATGAGAATTACCATTGATTGTACAGTGTGCAAGTGAGCCTCACAGCATTAAAAATTCAGACCTGAACAAATAAGCTCATTGTCTGAGCTCTAGCTGCAAAATCTTATTCGCTATTGTATATTTTATACTAGTTGCTAAATATAAATCAACAGTACTCTGCTTCCAAATAATAAATCGAATGAGGCAAAGAATTAATATCAAGACAAAATGCTAGAAAAAAATCTATTTACTTGAATACACCCTGCATTTGAATACTTCCACCCCTTTGAAGAATGTGATTGCCTATAGCAATTTCATTTAAAATCACTTTCACTGCTGTAATTTGTGATCTAACTTTGTAATTAAAAGAAAAACATGGTTCATTGTAATAATAGCTCCCGTCAAACAGAAGGCCAGAACTAATTTATATAGCTCTGAGCTGCCAATTCAGAGGTGTTAAACATATGGGAGGTCAGGTTAAACTACGCATGAATAGTCAATTTAAAAAGTCTTGGAATGTAATGTTGATGCATTACGCAGTTAGTTTAAAAATAAAAAAAAATTAAAGGTTTGAAATGACAAGATCTCACTTTTGAATATCAACCTTTTGTGATTCCGTTTCTTCCCCTCCTCCCTGATGAGATCTCTAATAAACACAATTCTGTCTCGTCTCCCCTGCATTTAAATAAAACTCTCAAAAACAGTTGCAAAATAATACAATAAATTTCAGCACTAACTAAAATGCGGCTGGCAGATACTGCACAACCCTCTCTTTGTGGCAACTTGAGGCAGATTCCATTCCTGACATGTTGTGCCAAGCTACAAGTTCACCTTCTGAATATGGGGTGTATGTCCAATCCACAATCCAGACTCCTGACACTTGCAGTAGCATTTGAAGGGGTTCACCGATTTAATTCTTCAACAGTTGGTTAGCACCGCTGCCTCACAAAACTAGGGACCCGGGTTCGATTCCCAGCTTGGGTCACTGTGTGTGGAGTTTGCACATTCTCCCCGTGTCTGCTTGTGTTTCCTCTGAGTGCTCCGGTTTCCCCTCTCAGTCCGAAAGACATGCTGGTTCGGCGCATTGGCCATACTAAATTCTCCCTCAGTGTACCCAAGCAGACACCATAGTGTGGCAACTAGGTGATTGCCACAGTAACTTCATTGAAGTGTTAATGCAAGCCTACTTGTGACAATAATAAATAAACTTTTAAAACTAGATGGTGACAGATCTACAAGGCATATTATTCTGGAGTGGCGGTAGTAACAAGTGGTCTGGCTGGTGGGGTCCTAATGTCAAAAATGGGTTTGGACAGGGCTTTTATTTTATTTTAACATGGTCATGCAAAAGCACAATTCAAGTTATCCATTTACTGTCGGTTTACCATCAAGTAAAGTTTAATGACTGAATATCTAACATGTCGAAGGGGAAAATAACGTTTTAAGACACAATAGAAACCCAAACAAAATCTCCAAACAAATCACTGCAATTAATTTTGAAAGGAGAGGAAAACTTGCAATGTCTGACAGTAAATCTATGCTTGCATGGGAGACCAACAACAAACGGAATGTAAAAAACTAAAAAATGTAAAAATGAAATGTGCACACAGCATGCCAAAGGAGTAAAGGATCAAAAATGCAGAAGAGGGCATGCAAATCACAATCAATAAAATCTATACAGTTCCTTTAACATAGCAAAAAGCCCAAAGGCGCGACACAGGAACTTTACTAAACAACATGTGACACCAAATCACATAGGAAATATTAGGACAGATGGCCAAATGCTTGGGCAAAGAGGGTAAGGCTTTCAGGAGCATCCTAAAAGGAGCAGAGAGAGGTGGAGGTGTTTATGGAGGGCTTTGGCAGCTACCAATGGTAAAACAATTAAAACCAGGGATGCTCAAGAGGCCAGAATTGGAGGAGCACAGATGTCTCAGAGTTGTGGGGCTGAAGTATATTACAGAGATGATAGTGGGTGGGTGAAGGTGGCAGGCCATAGAAGGATTTGAAAGCAAGGATGAGAATTTTGAGATGTGTTGCTGAATTCAGAGGCAGCGTAGGACAAAGGGCACATGGATGTGGGTGAACTGAATTTGGTCTGATTTAAGACACAGGTTTGAGAGGTCTGGATGTCCTCATATTGTGGAGATGCCGGCGTTGGACTGGGGTAAACACAGTAAGAGTTTTAACAACACCAGGTTAAAGTCCAACAGGTTTATTTCGTAGCAAATGCTACCACATTTGGTCCTCATACTGTGTCCTCATATTTACAGAGGATAGGTGACTTGCCAGGAGTACATCAAAATAATCAAGCTTGCAGGTAACAATGGCATCTAGGAAGGTTTCAGTGACAGAAGGGCCAAGGTGGGGTGAGGGGATTCAAGCAATTATACAGAGATGGAAATAGGCTGTCTTAGTGATGGTATGAGTATAGGGTCAGAAGCTCATCTCAAATATATCACCAAGATTACAAGGACATTCTCAGAGAGCTGTCAGGGAAAGAGATTAAACCAATGACTTAGGAACAGAGTTGAGTGGCAGGGACCAAAGTCACTGACTTCTGTGTTCCCAATATTTAATTAGGAGAACATTTATGTTTAACCATTACTAGGAAGTATGAAATGAAAGGAGGCACAATCACCAAAAATCAGGATCTAGAAGAAGAGATAGAAAAGTAGAAAGGGATAGACAAAATGTGGACCTGGAAGTGATGAGTTGAGGTTCAGAGCAACAGCAGTCAAAAACATACACATGAATGGACAGGGAAAACGTGAGTGTCATAGCCTTAGTTACGTAGCAATTGCTCAGATACAAGAAACCTGGTATTAAATTTTGAAGAGACACCAACAGGGTGAAGCCAGAGGTCCTGTGGTGGGATACAGTTAATGTTAGCATAGAGTCAACATGGAGCAGTGATGAACTATGTCCAACTTTGCAGAAGGAATTCCTTAGGGGGCTAATAACCAAGGTGCTTTCTTGAACCAGCTTAACAGTGCTGTGGTATTTTGTACATTTTTTAAAACAAGTACTACAGGGGACAGATAGGACTTGAACACAATTGATCTTCCGATTTCTAAGCATGAGTTATGCCTTGGACCACTGCTAACACCAGAGTTTGACCTTCTTGGCTGATTGTACAATCACAAGTGGGAGAGCACATACAAAATAAGCCGGAGTCATGGAAAATTCTGGGGAAATTGGGAGATAAATCAAACTCAAAAGAACCTTTTTCCCCAAAAGGTCTGGGACTGAGTTACAGATTTTTAATGTGCAAATGAGTCAAAGGTTATTTTTGGGGGTGGGGGCTGCAGACAAGAGAGTGCAGTTAAGGCTGCAATCAGATCAGCTATGATTTTACTAAATGACTTCAAGGAGCCAAATGGCTTACTCATGCTCCAATTTCTTATCTGCCGGAATGCATTGATTGCATTAAAGTTAGATGAAGCGATTGCTTTCAAGAAGGTAGTGATGAGTTACTTTCTTGAACCACTGCAGTCCAAGTGGTGTAGGCAATGCTGTTAGGGAGGGAGTTCCAGGATTTTTGGCACAGTGACATCGATGGAATGGCAACAGAATTCCAAGATAAGATGGTGTGCGATTTGGAGGGAAACTCGATGATGATGTTCCTATGCGTCTGCTGCCCTCATCCTTCTCGGTTGTCGAGGTCGCAAGTTTGGAAGGTGTTGGCAAAGGAGTCTTGGTGAGTTGCTGCAGTGGATTTTGTAGATTATGCATACTGCTACTACTGTGTCAGTGGTGGTGGGGGTGAATGTTGAAGGCGGTGGATAGGATGCCAACCAAGTTGATTGCTTTGTCCTGGATGGTGTCGAGCTTCGAGTGTTGTTGGGGCTGCACTCATCCAGATAAGTGGAGAGTATTCCATTACACTCCTGACTTGTACCTTGTAGATGTTGGACAGGCTTTGGAAATCAGATGGTGAGTTACCCTCCATAGAATTCCCAATCTTTGACGTACTCTTGTGGCTAGAGTGCTTAAATGGCTGGTCCAATTCAGTGACTGGTCAATGATAACACCCCCCCCCCCCTAGGACATGTATACTTATAGAAGCTTTTGCAGTCTATTTTTTATGTTTCTTGCTAGTTTACTCTCATATACTGTTTTCCTTTTCTTTATCAAGTTGTTGATTTATTTGTCACATGTATTGGGATACAGTGAAAAGTATTGTTTCTTGCGTGCTATACAGACAAAACATAGCATTCATAGAGTATACAGGGGAGAAGGAAAGGAGAGGGTGCAGAATATAGCATTAGGGTGTAGAGAAAGATCAGCTTAATATATGGTAGGTCCATTCAAAAGTCTGATGGCAGCAGGGAAGAAGCTGTTCTTGAGTGAGTTGGTACATATTCTCAGACTTTTCTGTGTCTTTCTCAATGGAAGAAGGTGGAAGAATGTATGTTTGGGGTGCATGGGGTCCTTGATTATGCTGGCTGCTTTTCTGAGGCAGCAGGAAGTGTAAGCAGAGTCAATTGATGGGAGGCTGGTTTGCATAATGGACCAGGCTACATTCACTTGAGATCTTGGTCAGAGCGTTGGCCATACCAAGGAGTGATAAATCTGGAAAGGACGCTTTCTATGATGCATCTGTAAAAATTGATGAGAGTCGTAGCTAACATGCCGAATTGCCTTAGCCTCCAGAGAAAGTAGAGGCATTAGTAGTCTTTCTTAACTATATCAGCGTGGAGGAACCAGGACAGGTTGGTGGTCCTGTTTTGCCGAATTCTAAAAGATTCCCAATCTTCAGACACACTACTTTCTAACTCTCATCCTTCGATCTAATACATGTTGACTTCTCTTAGCCACAGCTGGATCACATATTGCACCACAAAGGAAAGTATTTTTGTTGTAAACCATGTATTAATTCTTTAAATGGCATTGCCTGCCGACTGTTACACCTTTCAATGTATGCCCCTCATACCTTTGTAGTTTCCTTTGTGATGGTCTTCAATAAACAGTGGCAACTACTTTCCACAAAGTCAAATCTATCCAGCCATACTTCTAGTGGGGAATAACTTGACAGCCATCAGGGGCAGGAACCCGAGTCAATGTGCTCTCTCTGAGAGAGCCAAGCTCTTTGTAGTGGCCTACCATTGCCCCAGCAGAGATCAACTCATTCAGTACAGACTATCCTACTAGGTGCTGTTAATTACTTAGATGAAATTCCAATGCTGCCTCCCTCATGGCTCTAAAATCCAATTCCATAACATTGCAATTTTTCATACTTGAAAAGTGAATTTGATATTAGGCAGTAGTAAAAATCATGACACTGTTTGCTTGTACTGTGGAGAAAACAATAATCTTCTGACTGTTCTTCCCAAAACTAAGTTTATTCATTATGGATGAGATGCTCCTTCGCAATTATGCCATACCTGTATTCCCTTCATATTTAATAATTGATACACCATATCAATATGTGCACACAAGAATCCTTGAAAATAGATCAGTTATTGAACTCACCATTTTTACTTTTTCTAAAGCAACGGGTTTCTCTTGATCTTTTCCCCTCTTCTTTTCATCTTTCCGTTTGTCTTTTTCTCTCTAAAGGATTTAACATTGTACTGTTATAGCCTATATCAAAACAAACAGCAAGATAACATATGGTGCCTATTTGTTGCCACCTGTGTAAAATAATATTTACAATTATAGCATAATGCAGATATGAATTTCCGATCCGCTGTTAGTTCCTCTTTTTGTGAATAAGTGATGTCTAAGCAACTTATTCCTCATTCATATCAATGGTTGAAGAGACAATTCTCATTGGAAAATAGTTTCACCAGACTATTCCGATTTATATTGAATGGAGTGTTAGCATGCAGCTATGAACTAGTAACTCTCGGCACTTGGGCGACATGGTGGCATAGTGGTTAGCACTGCTGCCTCAGTGCTAGGGACCTGGGTTTGGATCTCAGCTTGGGTCACTGTCTGCGTGGAGTCTGCACACTCTCTGTGTCTGCATGGGTTTCCTCCGGGCACTCTGGATTCCTCCCACAGTCGGAAAGACATGCTGGTTAGGTGCATTGGTCATGCCAAATTCTCCCTCAGTGTACCTGAACAGGCGCTGGCGTGTGATGACTAGGGAATTTTCACAGTAATTTCATTAGTGTTAATTTAAGCCTACTTGTGACACTAATAAAGTTTCGATATTGAATGGAGATCAAAACTTTCAAATGCATTTGCAGTACAGTAATTTTTGTTTATAGACTAATTCTTGGCTACCCCTCAATTGAATGATGGATTTCGAGCAACACTGGTGGCATACATCAGGAGACAATGAGAGGGCAGTGAGGGGGAGGCAGGGAGGGAGGGAGGCAGTGAGGGGGAGGCAGGGAGGGAAGCAGGCAGGCTTCCATGAATATGTAAATTCCAATTAGCATTTGAATCATTGGCATGGAGTTTCCACTAAGTTAAATTTTAAGTTTGAACTTTATTTAGCGTCACAAGTAGGCTTACATTAACACTGCAATGAAGTTACTGTGAAAATCCCATAGCCGCTACACTCAAGCGCCTGTTTGGATGTACGGAGGGAGAATTTAGCATGGCCAAGGCACCTAACCCGCATGTCTTTTGGCTTATGGGAGAAAACCAGAGCACCCGGAGGAAACCCACACAGACACGGGGAGAATGTGCGAACTCCACACAGACAGCCATCCAAGGCCAGAATTGAACCTGGGTCCTGTTGCTGTGAGGCAGCAGTGCTAACCACCGTGCTGCCCATTTGTGTTGGTTATGAAATTTTTCCAAATTTGCTGCAGAAGATTGAGGAATTTCAGACCCCAAACTAAATTTAACACAGATCTTCTGCAATCTTTTGTGCTATTTTTAAAAACATTGCAGTGCAAACCGGTGCCACACAAAAAACTGGCTACACCCCCAGATCAAATTAATAAAAGGATGTTTGCAACCATTTAAAGAGGCTCTTAAATTAAAAGACACAAAAAGGCACACCTTGGAAAAAAAATTTAAAATGTAAAATTTACTAAGAAACAAACGTACATGAATTTAACAAATAGTTCTATATAGTGTGTTTAAAACTTTTTGGATTTTTAAAATTGGGTTACTCTCCGATAGTGCACTACACACTAATTAAAAATGTTTGATATTCAGCTGCATTGGCAAAGCTGTACCAGGTTACCCTCAAGTATATCAACAAATATGTTTTAATGCAAGAAGCTAGAGGACAATTTCTACATTTGTGATTATGCACATGACTTTGGGCAGAAACTTGAACCGTAAAATCAATTTGCAAATCTAGTGCTATGTTGAGCGTAATTTGTATCCTGATTGCCAATTGAGGTAGAGTTTCTGCACTGGGTGCACTGCTTGCAAAATAAAAACATTGAGCTATGTTCAGAATTCAAAGCTTTTCTCCTGCGATCACTGCAGTGGGCAACAGAACCAGACAAATTAGAAACATCTCCAGCTGAATCACTTCTGCCCTCAGGTCGCTGAATTCAGTCAGGGCAGGAAGATAGATGCTGCTCCAAAGCTTGAAGGTTGGAAGGATTGTAATAAGATCCCCAGCTCTGAAGAGGTGTTCCCTTGGAATTGACTGTCTGGGGGCTGGGAGGGAGTTGGCAGAAAGAGCTGGACATTTGTCTGGTTATGGGTTTTAACAATAGTTGGCTGTATTCTGCAGGAGCTCATAAGAGGCCAAATTGAAAAGAATACGAGTCGGTGAACCAAGCTGTCCTCTTTTCTTGCTAATTTTGCAGCAATGAAGGTGACAATTTTGAACATTTCTGAAGGTCTCTTGACCGAATGATATGGCAGACAAATACAATAAAAGCTGGTCAACGATCATTTGGCAAAATAAAGGTCACTGAATATCAACAGTTTAAGCGAAAAGAAAAGTCAGGGCAACACATTTTACACAGTTAGAACAGGTTCTCTCCAGAAAGTTTAGGTCTTCTGCCGAAAATGTATTTGATTTCCTGTCATGGTTTACCAATTAAAAATTTATTCATAAAAGTAATCGGAAGATCATGCACTGCAGAGTGGAAAACATCACATTCAGTGTCCATCAATACTTGATAAGATAATACCTCTAGCTTGCTCTTCTCAGCAGCATTTGATAAAGAGGGAGATGATGGCAAGGGTGCAGCAGCATCAGAGGAGGTTATCTGCACAGAACAGGCGAAAGGAACAAGCAGAGGCATATGAAGAAATAATAGAAGCCGAAAACAAGCAACAGCATAAATTATAGAATATAAAAAGACCTACAAGTTAAAATGTCAACAACCAATATTAGTAGCCAAAGAAAGAGTGATCACCAACTTTTTCTGGAAGGCGTCAATTGAGAAATTGCATAATCTCAAGCCAGGAATATAAGTTTATGACTACAGCAATTTAAATTTCTTTAAAATGAAAATATTGTAAACCTGTCTACAGTCCAGAGGTCATTGTGCTAACATATCTCAAGCTGCCAATACCAGATCAAAATTTGTCTGCACACGCATGTAAGATGTACGATAATTTCAAATTAAGCTCCCTTACATATGCAATTTTCTTACTGCCATAATGACGAGTAACATCCACATACATAAAAGCCACTTTTTCCCTTGCAAAAAGGTTTTAAAATCATTCAAATTCTTTTATACTCTGGGAGAAGAAGCTCCTCACATTGAACAACACAATTCAAAATCAGCTAGGGAGCTTTAGGGCTACAAAACCATGAATTCCTTCCCTCGTGTTATCAGGGCTGCCAATAAGGAAAACAGTGAAAAACAAATAGCCATTATTGCACAGCCCACTGCACAGTGTCAACAAATCTATTATTTCGCCAATAATTTCAGCAACCCAATGCTCCACTTTAAACTGAGCTCTGTCAATGTGTTTTCTTTGGAACATTATTCCAGTTGCAGAGATCCGCTAACATGAATGGCGCAGCTTTGAGACATGATTTTTCACCAACTGCAAAACCAAGACAATACAGATTCAGTAACTTACGTGGCTGCCACAAGCCAGAACATACATTGCTAAAAGAAAAGTGTGCTTGCATTTATCGTGATTTTCATGACCACTGATGTCTCAAAAGCACTTCAGTCAATGGAATAGTTTAAATGCAGTCATTGCTGTGTTATTTTCTACACATTACAAGAGTAACTATACACAAACTACTTGAGTGGTTTAAAAAGTTTTGATACAACTCCCTCTAACACTATCTTGCTAACATTTTCCATTTTATTAAGCCAAATGAATACACAAACAATTTCCTACTAAATTGCCCAATTGTGTATTTTATTAAGGGGGCTTAAGTTTGATAGAAGTGTTGAAATAAAGGAACACCAAATTCTCTCAGGCCAACACAGTATGTCTATGCAGCTAGCAGGCAAAATATCAGTCTTCTGTCAATTCAATTCACTCCACATGACATGAAGAAATGGCTGAAGACACTGGATACTACAAGGCTATGGGTTTTGGTAAAATTCTGGCATCTGTACTGAAGATTTATGCTCCAGAATTTGCCGTAACCCTAGCCAAGTTGTCCAAGTACAACTACAACATTCATGGGATGTGGGCAACCCAGCAACGTGGAAAATTGCCCAAGTATGCAAAAAGCAGGACACATCCAATCTGGTCAATTATTGGCCCATCAGTCTACTCTTGATCATCAGTAAGTAATGGAAGAAGTCATCAACAATGCATTCAAGCAGCACTTACTCAGCAATAAACTGCTCACTGATGTTCAGTTCACATTCCATCAGGGCCACTCAGTTCTTTGCTGCCTTGATCCAAACATGGACAAAAGGGCTGAATGCCAGAGGTGAGATGAAAATGACTGCTCCTGACAAGGTAGCATTTAACCGAGTGTGGCATTAAGGAGCTCCAGCAAAAGTGGTGTCAGTGGCAATCAAGGGGAAAACACTCTACTGGTTTGAGTCAAAACTGGTGCAAAGATGATTGTGGTTGTTGTAGGTCAATCCTCTCAGCTCCAGGACATCACTGCATGAGTTCCCTAGAGTAGTGTCTCAGGCCCAGCCATCTTTAGCTGCTTCATCTTCCTTCCACCATAAGGTCAGAAGTGGGGATGTTCGCTGATGACAGTACAATGTTCAGCACCATTCGCAACTTCTCATACACTGAAGCAGTCCATATCCATATGCAACAAGACTGGACAATAGGTTTGGGCTGACAAGTGACAAGTAACATTCACACCACACAAGTGCCAGGCAATGACCATCACCAATAAGAATCTAACCATCACCCCTTGACATTCATTATCATCATTGAAGCTCCCACTATCAACATCCTAGGGGTTACCACTGTCCAGAAACTGGACCAGCCATACAAATACTAAGGTTGTAAGAGCAATCCTGCAGCAAGTAACTAACCTCCTGACTCCTCAAAGTCTGTCCGCAATCTACAAGACACGAGTCAGGGGTGTAATGGAATACTCTCCCTTTGCTTGGATGAGTGCAGCTCCAACAACACTCAGAAGCTCAACACCATCACCAGAACAAAGCAGCCTGCTTGATTGGCATCCCTTCCACAAACATTCACTCCCTCCACCACCGACGAACAATGTGTAGCATCTACGAGATGCACTGCAAGAATTCACCAAGGCTCCTACAACAGCACCTTCCAAACCCACGGCCACGACCATCTAAGGAGGACGAGGGCAGCAGATACCTGGGAACTTCAACTGCAAATTCCCTTCCAAACCACACACCATTCTGACTTGGAAATATACACCTGTTCCTTCACTGTCGTTGGGTTAAAATCCTGAAACTCCCTAACTACACTGCATGAACTACAGCAGTTCAACAGCTCACCACCACCTCTCAAGGGAAACTCGAGATGGACAATAAATGCTATCTTAGCTAGAGAGGCCCACATCCAATGAATAAAAAAATAGGTACAATCTAACTAGCCAATCAAGTGGTGGAGCTGTGGGTACTGGCCCCAGATTGTAAAAGGGCTAATTTTACAAAAATCACCAAAGATCTGGTCCAGGTTAGACCAGAAACCTAGATAGGCAGCCAAATGATGGAATTAAATTTAAACCAATTCAAAAACAATATGCCCAATGCTTATATATTATGGTATAACCATACAGAACCACAGTGGTTGACAAGAAATATACAGAAACAGATGCAGGAGAAGAAATTCAGCACAGGAAACAATTAAACTTTCAGAACTGGATTAAGCATCTGCTGCAATCGAGGCAGCTAAAAAAAAGCCAAAAAGTCTCTGGAAAAGATGATGGCATGAAATTGTGTTAGTAAAAACAATTGCCCTTTCAGCTATGTCAGGCCATTAAAGCCACTGATGTATTTGAAGAATAGATTCAAACAAATTCTCTATGGCAGAGCAGCATGGTGGCACAGTGGGTAGCACTGCTGCCTCACAGCGCCAGGGACCTGGGTTTGATTCTGGCCTAGGTGGCTGTGTGGAGTTTGCACATTCGCTTGTGTCTGTGTGGGGTTCCTCCCACAGTCCAAAGAGATGCAGATTAGGTCGATTGGCCATGCTAAATTGCCCTCTTAGTGTGAGGGGATTTAGCAGGATAAATACGTGGGGTTACAGGGCTAGGGCCTGGATGGGATTGTCGGTGCAGGTTCAATGGGCCAAATGGCCTATTTCTGATAGCTGCATGATAGCTAATAAGTGATTGTCTTAGCACTTGTCTACACTTCTGTAGTTGGATAAGAACATAATAACTAGGAGGAGTAGTAGGCCATCTGGCCCCTCAAGCCTGCTCCGCCATTCAATAAGATCATGGCTAATCTTTTTGTGGACTCAGCTCCACCTACCCGCCCGCTCACCATAACCCTTAATTCCTTAACTGTTCAAAAATTTATCCTTGCCTTAAAAACATTCAATGAGGTAGCCTCAACTGCTTCACTGGGCAGGGAATTCCACAGATTCACAACCCTTTGGGTGAAGAAGTTCCTCCTCAACTCAGTCCTAAAGCTGCTTCCCCGTATTTTGAGGCTATGCCCCCTAGTTCTAGTTTCACCCGCTAGTGGAAACAACTTCCCTGCTTCTATCTTATCTATTCCCTTCATAATCTTACATGTTTCTATAAGATCTCCCCTCATTCTTCTGAATTCCAATGAGCCCCAGTCTACTCAGTCTCTCATTAGCCAACCCTCTCAACTCCGGAATCAACCTAGTGAATTTCCTCTGCACCCTGTCCAGTGCCAGTATATCCTCTCTCAAGTAAGGAGACAAAAACTGTACACGGTACTCCAGGTATGGCCTCACCAGCACCTTATACAGCTGCAACATAACCTCGCTGTTTTAAACTCCATTCCTCTAGCAATGAAGGACAAAATTCCATTTGCCTTCTTAATTACCTGCTGCACCTGCAAACCAACTCCTTGAGATTCCTGCACAAGGGCACCCAGGTCCCTCTGCACAGCAGCATGCTGCAATTTTTTACCATTTAAATAATAGTCCATTTTGCTGTTATTCCTACCAAAATGGATGACCTCACATTTACCAACATTGTACTCCATCTGCCAGACCCTCGCCCACTCACTTAGACTATCTATATCCCTTTGCACATTTTGTTCTTCCACCCATTTTAGTATCTGCGAATTTTGACACGCTATACGTGGGCGGCACGGTAGCACAGTGGTTAGCACGGCTGCTTCACAGCTCCAGGGACCTGGGTTCGATTCCCGGCTTGGGTCACTGTCTGTGTGGAGTTTGCACATTCTCCTCGTGTCTGCGTGGGTTTCCTCCGGGTGCTCCGGTTTCCTCCCACAGTCCAAAGATGTGCGGGTTAGGTTGATTGGCCGTGCTAAAATTGTCCCTTAGTGTCTTGAGATGGGTAGGTTAGAGGGATTAGCGGGTAAATATGTAGGGATATGGGGGTAGGGCCTGGGTGGGATTGTGGTCGGTGTAGACTCGATGGGCCGAATGGCCTCTTTCTACACTGTAGGGTTTCTATGATTTCTATGATACTTGGTCCCCAGCTCCAAATCATCTATGTAAATCGTAAACAATTGCAGTCCCAACACTGATCTCTGAGGCACTCCACTAGTCACTGATCGCCAACCTGAAAAACACCCATTTACCCCCACTCTTTGCTTTCTGTTAGTTAACCAATCCTCTATCCATGCTAATACATTACCCATAACACCGTGCACCTTTATCTTATGTAGTAGTCTTTGGTGCGGCGCCTTGTCAAATGCCTTCTGGAAATCCAGATACGCCACATCCACAGGTTCCCCATTGTCCACTGCACATGTAATGTTCTCAAAGAATTCCACCAAATTAGTCAAACATGACCTGCCCTTCATGAACCCATGCTGCATCTTACCAATGGGACAATTTATATCCAGATGTCTCGCTATTTCTTCCTTGATGATAGATTCAAGCGACAGAAGTTAAGCTAACCGGCCTACAGTTACTTGCCTTTTGTCTACCTTTTTTTTCCAAACAGTGGCGTCACATTTGCTGTTTTCCAATCTGCGGGAACCACCCCAGAGACCAGCGAATTTTGGTAAATTACCATGAGCAATGGTAATTTGGTAAATTACCACTGGTGGTAATGATGCTTATGTTACAAGTTTGGGTCCCTGGCACTGAGGCAGCAGTGCTAACCATTGTGCCACCCTGCACCAATTATTCTGTCATCAACCATATCACTGATTAAACCACATCTGGAGTACTGCACACAGCTTTGGTTGCTTATGGTGGAATAGATGACATTGCAGTCTCAGAAAAGACAGCTAGGAGCAAGATTCCTAGCTTAGTTGCTCAAGAAAGCTAAAGAATTTGGGTCTATTTAGAGTAGCATAGAGCTGATCCCCTGATAGGAGTTTGTAAAACAACGAAAGGCCTGGATAGCTTTCTCCAGCTTAACAAATTGGAGATGACTTTAAACTACATAAAGGTTAGGAACAGAACGAACTTAAGTGATTTTAATTTTCTTAAAAAGAGGTAGGCTTCTGGCACATGTTGCTGGCTGATAGGGATCAGCACAGGGACTGTATGCCTTCCTGACAGGAAAAGGATGGTTTCATATTAAAGGCAAGTGGTTCTATTGCCTAAGAGATGAATCTTCCCTCATTGGTCCTGGATTTTGGCCTCATAGGGAAAAGATGACCAGGTTTATCAAACCTGAGAGATGGCTGGAACTTCACAAAAACATAGAAAATAGGAGTAGCTGTAGGCCTTTCGGCCCTTGAAGCCTGCGCTGCCATTCAGTGAGATCATGGTGATCATTCAATGCAATAACCTGATCCTGCCTTCCTCCCATATCCTTTGATCCCAGGGGCAGGGTGCAGGCAGTGAAAGTATCTAGATATAAATGAGTGGGTGGGTAAATGCATGGCAGATGCAGTAGAATGTGGATAAATGTGAGGTTCTCCACTTTGGCAGCAAAAACAGGAAGATTTTCTGAATGACAATATATTGAGGGGGGGGATGTGCAAGGAGACCTGGATGTCCTTGGACACCAGTCACTGAAGGTTAGCAGGAAGGCAAATGGTATCCTGGTCTTCATAACGAGGGGATTTGAGTGCAGGAGTAGGATGTCTTGCTTCAATTATACAGGGCCTCAGTGAAGCCACACCTGGAATATTCTGTGCAGTTTTGGTCTCCTTCTCCAAAGAAGGATGTTCTTGCTATAGAGGGAGTGCAGTGAAGGTTTACCAGACTGAATCCTGGGATGTCGCAACTGACTTGCGATGAGAGCTGGAGTCAGTTAGGATTACATCCACTAGAGTTCAAAAGAACGTGGGAAGATCTCACAGAAACCTATAAAATTCTAACAAGACTGGACAGTGATGTTCCAATGACAGAGGGGGCTAGAACCAGGTGTCATAGTCTAAGGATAAGGGATAAACCTTTTAGAGAGTGGTAAGCCTGTTGAATTCTCTACCACAAAGTAGTTGAGGCCAAAACGTTGTACATTTTCAAGGAGTTAGCTATAACTCTTGGGGCAAAAGGGATCAATGGATATGGGGGGAGGAGAATAGGAGGGATCAGGTTATTGAGTAGGATGATCAGCCATGATCACACTGAATGGCAGAGCAGGCTCGAAGGGCTGAATAGTCTACTCTTGCTCTCTATGTTTCTATGAAGTTCAGCCATCTCACAGGTTTGATAAACCTGGTTGTCTTTTCCTGCCAACACTTTCATATTATGTGAATTGTTTTCACACTTTCCTCTGCACATAAACTGTAGATTACAATTTGGTCTTCTCTGCAATGTTGTACTGTACTGGAGGTTTCTATGCATAAGAGTAAAATCTCCCAGTGAGAGCTCACACCAAGTCTAGAGCAATGCATGTTGCTTTGTTTGGTACAGTAAGAAGTCTCACAACAGCAGGTTAAAGTCCAACAGGTTTATTTGATAGCACAAACCACTAGCTTTCGGAGCAATGCCCTTTCATCAGGTGAGTGGGAGTTGTGTTCACAAACAGGGCATATATAGATACAAATAAAAAAAGAGATCAGGAAAAGAACATTAAACAAAAAAGGTACAAAAGACTGGATGAAGGGTGAAAATGAGCTGCAGGAAAAAGAGAGGATGAAGAGTGTTAAAAGGCAGGGAGGCACAAGCAGCAGCGAAGCAGAACAACTCCAAGAAGCTCCACAGGATTGTATGGAAACTGACTGGTACAACCAGCAACACCACTGGGCCAAAGGCAAGGATGGCAGGACACTACTGATGGATGAGGAGCAGGTTGTTCAGTGGGCAGAACACTTGCCAACCTGAGAACCTGGCAGATCAGAGAACCAAAGACCCTCAAGAGCCCAAAGAGCAAGTCACCTGGAATCAGCAAGATACCAGCAGAGACTCTTCACCTCTTCACCTGTAGTAGAGTTGAGAGAAATCAGGAAAGCAGAAAGGGGACATGAGATTGCTTTGGCAGATAAGGCAACGGAGAATCCAAAGAGATTCTACAAATAGATAAAACTTTAACTTTAATTTTCTGTATTAGTCACAAGTAGGGCTTACATTAACACTGCATTGAAGTTGCTGTGAAATTCCCCTAGTTGCCACACTTTGACGCCTGTTTGGGCCAATGAACCTAACCAGCATGTCTTTCAGACTGTAGGAGGAAATTGGAACTCCTGGTGGTAGATAAATCCCTGGGACCCGATTAAGTGTATCCCAGGACATTGTGGGAAGCTCGGGAGGAAATTGTAGGTTCCCTAGCAGAGATATTTGAATCATCGACAGCCGCAGATGAGGTGCCTGAAGATTGGAGGGTGGCAAATGTCGTGCCTTTGTTTAAAAAGGACTGCAGGGAAAAGCCTGGGAACTACAGACCAGTGAGACTCACATCTGCATTGAGTAAGTTGTTAAAAGGTATTCTGAGACACAGGATCTATAGGTATTTAGAGAGGCAAGGATTAGGGACAGTCAACATGGCTTTGAGAGTGGAAAATCATGTCTCAAATTTGATTGAGTTTTTTGAAGTGGTAACCAAGAGGGTCGATGAGGGCAGTGCAGTTGATGTTATCTATATGGACTTTACTAAGGCCTTTGACAAGGTACCGCATGGTAGGTTGTTAGATAAAGCGTTTGATAAGGTTCCCCATGGTAAGCTTTTGCAGAAAATACGGACACATGGGATTGAGGGTGATTTAGTGGTTTGGATCAGGAATTGGCTAGCTGTAAGAAAACAGAGGGTGGTGGTTGATGGGAAATATTCATCCTGGAGTTCAGTTACTAGTGGTGTACCGCAAGGATCTGTTTTGGGGCCACTGCTGTTTGTCATTTTTATTAATGACCTGGACGAGGGCGTGGAAGGATGGATTAGTAAATTTGAGGATGACACTAAAGTCGGTGGAGTTGTAGACAGTGCGGAGGGAAGTGGCAGGTTACAGAGGGACATAGATAAGCTGCAGAGCTGGGCTGAGAGGTGGCAAATGGAGTTTAATGCAGAAAAGTGAGAGTGATTCACTTTGGAAGGAGTAACAGGAATACAGAGTATTGGGCTAATGGTAAGATACTTGGTAGTGTGGATGAACAGAGGGATCTGGATGTCCATGTGCATAGATCCCTGAAAGTTGGCACCCAGGTTGATAGGGTTGTTAAGAAGGTGCACGGTGTGTTAGCTTTTATTGGTAGAGGGATTGAGTTTCGGAGCCAGGAGGTCATGCTGCAACTGTACAAAACTCTGGTGCGGCCGCATTTGGAGTATTGCGTACAGTTCTGGTCGCCGTATTATAGGAAAGATGTGGGAGTGTTGGAAAGGGTGCAGAGGAGATTTACCAGGATGTTGCCTGGTATGGTGGGTAAATTGTCTGAGGAAAGGCTGAGGGGCTTGAGGTTGTTTTCGTTAGAGAGAAGAAGGTTAAGAGGTGACTTAATAGAGGCATACAAGATGATCAGAGGATTAGATAGGGTGGATAGTGACAGCCTTTTTCCTCGGATGGTGATGGCTCGCACGAGGGGACATAGCTTTAAATTGAGGGGTGAGAGATATAGGACAGATGTTAGAGGTAGGTTCTTTACTCAGAGTAGTAAGGGCATGGAATGCCCTGCCTGCTGCAGTAGTGGACTCATCAACATTAAGAGCATTCAAGTGGTTATTGGATAAACATATGGATGCTATTGGAATAGTGTAGATTAGAGGGGCTTTAGATTGGTTCCACTGGTCGGCGCAACATCGAGGGCCAAAGGGCCTGTACTGCGCTGTAATGTTCTATGTTCTAAGATTAAATCTCATGGGATCCAGGATGAGGTAACCAAATGGATACAAAGTTGGCTGGATGACAGAAGACAGAGGGTGGTTATAGACGGTTCTTTTTCAAACTGGAGGCCTGCAATCAGCAGTGTGCCTCAGGGATCGATGCCGGGTCCACTGTCATTCTTCAGTTATATTAAAGATTTGGATGAGAATTTAGGAGGCATGGTAACTAAGTTTGCAGATGACATCAAGATTAATGGCATAGTGGACAGTGAAGAAGTTTATCGAGGATTGCTACAGGATCTTGATCAATTGGGCCAGTGGGCTGACAAATGGCAGATGGAGTTTTATTTGGATAAATGCGAGGTGATGGATTTTGGTAGATCAAACTAGGGCAGGGCTTACTCAGATAATGGTAGAGCGTTTGGGAGTGTTATAGAACAAAGAGATCTAGGGGTACAGGTTCATAACTCCTTGAAAGTGGAGTCACGGATGAACAAAATAGTGAAGGCGGCATTCAGCATGCCTGGTTTCATTGGACAGAACATTGAGTACAGGAGTTGGGATGTCTTGTTGAAGTTGTACAAGACATTGGTACAGCCACACTTGGAATACTGTGTACAGATCTGGTCAACTGATTATAAAAAGGGTATTATTGAACTAGAAAGAGTACAGAAAAATTTACTAGGATGCTACCGGGACTTAATAGTTGAGTTACAAGGAGAGGCTGGATAGGCTGGAACTTTTTTCTCTGGAGCGTAGGAGGTTTAGGGGTGATCTTATAAAGGTTTATAAAATAATGAGGGGCGTAGATCAGCTAGATAGTCAATATCTTTTCCCAAAGGTAGGGGAGCCTAAAACTGGAGGGCATAGGTTTAAGATGAGGGGGGAAGAGTTGCAAATGAGTCCAGAGGGGCAATTTTTTTTTAATTTTACACAGAGAGTGGTGAGTGTCTGGAACAAGCTGCCAAAGGTAGTAGTAGAGGCGGGTACAATTTTGTCTTTTAAAAAGCATTTAGACAGTTAAGATGGCTATAGAGGGATATGGGCCAAACGTGGGCAATTGGGACTAGCTTAGTGGTTAAAAACAAAGGGGCGACATGGACAAGTTGGGCCAAAGGGCTGTAAATCTCTAACTCTATGACCTCCCAAAAGGGATACCTTCACGATCACCACTCGAAACACTGATGAATTAACTTCATGCTGGAAGTTGTCAGGAGCAAACCCCCTCCGCCACCTTTTGACTTGCATGGCTTCCATAACACTGATACCAAATGCACTAGAGTCAAATTTTGTGACATGCAGGTTACAGTCCTATATCACCTATTATTGTCCTAAGAATAACAAAGCTGTCACACAGTTATTTTTTCACCCTCCCTTGAAAGCATCTTACTTCAGGAGTGCTCTATTTTCTGGCATTGTCTAGCTGTCAACCATGATCAACAACAAGTTTTATCTGGTGGCAATCTTGGCCTACAATAGCATTGTTAAGCCACAACTTAACACCTGGAGGCAACATCCAAAAATTCATGATGCATATCATTATTTGGATATTCACTTGCAACAAATCAAAAATCTTGGACCAATGTACGGCACGGTAGCACAGTGGTTAGCACTGCTGCTTCACAGCTCCAGGGACCTGGGTTCGATTCCCGGCTTGGGTCACTGTCTGTGTGGAGTTTGCACATTCTCCTCGTGTCTGCGTGGGTTTCCTCCGGGTGCTCCGGCTTCCTCCCACAGTCCAAAGATGTGCGGGTTAGGTTAATTGGCCATGCCAAAATTGCCCTTAGTGTCCTGGGATGCGTAGGTTAGAGGGATTAGTGGGTAAATATGTAGGGATGGGGGTAGGGCCTGGGTGGGATTGTGGTCGGTGCAGACTCGATGGGCCGAAAGGCCTCTTTCTGTACTGTAGGGCTTCTATGATTTCTATGAATGTATTATGCAACAGTTAGAAAGTTCTTGTACAGTGCCAGTGGCTGCACACTTCCTCCACACTGCATTTTATAGATGGCATTTAGCACACATTAGTACATATGCAGCGATGACTCAAGAGAAATCTGAAACATGCAATGTGAACAAGTATATTGCACTGCCACAACTGATGGGCATTAGGACCATAAAACAAAAGCAAAAGATTGCGAATACTGGAAATCTGAAAAAGAAATGCTGGAAAATCTCAGGTCTGGCAGCATAAGTGGATAATGTTGAGTCCATGTGACTTCTTCAGCGCTAAAAAGGAGAAACATCTTGGATTTTATACTGTTTAGGAGCGGGGTGGAGCAAAACAGAGCAGAGATAGGTGGGAGTGAGGCAAGATTGGACAAAGAGGTTGCAAAGAAGGGCATTAGGACCATGACAATTGACATGAAAGATGATGCACAAAAGATTCAAGCTTTTCACCAAACTAAGATTTCCTTACTGATGGGGAGGAAAGTGGAAATATATACAGCTACTTAATTCCTACCCTCCCAAGGCCAGATTCATAGAATCATAGAAACCCTACAGTGCAGAAACAGGCCATTCGGCCCATCAAGTCTGCACCGACCACAATCCCACCCAGGCCCTACTCCCATATCCCTACACATATTACCCGCTAATCCCTCTAACCTACGCATCTCCGGACACTAAGGGGCAATTTTAGCATGGCCAATCAACCTAACCTGCACATCTTTGGACTGTGGGAGGAAACCGGAGCACCCGGAGGAAACCCACGCAGACACGAGGAGAATGTGCAAACTCCACACAGACAGTGACTCAAGCCGGGAATCGAACCCAGGACCCTGGAGCTGTGAAGCAGCAGTGCTAACCACTGTGCTACCGTGCCGCCCCACTGTGCTACCGTGCCGCCCTTACTGTGCTACCGTGCTGCCCCAATTTCAAACTTGCTCTAAATTATGCGTGCACTTTGCATCAAATTAATCCAGATATCTTCAAGATAGACTTTATGTAAATCTTTGCTAATTAAACCAGGAGTCACACAAAAGAGTAAAGGTTTACATAATTAATTCTGTTTTCTCCGTTAACAATGAATTCCTGTAAGAATATGCTTCAAATGCATCTTTTTATTCCCAAAATCCAATTTTATGCAAGACAAATTGAGAAGGTGAAATTGAATAAACCTGGCAAAAAGTAGCAATTTTAATGACATATCTATGATTCAAAAATAACTACTTAGTGGCTTAGTTCCCGTACAGATCCTCAATTATTATAATTGGCGATGTGAAAGTTGCAGTCAAATCCGAAAATTTCAGAAAAGCAAACAATAGGGAACCCAAGACGAGAGGATCTTTGACATTGGTCAGTGAGTTGGAGCGGTTTTCTAACAGTAGGAGTGTTTCCAGGTAGTACACCAGGATCACTCATTTACAATATCGGAACAAATCAAATTCTATTTTTATTACATGCATTACGAGATCCCTCCCTGCGCTTTTAAGGATCAAATTATGTGACTGTCAATTATTCTGTGAAAATCCATACAGTTAATATTCCTCACCGATACATCTTCACCTGGAGGGAAGGTTTAGTTACATGGACGAGGGTCAAAACCCCATTTTGGCAACACTGCAGCAAGATCCAAACAGGAATGAGCAGCGAGGAAACACAACCAGGATTTAGCAAACCCAGTGAATGGGGGAAGTAGCCTATGGGGTTTGGCTCACAGGAGATTTTCTGTTATCAGTCAGCAATGAGAAGAATTGGAGACCATAAATCTGGAAGAACGTCAGGTGTCAGATCCCAAGTAATTAAGTTTGTAAGTGTGGGAAGCCACTGTTCTATTTTCCTTTTTTTAGATAACGTTTTTATAACATTTTCTCACGGGATAAATCCCGCTGAGGATTCAATTTACACTTGTGCTGGGACACATCATGTTACAAGGTAACAAAACGCTGAGATGTGTTGCACACATTCCCAGCTCTTAGTTAATCTTGGCAAAGACCACACTAACTCGTGCACAATGCATGATCAGAGGTCCAGACTAATCAGTGTTGGCCACCTTATGTGGCGTGTTTAATTAACCAATGAATGTAAATGGGTGTTCTCTGAAATAATGCATAGAGAAAACAATAGCAGACAGGGAGAGAGATTGGTAACATATTGAATGTAAGACAGACAAAGAGTGAGAGAGGGGGGGTGGGGGGGGTGGAGAGAGAGAGAGAGAGAAAGTGTGAGCAATACTGAAAAGCTGGTGTACATCTTGTAACAAAGAGACAACTGAAGGAACTCCGAATAAACTCTTAGGATTTACTACGAGGTGTCAGTGAATTCTTGAACCTAACAAGATTTTCACTAACATTAAATTCAGCGTGTAGCAATTAGTTGATATTAATACATTGATATTAAGCAGCTTTGGGGCACCAAGCATTGAAAAGATTTGTTGCAAGCTTGTCAAATAGTAAAAACAAAGCTATTTCTGCTTTTAAAAATAAATTGTTAATGAAAGTGTGCAACATCCAAATCTACAGTTCTTAACCATCATGAAGCCATATTGTTTATGCAATTTGTAAAATTGGGAGCATTCAGAACTTGGGTTCCTTCATAAACTGATCTGGATTCAATGGCAAATCATAGAACGATTATAATGCAGGAGGCGGCTATTCGGCCCATAGTGACTGCACCTGCTCTCCGAATGAGCATTTCACTTAATGCCCTTCTCCAACCCTCTGTAACCCTATATATTCTTCCTTTTCAAATAATCGTCTAAATTATCTTTTGGATGCTTCGATCAAACCTGCTTCCTCTGATGCCGACCACCTGCCATGTGAAAAAGATTTTTTCCTCATCGCTTTTATTCCTTGTGCCAATTACTTTAAATCTGTGCCCTCTGGTTCTCAATCCTTTCACAAGGGCGATCAATTTCTCCCCGCTTATTCTGTTCAGACCCTTCATGATTTTGAATACCTCCATCAGACCACCTTTCAGCCTTTTCTGCTCCAAGGAAAACAGCCCTAACTTTTCCAATCTACCTTCCCAACTGAAATTCCTCACCTTTGGAATTACTCGTGAATCTTTTCTGCACTCTCTCCAATGGACTCATATTTTTCCTAAAGCATGGCACATAGAACTGGCAGAAGTGTATTATACAAGTTCAACATAACATCATTGTTTGGTACTTTTTAAGCCCCTAATAAAACACAGGATACTGTATGCTTTATTAACTGCTCTCTCAATCCGTCCTGTCACGGCTTTGTCAAGGGAAGGTCATGTCTGACAAATCTGTTACAGTTCTTTGAGGAGGTAACAAGGAAGTTAGATAAAGGAGAACCAGTGGACGTGATTTATTTAGATTTCCAGAAGGCCTTTGACAAGGTGCCGCATGGGAGACTGTTTAAGTTATGTGTCTATGATGTTAAGGGTGAGATCATGGAAATGGATAGAGGATTGGCTGACTGGCAAAAGGCAGAGTGTGAGGATAAAGAGGTCTTTCTCAGGATGGCAGCCGGTGACTAGTGGTGTGCCTCAAGGGTCAGTGCTGGGACCACAACTTTTCAAAATATACATTAACAATTTGGAGGAAGGAACTGAAGGCACTGTTGCTAGGTTTGCAGATGATACAAATGTATGTAGAGGGACAGGTCGTATTGAGGAAACGAGGGGCTGCAGAAGGACTTGGACAGGGGAGGAGAGTGGGCAAAGAAGTGGCAGATGGAATACAATGTGGAAAAGTGTGAGGTTATGCACTTTGGAAGGAGGAATGGAGGCATAGACTATTTTCTAAATGGGAAAATGCTTAGGAAATCAGAAACACAAAGGGACTTGGGAGTCATTGTTCAAGATTCTCAAGGTTAACGTGCAGGTTCAGTCGGCAGTTAGGAAGACAAATACAATCTTAGTATTCATGTCGAGAGGGTTAGAATACAAGAGCAGGGATGTACTTCTGAGGCTGTATAAGGCTCTGGTCAGACCCCATTTGGAGTACTGTGAGCAGTTTTAGGGCCCATATCTAAGGAAGGATGTTCTGGCCTTGGAAAGGGTCCAGAGGAGGTTCACAAGAATGATCCCTGGAATTAAGAGCTTGTCATATGAGGAACAGTTGAGGACTCTGGGTCTGTACTCGTTGACGTTTAGAAGGAAAGGGGGGATCTTATTGAAACTTACAGGATACGGCGAGGTCTGGATAGAGTGGACGTGGAAAGGATGTTTCCACTAGTGGAAAAAACTAGAACCAGAGGGCACAAACTCAGGCTAAAGGGATGATCCTTTAGAACAGCAGAAGGCTGTGGAGGCCAGGTCATTGAGTGTCTTTAAAACAGAGATAGATAGGTTCTTGATTAATAATGGAATCAGGGGTTATGGGGAAAAGGCAGGAGAATGGGGATTTTTTAAAAATCAGCCATGATTGAATTTCAGAGCTGACTGGATGGGCCGAGTGGCCTAATTCTGCTCCTAAGTCTATGGTCACTTTCAATAACATATGCATTCTGCGACTACACCCACTTTAGAAATGTATACTTCATTTTATAATGTCTCTCCACATTCTTCCTACCAAAGTGAATCACTTTACATTTCTCCGCATTGATCTTGCTCTGCTATTTGTCTGCCCATTTCACCAACTTTTCTTTGTCCTTTGGAAAATCGACACTATCCTTCTCACAGTTTACAATGCTTCTAAGTTTTGTATCACCCACAAGATTGAAATTGTGCCCTGTACACTAAGGTCTAGGTGAGTAATACGCATCAGGTAGGAAAGGGTCCCAACAATGGCCCTGGGAAACTCCACCGCACATACTTTCCTCCAGCCCAAAAGACATCCATTAACTACTATTCTGTTTCCTGTCACTCTGCTAATTTCATATCCATGTGGCTACTGTCCCTTTTATTACATGAGCTATAACTTTGCCCAAGTCTGTTGTGTGGCACCAAATCAAATGTCTTTTGGAAGTCCATGTACTACACATCAACCTTTGTTACCTCTTCAATAAAAACACCCAGTCAAATACAATTTTTCCATAAATCCATGCTGGCTTTCCTTAATTAACCTGCATTTGTCCATGTGACTGTTAATTTTGTCCTGAATTACTATTTCTATAAGCAAAGTTAAACTGACTAGGCTTATCTTTAGACCCTTTTTGAACATGCATGGAGTTTCCAGTCCTCTGGCACCATCCCAGAGTCTAAGGAAGACTGGAAAATTATGGCCAGTGCCTCCCCAATTCAGTCCTTCGGCCGTAGAAACTTAAGTGCAGACAAGCTATCCGGTACCACCACCACCTCAAATTTTAAACATTTCTAGAATCTGAATTGCCCCCTCTTTCACCATGGCTTGGGCATTATCATCTTAATTGGTAAAGACAGATGCAAAGTATTCATTTAATACTTCCGCTTTGCCCTCTGTCTCTATACGTCTCTCATTAGCCCCCTTTACTCCTTAAATGTCAATAGAAACTTTGAAATTGATGCAGTTTAGTACAATTTTTGAGATACCTGGAAAAAAAAAACACCCAATACAGGAGAACTTTAAAGATAAATATTAACCAATAATTGACCTAGAGTAGCCTAATCTTGCTCAAAAGATAGTACTTATCTGATATAGGAAGCTACAAACTAAATCAAGATGACAGTGACTGCAGTACAGATGCTGGGGTTTCAGACAGGAGAGTAAGACAATATGTAGCACTATATGCAACACCCAATGGCAAGGGTGATTTTAAGTTGGGGCATTGGTTAATGTTCTGATGAAAAATCTCCAGATCTAATGGATCATTGTCTGCCATTTCTGCCACCAAATACATCTAACTCTTTCTCTGTCAGCATTCCAAAAAGGACCATTCCCTCTGCAATGCTCTGATCCACTCCACAGCAATTCCCTCCTCTTCCTACAGCATATTTTCATGCAAGCATCGAAGGTACAACACCTGCTCTTTTACATCCACCATCAAACCCCCCCAAACACTGCTTCCAGGTGAAACCCCAGTTTACTTTAATTTCTTTCAGTTTAGTAGACTGTATTCACTGCTCAATGTGGTCTGCTCTGCAGTGGAGAGGTCAAGCACAGATTGTGCGATCGTGTTGAGCAACAATTCCATTCAGTCCGCAAGCATGACCCTGAATTTCTAGTTAGCTGTCATTTAATTCTCCACTGATTTCTGTCTTTTAAGCTCAACTCAAACTTAAGGAACAACAGCTCATATTGTTGAAAGGGCATTTTACAGCCTTTAGGACTCGATGCTACTTCCACAAATTCAGATCGTAACCTCTGGTCTCATTTTGTTTCCTTTTTTTTTGCTGGTTTTAGCATTTCTCCTTTTTAAACCCTTCTGCTTTCAGGCCACTACTGATCATGAATGCTATTCACATCCCATCGAGACACATTTTATGTTTCTTTATTTCTCCCATTACCTCTCTCTCTAGTCTTGCACAGTGAATACTTCTGCCATTTAATCTCTCCCACCTTTCACGGTATCTTACTTTACCTTTTGTTCCTTATCCGACCTGCTCCCTTCACTTGCTTAAAACTTATTAAATCTCTTAACTCCCCCAGTTTTGATGAAAGCTTATTGACCCGAAACATTTAATTGTTTCTCTCATCACAGATGCAGTATTTTCTGTTTCTATTTCAGATTTTCACCATCTGCAGCATTTTGCTTTGCTGTCAATAAAATTTTTTTATAACATTACAATAGTGATAATGCTGAAAGTACTTGATTAATAACGAAGTGCTTTTGGATCTCTAGGAGTTATGAAAGATGCTATATAAATGCAAGGTCATTCTTTTTCACAGAGCCCCAAGAGAAATGGGACATGATCAAACACCTAACTGAAGGTAGGTTTTAAGCAAGGCATTAAAAGGAGGAATTAGAAAGGTTTAAGGCGGCATTTCCAAATCTGTGCGCCGAGCTGGGTCTAAAGATTGGAATCCAGCAACCATAAGCTTGAGAATCGGATGCGCTTGCCCTGCAACTTCTGTGCACTGGCAAAATTACAAAGTATTGGGCTGGTAATTTAACACCATCTGAGCACCAATGTCAACATACAAACTGTGATCACATTTAATTTGAATTCACCTGTTGTAAAATAACTGCAATCTCTACAGGGCTTGCAGCAAAAAGAAAGCTTTTCAAACAGTTAATGAAGAACTTGAGGTTCAGACGGGGACACGCAGCAGTACTTACTGTGATTCCACTGTTCACATTTTTATCCACGTACTTCTTTTTTTCGTATTTGTCTCTGATGAAAAATTCTACAGCTCTGAAGAATATTTAATCAAGGAAAATGTATTTTCTTTTTAAATAAAGGAGGCATTTCATTTCCTGCACAAAAAAAAACAGTAGAAAAGATTTCTGAATAAATCTGGAATCAAATTAAACGTGCAGTACTAACATTTTCAATAAGTTTCAAGGTTAACTTCACAAACATAATTCTCTTAAAGCTAACTATACCTTTGGTGCCTAATAAAATTTACTTAGCTTTTTTCTACACCCTTAATCATAAGTTGAGTAATTCCTATTGAAGTTACACCTCTGTCTGTTGGGGGGTTTAACGGGGGGAGGGGGTTGTGCATTTTTTAATATTTGCTTTGGCAGATGTATTTAATGTTTCCAGCTATATTACTAACCAAATGGTTTCTCAGCATCCATTAGTTCATTTATTTTAAAATGGTGGTCACCACTGGTACTCTAAAACCATCTATAATGCAATAAATTACCCCATGAAGCTTCACAGGAGCAATGTAAAGCAAAACGTAACACCACCAAGCCACAAAGAGATATTAGGGAAAGATGACCAATCATAAAAGCAAAATACTGCGGATACTGAAATCAAATAAAAACAGAAAATGCTGAAAAATCTCAGCAGATCTGACAGCATCTGAGAGAGAGAATGGAGCCAATGTTTCAAACGTCTGGCCAGAAACGCACTGAAATAGCCAAGTTTAGAGGGAGCAAAGGTGTACACGAGTTTTTTAGCAGCAGATTGACAAGGTAGGTACAGAGTCGGGCAATGTTATGGAGCTGGAAATAGGTAGTCTTAGTGGCAGCACTGAAGGGGTCAGAAGCTCATCTTGTGGTCAAACGTGACACTGAGGTTGCACACAGCCTGGTTCAGCCTCAGACAATTGCCAGGGAGACAGATGGAATTGCTGGCTAACATTTAGTTGGAGGAAGCGGAGTGGCCACGATGCTGATCAGCAACCATTTAACGCCAAAGAAAAATTGTGGCCATCTCAAATAGTTTTTCAATTATTTGCAATTTTTGTACTGTCAGAAACTAAATTGGTCTAAGTATGGCAAGTGGTCACCATCTTCAAGTGCCATGGACTGTGGACTTTGGTCCAAATACATCAAATAGATAAGAGAAAATTAGACCAACACTGAAATTCCAGTCAGCTCAAAAGAAATCATTTCAGCTTTGTTCAACAGTCACACAGGTCAAACACATTTTAGCAAGTGAACCACACCCAAACATTAACACATGTTCACTCTACAGTTACTTCTGACTTAAGAACGTGTCAAGTACTTTTTTTCATTTTTCCAATACCCGTAAAACTTTGCTTTCATAGATGAAAACCAGATCCCAGCACAGAGTATCAAACGGAGATCAATCTAGATCTGAATCCATTCCACCATTTCCTGACACACCCAGTTAAGTTCAAAGACTTATTGGATTTAAACTTGACCAGATGCTATGTCAAATGAGGAACAGTCCAGGCTGAAGAAACAGCTAAAAACTTACAAAATGAACAGATAATGCAAGTAGGCAGGCAGATCAGTGGAAGATAGAACTTAAAATAAACAAACATAGAATCGGGTCAGCATGGTGGCACAGTGGTTAGCACTGTTGCCTCACAGCGGTTATCACTGTTGCCTCACAGCATCAGGCACTCGGGTTCAATTTGGCCTTGGGCAGCTGTCTGAGTAGTGTTTGCACATTCTCCCAATGTCTGCATGGGTTTCCTCTGGGTGCTTCGTTTCCTCCCTCACTCCAAAGATGTGCAGGTTAAGTTGATTGGCTATGCTAAATTTCCCCTTCATGTCCAGGGATGTTGAATGCGTGGGGTTGCAGGGATAGGGCCAGGGGTTGTGCCTGGCTGGAATGCTCTGTCGGAGAGTTGGAGCAGACTTGATGGGCTGGATGGCCTCACTTCTTCTGCACTGTAGGGAGTCTATGGTTCTATTCTAAAGGGAAAAAGAGGTGATAAAAGTTGTACCATAAATAATGCTGCAAGTGAGGTTCATTCTAATTTCCCTTCACCGTGCATGGCCTATTTGTGGCACTGCATAGTTTCTTTATGATTGCCATGTCTGTGCACAACCTAAAGAGGCTGTTGCTTATGCATGGCTTTTTTGTCCAGTGTGACATATGCCTGAATGTTGCAGGGCTATGCGTCCATGCAGCTTAGAAGGAAAGTTGGTTGTAACAGCTAAAAGGTGCAGTTGAAAGGTGGATATTTTAGTACATTGTAATTTAATATTTCTGGTTGTAATGAAGCAGTTAATGGAACACTGACTATACATCAAATATCAATAGGCTACAAGTCACAAAAAAATCCAATCATCTTACCAGCCAAGATTTTGATCAGGCAAAAGGAAGATGATGAAATCCTACAGATGCTGTAAAGAAGCCATGAGACTGATGCCCAAAAGAGTGGAGAACTTGAGCTCTTCAATCCTGAAAAGTCCCAGTGAAGGGACCAGATGTATGTCCATGTTAAATTTGAACTGATGCATTAAACTTTTATTGTAGGACGAGAGAGCACATGTTCAAAATGAAATGAGAACTTCAGCCCAAATGTCACCAGAAAAGCCTTATACAAAATGCAACTCAACATGTAGAGTGGAGTACTAAAGATGTGGTATCAAGTTGGGTACTGTGATGGAGAACAGAAACATCTGCCAAATTCCTTATTGGAATGATAAGTTGCTACTTTACATTTCTGACCACTAGTTTTGAATTCCTACACAAGTGATAACATCGACAAATCTACCTTAACAAACTCCTCAAAAGACTTGCATAAGGCCGCTTCTCAGCCTTCTTGGAATGGAAATGGATTGCTTAGTCCCTTGAGCCTGCTACGCCATTCAATAAGATCATGGTAGGTCTGCAACCCGACTCCGTGTACCCATGACCCTTAATAAGAACATAAGAACTAGGAGGAGGAGGCTATTTAGCCCATCGACCCTGCTCCACCATTCAATAAGATCATGGTTGATCTTTTTGTGGACTCAGCTCTACTTACCCACCCGCTCACCATAGCCCTTAATTTCTTTACTGTTCAATTATCTATTTTGCCTTCAAAACATTCAACAAGGTAGCCTCAATTGCTTCACTGGGAAGGGAATTCCACAGATACACAACAATTTTGGTGAAGTTCCTCCTCAACTCAGTCCTAAATCAGCTTCCTTTCATTTTGAGGCTATACCCCCTAGTTCTGGTTTCACCCTCCCTGTATCTTATCTATCCCTTCATAATTTTATGTTTCTATTAGAAATCCCCTCATTCTTCCAAGTTCTAATGAGTATAGTCCCAGTCTACCCAATCTCTCCTCCTAAGCCAACCCTCTCAACTCTAGAATCAACCTAGTGAATCTCCTCTGCACCCCCTCCAGTGCCAGTATATCCTTTCTCAAGGAGACCAAAAATTTACACACTACTCCAGGTGTGGCCTCACCAGCACCCTATATAGCTGCAACATAGCCTCCCTGTTTTTAAACTCCATCCTTCTAGCAATGAAGGACAAAGTTTATTTGCCTTAATTACCTGCTGCACCTGCAAACCAACTTTGTGATTCATGCACAAGGACACCTAGGTCCCTCTGCATGCTGCAATTTTTTAACCATTTAAATAATAGTCCACTAATAATGCCACTTTTTAATCTGAGTTTAAATTAACTGATCTAGCGTCAATTGTGATTTGTGAACTCCAAACTTTCACTGGGAGCATCTATGATTTGCCTTCCCCAATACTGCCCCATTGCTTATACTAGTAGCTGCTGATAGATAATCTAACTTGGCTACAGCTATTCGCATTCAAAGGGTGACAGTTTTACCTGCATCGTCCACCTCAAAGTCTGCTCTTGCATCTTTTGCTAGGTCGCTTGCCAACTCCAAAGCTAAAAGGGTCGTATCATATGTTTCAAAACCAATTATGTGGCCTTTCAAAGTTATGTTTATGGTGACTGTCTCTGAAATCACCATTTTTTAAAAATTGATTGCTCAATCCATTAGGGTCCCCATGCAAAAGATGTTTGGACCATTTCAATTTAGCTCCTATTAAGTGATCAATGCCTTGACCATTCAGGGTCGGCCTGCCTGGTTTAAATTTGATCAGTAACTTGGGAGTCAACTGTTCCCTGCTGTATTTTCCATGGCAACGCCTCTACTAGAATCCACTTGCCAACCAATCTGCACATTTTTCTTGTGCAGTATAGATTGCTGTTCCCTTTAATGTTGGTAATTTTGCAAGATATCCTGATGAGCGCAAGACAAAAAGCTTAAACATCTTGTCTCTTTTTTTCAGCAAAGCTAAAGTTCTGTACTGCAAATGACTAATCTCCATCTTCTTCATCCAAGGGCCCCAGTTTTTGGTTCCCCAGCCTTTTACCCTTTGTTGGAATGTATGTAGCCTATACCTGAAGAGTCTCTTCCTTAAAGGTCATCCATTGTTCCTTTGCAGATTTTCTTGTAAAGTTTCGGTTCCATTTTGCACTGGTTAGATCCCTTATCATCACATCAAAATGAGCACTCTTCCAATTTAAATGTTCTATTTGAAATTGTTCCTTGCTCTTTGGCATTAGTCTAAAACTTATGACAGAAAGATCACTCTTATCCAAATGTTCCCTCACAGACCCATCACTAAATCCTTTCTAGTTGTGCTGAGAACATGCTGGTCAAGGAAATTCTCTTGAACACATTTCAGAAATTCCTCCCTTGCCTTGCCCTTTTCTCAAATACTAATTACCTAAATAGTGATTAAGATAAAGTCCCTCAATATTAAACCTACAATTCATTAATGGCCAATGATATATATTGGGTAAGAGGAAAGAACCTGGGATCAACAGTAGAAACTAAAACGTTGATACGGACTTGCCAAAGAACTGAAGTGTTTTTAAATATATAAATGAAAACTGGTGCACAATAGTGACAAAGATATATAGGAGAATGAGAATTAATGTTGGCAAGGATACAATCAAATCTCGCTCTGGCAGAGATTAAAAAGGGCCACAGAGCCCAGTGTGGTTTTACAGGATGTGAACATTTGCAATAGAGGTAAGCATAAAAGCTCTTCAAATGTGCAAAAAATTGGATCCAGTCCACAAGGTAAAGCATGACAGACAAAAGCAAGCGAGATAGGTAATGAAAACCCAAGAGGAAGCAATCCCAAATAATGAAATAAACAGGGAATGAAAAACTACAGACTGCTTATAAAGAAGTTAGGCATTGAGGAAATGATGAATTTTAGATTTAAAAAATTTAAAATAGACCAACTATATGAGCCAGATGTTTGCACTCATAAATCCTAAAGGAGATATGAACTGAGATAGGCGGTACTGACATAATTGAAAAGCGATGCCAAAGAATGACAAGTAGCCTAATATGTAAGTTGGGGGAGGGGGGGTTTGCATTCCACACTGGCAGTTTGTCAACCATATCATAACAAGAACTCCAAACCAAAACGAATCTAATACCCCTCCATGAAGCAGCCATTTATAGCCAATCCATCACCAAAACCAGCCCACCATCAAAACCATTACCTAACAGTTTGAAAATATTGACGACAATCAATAACACCACACAATTGAAAATGCTACCCATGAGTAAAGGGGCCTCCCAATCAATTTTTCTCACCTTCCACAGATGACCTAAATGAGACTGACAAATTGCCGACTGGCAAAACCCCTGCACACGAATTGACTTTTAAATGCAGGCAATTTACTTTGCAACCAACACTTACTTTATCCCTCCCTTACGATACCACACTTAATTGCGCATTTAACTATTTTATTTATATCCTTTATAGTTTCAGGTTCTTAATCTGTTGGCTTGAGCCAGTTTCTTAAACCAAAATTTGAGTCATATATCTAAAAAAACGAAGCTGTTATGTTGAACTGTTGCCAGGACTGTGATTCATTTGATTCAGTTAAATATACAGAGAATTGGAATTGAAAACTTTTGTAGATATAAAAACATTGTTTTGAAAATAGGAAAAAAAATTCTATACTTAATGGATTAACTTTTCTAAAACCCAATTGTCTGAGTTTAATAGAACTGGCAAAAACAGAATAAATGCAATACAGAAAATTAGTTTTGGATCTTCTGGGAGTGCAGACAGTTGAAATTCCATTTACATGGATTACCTAATTTGCACAATTACATTTATCACAAAACAACAATTGCTCAACTTTTATAGAGAGAGATCAAAATTAGATTAAGAAAATTTACACAAGCCAACAGAAAAACAATAAAATCTTAATTCTGCAAAGAACATAATGAAATACTCTGCTGATAAAAATCAAATGTGATGCAATGGGGGACTAGAGTAGGGCGGAGAAGGGCAAATTCAACCTGCTAAACAAATTACATGCACGTAAAAGACAGTTAATAGACATCTTCCTAATTATTCTCCAAAGATGTGGGGGTTAGGTTGATCGGCCATGCTAAATTGCCCCTTAGTGTCCTGGGATGTGTAGGTTAACGGGATTGGTGGGGTAAATATGTGGGGTTACAGGGATAGGGCCTGTATGGGATTGTTGTCAGTGTAGACTCAATGGGCCAAATGGCCTCCTTCTGCACTGTAGAGATTCTATGATATTCATCTAGACAACATAGCTCCAGAAATTAAAATATACAATTTGTACCAACTGTTCATTGCAGCTGAGTCTTCATAAACACATATGAATTGTGTAATGTTTACTATAAAATGATTTTTTTAAAAATGCAATCGATAATTTTGAGAAGTCCATTGTGGCAAATCCAGGAGCATCTGGAGTGCAAAACACAGCTCATGCTAAAATGATTTCTGCTTCAGGTCACAATTTAACGTTACAAGGAAGATGCTCAATAAAGCTATCCATGTCGAGCAACAACTAAATGCCAAGTGTTTTATGCTATCGTTTCCACAAGTTTAGGATACAAACAAAAATATATATTTTTTTAAAAGAGTAAAAATCAAGATCCTTCTAATACATTCGCAGGTGCTGTGCTGCAATAAATCATTTTATTTTGGGTTCACCATTGTACAGATTAAAGATGCAGAATATACTTTGGAATTGATAGAGGAACATTACACTGCATTAACAGAATTCCCCAGTTAAAAATCCCAAATGAATGGTTAAAGCAGAAATTAACTCAAAAATATTCACAGGAATGAACCATGCCTTATCAAACCATTAAGTCTTTTGAGTAACGAACTCCTCATATTTTAGGTAGCTGAAATTAAGACGGTTTATAAACAAAAGATAGTGATTGGAGTTGTAGAAAATCAGAAAAGAATTTTACTGCACTGTGCCAGAGATTTGATTTTACAATTCACTGTTCAGTCAGTTCCTACATGCAAACCATGCCATTATGGGTACGCACAATTCAGCAGAAGCCTGGAGTCATCTCAAGTTATCATCTCTGCTCTCAAGAATTAAGTGAATGAAGCAGGTGGATCTAGAAGCATTCATTAGAGAATATATAAATTCAAGGTTAAAAAATGGTATAGAATTTTTCAAATACCTTTGGACAGCTCTAGTCATGAGGATTTATGGATGGAAGTTATTAAGATATAAATTGAATTATTTCTGAATGATTTAATAGGTGATCACCCGTGTTTCCAAGCATCACTCCAAGGCTTTTGCACAAAATTCAAGGCTGCCACTCCTGTGCAGCACTGAGGGAATACAGCACTGTCAGAGGTAGCAACTTTCAGCTGAGGCATTAAACCAAAACCTCATCTGCCTTCTTGGGTGGACGTAAAAGCCCCCCCGATATATTCCAATGAAAAGTTGGGGAGTTCTTCCCGGTGTCCTGGCTAATATTTGTATCTCAATCAACATGATAGGGGAGGAAAAAAATGATTATCTGGTCATTCTCATGATGCTGTCTGTCGGAGTTTGCTGCGCACAAATTGTTGGCCTGTTTCCTACATTACAACAGGCAGCACACTTCAAAAACACTTCATTGGCTATGAGGTGCTTTGAGACATCCAGTGATTGTGAAAAGCCCAATATAAATGGAAGTCTTTCTGCTGTGTATGAAATCCGAACTAGTTGCAGAATAGAAATATTAAACACAGATTCAGATCTTTTGCACCAAGACTAGCAGAAAGTGATCCAATTCATTCTTTAGGAGCTGATACCCAGTTTTATTTTATGCAAAGACATCAAGGATACTGGTCAGTCTGAGGTCTTCGGAAATGTTCAGGAAGGTTTGCTTCATAGAGATGCCGAGCCTTGGTGTTTCCCATGTCTTGCATACACTACAAAATAGAAGGAAACAAAGTTAGCAACTCTCCCAAACATCTGCTACACTCAAAAACAAACAGAACATGACACAGTAATGAAAATATCAGTCAAGGATTTGTTTTTATTGCCGAGGGAAATCAAGATTCATAACAGATGTGAAATATCTAACTGTTTTAAAACTGTTTTAAGTTTCTGCCTCCTGGCCACAAAAAGGATTTTGAAATACATTGACACTTCTCAACAAGTTCTATTTTCCACAAAATAACTTGAATTATTTATGCCCAGTTGTGATTAACAACTAAACTAAAAGTAGCCAGTCAGTAATTATACTACTGAAAACAATATTTGCATTATGGAATATTCAGGTGATTGATAAGGATGCACATTTGGTTGAACTCTCACAGGTACAAGAGTGCTCCCCATCTTAACCTGAACGGAAAATAAGTTGAAAAACGAGCTGAGAAATTCATGAAATTGCATCTCATTACCACTGCAGGAACTCACCAAGTCTCTTGAGGCAGCACCTTCCAAACCCATGACACTAGCGTCAAGAAGGACAAAGGTACCTGGGAACACCACCAGCTTGAAGGTTTCCCTTCAAGTCACTTACCTTTCTGACTTGGAAATATATTGCTGTTCCTTCACTGTCACAATAATTTTGTAGAGGACGATAACACTGAAGTCTGGGTACTGTAGGCTCTCCGACAAGTCGATGCCTGGCCAGAAGAATTCATGGCACATCAAAATCTTGGAACTCCCTCCCTGACAGCAGTGTGGGTGGGCCTACACTCCATGGTTCAAGTAACTAGCCACCACCTTCTTGAGGGCCAATAAGGATGGACAATAAATGCTGGCCTAGTCATCAAAGCCCACATCCCTTGAACGAATGAAAGAAAACCTGGTTTTGGTTTGGACAAGTTCCAAACTTATTGCCTAATCAATAGCTGATACTTAAAAGTGGCCATGACCGTCATACCAGAATCACAGCTTAATCCAAACAATTCCAGGTTCAAGAGGAAATATTAAACTCAAATCTCCAACTCTTCATTTGACATCGATTTGTGTCTATGACAACTGAGGCATAAAGCAAAATAAAACACAACCACTGACCTCACTTTATCTATACACAATCAAAATTCAGAATACAGGTGTTGTTCTTCACATGACAGAATTTAACTGCATAAAAACAGGCAATTCAGCTCAACAGTCTATTATACAAGTGCTTATGCTTCAAGCAGCTTTCTCCAATCCTGCCCCAACCTGGCTCCCACCCTGGCCCCCAGCCAGAATAGCAGACCAATCTGTTTTAAACAGCTAAGGAAGGTGAGTTCACAATTTCAGAACACAAAACCACAGAGGTGACTGACCATCAGTTTATCAGTGGGTTTATTCTAAAGGAAGGTTAACCAAGGAAAAAAAGTTAAACCTTAGATAGCAGGCAAGGTTGAGAGCAGTTAATAAGGCATACAGCATTCCAGGGGCAAAGAGTAAAAAGTGAGCAAGTCATGTTAAACCTGTGTAGAATACTGGTTTGGCTTCAACTGGAGTTGAGTGAAGACATTGAAGAGAGTGCAGAAAATAATTCACAAAAAGGGCTCCAGGGATGAGTAACTTCATTTACGTACACAGATTGAAGAAGTTAGAACATAGAACATAGAACATTACAGCGCAGAACAGGCCCTTCGGCCCACGATGTTGCACCGACCAGTTAAAAAAAAAACTGTGACCCTCCAACCTAAACCAATTTCTTTTCGTCCATGAACCTATCTACGGATCTCTTAAACGCCCCCAAACTAGGCGCATTTACAACTGATGCTGGCAGGGCATTCCAATCCCTCACCACCCTCTGGGTAAAGAACCTACCCCTGACATCGGTTCTATAACTACCCCCCCTCAATTTAAAGCCATGCCCCCTCGTGCTGGATTTCTCCATCAGAGGAAAAAGGCTATCACTATCCACCCTATCTAAACCTCTAATCATCTTATATGTTTCAATGAGATCCCCTCTTAGCCGCCGCCTTTCCAGCGAAAACAATCCCAAATCCCTCAGCATCTCCTCATAGGATCTCCCCTCCATACCAGGCAACATCCTGGTAAACCTCCTCTGCACCCTCTCCAAAGCCTCCACATCCTTCCTGTAATGTGGGGACCAGAACTGCACACAGTACTCCAAGTGCGGCCGCACCAGAGTTGTGTACAGTTGCAACATAACGCTACGACTCCTAAATTCAATCCCCCTACCAATAAACGCCAAGACACCATATGCCTTCTTAACAACCTTATCTACTTGATTCCCAACTTTCAGGGATCTATGCACACATACACCTAGATCCCTCTGCTCCTCCACACTATTCAAAGTCCTCCCGTTAGCCCTATACTCAACACATCTGTTATTCCTACCAAAGTGAATTACCTCACACTTCTCCGCATTAAACTCCATCCGCCACCTCTCGGCCCAACTTTGCAACCTGTCTAAGTCTTCCTGCAAACTACGACACCCTTCCTCACTGTCTACCACACCACCGACTTTGGTGTCATCAGCAAATTTGCTAATCCACCCAACTATACCCTCATCCAGATCATTAATAAATATTACAAACAGCAGTGGCCCCAAAACAGATCCCTGAGGTACACCACTTGTAACCGCACTCCATGATGAATATTTACTATCAACCACCACCCTCTGTTTCCTATCCGCTAGCCAATTCCTGATCCAATTTCCTAGATCACCCCCAATCCCATACATCTGCATTTTCTGCAGAAGCCTACCATGGTGAACCTTATCAAACGCCTTACTAAAATCCATATATACCACGTCCACTGCCTTGCCCCCATCCACCTCCTTGGTCACTTTCTCAAAAAACTCAATAAGGTTAGTAAGGCACGACCTACCTGCCACAAAACCATGCTGACTATCACCTATCAATTCATTACTCTCCAAATAACTATAAATCCTATCCCTTATAATTTTTTCCAACATCTTGCCGACAACAGAAGTGAGACTCACCGGTCTATAATTCCCGGGGAAGTCTCTGTTCCCCTTCTTAAACAATGGGACAACATTCGCTAACCTCCAATCTTCTGGTACTATACCAGAGGCCAACGACGACCTGAAGATCAGAGCCAGAGGCTCTGCAATCACTTCTCTTGCCTCCCAGAGAATCCTTGGATAAATCCCATCCGGACCAGGGGATTTATCTATTTTCAGACCCTCCAGAATATCCTGCACATCCTCCTTATCAACTGTAATACTGTCTATTCTACTCCCCTGCAACCCAGTGTCCTCCTCAGCTATATTCATGTCCCCTTGCGTGAACACCGAAGAGAAATATTGGTTCAATGCTTCACCAATCTCCTCCGGTTCCACACATAACTTCCCTCTGCCATCTATAACTGGCCCTAAACTTGCCCTAACCAACCTTCTGTTCTTGACATACCTATAGAACGGTTGGCACTGTTTTCCTTGGAGAAGAGAAGGCTAAGAGAAGATTTGATAGATCTATTCAAAATCGTGAGAGGTCTGAACAGATTAAAAAGAGGGAAAAACTGTTTTCATTGGTGGCAAGATCGAGAACCAGCGGGCACAACTTTAAGGTAGTGGGCAAAAGCGGCAATGGAGAAATGAGAAACTTTTTTAAACGGCGAGTGACTGGGATCTGGAATGCACTGCACTGAGGAGACAGGTTCAATCCAGCCACTCTACATGCAATATCCTTAGGAGGTGCACAAAGTGGATTATTTATGGTCTGTGGAAGCAAGGGACTTGACAGGACAATCTGCAAAGGAAGAGGCCAAAAGGGAGAAGACTGGAGCTCAGGTGGGTTACAAGGTAAATTGTTTCTTTGAAGAAATAGCACAGGTATGACAAGCCAAATGGCCTCCTTCTGTGCTGAACAAGTCAGCTTCTACATATTGAAAAAGGAAGTAGTTAAACCAATTTAGATATGCTGAGGTCATTGGATCAATTGTGATTTGTCAAACGTGGTTTTAGGCAAACAGTAAAAACAGCTATTCTTTTAACGTGATGAAGTGCCATACCTGTGAAATTTGATTTACTCAAGGCAAACCTATTTCTAAATTATACTAAAAATATCTAATAGGCATGAGCATATATTGTATAATGACAACTTTAGAAATATCTTTACATATTGCCTAAAGCAATGCAATCCCATTCTCTATTGAAATGATATTTAATTGGCCATTAAGTTTACTTAATCAATGCTCATTGGAACTCGCTACACACCACAACCATGTAAACGTGTGCCTCTGAACTGCTTTTCACTTGACAAGTGTTAGGACAGAGGAGACAGAGATATACTAAACACCCCAATTCCCTTCTGTGTATAATTAGTGTAGTTTAATGTTGATAAGGCTGGTGTACTTTCCCAAACGCCCATTAGTGCGCAGTCATTGTAAGTCAGCAGCAGATTTTCATAGATGTGAACACGGAATATCACCCCCCCACCCCACGGAATATCACACACACACACACACACACACCCCCCCCCCCCCCCCCCCAAGGAAGTTTACACTACAGCCAAATTTTGTGTCTCGTCTGCCATGGGGATCGTGTAGCCGGAGAATCCTGCCCAACATTAATCAAACAACATAAACCCAAGAAAGTTACAATTAAAGAAGGTAGTGCACTTCTACGAGTATTAAGCCCAAACAGAGCAGTTAGTTCGTATTTTGGAGTCCAGTAAGTGGGGAGCTTTTCCTATTGTGGTATTGAAATTCAGGTTCAGATGTCGAGGGTCAAATCTAGATTAGCTGCAGTGTTCCTTTGCAGTAAAGACTGTTCAGAAGATCACATCGACAGACCCTAATGTCCAATTTCTTACAGGCGAACACAGAGCTGTTCAAACAGGTTGAAAGAAGCTTTTAAAGGCTAAGCCTTGCAGGTCTTGAAAAGGCAAAATGAAACAGCCTTTTTCTGCAGCTATGTTGTTGATGGTGTTCTGTAGATTGTCCAGGGTTTCAGTTTTTGAATTAAATGATTTCCAAATCAGAGGATAGCTTTGATCACATGAAGAGTGAAACACAATAGATGATCTTTCATAGTGAAGGAGTTTTAGTCACAGTCAAAATCCACTGATATTCCATTGAAGGAAGGTCTTCATTGTGGATTCTCAGCCTCAATAGCTCTGTGTTACCTGGCAGGCCTGGAGTCAGCCAGGGTTTATTATCCCTCCCTGTAGCTTGGAGTAAAGCTTGGCAAAAAGTGTGAGGTTCCAGAGAAGAATGCCATTTCGGCATGTCCATTCAAGGGAGACCCCTGCCCATTATAATCCAATTTGGAACTTTCCAGACAGCTTGCTAGGCTGAGGTTTGCAGCCATCTTATAGCTCATCAGGGGACATGTTCAAAGGAATGCCATTTTTAAAAAAAACTAATATCTTCAAGCCTGCACAGGCATAGCGCAAGAGTAACCGTTTGAACATTTACTACCTTGCACGTAACCTCTTGATATAGAAGGTTGGGGAGAAAAAACAATAAATGCAAATAATCAGAGTTCAAGTGGGTAAGAACTATGAAATGGGCAGCAGATTTTCCCAGAAGAGGTTTATTTCCCCCAGAAGGGTTTTTTCCTCTTGGCATCTACCTGGCAAGTTCCTACAAAGACATAATTGAAACGTGGAGCTTACCATGTATGAAATAGATTCAAACTTTAATCCCATGGGAGGCAGTGATGTAATAATTTGGGATTTAACTGAAACCATAGAAACCCTACAGTGCAGAAAGAGGCCATTTGGCCCATCGAGTCTGCACCGACAACAATCCCACCCAGGCCCTATCCCCGTATCCCAACATATTTTACCTGCTAATCCCTCTAACCCTCATATTTACCCACTAATCCCTCTAATCTATGCATCCCGGGACACGAAGGGGCAATTTAGCTTGGCCAATCAACCTAACCCGCACATCTTTGGACTGTGGGAGGAAACCGGAGCACCCGGAGGAAACCCCCGCAGACACGGGGAGAATGTGCAAACTCCGCACAGACAGTGACCCAAGCCGGGAATCAAACCCAGGTCCCTGGAGCTGTGAAGCAGCAGTGCTAACCACTGTGCTACCATGCCGCCCTAACTGGGTGGAACTCTCAAATGATCCACTGTTTTGACTGTGGCCTTGGATAAAATTTTCTGCTTTTTATCCATTTCAGTTTTGATTCTGAGTTTGTATTTCCTTAAAACCTTAATTGGGACTTGTATTTTTTCACCAGCTTCCTATATGGCAAGAAGTGGAGTTGCTTTTATTATAATTCTACAATTCTGAATGAACAAATATATCTGGAAAAAATCTCTTGTTTGCTTTAGTTACTATTTCAATACCCATTGTATGCTCCAAGCTATTAAATTCTAATGTGTATTCTTTCCACATTTATATTCCACAATTGTGGCTATGATGCTTCCCACTGAGTTAAAAGCCAAAGCAAGCATCCCTAATTGCTGTTATGCATATGAAACCAGCATCTACAGAAGACATGAAAGCCCCCAACTTCAAAAGTATACTGTAATCTTGAACTCTGCTACAGTTTTTGAAAAAAAATAAAAAAAATGGAAAGGCTCTGCATCAAAAACAATTTCAGTGTGTTGTGAATTTGTATGTCACACGTCAATTGGAATCAAAGATTGTCACAAAAAATGGTAACTGAACACTGGTCTGCCGTTAAAGAGATGGTTCCCATGGTTTGGGGGGGGGGGGGGGGGAGAAGAGAAGAGAAGAGAAAACAAAGCCAGACAGAGCCCCAAGTGACAGAAAGTGATGAGAGTAAAGATAAAGCAGAAAAAGGAAATGTGACAGATGTCAGGTTGATACAAGAAAGAGCCAGGCTTAATATAGAAGGTTCAGAGGGGAAGTGAAGAAGAGAGAGTCAGGCACAGAAGTACAAAAAGTACTGACCTAATACAATAGGGATTCCAAAAATCTTCTAAAGGCATATAAATGGCAAATGGGTGGTAATGTTTTTTTTTAATTTACATGATGTAGACACTGTTGGCTAGGCCAGCATTTATTTTCCATCTCTAATTGCTCTCGAGTAGGTGGTGGTGAGCTGCCTTCTTGAAATGCTGCAGGCCATGTGGTGTAAGTACATCCATAGTGCTCTTAGGGAGGGAGTTCCAGGATTGTGACTCTGACAGTAAATGAACAGCAATATATTTCCCAGTCAAGATGGTGAGCAACTTGGAGGAAAATTCCAGGTGATGATGTTCCCATGTATCTGCTGCCCTCGTCCTTCTAATGGCAAAGGTCATGGGTTTGGAAGGTGCTGTCTATGGAGCCTTGGTAAATTCCATCAATGCATCTTGTAGATGTTATATACTGCTGTCACTATTCATCGGTGGTGGAGGGAGTGACCATTTGTGGAAAGGATGTCAACCCTAACTTGTGCCTTGTAGATGGTGGACAAGCTTTAGGGAGTGAGGTGGTGAGTTATTCGCTTCAGGATTCCTGGCTTCTGATCTGCTCTTGTAGCCACATATTTATTGGGCTAGTCCAGTTCAGTTTCTGGTCAATGGCAACCCCAGATGTAGGAATTCAACAATGGTAATACCACTGAATGTCAAGCGGCAATGGTTAGATCTTCTCGTTGGAGATGGTCATTGCCTGACACTTGTGTGGCATGTATGTTACTTGCCAGCCCAAACCTGGATATTACCCAGGTCTTGCTACCTTTGGACATGGACTGCTTCTGTATTTGTGGAGTTGCGAATGGTGAATATTGTGCAGTCACCAGTGAAGATTCCCACTTCTGACTTTATGACAGAAGGAAGGTCATTGATGAAGCAGCTGAAGATGGTTGGGCCTAGGACACAACCCTGAGGTAGTATGGTAGGTGCGGCCTATCAGGGACCAAAAAGATAATCTATGCATGGAGATAGGGGAATCTACGCAGAGGGAGAGGACACGGTTTAGGTACTAAATGAGTACTTTGCATCCATCTTCACCAAACCCTTTACCAAAATCATAGAGAAAGGCAAAGTAATTGGAATATTAGATGGGTTAAAAATTGATAAAGATATTAGAAAGGCTGGCTGTACAGCACTATGGATGTACTTACACCACATGGCCTGCAGTATTTCAAGAAGGCATGCATTAGAAATGCATCTGACTACGCTCGTGATTCAAAGGTGGAAGTTGCGAAGATACTGGCAAGAATCCGCCAATTCTCTTTCGATATAGGGGTGGCACCAGAGGACTGGAGATGTGCAAATGTTATACTCTTGAACAAAAAAGGGGCACAAGGATAAGTCCAGCCATTACAGGCCGGTCAGTTTAACCTCAGTGATGGGAACACTTCCAGAAACAATAATCTGGTACAAAAAACATTCACTTGGAAAAATATGCATTAATTAAAGAAAACGACTATGGATTTGTTGAAAGAAAGTTTGAGAAGTTTAAGAAAAACAAAAGCTTGCCAATAAAGTTGAAACCCATGAAATAAAGGACCATTGCAGGATAGATTTTTAAAAATGGCTGAAAAGACAGGAAACAGTAATGGTGAATGTTTTTTTCTCCAGACTGAAGGCAGGTTTTCAATGGGTCTCCCCAGGGGTCAGTACAAGAACCACTGCTTTTCTGACACTTCTGTGGCATGTATGTTACTTGCTAGCCCAAGGCTGGATATTATCCAGGTCTTGCTACATTTGGACATGGACTGCTTCTGTATTTGTGGAGTCGTGAATGATGAACATTGTGCAGTCACCAATGAAATGAGGGCCCCAGCATAGCTAGGACCCATTGCAATGGATACCTGCATGGGTCCCAGCTACGCTTGTTTTTTTTGTGGGGTATGTGGAACATTCCTTGTTCCAGGCCTACCTGGGTCACCTCCCACAACTCCTTTACCAGTACATCGATGACTATTTTGTGCCACTTCATGCTCTCGTCTGGACCTGGAAAAATTCATCAACTTCGCTTTCAGTTTCCACCCCACCATCACCTTCACCTGGTCCATCTCAGACACTTCCCTTCCTTGACCTTTCTGTCTCCATTTTCGGCAATAGACTATCTACCAATATCTATTACAAGCCCACTGATTCCCGCAGCTATCTGGGCTACAGCTCTTCGCACCCTACATCCTGTAAGGACGCCATCCCTTTCTCTCAGCTCCTTCACCTCTGTCGTATTTGTTCCGATGATGCCACTTTCCAAAGTGGTGCTTCTAGTATGTGCTCCTTCCTCCTCAACCATGGTTTCCCATCTACAGGGCCCTCAACAGCATGCAGTCCATCTCCCGCGCCATGACCCTCACCCCCTCTCCCAACAAGGATAGAGTCCCCCTTGTTCTCACATTTCACCCCACCAGCCTCCGCATGCAAAGCATAATCCTCTGCCATTTTCACCAACTCCCACGTGATGCTTTCACCAAACACATCTTCCCTTTACTCCCTCTGTCAGCATTCCGCAGAGACCATTCCCTCCGGGATAACCTAGTCCACACCCCCATTATACCCAACACCTCTCCCATCACCCATGGCACCTTCCCATGCAATCGCAGAAACCTGATCCTTTACCTCTTCTATGTTCACCATCCAAGGACCAAAACACTCATTCCAGGTTAAGCAGCGTTTCACTTGCACCTCTTTCAATTTGGTCTACTGTATTCGCTGCTCCCAATGTGGTCTCCTCTTTATCGGAGAGACCAAACATAGACTGGGTGATCACTTTGCTGAACACCTTCAGTCTGTGCGCAATCAGGACCCTGACCTTCCGGTTGCTTGCCATTTTAACACACGATCCTGCTCCCATGCCCACATGTCTGTCCTTGGCTTGCTGCAATGTTCCATTGAAGCTCAATGCAAACTGGAGGAACAGCACCTTATTTTCCAGCTAAGTACATTACAGCCTTCCGGTCTCAACATCGAATTCAACAACTTCAGATGATTAGCTCTACCTCACCTCGAACCTTTTGTTATCATTTCATTTTTAACTGTTCTCTACCTTTTACTTCTTTATTGTCTGCCTTTATTTTTCTTTCCCCCCTACTCTTTCCTCCTGGTCTTTACTTTTCTCCCCCTTTGATTTGATTATTGTCGCATATATTAACAATGAAAAGTATTGTTTCTTGTGCGCTTTACAGACAAACCAGACCGTTCATACAGAAGGAAAGGAGAGGGTGCAGAACATAGTGTTACAGTCATAGCTAGGGTGTAGAGAAAGATCAACTTAATGCAAGATAAGTCCATTCAAAAGTCTGACAGCAGCAGGGAAGAAGCTGTTCTTGAGTCGGTTGGCATGTGACCTCAGACTTTTGTATCTTTTTCCCGACGGAAAAAGGTGGAGGAGAGAATGTCCCGGGGTACATGGGGTCCTTAATTATGCTGGCTGCTTTGCGCCCCCCCCCCCCCCCCCCGCACCCCCACCCCCCTCCCGCCACCCAACATCTTCATCTGTCACAGCTTACCCTCTGATTTCAGCTTCTCTGCCGTTTGGCCATTCACACCTTTTATTCCCTCTATGGACAGTCATTAGCAGCCTTTCCCCTTGTTTTTATGGCTATTACTCATCTTTCATTCCCTCATCCTGCAGTATAAATATCTCCCACTTTCTATGTCTTTTAGCTTTGACAATGGGTCATCTGGACTTGAAATGTCAGTTCTTTTCTCTCCTTACAGACCTGCTGAGATGTTCCACTATTTTCTCTTTTGGTTTCAGATTCCAGCATCCACAGTAAGTTGCTTTTATCCATTGCATAAGGCATAAGCAGCTGGTAAAAGAAAAAGTGGGCACGTAGCAGATGAAATTTAATGTAGAGAAGTGCAAAGTAATTCTTTTTTGTAGGAAGAATGAGGAGAGGTAATACAAAATATGTCCAAAGATGTGCAAGTTTGGCAGATTGGCCATGCTAATTTGCCCCTTGGTGTCCCAAGATGTGTAGGTTAGATGGATTAGTCATGGTAAATGTGTGGGGTTGCAGGGATAGAGCGGCACAGGGGGTCTAGATAAGCTATTTTGTTAAAGAGTCAGTGCAGACTTGATGGGCCTCTCCTGCACTTTAGGGATTCTATGATGCTGTGAAAATAAAGGATACAATTATAAACTGGGTGCAGGAGCAGAGACACCTGGGCGTGTGTGTGCAGAAATGGCTGGACAGGGTGAGTAGTTAAAAGGGCTTTGGATCCTGGGCTTTAGAAATGGAGTCAGAGAGTACAAAAATAAGGTTCAGCCTCCAATGCATTTGCGCATTCAATTCTGGGCAACGCATTAGAAAGATGTGAATGCTTTAGTAATGGTTCAGAAAAGATTTGCAAGAAAGGTTCTAGGGATGAGAGACTTCAGTCACAATGACAGATTGGATAAAGCTGGGGTTGTTTTCTTTGCAGAAGAGATGCAGAGTGGATATTTATAGAGTGCTCAAAATCATAAAGGGTCTAGACAGAGTAGATGGAGAGAAACTGCACCTTAAGAACGAGAGGACACCAATTTGTAATTGACAACAGAAAAGTGGTTAGGATCTGGAACGCACTGCTCAACAGTGCAATGGAAACTGATTCAGTCATTGCTTTCAAAAAGGAACTGGGTAGCACCTGAAAAGAAAATAATTGCTGGGCTACAGGAAAGAGCAATGAAGTGAACTAGGCGGGTCACTTTTGCAGGAACTAGCACATACAACAAGCTGAATGGCTTTCTGCGTGCAAACCATTCTATGATGAATAGTTGCCATTGCAAATAGACATTAAAACAATTGTTGCCATATTAACGGAACAGAAATGATTTTGTCTGTAAGAGATTGGGTAACTTTGTTCCTTTTTCCAACAATTGATGGAAACATATTCCTGTGCCACAGAAATAGATGCCATCCTTCTTAAAGTATTACTGGGAGGAGGACGTGACATGAACCAATTCGAATTCCCTGCAGGGTGGGCAAGAACTATGAAGATTACAATGTTTTCAAAAACGTTTCAGCTAAGAGTGGCAATTAAAACTCCATCAGTGAAGTAGGACGTACAAGGCAACGCACACTGAAATTGATGGCTTATTATGGGCTCTGATGAAGGGTCATCCAAACTTGAAATGATAGCTCTATCTATATTCTCTCCACAGATGCTGTCAGACCTGCTGAGATTTTCCAGAATTTTCTGTTTTTGTTGTGGATTACCTGTATTTGTTCGGGTGTCCATTGGTCCAAGTTAACCGACTTTACTCGGGATATATGAACGCCAAGATTTCGGTGGATCCCTGCACACCTGATACAAATAAAAACACCAAGATTCCAGGAAGCCCATCTTGGACCTGCAGGAAAAAAGGAGAGCAAAAATTAAGATAAAATCTTCAAAAATCTTTTAAAATCTTTGCACAAATTGGAGAATTCTTTTCATGACTGCTTTTCTCGTTAAGACCCTTGCACCTCTTTTAATAAGATTCAGCAAGTCCAAATACTGGAGTATGGAAACAGATTTAAAATAACTACACACAGAGGAAAATAAAAAGCTATGGATGGAAGGCAAAAGTGGCAGGTTATAAATCAGCCACATTCATCGAGATGGCTTTCTCTTGCACCATGGTTAGTAAACCTACCTAGCAAGGTAAAAACATTAAAATCAAGAGGCAGTGAAAGGCAGCATCAAATTTTACAAAAGGAATAATCAGAGAATCAGTGAGCTTTTTCCACTGTGCTCAAGGGGCTTGGATGCTGTTCAGAGAAGTTCACAACAAGAAAAAATTTAACTGCAATGGAGGAAACCATTTTCAAATGCATGTTTATCTCTCCAATGTTGTGACAAATGAGAATCAGTTCCAGGGGATGTACAGAGCTGAAGATGCATCATTACTCTACAGTTAATAAAAAAAGGTTTCAATTTGGTTGTGAAGCCCTTATTGCCACAGCAGACACTAGCTGCTGTGAAAAATTATAGACTGTGATGGAAAATTTACATTTTTATCAAGAAAGAATGCATTTGAGATAACCTGGGTTTTAATTCACTCCTTACTTCAAGATCCAAAATCTCTACATGAATAACCAACTCTTGATAAATTCATAGAAATTTTATTCCAAGCATTCAATCTGACTTCAAGTGAGTAATAAAATCATTAACAACAGGACAATATGGCTCAAATGATAATCGCAAGTGTCAAATTTGACTCAAATGCAGACTTTAATACAAAACCAAAATACTGCAGATGCTGGAAAATTATCAGAAACGTTAACTCTGTTGCTAGACCTGCTGAGTATTTGCAGCATTGTTTTTATTTCAAATGCGGACTCATTTGGAGATAAACTGAGAGATAACAATTCATGATATTGGATTCAAAACTGAGATGTAAATGTTTTAACTGACATTTGGATTACAAAGAAAATAAAGACCTATGGAAAAAACTATCACTACTAATAAAAAACTGATCCATGGAAACCCAGATAAGGAAATTTCACTGCTGTCCGGGCACAGCTCAAAAGTCAATATTAAAGTCTGTGGGCATTGTATTCAGAGACCTGAATGATTGCCACATTTTTGAAATTAAGCAAAAACTTGGACAAAAAGCTGGGATTTAAAAAAGGAGGGACAGAGAGCCATTTAGGAAAGAAATGCTGGTCAGGTGCATTGACCAGAACAGGTCGGCACGGTAGCACAGTGGTTAGCACTGCTGCTTCACAGCTCCAGGGACCTGGGTTCGATTCCCGGCTTGGGTCACTGTCTGTGTGGAGTTTGCACATTCTCCTCGTGTCTGCGTGGGTTTCCTCCGGGTGCTCCGGTTTCCTCCCACAGTCCAAAGATGTGTGGGTTAGGTTGATTGGCTATGCTAAAATTGTCCTGGGATGCGTAGATTAGAGGGATTAGCGGGTAAAATATGTAGGGATATAGGCGTAGGGCCTAGGTGGGATTGTGGTCGGTGCAGACTCGATGGGCCGAATGGCCTCTTTCTGTACTGTAGGGATTCTATGAGGTGCCGAGCGTGACCAGGGGAATTTCACAGTAACTTCATTGCAGTGTTAATGTAAGCCTTACTTGTGACTAATAAATAAATTAATTTAAAAATTCCAGAGCATGAGGCCGAGGCCACTGAAGGCAAGGCTGCCAATGTTGGGGCAAAGACTTTTTTTTATGTGTGAGACATGGGCGTCGCTGGCTGGCCAGCATTTATTGCCCATCCCTGCTTGCCCTTCGAGGGCAGTTGAGAGACAATCACATTGCTGCGGCTCTGGAGTCACATGTAGGCCAGACCTGGTAAGAACAGCAGATTTCCTTCCCTAAACGACATTCGTGAACCAGATGGGTTTTTCTGACAATTGACGATGGTTTCATGGTCAGTAGATTTTTAATTCCAGATTTTTTTTTATCTGCCACGGTGGGATTCGAACCCAGGTCCTCCGAACATTAGCTGAGTTTCTGGATTAAGAGTCTAGTGATGATATTACTAGGCCTTCGTCTTCCCTTTAAATCACATTGGGTGATATGCAAAATATGAAAGTTAGGGAGGATATTATAGGGACGGGTGAATGAAGCAAAAAAAAAACAGTCATGAAAATCTGAGCTGGAATACACACTCAATACAACAGCATAAAATGGGAATGCCTTTGTTGTTTAAACTGCAATATACCTATTTAGCATAAATCAACTCTCAAAAGGCTGATTTTTCATTGCAGCAACTAATCTTTTACCACAAGCAGGTTTATTCACGAGACAAAATAACCAACTCTCTGATACCATGCAGCCCAAAGAGGTATGCCTGACCAATCATAATTCACAACCACATTTTACAGTGTGAGGAAATTAACTTATCATTGAATCCTACAGTGCAGAAGGAGGCCATTCAGCCCATCGAATCTGCACTGACCACAATCCCACCCTGGCCCTATCCCCGTAACCCCATGCATTTACCCTAGCTGGTCTCCCTGACACTAAGGGGCAATTTAGCATGGCCAATCCACCTAACCCGCACATTTTTGGACTGTGGGAGGAAACTCATGCAGATACAGGGAGAATGTGCAAACTCCACACAGTGACCCAAGCCAGGAATTGAACCCGGGGCCCTAGCGCTGAGAGGCAACAGTGCTAACCACTGTGCCAACCTTCTGAGAAGGAAAGAAATGACAGACTAGGACAAAAGGTAAAGAGGTAGTAAATATTTTCTAGACAAAGGATAAAATCATGGGCTTAGAAAGATTGAGCTGGCAAATTATACTTTAAAAGGCAATGTCCTCAAGCTCCCAGAGGCCACAAACTGCAGATTCATTTTTACAGATGGCAAGAGAGCATATTAAGGCCATAGCTTGCTTGGCTAAAGGTCACCAGAGGAAGTAATTTTGGAATTGTATCTAACTTTGCCAAGATCACACCTGTAGTACTGCTCAACCATAATCATACAGACCAAGAGGCAACAAAGTTAATTTCTCAGTGGCACAGTGGCTAACACTGTTGCTTCATAGCGCCAGGGACGGAGGTTCAATTCCCAGCTTGGGTCACTGTCTATGTGGAGTTTGCACATTCTCCCCGTGTCTGCGTGGGTTTCCTCCGGGTGCTCCAGTTTCCCCTCTCAATCCAACAATGTGCAGGTTAGGTGCATTGGCCATGCTAAATTCTCCCAGTGTACCCGAACAGGTGCCAGAGTGTGGTGACTAGGGGATTTTCACAGTAACTTCATTACAGTGTTAGTGTAAGCCTACTTGTGACTTGCTAAAAGGCCACCAGAGGAATCTTAGAATTGTATCTAACTTTGCCAAGATCATATCTACAGTACTGTTCAATCATAGTCGATACATACTAAAAGGCAACAAAGCCAATTTCTGAAATAAGATGAGGAGGAACGATCTATCCTAATCCTTTATTTTCCGACGTCAAACCGTGTGGTGTCTTATTGAAGTCTCTGAAATGCAGCTTTGGAAGAATTAGAATTGGAAAGTTTTCAGGGATGTGTGTAAAATTAGGAAATCTGGGGAAGCAGGACTGGAGAATTAAGAGGCAAGGCATCAATTCTCAATTATAACCCCCAACTTGAGGGCAAATGGTCCTAATCATTTGCCATTGGTGTCTATTACAAGGCTGCAACCTTAAACTGCATTAAACAGGCCATTAATTTGAGCAATTGAGGAGCTATTTGCGTCTTGCTTGAAATGCAATGACCTATAGTAGTTAAGGCACCACCCTCCTTCCCCCCCATTGCCTTCAATCAAATAATTGTTTCCCCAGACTGTCGCTGACCTCTGCTTTGCTGGATTTCTTCCTTCACCAGCCACACCATTAAGCCTCCTAGTCCTCCACCCCCACAGAACCTGCTTCTACCTTCTTCCCAAATAATCACAGGACAGCCCTCGTAGTACTATCATTTCAGGCTGTTCTTGCCCACAGATCTGATTTCTTCCTATAATCAAACATTTTCCCTCCCCTTATCCAGTCTTTTCCCACCTATATTCACAACTAGTTAAACTAGGTTAATAAGTAGAGAGATAGTAAATGTCTTAACGGCCATCCTTGTTCAGGTATTTTGCGACATTTTTAAACCATAGGTGCCCAGTTCTCCTCAAGTTCCAACCCTCACCAGGGCAGCCCATGGGCCTTCTGCTTCTTTGCTGAATGAAGGTCCAACTAGTCCCAATCCACCACCACCTCTCTGCCAGCCTGATACATTATGCCAATTCTTGACTCCACTTCAACTAAAAAGCATCTCTATGGGAACCCACATCAGTCCTAGCTATGCCTGCCATTCTGTGGGATACATAGTAGAGCTTGTTCTAATCCTACTCAGTTCCCTACCTTCTCTTCTGGTCTCGGTGGAGTCCACTGTTATTTGTCATTTATGTTAATGATTTGGATGAGAATTTAGGAGACACAGTTAAGTTTGCAGATGGCACCAAGATTGGTGGCCTCATGGACAGTGAAGGTTATCTAGGATTGCAATGGGATTTTGATCAATTGGGCCAGTGGGCTGATGAATGGCAGATGGAGTTTAACGTAGATAAATGTGAGGTGATGCATTTTGGTAGATTGAACCAGGGCAGGACTTATTCAGTTAATGGTAGGGCGTTGGGGAGATTTATAGAACAAGGAGATCTAGGGGTACAGGTTCATAGCTCCTTGAAAGTGGAGTCACTGGTGGACAGGGTGGTGGATACGGCATTCAGCATGCTTGATTTTATTGGTCAGAACACGGAATATGGGAGTTAGGACATCTTGTTGAAGTTGTACAAGACATTGGTAAGGCCACACTTGGAATACGATGTATAGTTCTGGTCACCCTATTGTAGAAAGGATATTATTAAACTAGAAAGAGTGCAGAAAAGATTTACTAGGATGCTACCAGGACTTGATGGTTTGAGTTATAAGGAGAGGCTGGATAGACTGGGACTTTTTTCTCTTGAGCACAGGAGGCTGAGGGGTGATCTTAAAGAAGTCTATAAAATAATGAGTGGCATAGATAAGGTAGATAGTCAACTTCTTTTCCCAAAGGTAGGGGAGTCTAAAACTAGAGAGCATAGTTTAAGGTGAGAGGGGAGAGATGCAAAAGGGTCCAGAGGGGCAATTTTTTCTGGAACGAGCTGTCAGAGGTAGTAGTGGAGGCGGGTACAATTTTGTCTTTTAAAAAGCATTTAGACAGTTACATGGGTAAGATTGGTATAGAGGTTGTTACAATTGTACAGGGCATTGGTGAGACAGTACCTGGAGTAGTGTGTGCAGTTTTGATCTCCTTACTTGAGAGATATACTTGCATTGGGAGCAGTTCAGAGAACCACATTAGACTGATTCCTAGGATGAAGGAAGGTTGAACAGATTGGGTCTGTACTTATTGGACTTTAGAAGAATGAACGGTGATCTGACTGAAGCACACAAAACTCTTTGGGGATGTGACAAAGTAGATGCTATGGGGATGTTTCCTTTGTGGAGAAACCTAGAATTAGGGGATTGTTCAGAATGAGGGGTGTCCCATTTAAGATAGTTGAGGAAGAATTTCCTTGAGGATATATTGGAATTCTCCATCGCAGACAGCTGTGGAGGTGGATTCATTGAATACATTCAAGACTAATTTTGACAACTTTTTGATTGACAAAGGATTAAAGGGTTATGGAGGACAGGGAGAAGAGTAAAGCTGAGACCACATCAGATCAGTGATGACAAGGCTCAAGGGGTCAAATGGTCTACTCCTATTTATCATGGAATCCCTACAGTTCAGAAGGACGACATTCTGCCCAAGGAGCCTCCACCGACAACAGTCCCTCCCAGGCCCTATTACCCGGCAAATCCCCTGACACCGAGGGGCAATTTAGCATGGCCAATTTAACCTGCACATCTTTGGTATGTGAGAGGAAACCCACGCACACACAGGGAGAATGTACAAACTCCACACAGTCAGTGGCCTGAGGCTGGAATTGAACCCAGATCCCTGGGAAACCACCATGCCACCCAAAGCTTATGTTCCTGCGAGTCCAGTGACTCCCATAGCAACCTTGATTTTACTTCCTCCCACCCACTTCCCGTAAGGACTCTGGATTGTATAAATTCCCTGACCATGTCCCATTTGTTTCAACCATTTCACCTTCCATGCCAGTGCATCCTACATACCTTCCTCTTTCTGTACCCCTTCTCCAAGAACCAAAAACAGGGTTGCCCTTGTTCTCATCTTCTACCACATAAGCTTCCAGATTCCAAGAATCTTCCTCTGCCATTTTCCTCCACTGCCATTGTGATGCCAAAAACACATCTGCCCCTCGCCTTTCAACATTCCAAAGTCATCATTCCCTCTGCGACATTATGGCTCACCCTTCGATCACCCCAACACCCACAGCCCTTTCCCTTCCAACTGTGCAAAAGGGGTGGGGGTTGGGGAGCCGAACAGTTCTACTAGGTGAAACAAACAGATTTAATTGCTCTTATTCAATTTTATGTTGCTAATTAATGGGATCTCTTCAGTGGCGATACCAACTGCAGGATTAATGATTATATTGCAACACATTTACATTCAGGCACAAGCAGGCATGACCTGGAGCTTCTGGTTAATTGCCATTTTAATTCTGTGTCTCACTCCCACCTCTGTTCTTGGCCTTCTATATTGTTGCAAGAAAGCTCGACACAAGTTTGAGAAACAGTATCTCATCTTTCAATTCGGCACATTAAAGCCCTGTACCGTCATCACTTCTGGCTTCTCCCTATCAGACTGCCCCTTTTTGTTCATTCTCCTCCTTCTTTAGCTGTCTCTGTATTTGCTTAAAAACTATGAAATAACTACAAAGAAAAGCAGAGATTTCACATTGGAACATGCTCACTAATGTTTTCCGCCATTACAGTACCAGATTCATGCTGCCTTGTGTTCATGGCAGATTCATGCCATTACTCACAAAAGCTTTATATGCTCTTTTTATTCTTCAGGAAGGCTAAAAAGGCCCGAAGGACGGACTGGAATGCTCGAGAGCCAGGATAGCCTCGATGGACCGAAATGCCTCCTTCTGTATATATAGATAGCCTTAAAACGCCACTGAGTTTTGGTATCACTGCAGTAATGGCAATGAAAAACTGTTCAAAAATTATTTAACCTTGGAGGTTCAAATATATGTGGTATCAAGTCCATTTAATAGCTACAAGCCATGATTCAGCCCAAATGGTATTAGTTCTGTCCATATGCAATCACTGCAGCTGAGGAGTATTTCAAAAACTGAAATTGAAGTAATAGGCACTCTATATTATAATTAAGCATCAAGTTGAAAATGCATCACCATTATATAAAAATGGAACATTATTAAAGTTGAGAATTAACTCAATAATAGTTAATTATTGAGGGCATCTTTCAAAGCAGCAACTAATTAACGTAGGAGCATCTCCCCTTGTAAGATACGGATTAAGAAAACATACACTTATATAGTAGCTCTAGATAAATTATCCTGAAGCATTTTACAGGATTGCCATGTGTGACGATAGTGATATATTTTATGTTTAAGGGGAATGCTTTAAAAGTAAGCTTTATGTTACAGACAGTCTGTACGTCTGGTGGGAATGCAACTCAGATACTGAGAGGGGAGGATAATTACTTATTTTAGCCATGTAGTGTTTAAGTAAAACTAATGGACTTTAGTTTACTTATGTTCTCCTGACATTTCTGACTAGGTTGATTGACAGGGTTGAGAGATAATGTGGTTTACGTGCAGAGAGAAAAAACGGTTTTGCAGAAAACGGGTTTCAAGTTAGAGCTGGGAATCCGCTGAAGTCTGCAAGCTGTTCAAATTTATTTTCTCTCAAAGCTTCAATGCTGTTAACACAATTTATAGCAAGTATGCTTGGGTTTGCTAACTGGGTTTAAAATGGCATTTAAATCTAGGAAGAATTTTGCTTACTTGGAACTGAAACAGGCAAAATTAAAAAGTAACAGTGCTTCCTTTCAATTTTAAATATTGTTCAACTGTTAATAGTTAAGTCATGTCATTTGGTATGGTTAAGCTGTGCTATTAAATAAAGTTTGTTTTACTAAAAGAGATCTCAAATTGTCAGTGGAATCATTGCTGGAAGGAAGTATTCTTTCCTCACATTTATGCCAAAATAGAAAAGTTGTTGGGGTCTAGTCTGGCTTCCTAATGTAAATGTTCTGGTCCGGGATCCTAACATTTGGAACAAAATTTGACATCAAGTTCACCAATATCAGGACAGATGATCAAAAGCTCAGTCAGAGGCAGGTTTTAACAAATGGTTTAAAGGAGAGAAGCAAGATAGAGAGGCAGAAAGATGCAGGGAGGGTATTCCAGAGATTAAGGTTTAGGCAGCTGAAAGTATGGCCAAAGGTGCAGTAATTAAAATTGGGAAGATTCGAGCTAGAATCTAGGGAAGGTCGTACGGATCAAGGGGGTTACGAATCAGAGGTTGGATAGGAATAAACTACATAAATTAAAATATAATCCCAGCAAGATGAGAAAGAGGAGGTTGGAGAGCTTAGTGTCAAACAGCAGGCCCTTATTAAAATAAAAATTCCAATAATCAATTTCATACTGAGCAGAATAGAAAATAATTTCCTTCATCGGGAGGTCAATACAGAAATACTGTACTGGACGAACAGGAATGAAGCGAAGAAAATTGCACATAGTTTAACCTAACATGTGGAAATGGTGATAACATGCAAATGTAATATTTTCTCAATTCCAATAGATATTCAGATATCGTGTATTGATTGGGTCTGGAATGTACTGCCTGCAAGTGTCGGGGAAGTGTCGATGCATTCAAGAGGACATTAGATAATGACTTGAATAGAAGAAATGTGTAGGGGTACGGGGAAAAGGCAGAGGAATGGCACTAAGCCACAATGCTCATTTGGAGAGCTGGTGCAGAATCAATGGGCCAACTAGCTTCCTTCTGCACTGTAACAATATGATTCTGGTAAGTTGCAACGTTTAAATTCCACATCTGATGAAAGCAATGAACAGGACCCAAATGGTTATGGACTGTAACACTAGCAAATTATCACTGTAGGTGTAATGTTCCGACCAGAATGCAAGTGCGCAGTTAATCTAGCCCCATTAGTTTAAAGGTTTGATTTACTCACTAAAATGCCAGTTATTTATCATTGCTACGGTTACCCAAAATAAAAGAGACTTTAACCTGGCTATTTTTAAACAAACAAGCTGATCACATGACAAAATAAGTCTGGTCAAGTAGAAAAGCAAAGATTATTAACACAGTATGAAATGTGAAAGTATAATAAATGCTCTTTCGAGTTACCTGAATTCTTACACATACAAAAAAAAGGAATTCTGCCAAAGGTTAAGTCCATTGTTCAAGGGAAAAGGAAAGATGGCGGAGTCATTGAAATGATATCCGGGTTATACGCTTGGCCTCCACACTGATCTGTGAAACAATCAATGGCTCATGCACTGCCTTTCAGACGGGTTTGAGGAACACTTGCAGGTACTCAGTCCCAACGTGTAGAGCATCTTATATTCGCTTCCAGCTGTGGACTGAGGTAGACTGTGGATGGGGGAAAAGGCTGCTATCTTCTTTTCACAAAGAGTTCCCCTTTGTACACAGTCCACCAGGATCAAGGTTTCTAGTTTCTTTAAAATTGTTTAATTACCTTTTCTTGTAAAAAGGATATCCCAACATCCCCACTTCCTGTAAGAATAGCTATTTTTTGAAACAATTGGTAAATATAAGAAAAAGGAGCAGGGTCGGGCCCTCAAACCTGCTCACCATTCAATATTATGGCTGATCTGAATGTGGTCTCAATTCCACTTTGTCGCCCCGTAATCCTAGACTCCCTTGTTGATCAAAAATCTGTCTAAGTCAGCCTTGATAATAACCCAGCCTTCGCTGCTTGCTGGGAAAGAGAATTCCCAAGACTAACTATCCTCAGAGAAGAAAACCCTAATTTCCATATTAAATGAGAGGCTCCGTTTTTAAATGGTGCCCCCTAGTTCTAGAACCCCATATGAGAAACATTCTCTTAACATCTACCTTGTCAAGCCCCCTCAGAATCTTGTATGTTTCAACAAGGCCACTTCTGATCTTTCTAAACTCCAATGATATTCGTCCCAATCTGCTCAACTTTTCACCAAGCCCCTCATTCCAGAATTCAGCCGAGTGAACTTCCTCTGAACTGCTTCCAATGCAACTGTGTCCTTACTTAAGCAAGGTAATCAAACTGTACACATCAATCTAGGTGTGGTTTCACTAATGCTTTGTATAGTTGTACAGTTGTAGCAAGAATTCCCTACTTACGTACACTCCTGCAATGAAGGCCAACATTCCATTTGCCTTCTTTCTTGTTGGACCTGCGTGTTAATTGCGATCCATATACAAGGACACCCAGATCACTCTGACCTGCAACATTCTGCAGTCTCTCTCACCAGTTAAAGAAGGTTCTGATTTTCCATTCTCCTAAAAAGCTAGAGCGCTTCTGTGATACTCAATGTTGAAATGGAAAATTCTCAAAATCAATGAGATTTTCTTCTCATGCATTCTTCTTAGGCAGTTCCTTGGAATCAAGGATAATCTGTGCCCAATGGTTCTCGACCCTTCCACCAATGGGGACTGTTTTTCCCTAACTACTGTCCAGGCCTTCATGATTCTGTATACTCTTGAAGATCTTGTCTCTATCTCCTCTCAACCTTCTCTGCACCAAGGAAAATTGCCCTAACTTCTCCATTCCATCAACATAAATGAAGTTCCTCATCCCTCGAACAATTCTCATGAACCTTTTCTGCATTTTCTTTCTAATGCCTTCCCATCCTTCCTAAAATGTAATGCCCAGAACTTGGCAAAATGCCTCTGCTTCAATGACTTATACACATAGACATCAAGGTCCCTCTGCTCCTGCACCCTCTTTAAAATTCCCTTTATTTCATACTGTGCCTACCAAAATAAATCACTTCACACTTTGTTGCATTAAATTTCATCTGCCACCTGGCAACCCATACTAACAACCTATGTCCTTTTGAAGTTCTACACTACTACTAAGTCATGGCTTTGCTGCGCAATTTGCACAAAAGCCTTGCATTCATTGTGCCAAGTACAAACATCTGCCTGTGTCTTCAGCACTCGAGCAGTAGACAGAGAAACCAAAGCATTCAGCAAGTGGCTGTGAAACAGATAGACTGGAAAATTAGAGTCTATGTCTTAAAGTGGCTAAGGGGTTCCATATGAATACTAGAATTAAGTTGGCTAATGTAGAACCTTTAAGTCTTCTGAGTCTGCCTGAATCCACTATCGTTCACCTATCGCTGCAACAGCTCCACAAAGAACGCAATCTCCCTGGCCCTACACTCAATCCTGGAACACCTAGATAACAAAGACACTTATGTCAGACTCCTGGTCAGACTACAGCTCAGCCTTTAACACCATTATTTCTGGAGACTCCTCTCCAAACTTCGTGGCCTCTGCAACTGTATCCTAGACTTCCTAACCCACAGACCGGTCAGAAAAGTCAGAACTATGAATGGACTTACCTTGCATTAAGTTGATCTTTCTCTACACCCTAGCTATGACTGTAATACTACATTCTGCACTCTCTCGTTTCCTTCTCTATGAACAGTATGTTTTATTTGTATAGTGCGCAAGAAACAATACTTTTCACTGTATGTTAGTACATAATAAATCAAGTTAAAAGTAAAAATAGGCAACAACACCTCCTCCATGATCATCCTCAACACCAGTTCTCTGCAAGGCTGAGTCCTCAGCCCCTTACTATACTCCTTATACACCTCTGAGTGTGTGGCCAAATTCTCCTCCAACTCGATTTTCAAGTTTGCTGATGACACCACCATTGTGGGTCGGATCTCAAACAATGACAAGGCGGAGTACAGGAAAGCGATAGAGAATCTGGTGAACTGGTGCGAAGACAATAATCTCTCCCTCAACGTCAACAAAGCAAAGGAGATAGCCATCAACTTCAGGAAGCATATTGGGGGGCATGCCCCTATCTACACCAATGGGGACAAAGTAGAAATGATCGAGAGCTTTAGATTTTGAGGTGTCTAGATCACCAACAACCTGTCCTGGTCCCTCCATGCCGACACTATAGTTAAGAAAGGCCATCAATGCCTCTCCTTTCTCAGGAGGCTAAGATAATTTGGCATGTCCGCTACAACTCTCACCAACTTTTACAGATGCACCATAGGAATCATTATTTCCAGTTGTATCACAGCTTGGTATGACTTCTACTCTGTCCAAGACTGCAAGAAACTACAAAGGGTTGTGAACGAAGACCAGTCCATCACTCAAACCAGCCTCCCACCCACCTGACAACGTCTAAACTTCCTGCTGCCTCGGAAAAGCAGCCAACATAATCAAGGACCCCGGACATTCTCTCTTCTACTTTCTTCTGTCAGGAAAAAGATACAAAAGTCTGAGGACACGTACCAACTGACTCAAGAACAGCTTCTTCCCTGCTGCCATCAAACGTTTGAATGAACTACCTCACATTAAGTTGATCTTTCTCTACACCCCAGTTATGACTGTTACAGTACATTCTGCATTCTCTCCTTTCCTTCCCTATGTGTGGTATGCTTTGTCTGTATAAGGTGCAAGAAAGAATACTCTTCACTGTATACTAATGCATGTGACATTAATAAATCAAGAGATCAGTTCTTAGAAATAAAGGGAAGACCCCAGGACTTCTGCTCTTCCTTGTTTTTGAAATATACTTCAATTGGAATTATAAAGCCAGTGTATGCTGACTCCTCTACTTTATATACTGTATCATGTCATGCCTTAACTAGTGGAATTTTTCAAACTTTGTCATTTAATAAACCTTTTAGCTTGCATTCTAAATTAGAGATCCTTTTTACCAATAAGGTTGTTCCCCAATAAGAATTTTCCTACTATGGTGCTAAAATCCAAACATCAGTTCCTCATTTTGCTTTTCTACATTTGCTTATGGGGTGTGGTGTGCTGGCTGCGCTAGCCTTTATCGCCCATCTCAAAATGCCTTAATAATGGTGATGAGCTGCCTTCTTGAACCACTGTAGTGGTATAGGTACATCCACGGTGCTGTTAGGAAGGGAGCGCCAGGGTTTTGACCCAGCGACAGTGAAAGAACAGTGACATAGTTACAAGTCAAGATGCCATGTGAATTGAAGCAGCAATAGCAGCTGTTGCCCATGTGCCTGCTGTCTTTGTTCTTTAGGTGGTAGAGATCGTGGTTCTGAAAGTTGCTGTTGAAAGAGCTTTGGTTGCTGTAGTATTTTATAAATGGTACACGCTGCTGCCACTGCGCGTCAGTGGAGGGCAAGGGAAATGTTTCATGGTATATTTAGACTCTGGCTCCACCTCATGGAGGAACAGGACAAAATATTTTTTGTCAAGCTGTTTATTAAGAGCATTGCCATTTGGTTTAATTTTCCAGCTGTTAAATAAACACTATGTTTTTGATTATGGTAATGATATTGGATGACTGCCGGTGTACAAGGTAGTAACCCACCAGTTTCAGATAACACCACCCCTTGCAGGAAAAGTTAGAGCTGATAATAGTCATGTGCTGAAACCAGAAACTGGATTACTATTTTAAAATATTTAGGCAATATGTGGAATCAATGGAGGGGAGAGTTTTATTTTTAAATCACAGCAAGGTTCATTAAGGTTGCAAGCAACACGTCATAAAGCACAAGAACATGCCAGTGATTGTATTCTATGGTGGCTGGCATCATACTGCTGCCTTAGTGCCAGGGACCCGGGTTCAATTCTGGCCTTGGGTCACTGTCTGTGGAGTTCGCATGTTCTTCGTCTCTGCATGGGTTTCCTCCAGGTGCTCCGGTTTCCTCCCACGGTCCAAAGATTAGGTGGATTGGCAAAGCTAAATTTCCCTTTAGCATCCCGAGATTTGTAGGCTAGGGGAATTAGCAGGGTAAATGCATGGAGTTATGGAGATGAGGAGAGGGGTGGGCCTCTGACAGAGTCAGTGCAGACTTGAGGGGCCTCCTTCTGCACTTAGGGACTCTTTGATTCTATGAAAATGTCACAAATTAATCAAAAACTATAAATGATGGGTTGGTATCCAGCCCAAAATGTTAGAGCAAATGTCAAAGAATGACACAAGAATTCCATCAAATCTGAATTGTATCTTTCATTTCACAAATGACTCTCATTGCCCCAGCGCAGTCTCCAAAAATTGGTGCAAAAATTGGGAATAGGCTTCTCTTCCTGTCAGAAGGATAGGAAGCAAAATAAATGTGTTGCTTCTTTCCAGGAGTGGATATCTACCTTGTATTCCAGTCTTTCCATATTTCTTCCCAATTTTGATAGGTGTTGCCTTGCTTCCTCTGGATTATAAAAGTGCAGAGCAAGGAATTCAATCACCCAGGTGAATCCTTTGATCAGCACATCAGAACAAGTGAAGAGGGCACTTTGTATAACGCACACCTCCACCACGCTGTTCGCCCAACGTTATTACAATTACTCAGCTCGAGGCTTTTCCGTCTCGTTGATTCCCTTTCACAACAAAAAGATTTCTTTTTTTCAGCTTCATAAAAAAGCTTCAACTTCACGGGTGGGCTTCAGGCCAACACACATCTAACAACCTGCTCTGAAAATCTGCTCGCATTTTGATAGTTGTGATAAATTCCATCTCAGCCTGAGGCAATTCACAACATTCGAAATAAAACCACCAAATGAAGGTCAAAAATCCTTTTAAAAAAACACCAGCATTCAACATCTGGATTTTCGCCAAGTTTATTTGAAATTTGTTCTTAAGATAGGTTGTTTACAAAGACCAAGAGGGTCAAAAACATTACATTCATTGGTGGCAAAAATAAGCCTCTGTCACTATCCATTGTGCAAGAACAACATTGAGCTTTGAAATTTTAATTCATTCATTCGTGGCACATGGGTGTCGCTGGCTGGCCAGCATTTATTGCCCATCCCTAGTTGCCCTGGAGGTGGTGGTGGTCATCTGCCTTCTTGAAATGCTGCAGTCCGTGTGCTGTGGGTTGCCCCACAATGTCGTTAGCGAGAGAATTCCAGAATTTTGACCCAGCGACTGCAAAGGAATAGCAGTTTATTTCCAAGTCAGGATGGTGCGTGGCTTGGGGAGGGACTTACAGGTGGTGGTGTTCCCATCCGTCTGCTGCCCTTGTCCTTCTAAGTGGAAGTGGTCGTGTGTTTGGAAGGTGCTAAGGATCTTTGGTGAATTGCTGCAGTGCATCTTGTAGATAGTACACACTGCTGCTACTAAGCATTTGTGGTAGAGGGAGAGAGTGTTTGTGAATATGGTGCCAATCAAGAGGGCTGCTCTGTCATGGATGGTGTCAAGCTTCTTGAGTGTTGTTGGAGCTGCACTCACGCGGACATTTGGGAGTATTCCATCACACGCCTGACTGCTGCCTTTGGGGAGTCAGGAGGTGAGTTACTCACCACAGTATTTCTAGCCTGCTCTTGTAGCCACTGTGTTCCAATTTCAAAAAAACTAATTTGAGAGCATTATCACATAACATGCAGGAGTAGCAAACACCTCCACCAAGTTATCTTGACAAATTAGCCAGCAAGACAATTAACAGTTTAATGCAATTTGCAGTAGAACTCATTTAACCAAATCTATAAACTTCATCATGCTAATAATTTGAACAAATTGTAAACCAAATAAAGTCAAGAACCATCATCAGCATTGGATTGTTTATTCTACCTCTGAACTCAATCACTCTCTCCAGCACCGATGCATTGTGGCAAGTGTGTACCATTCGCAAAATGCATTGCAGCAATTTATCAAGGCTCCTTTGACAGCATCTTTCAAACCCAATACCTCTACCATCCTAAAAGGACAAGGGGAGCCAGTGCATGGGAACAACCATCTGCAAATTCCCCTCCAAACCACACAGTACCCTGACTTGGAACTATGTAAGAAGTCTCACAACACCAGGTTAAAGTCCAACAGGTTTATTTGGTAGCAAATACCATAAGCTTTCGGAGTGCTGCTCCTTCGTCAGATGGAGTGGAAATGTGCTCTCAAACAGTGCGCAGAGACACAAAATCAAGTTACAGAATACTGATTAGAATGCGTTCTCCGTATTCTGTAACTTGATTTTGTGTGTCTCTGTGCACTGTTTGAGAGCACATTTCCACTCCATCTGGCGAAGGAGCAGCGCTCCGAAAGCTTATGGTATTTGCCACCAAATAAACCTGTTGGACTTTAACCTGGTGTTGTGAGACTTCTTACTGTGTTCACCCCAGTCCAACGCCGGCATCTCCACATCATTGGAACTATGTTGCCATTCCTCCACGATTGCTGAGTCAAAATCCTGGAACTCCCTCTCCAACAGCACCATGGGTGCGCCTACACCACATTGACTGCAGCAATTCAATAAGGCAGCTCACCAACATCACCTTCGAGGACAATTAGGAACAGGCATTTTTTTTAAAAATTCATTCACAGGATGTGGGCACCATTAGCTAAGCCAGCATTTATTGCCCATCCTAGTTACCCTTCAGAAGGTGATGATGGTGGGATGCCTTCTTACACCACTGTAGATACATTCAGTGCTGTTAGGGAAGGAATTCCAGGATTTTGGCGCACAACAGTGAAGGAACAGCAATATATTTCCAAGTCAGGATGGTGAGTGACTTGGGAGAAAAACATCCAGGTGCTGGAGTTCCCAGAATATCTTGTCCTTCTAGATGATCATGGGTTTGGAGGGTGCTGCCTAAGAAACCTTGATGAGTTCCTGCAGTGCATTTGTAACTAGTACACAAATACGGCTGCCACTGTTCGGAGGTGGATGGAATGAATGGTGTTGGAGCTGCACTCATCCAGATAAGGGGGGAGTATTCCATCACATTCCTGATTTGTGCCCTTTAGTGGTGGACAGGCTTGTGGGGAGTCAGGACATGGGTTCCTCATTGCAGGATTCCCAGCCTCTGACCTGCTCTTGTACCCAGTATTTTTATGGCTAGTTCAGTTCAGTTTCTGGTCAATGGTAACTCCCAGAATGTTGATAGTGGGGGAATTCGGTGATGTAATGGCATTGAATGTCATTGCCTGGATATTGTCTTGGTTTTGATGCATTTGGACATGGACTGCTTCAGTAATAATGCCACCAGACTAGTAATCCAGAGCCTCAGACTAATGCTCTGGGGACACAAGTGCAAGTCCCACTATGGCAGGTGTTGAAATTTAAAAGTTATAAATCTGGTATACAAGCCTCAGTAATGGTGCGTATGCCAAGCATAATTGATAGTTTTAAAAACCCATATCGCACACTAATGTCCTTCCTTTAGGCAAAGCTACAAACTCTGGCCTTGTCAACTACATCCATATTTTATGAAAGACTTTTTTTGCTTAGGCAAGTTTTCGGATTACTGCCTCTGACCCTGGTGGAGACAATCTGAGAAATTGAAGTGGTTCTCTGAGCAGAACCTAATGTCAATGCCTGCAGGCATGTCTTTGGTGACACTGCAGCAAAGTAGAAGTGGAGAGTTGGGAGCCACAACATATCCTTGCTTTATGCAACTGGTTACCACCAAGGCATTGGACATCTCGCCATCATGCAGAAATGCAGGACTGTTAACTTGTTTGAATGTCTTAGCTGGGACAGCAGGTGTCACAGACTGGGTCTACTGCCTGTCAAAAGCTAGCTAGGTCTGAGTAGTTGATATAGATCTTGATCTTGCTCTGAACTTTTCCGGTAATTTTCTTGCTGAAAACACCATAAATTAATATGAGCTTAGCTTGGCTGCTAGTGCTTTCACCTCTGTTGACATCTGACAAATCTAATATAAGCCACCAGTTCAAAGTGGTGAACACAACAGGTGTGTGTGCCAGGTATGTGTTGCAATTCTAGTGTTGTTGATTAAATACTTAACACGTGTCCAAACTGCAATTTGTAGGCCTGGCAATCAAACTAAACAAATTGTTGCAATTTTTTCTTTTAAACAGTTGTTCAGGTTACGCCTGAAATTGCAACCTATTCCCATAAGAGGTGCAGCTTCTGTGCATTTCCAGTACCAGAGGTATAGTTAAATGCAATACCAATGTACAACAGCAGAGGGCAGCTAAAGACCAGCACCTCAAGCTTCCAACACTTCATCAACTTTAGATGCTATGTGGAGATGCTGGGAAAAAGTCAAGCAACTCAATACTCTAATAAACAGTTCCAATCGAGTCTACAAGTGCTTGAATAAGTACTTTTACTGCTTGGGTGGTACGATCTTTATTAAAACAATATTATTTCCAGGATAGGGAGGAGAGAATAAAAATGAAAATAGAATATTTTAGAAACAGTTTGTATTTTTACATTTGTACACATCTCTCTCATTAGTTTTCCACCATACTCAGAGAATCGTGCATCTGCCTTGGACAACATAGCATACAAATGTCACGAAACTTGCAAAATAAAATTTCACTTGTATCTGAATTCTCTCAAGGAGAAAACCAATCAAACAAAGGGTTAGAAAAACATTTTGGCAGAAGCAAATTGCACAATTTAAAAACAAGCAACTCCAATGACGTAAAGAACTCCATGCTGGCCCATTTCTGTGCAAGGTAGCCACAAATCTCTTCCAGTTTTAGGCCTTTAACTCATGCAGTCTCAAGAGGTTGGCATTATAAATAGTCTTTAATGAAACATTAATGGAACTGCAGCATCAGGTCGCCTCATTTTTTTTCATTCTAAGTTTCATGTTTAATATTTCACATGGATTAAACATGTTTAACACCACCATATAAATGCTGGCAGAGCAAAGCCAGCAATGTAAGGAGATTGTAATAGCATCCATAGGAGCAGCACCCAAATGGAAGAATGTATACATTAACATGGAAGGTGATATGCCCACTGTACATATTCACAGTGTATGGACCTGGTGTTCAAACCCCTTCCACGGCCTCACCTCTCCCCATCACTAACCTCCAGCCCTCAGAGCATGGGTCCAACACTTGAACAAGCTCCACTTCTTTAGCCCCATCATTAATGGTTGCACCTTCAGTCATTTAAGCCCCGAGATCTGGAATTCCCTTCCCTGAATCTCTCTTGCCTCAAAGCTCACCTTAAAACCAAGCGTTTGGTCTCCCCTCCTTTGGCACACTGTCTGAATACCACTCTGTAAAAGGGCTTTTGGACAATTAAAAATGCAGGGTGCTATATAGAAAACAATGGATCATGAATGAATTCTAAAATGTGTAGTGGTGAAAGATTTGCTCCCCTTCCCCCTCATATGGATTAAAGTTTTTTTTATTACAATACCCTGACATTTGCAGAATATTAAATGGAATTCGTGTGTCTATTCCACAGACAGATACGAGGATAGAATAAGTAAACCCAACTTGCTCTCTCTCTGATAACTACATTTCTTAAAGGTACAGAATCATGTTTCTTGTGAGGGGTATGTTTAAAATTCAGCTCTGTTTTACACTGTGCCAATTTGTCTGCAAACCTGGCAGCTCTCATGCTAAGAATGCAGCTAATAATTGATTTTAGCTAGGGATGTTTGCGTTTTAATTCAAGTTAATGTATTTTTGCTTATTTGGTTTTCCCCTGGGGTTTCGGAGTAGGGTTCTAATTAGGTTGATGGGCAGAGTCATGTGCTTAAGCAGAGGAGCCAAGTTTACAGGGAAAACAGGCTACTCTTGCAGAGTTGTCTGTCTGTCTCTCTCTAGGAGTTGCAGTTTAGGGCTGTCAGAAGACAAGCATTTCTCTGTCTCTCTCTCTCTCTCTAGGTGTTCAAAAGCTCTAGGCCTGGTAACAAGTACAAGCATGAAAGCCTGTATGTTTGCTAACTGATTTTGAAGAGGAGTTTAAGCCTAGAAGAGGAGTATTGCTTGAATTGGAACTAATGGAGATAGGTTAGCAGTTAGTAATTGTATCTTGTCATGTTTAAGAATTGTTCAAATGTTAAATGTTAAGCTAATTCATTTTTATAGCTAAACTGTGTTGTGAAATAAAAGCTTCCCACTTTGTCAGTAGAATCGCACCTGGAGTAAATCATATCATATTAATACCAAAATAAAAAATAGTTGGGGTCTAATCTAATTTCATTAAATACCTTGGGGTTTCTGATCTTGTACCCTAACACTCTGTTCCCAATAATTAATAGAATTATCTTCCCAGCTTCATGAACAGTGTTCAACACTGGAAAAGGACAAGTGTCACAAGTCAAAGTGTGTTTTTGAAATTCATGCTGGCCAACTGTTTTAAATACAGCAACATAATGGTTCCTCAACCCTGATGCAGTGCAAATAGGGAAAAATAGGGCTTGCCAACATTTGTATAAACTGCAAACATGCAATGTAAAAGTTGAGGAGCTATTTACAAAGCAATATTTATTTACAATGTTTAGAAACTTGCAGGACAAAATTGCAGCACAACTGTTTTGGAATGAACACCGCCAGCTCCAAGCTGCCAATCACTAGCGCAGGTACAATAGCAGGGCTTCAGATATAAAGTCAGAAATACTTTTGCTTCTCACCACCTTTGTATGACACAGGACAGCAGAAAATTGTAACAGATGGAGAAGTCAGCTCGGGGTGGGAGTGGAAGAGCTGTTGCCTCAGGGTAGTAACATGTGCATCCATTATTGATAGGATGCAAGGACCATGGGAATTTGCAATGGGACCGATCCCAAAAGGGGCGATAGCCAATGAGCTCACCTGATGTCACAAAAATTACAACCAAGGTTCATGCCGCTCCATTGTAAATGGTCTAATTTGATTTGTCACTTTCAGTATTAGACAGTGAAGAGTATTGTTTCTTGCATGCAATACAAACTATACCATTCAGAGGAAAGAAGGGGGTGCTGAATGTAGCGTTACAGTCATAGCTAGGGTGTAGTGAAAGATCAACTTAATATAAGGTTGGATAAAGCAGAGAAACATCTTTGTTCTTGCCCCATTACCATTGCCCTTGAGCCAGCCAAACTCTCCAGTCTTCCTCCCTATCACTGACCTTTTTGTCTTGGTTCCACCCATCCCTTGCTCAAAACCCGTTACACCTCTAACCTTTCCCAGTTCTGATGAAAGGTCACAAACCTGAAACACTTTCTTGCTCCACAAATGGTGCCAGACTAGAATACTGCCGGCATCCAGTATTCTGCTCTGATACATGTATCTTTTGTCTTTAACTTCGTAAAAGATTGTACTGAATCTAAGTCTTGAAAATGCTATTGGAATGCAGTCCAATCAACATTAGGCCTCAGTTCAAACAAGATTTTTATATTAATTGCATTTAAAACCATTTTTGCACAAGCAAACATTTGGAAACGGTCAGATTATCTTGCATTGTAATACATTATAAATGATGCACACTGACACACAAACAGCATTGCCCTTTACTTACGTCACATTTACTCAAACTGAAACCAGAGATAGAACGGAAGAGTCACTGCTATTCAAAACCAGCTCCAAATCAGGTCAATGGAAACATTTGACCACTCAGTATAAATACCAAAGATAAAAGATTTGTATATTTAAAAATGAGAAAATCCACCATTTTGAATGCTAGCAGGATGTGATATATCTCAGAAAAACTGAGCACTGCTCCCCACTAATCACAGAATCAACACCCATTCCTCATAGCACCATACACAACTTCACCACACACCCAAACTGAATAGCTACAGCAGGCCACTGCTCTTCCTCAACTTTTCCCCTTTACAAGTGGAACTAATTTACATACACAAGAAACGACATTGTCTCCAACTAGTATTGTCTGCACTCAATCCCACTGCTCCCACAGATGGAAGGATCATGAATCAGAGGGAACAGATTTAAGGTGACTGACAAAGAAGCAATGGGAGGAAAAACCTTTTCACACAATCTGGAATGTACTCAGAGTGCTGGAGGTAGGTTCAGAGGCATCAAAACTGAAATTGGATTATCTGAAAAAGTACCAGTATCAGTACAAGTACTGAAAAGCAGGGCTACAGGAGAAAAGTGGCACCAGGTGAGTTGCTCCTGCAGGGGGCCAGCACAGACACAATGGCCCAAATGGCCTTCATTCTGTACTGTAACCATTTTATGATTCTTTGAATAATAAAAGGCCTTGAAACAGGAACTTCCCAAACACCTTTGATGAATTTTCAGGATGTAGACAGGTCTCCACCCACGTGACGTCACAATCAGGAAGAGAGTTCTACTCCCAATGTGTACAGTGAAATATTTATATTCATTGAAGAATCTGAGCCTGGATACAGCAACAGTCTTGCTACTCAGCTGACTGTTATGCTAAATCTAGACATGCACTATGTGTCCCAATATTATTGTAGTTTAACTACATCTATACATTTGCCAGCTATCTTTATAACTCACTGAATCTAATTTCTTTATGCCAAAGATAATTTGCTGACTTTGAATCTACCATGGGTTTGAGGCTCTAAAAGCTTTTACAGAAAGCAACTTTACAACTAGAGATTTTTAGCCCAAAGCCATGTCTCAGGTGATGGGCTAGTCTGCCAATCCACTGCAGCCCCAATCGACTGCACATAATTCTTAATATCCTCAAACTTTTTAAAAACTTGCTACCAGTTGGCAAATGCAATTCTCACTATGTTGGGAAACACACTGTTCTGGAAATGCCAGTTTCCAAATCAAAGGTTTCTTTCCTCAATTTTCAAATCTGCATAGTGAGGAATGCCATAAGAGAGTTTCCAGTGGCATCATTCTTGATTGCTGTTGGCCTGTTCCAATTCTTAACAAAATGCCAATCACTGTATTCATCATAACCATTCAATCACAAATCAAAACCTCTGAAGTTTTTGTACAATATTGCCTGGGAGAGAGCTTACATAGTTATGAGGGGGAAAGGAAAGATAGGCACTTGCATTAATACAGATCTAGCTTTAATGATCTAGCTTCAAGAAACATTTTAGAAGGAGCATACATGTCTTGAGGCAAAATAAACCTGATGTTCAGATCAATTTTTGGTTGCTGGCCAGCATTTAGAATCATAGAAAAGTTACAGCACAGAAGGAGGCCACTCAACCCATCTTGTTCATGCCAGCCCGAGGACACCCAGGTGTCTTTTCTAATCACACCTTCCTGCACCTGGCCATAGTCCTGTTGCTTACAACACTTAAGGTGCAGATCCAGGAACTTTTTAAAAAGAGTTTAGGGTCTCTGCCTCCATCACCAACTTGGTCAGTGAATTCCAGACAACCACTACCCTCTGCGTAAAGAAGTTCTCCCTCATGTCCCATCTACACCTTCTGCCACTTATCTTGAAGCTATGTCCCAAATCACGTCACCCCTCTGCCTTCTTCATTCCAATGAAAATAACCCCAACCTATCCAATCTCTCCTCCTCATAGCTAAACATTTCTAGCCCTGGCAACATTCTTGTAAACCTCCTCTGCACTCTCTCCAGAGCAATTGTGCCCTACCTGTAATGTGGTGACCAGAACTGCGCACAATACTCCAGTTGCAGCCTCACCAGTGTTTTATACAATTCCAACATTATATCCTTACCTTTATATTCTATACCTCTACCAATGAAGGATAGCATTCCACATGCCTTCTTTACAACCTGTCCTACTTGAACTGCTGCCTTTAAGGACCTGTGTACTTGTACGCCAAGATCTCTCACTTCATCGCGCCCTCTTAGTATATCCCCATTTATTGTGTATTCCCTGTAACTGTTTATCTCCCTAAATGCATTACCTCACACTTGTGTTAAAATCCATCTGCCATTTTACTGCAAACTCCATCGATCCATCTACATTGTTTGAGATTATAGCTATCCTCAATAGCATCCATTACTCAGCCAATCTTTGTGTTGTCTGCAAATTTCCCAGTTGTGCCCCCACATTCACATCCAAATCGTTATTGTATAATGCAAACAGTAAGGTCCCAACACCGAGCCCTGTGGAACACCACTTGAAACAACTTTCTATTTATAAGGGCAGCCATCAACCATTACCCTTTGCTCCGTTACTAAGCCGACACTTTATTCCATTTGCCATCTTATCCAGCATCCCATGGGCTTCTACGTTTTGGACCAATCTGCCATGTGAGACCTTGTCAAACACTTTGCTAAAATCCTTGTACACAACATCCACTGCACTACCTTCATCAACCCTCCTTGTCACTTCCTCAAACAATTCAGTTGCAAGACCTTCCTTCAACAAATCCATGTTGACCATCCCTGACGATTCCATGCCTTTCCACGTGACAGTTAATCCTCTCCCTCTGGATTGACTTTACAAATTTGCCCACCACAGAGGTAAAAACTAACTAATAATGCCTATAATTGTTTGGCATTTTCTTTTGATTCCTTTTTAAACAGTGAGAGGTCACACAACACCAGGTTATAGTCCAACAGGTTTATCGGAAATCACAAGCTTTTGGAGCGCTGCTCCTTCGTCAGGTAAAGTTTTTAAACAATGGAACTATGTTTGCATGTCTCCAGTACCTCCCCTGTATCGAGTGAGGATTGGAAAATCATCCTCAGCATCTACCATCGTCTCCTTCAGCAGCCTCGGAAACAATCCATCTGGCCCTGGCAACTTATCAACTTTCAAGGATTCCAACCCTTTGAGTACTATCTCTCACTTTATGATTATCCCATCCAATATCTGTGTTCCTCCTGAATTTCTGTGTGTCATGGTCTCTCAGTTTAAGCATATTACTATGTACAGAACTGGTATTTACACTACATAAAATGAAGTCTGGACTCTGGTGCAGATTGAAATTATGGGCAGAGAGCTGGGGCATAATTTGAGGGGCACTGAGTTACTCAGCAGCAGGACAACAAGAGACAAGAGCAGAGATCCATTCCTAAACGTTTCCACTGATTTAATTGCGAGACAGCTGCATTACCAAGCGCACTGTGTACAAAGGGTGTGGATGTAAGCATTGTACGTACCAGTGTGTTTAACATAGTTATAGCAGGAATCTAACCCACTGAATAAGTTCATTTTATACATGGACTGATGTACAGAGACTAATGAGTGGCAACAGAAAAACTGAAGGTCCACTTCAACTTTAGATCAATGTATAAAGAAATAAAATTCTGGTAGGTCCATTTTGTTAACACCCTTAAAAATATATTTTGTTATGTTAATGCTTACTAAGTGAGCTACTTGATGGAAAACGATTACCACCAGCTCAGGTTCAGACAGGCAGCGCGCCATAACTGGAATCTTCAAATATAGACAGGCCAAGCAAGTTGCAACCACAAACTCCCATTTACCCAAAGACTTGTCCCATCTTTAAGACAACAATTGATGCCAGTTCTTATTTGAAGCCAAGAACCTAGGGAAAGTGCGTCACCAGCAAGCAGAACAAACTCACCCTTTCTCTACAGCAGCAGAGCAAATCCAGTTGCTGTGGGTTTAGGGAAGTGGATCTAGTTATGTAAGCACTACCTCTGACAGGCACCAGAAGGCAGTGTGGCACTGCTTTCCAAAAATGTGCATTGCAATGTGAAATTGCCAATTCCACAGCGACATGAAATAAACAACCAGTCGGAAAGAAAAACAGCACCAACTAAAGAACATTTCCATAAGGATTAAGGTAGTCACACATTCATTGATATATAAACACCATGCAATTTCAGTCAACAAGTCATGCAACAACAGAATCTGACAACAGAAGACAGTCTACAATTATTAACTGCTGCTTTCAGCCTCCGAGAACAACTTTTACTACATTAAACATGAAATACAATGTCCCAAAGCACAACACAGGAACGTCAGAGCAATATGTGACACCAAACCACAAAAATATTCAAAAAGGTGACCAAAAGCTTGGTCGAAGAGAAAGATTTAGAAAGCATTTCCAAGGAGGTGAGGAAAACAGATGGACAGGAGGGAAATCCAGAGTTTAGGGTTCAGGCATGGACACCAGTAGTAGAGCAATTAAAAACAGGGATGTTCAAGCAGCTATAATTGGAGGAGTGCAGGGCTGGAGGATACTACAGAGATAGGAAGGGGTAAGGCACAGATGGATCTGGAAACAAGGATGAGAATTTTAAAAAGAGGCTGTGCTTATAGGGGAGTCAATATAGTGCAAAGTTTAAAGTTTATTCAAATTTATTTGTGTCACAAGTAGGCTTACATTAACACTGCAATGAAGTTACTGTGAAAATTCCCTAGCCGCCACACTCCGGCGCCTGTTCGGGTTATACTGAGGGAGAATTTAGCATGGCCAATGCAGCTAACCAGCACGTCTTTCAGACTGAGAGGGGAAACCCACGCCAACACAGGGAGAATGTGCAAACTCCACACAGACAGTGACCCAAACTGGGAATTGAACCCAGGTCTCTGGCGCTGAAAGGCAACAGCACAAGTTAGGACCCTGGCAGTTTTGGATGACCTCAAGTTTAGAAGGTAGAATGTGTGAAACCAGCAGGAGTGCACTAAAATAATCAAGCGTAGAGCTAACAAAGACATAATGAGGGTGGCTAAGAGGCAGAGTTTATCACAAGGAGTAAAGGCTATGACTTCAGTCTTCTACATAACTGGAGGAAACCAGTGCTCGTCGGGTAGTGGATGTCAGACAAGCAGTTTGACGTTTTAGAGACGGAGGAGTTGACAGAGCACTATCAATTTTGAAATGGGTTTGAACCTGCAAACCATCAAAATAAACTTGCATTTATATGCCAACCTGTGTGTCAAGACAGCCCAAAGCATCTTTAGGATGGCCAGGAATCTTGAAAGGCTCTCCATAAATGAAAGTTCTTGTTTTCCTGCTGGACTGGAACTCTTAAGTTAGACAGGGATAGCTCTGTGCAAACCTGGTCACTAATAGTGAGCACCTGCCAACATGTAAATAAATGTGGCAAGATCTAGAGTGAAAAATCCCTCAAATATTTAAATGGACACCCAAGGAGCACAACTTGAAACCAGGTTTGACACGTCAAGTCAAAAGCTGGTTCAAGAGTTGTCTTCAATTGAACTCTAGAACCAACTCAGACAGAACCCAGATTTATACTGCTGACAGAGACAGTAACTGAAAATGTAAACCCAGCCCAAGATCATTAAATACCATAGCAAAAACTACAGTTTTAAAATTGTGAAAGATACAAAAACAGCTGAGATTCAAGTTAAAGTCACGAAATAAAGGCACTAACATACTAAATTTGCATTGTATTTTTCAGCTCTGCCAAAATGGAGAGTTACCAAAAAAATTAGATTGAAAAGAGAGAATGTAAAAATGTGGTATGATTTTTCAGCTGGCTTCTGAACCCTGCCAACAGGCTCAAATGTAGTTCAGAAGCCAGGTGCCTCTGGGAACCTGGAGGCTGAATGGAAAATCCCAGTCAACCTCTGACAATAGGCCTCAATAGGCCTTTCATTTAGTTAATTGGCCAACCACCACCCCTCTAATCCCACCATTGGGCATGATGTAGACAAGAAATTGGTACACAGGCCAGCAGTGCTAATTTTAGTGTCCACCCTCCTCAGTTCCCATAAGCCTAAAAATCCTTGCTGGCAGATGCCATTAGTTAAACAAGAGAATAGAATAGTCCGGTGCACTTGTCACAGCAGAAGTGACAGCTTCATAGTGGCAAGTTCTGTCCTTGGATTGTCAAGGTGAATGAAATCCAGACGAATGTATTTCTGCATCAACCCCCCAAACACAGAATGCTGAGCAGTCACATGAGAGTCTGCAATAGGTCATTCCTGACATGGTCCATACCAGCCAATGTGTTTGATTTAGTGTAAGTGAGAGTGCTTTTTTAAAGTGTATTTGAATACGGTGAGCAAGAATATGAATTTATTCAATAAGGTAATAGCTTCCTTGCCATCAAACGGCTTGTCTACAGTACTTCCAGCAAGGTCACACAGCAGCCTTTTCCTCCTCCAACTCCCATAATAAAACATGGAGATCCCAGCATTTCATACACCAATATAAATAGAACATTTCCAATGCAACAGTTTCAGTGTAGTGTTTCATACACAACTAGATAATAGATTCACCCTCTTTCTGCTTTCTAAGCAATCTTTTTCCAGCTGAAGTCCATTTTAACACCTTCAGAGAGCAATGATCTAGAACTAAATCAATGAAGTACTTTCTGTCAGGAGTCTGCATTTTCTCCCCGTGTCTGTGTGGGTTTCCTCCAGGTGCTCCAGTTCCCTCCCACAGTCCAAAAGACATGCTGGTTTGGTGGACTGGCCATGCTAAATTCTCCCTCAGTGTGCCCGAAGTGACACCAGAGTGTGGCGACTAGGGGATTTTCACAGCAACTTCATTACAGCGTTAATGTAAGCCTACTTTTGACACTAATAAATAAACTTAAACTCACCCATCTAATGTCACGCAATTCAGAGATGGACTACATTAGTGCTACTGCAAGCCCATAACCAAACTTCTTTTTGCACAGTATCATGCAAAAGCTACCAGTCTCAACTGAAGCACAGAAGAGCCCATTAGCCAAGCATCATGCTGAAGTGGAAGCATGGTGGCACAGTGGCTAGCACCACTGTCTCATAGCATCAGGGACCCGGTTTCAATTTCAATCTTGAGTGGTTGTGTGGAGTTTGCGTGGGTTTCCTCCGGATGCTCAGGTTTCCTCCCACAGTTCAAAGATGTGCAAGTTAGTTGGATTGGCCATGCTCAATTGCCCCTTAATGTCCTGAGATGTGTATGTTAGGGGGATTAGTGGGGTAAACAGGTGGAGTTAAAGAAATAGGGCCTGGGCTCTTTCGGAGAGTTGGTGCAGACTTGATGGGCCGAATGGTCTCCTTCCGCACCACAGTGATTCAATGATGCTAAAGCTTAAAGCTACTAGTTGAGAAGTACCAGTTGAATACAAGCCTCATGTCAGACATTATCTCTGCTCCTCCATGTACCATTCTCACCAATTGTGCGCTCTTTTTGGCAGAGCTTTGTTTGCTACCATTGTGATTACACAATTTGAAGTAGCACACAGTTTTAAATCTTTACAAATCACTGGTTAGGCCTCAGCTGGAGCAAAGTTCCCAATTTAGGAAGGATGTCAAGTCCTTGAAGTGGATGCCAAGGAGATTACTAAGAATCAGCAACTTCAGTTAAATGGAGGAGAGAATAGGCATGCTGGGATTGTTCTCCTTAGACCAGAGAAGGTTAATAGGAGGCCAAAAAGAGATATTCAAAATTGAGTGGCCTTCATAGAGCAAGTAGGGAGAAAGTCTTTCCTCACACAAATAGGTCAATAACCAGAGATCATTGCCTTAAAATAGTTGGTAAACTTGGTAGGAAATGAGAAATTGTTTCAGATGGGCGGCACGGTAACACAGTGGTTAGCACTGCTGCTTCACAGCTCCAGGGTCCTGGGTTCGATTCCCGGCTCGGGTCACTGTCTGTGTGGAGTTTGCACATCCTCCTCGTGTCTGCGTGGGTTTGAGGTACGATCAAATTGGACGGCTCTTTAAAAGGATCTAGTACAGTTTAGAGTTTATTTATTAGTGTCACAAGTAGGCTTATGAAGTTACTGTGAAAATCCCCTAGTTGCCACACTTCAGCACCTGTTCGGAAACACTGAGGGAGAATTTAGCCTGGCCAATGCACTGAACAGCACATCTTTCAGACTGTGGGAGGAAACCAGAGCATCCAGAGGAAACCCACACAGACATGGGGAAAACATGCAGACTCCACACGGACAGTGACCCAAAAGGGGAATTGAACCCGGGACCCTGGCACTGTGATGCAGCAGTGCTAACTACTGTGCCACCATGCTGCCCATAGATGGGTGGAGTTGCTTCTGTGCTGCAAGGTTCTACATCCAAATTTGCAATAGACTAAGACAGGAGGAACAATACCATGTGTGTATAAAATTCTGGTTCACTGCATAAAGTTCTGGGCGCAGCAATTTCGGAAGGATGAGAAGGCAGTAGAGGGTTCAAGAAAATCACAAAAACAGTCCCAGGAATCAGGGATTTCAGTTACTTGGACAGATTGGAGACACTCAGCTGCTCTCCTTGGAGAAAGTTAAGACAAGTGTTCAAAATCATGAGGTGCCTGGACAGAATGGATAAGGAGAAACCATTCCCAATGGAAGATGGATTGAGAACCAGAGGACACTGGTTCTGTAGAAGGATCATTTAGATGCAAAACGTTAACTGTGTCTCTCCACAGATGCTGCCTGCCAGCACTGCGGAGTTTATCCAGCATTTTATTTTTCCATGTCAAACATTCTTTGGTTCATACAGCCCAAGGGATCTCCACTGAGTGTCTACACTTTCCGCTGCCTCAGAATGAAGCCCAGTCTATCACTTAAACTAGCCTTCCATCTATCGACACTGTCTACACTTCTCAGAAAAGCAACCAACATAATCAAGAACCCCTCGCATTCCAGACATACTCTCTACCACCTTCTTCCATCAGGAAAAAGATACAAAAGTCTGAAGTCATGTACCAACCAACTCAAGAACAGCTTATGCCCTGCTGCCATCAGAACTTTTGAATGGACCTACCTCGCATTAAGCTGATCTTTCTCTACACCCTATGACTGTAACACTACATTCTGTACCTCTCCTTTCCTTCTCCCCCAAGTGGTCTATGAACAGTATGCTTTGTCTGTATAGCGCGTAGGAAACAATACTTTTCACTGTATACCAATACACGTGACAATAATAAAATCAAATCAATGCTTCCAGCCCCTTGATGTGCTGTGGCAGGAGGACCTTAAGACCATCAAAGAGTGGGTCCTGACCCTTGGTGGGCTCATGGAACAAGATTTTGGCAATGACAGCCATGGGGTAGAGACTCTGTCGGGAAGTTCTAGAACTGTCCTCATGATATGCTCACCTGATTTCTCACCTTCCAATGCAAAGAACTGTCAATGGCTGAGAGCTAAACTATTTTTGCTGACTGGGGGATACAAGGAGTGGCTATTCCTAAAAGAGTTCAATCTTCATGAGGGCAGAACACTGCATCCGAACGGTTTCCGCAGTATGAAGATGGTGGCCCGGGCAGATGTTGCAACCATATTGGAGTGGCAAAACGGGAGACACACCCTCCAAGATAAAAGCAAAATACTGCGAACCCTGATCTGAAACCAAACAAAAGTGCTGGAAAAATTCAGCAGGTTTGATAGCAGACATGGAGCGAGAAACAGAGTTAACATTGAGTCAAAAATGTTCAAGAAGAGTTAGCGGTTTGACATTCTCCAGATCCACTGGCATCTCATGTGCCAGGTTAATGGTCAGTCTTTTCAACCAGATAAAATTGTGCAGTGCACAGAACACCCACAAATCTGTCAATTCCCGAAGCAACAGAAGTGATTTAAGATCCCATAATATCCTCCCAACATTTGGAGCGTGCACAGGTACATGGCTGCAACCTTCCTGTTCTGCATTTTAGTTGATGCAGAAGAGCATCAAGAGCCGTGACTTCAGTGAATATGTCTTGTCCGAAACCACCAAGGCTCTGCAATAGCATGCAGGGTACATTGACCATCACATGCAATAGTGTTACTCCTTCCTATTTCTGACCATCACAGGTTCGTCGGATGACACCTGCAGCAGAACACTGATTCCAGCAAAGTCTCACTACGGTCTGAAGAAGCCAGCAATCCTGCAGGTCTTTCCCTTTGTCACGTTGGGTTTTTATTCCAAACTAACTAGGATGCCCGACAGAATGTAGCATCCATGATACAAGCAGGCCCCACATTGTTCCAGGTAATGCTGCATGTGTGACCAATGCCCACCTGAAAAGAATCACCACAAGAAATAAAAACGGCAAACAGTTGCAAGATTGTGGCTGAAGGTCCTCTTTTAAAAAGAGGAGAGTTGGTTAATTGCCTGCTGGTTGAAACTGCCTTTGCACATCTCCTCTTAGGCATCATCTTGAATGGGCCTTCACTCTCTGTAGACTTCCAGGTGGAATAATTAGTTCTGGTCCTCTTCCCACCAAGATAGCCCTGCTCTCAGCCCTCCGTTATCAGGGAAGAATGGACCAAGTTGATCTGCCACTGTTTTAATCCTCTTCTGATTGTCAAGGTAGCATGGATGGCAAGGGTTATCACAAAGAGGTTCCAGAAATGGATCGGACAAAAACATTATCAGCATTCACGACCTGCTGGATGGAGACTCCACAGCTTCACTGTGGAGGTTGAGTGTAATACAAGAGCCATAGATCATACGACTGACAGGGTCCTCACAATGAATTCTCAACTCCTCAGACCACAATAGGATTCATTCACATTAACTTTGCAAATCCAGCAATTTCATGACCACAATTTACTTCAGTGGGGTCTCACTAAGTCATTTTATCAGTGAGGCCAACGATGAAGCAATTTATAGTGAATCTGAACTTGTGGTATCTCATGTTGAAAGCTGCTGAATTGATGACTGAGAGCAGCGGCAATACATTATTCCCCATCCATTTCTAATTCCATTGTGAAACACACTCATGCAAACTTTAGCTAATTCTAAGGGAAATTTGTTATGACAAACTACGGCAAAACAATAATTGTCTGACAAAATGTCATAAATGTTAAGTCTTTCTCTTACCACTGTTGCTGCCTAACCTGCTGAGCACTTCTGGTACTGTTTTTATCTGATTTGTACACATGAATTTGGATGAATTAGGATTTGATTAGAAGCGAATAGAATTAGAAAGTCATTATTACAGTCTGGATTACACAGAAATCAAGAGGTGTAAATTTAAGTTGCATAAAGCAGTGTCTGAGGTACACAAATACAGAATGTCGAACATTTAAACAAGCAGCATATCCATCACACAATAAATAGGAAAGGTTGTTTTAAATGGCATAATGCTATTAATGGCCAGAATTTAAAAAGGCTTCATCGTTCTGAAAATGTAAGTGTTTTAACAATTAAAAATCATCTTAGTCATAGCAGTGTGGATTCTGTCAAGGATGATAGGAGAAAAACTCATGTATACTGCACATCACCAAGTCAGGTCTTAAGGGAATTTAAACTTGGCCTTGATTTAAGTAGGTCAAAGGCTTAAAAGAGATAATGGTTCTCCCAAAAAAAAACACAAAGTCCCATTGCATACCTTCCAAAACAACTCAAATTATTAAACTTGCTGCAAGAAAACATCAGCAAACTTGTGTGGTTTAAGTGATGCTAATTATGAGTTACAGAGGTGGCCTGATGTGATACAAAGTACAATTAAGCAGGACTTTAATTCATTTGCAGCATTAAACCAAGTACAGTATCTCCTTCTGAACTTGGATGCAAATAAGTCAGTGTTCAAAGCACTTTTCTAAAATTGAGATTCATGTTGATTTACACAACAATCACAGTGGTTAGCACTGCTGCCTCACAGCACCAGGGTTTGATTCTAGCCTCGGTCACTGTCTGTGTGGAGTTTGCACGTTCTCCTCATGTCTGCATGGGTTTCCTCCCGCACTCCAAAGATGTGCGGGTTAAGTTGATTGGCCAAGTTAAACCCCCCCCCCCCCTAATGTCAGGGGGACTAATAGAGTAAATATGTGGGGTTACGGGTATAGGGGTCTGGGTGGGATTGTTGTCAGTGCAGGCTTGATGGGCCAAATGACCTCCTTCTCCACTGTAGGGATTCTCTGAAAAATAGTTCTGAAAATGAAAAATGTTTTCCTGGGTCTAATTAGGAGAACGGCACATACAGGTCAAATATCATTCATCGGAAACCCTCAGGACCAAATACGTTTCAGATCATTCCAGTTTTTCGATCCCGCATATGGGCCTACTTGCATTACAATGGTTGAAGCCTAGGCTAGCTATAGCATAGAATAAATGAAATGACCGGAAAAGAAAGTACCACTGAATAACAAACACAGGCTTAACTTCCCACCCATTGCACCATCTGCAAGTCTGCTTACAGGAGTGGGTTCACAAGGTAGAGTGCAAACAACAAGATTCCTTGCATTAATGGTCAGGTGCAGTTGTTGGGGTTTGTGTCGGCTTCGATCACAGGCTTCCCGTGCTAAGGTTGGGTGAAGTCAGCGAGGTTGTTGTCCACATGGGTCAGACTTCAGCGCGAAAGGCCAGGTGCAATCGGTGAGGTTAGTGTCCCCAGGTCACAGACTTTCCGCACCAAAGGTAGAATGAAATCGGCGAGGCATGAGTCAGGTGAAGTAGACAAGGTTTGTGTCAGTTTGGGACAGAGACTTCCAATGCTAAAGGTCAGGTGCAGTCAGCAAGGTTCTTGTCAGCTTGGATCACAGACTAAAAATTGATGAAGTTAAAAAAAAATTATTATTGAATGTCTTTGGATTTATTGATAAAGATACTCAACTTATATTTCACTTTTGACTATCTTTAACCTGTTGCATTCAGCTCAGTTTAATTGTCTTCACCAATCCCTCAAAACACCTATAGGAACATGGAATGTATATTTTTAATTAACGGGCCAAAGGAAAAATTATTACATGGATATATACTCTATTTCAACAGTCAGGTACATGTTACATAATGGAGATCTTGTGTCAACAAATACCTCCTCTTATGTAACACCAATTTTCTAAATTGTTTTCCTGCAAAACAGTATTAGTTTTTGAAATTTGGTTACATACTCATCATGCAGTAAGTAGATTTACAACTAAACTTTAAGTTTTTAATGATTAAGATAATGTTTTAAATGTTTATGTTTTAAACAACAATAGAAACTCCTCAAACATCCATTTAATAATCATTTGAGGTTCATTTCGACAGCTGTTGAAGGTAATTATTAGCTTTCAAGTGGAGAATCCTGGAATTCTTTCGGATAACAGGTAGAACAATGCACAATGAAAACTGTTATTTTGGGGCTCCTTTCTAATCTTAAATGCTCTGAAAGTGCTTGCTTGACAGAAGACTAACTGGGTGTTGGTTGCAAGCATTACCACCTCCCACCTATTTCCTAGAAGTTTAATAAAAGCTGTCAATCACACTGAAAACAGACATCTTCAGGAACAATCTCACAATAAGCAAATGTTCAATCTCTTAATGGGAGTTTACTTAAATTCAACTAAAACCAAACATTTACCAAACAGAAATTAAATTCTTGGAGCCCAATGGCTCCACTTGGCAGGAATGGAAAGCTGCCCGCAAAAAGTTATTTGCGATTGGTCCAGGTTTTTGGGCGCAAGAAAACAGTAACTGCTGTTGCCCACTGTGAGAGGGGAATGGCCTTATCAAAGTAAGTGGAAGGCCTCTGGAACAGATTGAGCCAAGGACCTTACAGTACAAACTGTTGGAACCAGTTCTGATGTTGGGCAAGGAAAGATTTGCTGGAGTCAATATTAAAGTTCGTGTGAAAGCCCATCTATGCTATCCATCAATCCTTCTGTAAGAAATATGTAGATGGAGCCTCCAAGGAAGAGATCAAGGACATCCTCATACAGGACCTTGCTGGTTGTTGATCTACACCGTTGAGGCCAAAAAACTAGGTGGACCTGGTGTCCATGCACATTACCAGAAATCTTAACATTAACTCTTATTTGATTATGAAAAATAAATATGTAACTTACAAAAGGACACAATAAAACAATCTTGGTCACCTTGGAAAAATAATGCACTATCAAGCTTAGCGAACAACAACTCAGACTACAAAAGCCGAAGGGTTTTTACATTTCAGGGATTATGATTCCTTTTCTAAAGTGCTGAAAAAGGGTGAGGTCATGACACATTTGACTTGGTTGTTGGCTAGTCTCTTTTGTAAAAAAAAAACACCTGACGCATTGTGCATAGGTATATTTAAAAGGGCATCTTAAAAATGTTTAAATCTACATTCAATTGTGGCCCTGAAGTGGCATTCAAATTAAAGATTTATATGCACCCAGTTTTAAATTATAGAAAATTATATTCTTCATCTCCCCCACCATATACATGGGCGAGAATTGAAAAAAGCCACTTGTTTTTGAAGAATTGAAAATGAGTTCTCATCTCAAATTCTAACTGTACAAATACTTGAATTACTTCCATTACAAAATAAATCTAAACTGAACTTCGAGAAATTTAATTTGGTGAAAGAATTGTACACTAAATATTTTGAAACAGAAAATAATAGTTAAAATTCTACAAGACGCTACAAAATATGCATGGTAAAACCAATCAAGTAGAAATGAAGACAGCATTTTTAAAGAATGTCATTCAAATGTGAGCTACACACCAGGTAAACACTTGCAGGCAGATTAATCTGCACTGAATGACTCTGGCAACTTTATACCAAAGCCCCCTACCGATCAGCCGTTCAGAACATCCTTTTCCAACTCCCTCTATTAGCCCAAATATCAGTTTTTTATATGATCAGGAGAATACCTATGAACTATTTCATTATAATTTCAAAAGCATTCACAAAGCCACCAGGAAGAGCTCAGCACGTTTATCCAGTGAGTAAAGAAAAAAAATCAATTCGGGGATCTGGGTATCGCTGGCTAGGCCAACGTTTATGGTCCATCCCTAATTGTCGTTGAGAAGGTGATGGCGAGCTGCCTTCTAGGGCGGCACTGTGATACAGTGGTTAGCACTATTGCCTCACAGCACCACGGACCAGCTTGGGTCTCAGTCTATGCTGCATGTTCTCCCCGTCTGCATGGGTTTCCTCCAGGTGCTGCAGTTTCCTCCCACAGTCCGAAAGATGCGCTAGTTAGGTGCATTGGCCATGCCAAGTTCTCCCTCAGTGTACCCAAACATGCACCGGAGTGTGGCGACTAGGGGATTTTTGTAATAACTTCATTAAAGTGTTAATATAAGCCTACTTGTGACACCAATAAATAAACTTCAACAATGCAGTCCATGTGGTGTAGGTACTCCCACAAGGTTGTTAGGGATGGTTTCCAGGATTTTGACCCTGTAAATGAAGAAACAATATATTTCCAAGTCAGAATGTTGAGTGGCTTGGAGGGGAACTTGCAGGTGGAGGGGTTACCCTGACTTTTGTTCTTCTAGATGGTAGCAGTTGTGGTAATCACAGCTTTCATGTAATAAAACACAGGTACATTAGCAGCCAAAAGCTACATAAGGAGATATCATGCATAAAACAAATGGTTGGTCAAAAAGGTAGTTTTAAGGAACACTTTAAAAGGAGTTCAGCAAAATTGAGAGACAGGGAGGAAATTCCAAAGCTTAGGCCTTGTCAGCTGAAAGCAGAGCTGCCAATGGAGGAGTGATGGAGATCGAGGATGCTCAAAAGGCTGTTACTGGAGGAATGCAGAGTACAGAGTTAAGGCCGTGATGGTTACAGAGGTAGGGAAGGATGAGGCAATGGCAGGATTTAAACACAACATCAAGATTTTAAATTTGTGATGCTGCTGGACCAAGATCCCATGCAGCTCAGAGGCACAGAGCAAAAGATGGCAGCTTAGATCTGCAGGCAATGCTGCAAGGGTGCTTCTCATACAAGGACATATGATAAAATACAATGGATTAAAGGAGACACAGATCTCCAAGTTTTGACTCCTCATTCACTGACTAGTAACCCCCTTCAGAGATACATATGGACATCCAATGAGGGCTGGGTCAAACCCAGTGGTGATACTCTCCCCTCTTCACCAAATCCCTACAATGGAGGAGGTTGTTCCTAGCGCTGTGAGGTAGCAGTGCTAACCACTGTGCTGCTCTTGACCTTACCAATTGTCGAGGCTTGGGCCATGAAGAATGCTCATTTGAAGCAAATATCAGAATCTACCCAGTGGACTGAAATCAGAAAATGGGTCAGAGTGGGAAGGTACACAAAGATTCACAAAAGAAAATGCACCAACTACAAATTAAGGTTAAGGTTTCACCTCATTGGTACACCTATGTAATTAATAAGGGTTAAATTGTCAAACTGCACCGTTCATAAGCTGAGTGATGAAAATACTTCATCTGTATGTACTATTGGGATAATTGGTGAATTTTGGGAGTTGTAAATATGAAAAAAAAATAAAGTTATGGTTAGGAAGGTGGTCAGAGCATCAGGTAATCCAGGACCGCCTGTCGAAAAGATACAAGTTGTAGTTGGCAGTTAGGATGGGACAACCGGGCTGTGATGTTGAATAGGTTCAATTTGTTGTGGAGAAGTTAGGAGCGCTCTTAACATCGGTCAAGAGTTGTAAATATTTAGTTAGAACTTGTTAGTTTTGTTAACAGGCGCGCATACTTAGGCTAAAAAGTTGCAACACTCACTCAAAGTTGTATAAAAATAGGACATTTACTCTACTCAAGTCCTAATTTATCCTAAATTACAAATAGTTCTAATTAAGATTAATTATTTTGTTTATCCAATAAGAATATTCACAACCTCCTGCCAACATTTAAATTATCTGAAAGATACTACATCCGAACGATCCCCAAATGCGTTTCATTCCCCCCCAAAATACTGCAGGTAACTTCTTGCTTTAAAAATTTTTTTTTTAAATTACATAACAAAAGTTTTTTAAATTACATAACATCTCACTCTTCCTCTGGATCATTTTCCCTTTAAAGTTTAAAACAAGCATGAACTACTTTCATCTCACGCATCTCCACATCAGTTTGAGTGAGCCGATGACACATTCCTTCCCCAGCACTGCCTTTGGGAAAGAAGTCAAGAAGATGCAGTAAATTAACCTAGTCAGCAATTTAAAACGCAAGATGGCAAATGCACTGCACTGCTCCAATTTATCTCAGAATTAAGGGAAGCGCACTAACATGGATTTTGCCACCTCGACATATTGCTATTCCTAAGCAGTGATCTAGGCATCAAGCCTGGAAATAAGTTAGCGGATTGGGGCACTTGATCCTCTAAAAACTACACACAACACAACTGATCCCAGAAAATTGTAATATTAGTGTAATGCAAGAGCAGTCCCTTCAGTTTGTATATCAGTATGGAGTTTTCCAATGTTCTTTTCAATTCCTTCACTGAAGATGTGATTTCTTTTTGCGTGTGAGGCAGTTTGATGGGCAGTCACCCTCCGATATGACAATCTGTCACAAGTAGGCTTTTATTAACACTGCAATGAAGTTACTGTGAAAATCCCCTAGTCGCCACACTCTGGCGCTTGTTCAGGCACACCAAGGGAGAATTTAGCATGGACAATGCACCAAACCAGCACTTCTTTTGGACTGTGGGAGGAAATCGGAGCACACGGAGGAAACCCATGCAGACACAGGGAGAATGTGCAGACTCTGCACAGACAGGCAATGGGTAGCAATGGAGCTGTGATCCAAGCCAGAATCGTACCCTGACACTGAGGCAGCAGTGCTAACCACTGTGCCACAACCCCAAACGACTATAATTATTTTTTATAGATAATTACGTTGCCCTCTTTCTTGCTGTGAAATATATGTGAACACAAAAATCTAAATTAAATAACTCTTATGGCTGTATCTATGCATACATTAGCCTGATAATTAATTAGGCCCATATCTCTGGGGCACCCAAACCGTTCCTCTGGCGTACATGCCAATTCTCTCGGTAGGTTACTAGGAGTTCACGTGCTCACTCTGGCAGCATTGTCCCCTGCTGACTCCTGCCTCCCCTCATCCTGTGTTCACACCAATTTCACAGCAAAAAAGACAGCACCGGCATCATGAGAATGCTTGGTGTTCCCCAATTCTCTTGGTAGGTTACTAGGGGTTCCGAGGCTTGAAAGGTTTGGGAAAGACTGATATAACTGTTAGCAAATAGTGTTTTTTAAAATTTGGTATTGTAGGAAACATTTGCTTGAAACCAACAAGTTTTTATCCAAATATAGCTTTTAATTTCATCATGCAGCTCTATGAACATCTAGGGCCTAGTGTGAAAAAATGACAAATTTGTAACAGTTTTTACGAATCCACCAGCAGGGGAAAGGGATTTTGATTATGGAGCTGCAGTGGTGGCGATTACACACAAGTAGACCATATGGCCCGTCAAGCCTGCTCCACCATGGTTGATATAGGACCTGAACTCCCACCAGACCTCAATGTTTGAAAGATCCAAGATCTGTCTATCCCAGTCTTAAACATATTCAATGATTGAACACCCACAACCCTGAGTTAGAGAATTCCAAAGATTCACAACCCTTTGAGTGAAGTACTTTCCCATCCCTTACCCTGAGGCTGTGTCCCGACCAGCGGAAACAAACTCTCCACCCTATCAAGCCCCTTCAGAACGTTTCAGTGAGATCATCTCTCATCCTTTTAAACTCCAAAGTACATAAGCCTAATTTACTCAGTCCCTCATGATACAACAATCCTTCATCCCAGAAACTAATTTAGTGAACCTTCACTGTACTGCTGCCAATGCAAGTATTTCCTCAAACGTGGAGACTGTAACTGCACACATAGTATTCAAGATATGGTCTCACCAATACTCTGTGCAAGCATAGGAAGACTTCTTTATTCTTCTACTCTAATTCCCTTACAATAAATACCAACATGCAATTTTCCTTCCTAACTGCTTACTGCATCCGCAGGCTAACTTTATGGATTTCTTCTATGAGCAGTCCCAAGTCTCTTGATTACAATTAATGGACATAAAAATTAGAAAAACACCACAAGCAATACCACAAGGAAGCTGAGGTGCAGCTTCTGCATTTTTGAGTAAAGAAAAATTAATGTCTAAAAAGCAATCTGCACATGGTCATACTCAACGCTGCCTGGGTAAGTTCTTTCGGAGAGTCGGTGCAGACTCGATGGGCCCAATGGCCTCCTTCTGCACTGTAGGGATTCTATGGATTGGTGACTCAGCACGCAAATCTAAAGATGTCAAATCATGTAAAGAAAACGCAGCAAGAATGGAATTAATGGTGACGTTAAAACTCAATGAATAAATCAGAAAGGAAAATGCAGAGTCCACACATTTAAACACAGATCTGGAAATTGTCGACCGGATTTCTCTGCTCTGCCATAAGCTGTGCAACAACAGCACCTTGCTGAGAGACAAGGCATTGTAATCCATTCAAGGACATGACATGCCATTAAAAACATCTTTAAGAGTCAGTGCATTCAAATGCAGATGGTTTTTAAAACAGCCAAATGTCTTAATTAATCCTAAACAATTTCTCAACTGGAAATCAAATTTTTCAGGAACCTCATTCCTTCAAAATTTGTTTTGTTCCTATTTCTCCACCATTTTTTTTTTACATGATTTGACATGAATTAAATAAATTTATATTTCATTTAGCCTCTGCATGCCTTGGTGGACATTCTTAATTTGATTGATTGAGGTTGTTGATCGACCTGCTCTCTCTCACCCCAATCCCCTGAACAAACTCTAGCAACCACTCTACTTGCAAAAACTCTGTAGGAAGCTGTGTGATCAAAGGCAAGCACTCTTCTTTCACTGCTCATTATAAGATCTAGGCCATTATGATACATTGCCTGAATGGTCGGGGCGGCAGCAGCAGCAGAGTCAAGAGGAAATTGAGCATGGACGAAGAGGAGAAACACTGATGGCTCTTTTAATGAGTTAGCACATGCAGGATCAGGCCAATTGCCTCCTCCTGTGATACAAGATTGAGATTCTTAAATACATCTCCATTTTACTGCTTCTTCATGTCTTGCAATGAGATACCATAATGAAGGGCCAATAAAAATAGGATTATATAGAGAGACTTGACAACTTTTCCATCAATGTGATTCATAATGCGCAAATAGCAAGACAGGTCAAAATTCTGTCATAAATCACTGCAACTTGTGTTTAATAAGCATTGATTCTTTAGATTAGCTAGGTCACTTCCCAAGCAAATATTCCAATGGGGGCTTAAAAATTGTTTGTGATGGAAAGAAGCAACTATAAAGAGAGACTGAAGAATAACTGAACTATGCAACATTCCCTGTATCTGTTTAACAGCAAAGGTAAGGCAACAACAGCACACCCCCAGTCACTGTCCTGCACTTTGAAATGGAATGCCTGTGCAATGTAAAGCAGAAAATAAGAGATCCACAAACAGAGGGCAACTACATAGAACAACCACATTTCTCCAACCTGACCATCTTAAGATGGTGGCCTTAAAAAGGCATTTTCTTCCTCCACCAGATGTACCAAGGACCTGAGAAACACCTGATCTCATTAACCTCAGTGTTGCGAGGGGGATAGAATATAAAAGCAGGGATGTCTTGATGCACCTGTACAGGGCATTGGTGAGGCCGCAGCTGGAATACTGTGTGCAGTATTGGTCCCCTTATATGAGGAAGGATATATTGGCACTGGAGGGAGTGCAGAGAAGGTTCACCAGGTTGATACCGGAGATGAGGGGTTTGGATTATGAGGAGAGGCTGAGGAGATTGGGTTTGTACTCATTGGAGTTTAGAAGGATGAGGGGGGATCTTATGGAGACTTATAAGATAATGCAGGGGCTGGATAGGGTGGAGGCGGAGAGATTCTTTCCACTTAGTAAGGAAGTTAAAACTAGAGGACACAGCCTCAAAATAAAGGGGGGTCGGTTTAAGACAGAGTTGAGGAGGAACTTCTTCTCCCAGAGGGTGGTGAATCTCTGGAATTCTCTGCCCACTGAGGTGGTGGAGGCTACCTCGCTGAATATGTTTAAAGCGCGGATGGATGGATTCCTGATCGGTAAGGGAATTAAGGATTATGGGGATCAGGCGGGTAAGTGGTACTGATCCACGTCAGATCAGCCATGATCTTATTGAATGGCGGGGCAGGCTCGAGGGGCTAGATGGCCTACTCCTGCTCCTATTTCTTATGTTCTTATGTTCTTATAGCCAGTGAATCAGTACAAGTATCAACTTACAAAAACAAGCTGGATATATGCAATCTTCAGCTGCAAAACAGGAGCACACAAAAAATGGCAGATAGGAAAAGAGTAACCGGTACACCAAACCGTCCCTGTCAGCCCAGTGGGAAGAGCAGAGCTATCAATATAGGACAGTCACCAAGAAATCCAGTTACTGAGAAATCCAGTTAGGATTAGAAGAAACGTGTTTACCCAATGAATGATGAGAATGTGGAACTGTAACCACAGGGAATGGTTGAACTACATGAGCAAAAGAGGGAGAAATGAATAGAGTGTTAAGAATGATGGAAGAGACTTGAGTTATAAGGAATGGCTGGGACTTTTTCCCTGGAGCGTAGGAGACTTAGAGGTGATCTTTTGGAGGTCTATAAAAAAAATGAGGGGCACAGATAAGGTCAATAATCAACATCTTTTCCCAAAGGTAGGGGAGTCTAAAACTAGAGGCCATAGGTTTAAGGTGAGGGGGGGGAAGAGATACAAAAGGGTCCAGAGAGGCAATTTTTTCAGTCAGAGGGTGGTGAGTGTCTGGACAAGCTGCCAGAGGCAGGTACAATTTTGTCTTTTAAAAAACATTTAGACAGTTACATTGGTATAGAGGGCTATGGGCCAATTGCAAGCAATTGGGACTAGCTTAGTGGTAAAAACTGGGTGGCATGGACAAGTTGGGCCGAAGGGCCTGTTTCCATGCTGTAAACCTCTATGACTCTAAGCATCAACACCAGTGCAGGCTGGTTTGGTCAAATGGTCTATCTTTGTACTGTATATTCTTTGTAAAGCCACACTCATATCCTTCTAACCATTCCCCTATCACATTTCTCAAATACTTATATCTGCATGTTTTTAATAATTTAGTAAAATACCAATGCATTCTGCAATATAAACAATATTAGCTTTGGATTTTGTACATTTATCCCATTCCTGACAGCGGTGCTGGAAAAGCTAGCCTTTGCTGCCCACCCCCAATTGACCTGGGAAGAGGACCCTCAAAATCAAATGAATTATCATGTCTACTCATCAGCAGTATCACCGCATGGATACCAACTACAATCTTAGAAATCGTCAACAGTAATTTTTGGCATGAAATGTGCACTGCTGTAAGATGGCTACCCTTACATACACAGAAAGACCAGTAACGAGTACAGATAAGGAATACTCAATGTGTGACCTTCCTTTAAAGTGAGAACCATGACTCATGATAAATCAAAATTCGCTCACACTGAGCCTTTTAAATGATGCTTCCTATCCCTGACCATCATACAAGTCAGAATTGTCTTTAATGTGTAAGCAAGCTTTTTTTAAAAAATCTACGGTTTAGCTACAATTCAGCGATCATCCAAAGATGTTACTAAATCATTTTTACAATGTGCACTTGTAATGAATAAAATATACTTAATCCATCGGGATTTATCATTTTGGTTAAGAAATTATAGCAGGACAACACCTGAAATATATCTACTGACTTTGGAAAAGAATTTCCAGAATTCATCCAGGTTACTTTGGTTTGCAACTAACATGAATATGATTGTGTGACTATGTCCAAGAACAGACAAAAACACAGTACACTTAAGCCACCACTACAACAGTATCCAGAATCCACTGTGGTACCATAACGCACCATTTCGTAACCAAGTGTTTTAACTATTGATAAGTATAAGAGAAAATAATTGTATAAATAAAAGGGAAGGAAATAATTTGGAATAGGAAGCTGGGATCCAAGTAACTCTAACTACATTGCAATGCTTTAACTACATTTATGCAGATATAGAAAACAGATTTAACCTTACTTTGATAAGTGCAGAATTTCAACTTTATCCAAAAAGAACGAATACACCACTAAATTCAAGGGTGACGGCAGAAATGTAAATGCACACAAGTTTTTACTGTTTCAGCCGATTTAATATCACACAGAGGATAAGTGTATTCTTGCTGTTGCACATTAGGTGTTGACTCTTAGGCATCATCATCATCATCATCAATATTGCAAAACGGATTAAGAGACAGAATGTCACACATGCAGCAAACACAATTATATATTCAGTGACTGTTCAAACAGCCACACTCCCCTACATTAAACAGCAAGCGGTTTGATTCAAGTGTGGAATGTGTTACCACCCTCAATTTATACTTTTCAATTCTACTTGCATCACAGAAAGCACTTTGATTTTAACCCAATCCGTGCAGGGTCCAGTAGGCAGATGGGACATTTTCCAGTAAGCTTTGGGGATGGAGGTGACAGGGAAGATTGTGTGAAGTCTCCAGATTGCAGCTTTGAAAATACTATTTGGCACAAACAAATAAGTGGAGAGAATGAAAAGGCCAGATGAATGGTTGGGGGGGGGGGGGGGGGGGGGGAAGATGTGGGGGGGAAGATGTGGGGGGGGGGGAGGGGGGGAAGATGGGGGGGGGGAAGATGTGGAGGAGCTGGATTGATGTTTGGAGTCATGAAATCCCTACAATACAGGAGATGACCATTTGGCTCATCAAATCTGCACCAACAATCCCACCCAGGCCCTATCCCCATAACCCCACGTATTTACCCTGCTAATTCCCCTGATATCCAAGGAGCAATGTAACATGACCAATGCACCTAATCTGCACATCTTTCAGACCATGGGAGGAAACTGGAACACCGGAGAAAACCCACATAGGCACAGGGAGAACATGCAAACTCCGCACAGGTAGTGACCCAAGCCAGGAATCGAACCCAGGTCCCTGGCACTGAGAGGCAGCAGTGCTACTACATAGGAATTAGGAACAGAAGTAGGCAAATTCAACCCTTCGAGCCTGCTCCACCATTCAATCAGATCATGGCTGATCTCTCCCTGGTCTCAAATCCACCTCCCCACTCATTCCTATTTCTTTTATTAGAAATATATCTAGAAACCATTCAACGATTCAGACTCCACCGCGCTATGGGGCAGCGAGTTCCAGTAACCACTGTGCCACCCATTAGACTGAGAGGGCGTCCCACTTCCTGCTGTGTAAAAAAGGGGACCTTGACAGCCAATCGAGCTGTCGGCAGGGAAGAGACGGAGTGACAGCAGCCCAGCCCAGCCCGGAGTGAGCCCCGCATTCCGGGGACCCGAGTGACAGCAGCACACCCCACAGTCAGCTCCCCGCCCCCGATGTGAGCGGCTCCCCCGGCCCGGTGTGACAGCAGCCCAGCCCTGTCTGGAATGAGCCCCCGGTTACCTTTGGCCTCGCAGTCGGCACAGTATTTGTTGTCCTCCTCCCGCAGCAGTTTGGACAGGATGAGCTGGTGCTGCTCGTTCTGCTTCTGGGATTTCTCCCGCTCCGAGCGGGTGCTCATGGCGCGGCAGTGCGGGGGTTGTGTCCCTGTGTGGCCGGGCTGTGAATGCTCTCTGCCCCGGTCTCTCTCTCCCTCTCCCGGTGTCTGATCCCGGTCTCTCTCCCTCTCCTACAACATGGCCGCCAACCGGAAGCAGCCGCAGCCACCGCCGCTTCACCCCCTAGCAGCGCCTGCCCCAACAACGCCGCCTCCGCCCGCACCACATAGTCCCCAGCTCTAAAACCTCCCGCTGCAAACAGGAGAGGGGAATCGGGAGCAGACCCGTGTTGTTACTCGTCGTGCTTTGAGTCTCAATCAGACAAGGCATGTCATTCCCGCGATTTGTGAATCAAGCAGCAGGTTCCGGGATGCTTCACCCGCTCCCACTAGGTTGTATCCTTGCGCCGGCCGAGGCGTCGTGCTGACGTCAGCAAGGGGCATGACGCGTTTCCATTACGTCACGAGGAGGGCCACTGGAATCCCAGTAATGGGGGAGGGGCCACTGGAATCCCAGTGAGTGGGAGAGAGGCCTCTGGAATCACACTGTGGGGAGGGGCCACTGGAACCCAGTGACTGGTAGAGAGGCCCCTGGAATCCCAGTGATCAGGGGTTGGTTCACTGGAACCCCAGTAACTGTGGGAGGGGTCACTGGAACCCCAGTGACTATGGAGAGGGCATATCAGAAATGAAGTGACTGTGGTGAGGGTGTATCAGAAACCCAGTGAATGAGGAGAGAGGGTATCAGAAACCCAGTGAATGAGGAGAGAGGGTATCAGAGACCCAGTGAATGAGGGGAGGGGTATCAGGAAACTTGATGACTGGGCAGTGAGGGTATCAGGAAACTCAGTCTGGAGAGAGGGGCCTCTGGAAATCCCAAAATCGGTAAGGATAGGCAACAACAACTCCCCCACGATCATCCTCAACAGCAGTGCCCCACAAGGCTGTGTCCTCAGCTCCCTACTATACTCCTTATACACCTATGACTGTGTGGCCAACTTTCCCTCCAACTCGATTTCCAGGTTTGCTGATTACACGACTGTAGTGGGTCGGATCTCAAACAATGATGAGATAGAGAATCTGGTGATTCCGCTGCCTCGGAAAAGCAGCCAACATAATCAAGGACCCCACACACCCTGGACATACTCTCTTCCATCTTCCTCTGTTGGGAAAAAGATACAAAAGTCTGAGATCACGTACCAACCAACTAAAGAACAGCTTCTTCCCTGCTGCCATCGGACTTTTGAATGGACCTACCTCATATTAAGTTGATCTTTCTCTACACCCTAGCTATGATTGTAACACTACAATCTGCACCCTCTGCTTTCTTTCTCTATGTACGATGTGTTTTGTCTGTACAGCATGCAAAAAACATTACTTTTCGCTGTATATAAATATATGTGACAATAATAAATCAAATAAAATCAAAGCAACACAGTGAATAATGTTTTCAGAAAAGAAAGCAAGTTTTAACAGCCTCTAAAGGTGTTTATTTATAAAAGTCAATTGTTAATCACCTTTACTTTAACTGGAGTGTACATATTACAGAGAAGGAGGTGCTGGAAGTCTTAAAGCGCATCAAGGTAGATAAATCTGCGGGACCTGATGAGGTATATCCCAGGACGTTGTGGGATGCTAGGGAGGAAATTGTGGGTCCCCTAGCAGAGATATTTGAATCATCGATAGTCACGGGTGAGGTGCCTGAAGATTGTAGAGTGGCAAATGTTGTGCCTTTGTTTAAGAAGGGCTGCAGAGAAAAGCCTGGGAACTGCAGGCCAGTGAGCCTCACATCTGTGGTGGGTAAATTGTTGGAAGGCATTTTGAGAGACAGGATCTACAGGCACTTACAGAAGCAAGGACTGATTAGGGACAGTCAGCATGGCTTTGTGAGTGGAAAATCATGTCTCACAAATTTGATTGAGTTTTTTTGAAAGGGTAACCAAGAAGGTAGATGAGGGCAGTGCAGTTGATGTTGTCTACGTGGACTTTAACAAGGTCTTTGACAAGGTACTGCATGGTAGGTTATTGCACAAAGTTAAATCTCACGGGATCCAGGGTGAGGTATCTAAATGGATACAAAATTGGCTTCTTGACAGAAGGCAGAGAGTGGTTGTAGAGAGTTGTTTTTCAAACTGGAGGTCTGTGACCAGTGGTGTGCCTCAGGGATTAGTGCTGGGCCCACTGTTATTTGTCATTTATATTAATGATTTGGATGAGAATATAGGAGGCATGGTTAGTAAGTTTGCAGATGACACCAAGATTGGTGGCATAGTGGACAGTGAAGAAAGTTATCTCCAATTGCAACGGGATCTTGATCAATTGGGCCAGTGGGCTGACGAATGGCAGATGGAGTTTAATTTAGACAAATGCGAGGTGTATTTTGGTAGATTGAACCAGGGCAGGACTTACTCAGTTAATGGTAGGGCGTTGGGGAGAGTTACAGAACAAAGAGATCTAGGGGTACATGTTCATAGTTCCTTGAAAGTGGAGTCACAGGTGGACAGAGTGGTGAAGAAGGCATTCGGCATGCTTGGTTTCATCGGTCAGAACATTGAATACAGGAGTTGGGACGCCTTGTTAAAGTTGTACAAAACATTGGTAAGGCCACACTTGGAATACTGTGTACAATTCTGGTCACCCTATTATAGAAAGGATATTATTAAACTAGAAAGAGTGCAGAAAAGATTTACTAGGATGCTACCGGGACTTGATGGATTGAGTTATAAGGAGAGGCTGAATAGACTGGGACTTTTTTCTCTGGAGCGTAGGAGGCTGAGGGGTGACCTTATAGAGGTCTATAAAATAATGAAGGGCATAGACAAGGTAGATAGTCAATATCTTTTCCCAAAGGTAGGGGAGTCTAAAACTAGAGGGCAAATGTTTAAGGTGAGAGGGGGAGATACAAAAGTGTCCAGAGGGGCAGTTTTTTCACACAGAGGGTGGTGAGTGTCTGGAACAAGCTGCCTGAGGTAGTAGTAGAGGCGGGTACAATTTTATCTTTTAAAAAGCATTTAGATAGTTACATGGGTACGATGGGTATAGAGGGATATGGGCCAAATGCAGGCAATTGGGATTAGCTTAGGGGTTTTTAAAAAAAAGGACGGCATGGACAAGTTGGGCCGAAGGGCCTGGTTCCATGCTGTAAACCTCTACGACTCTAATATAAAGCATATTAATGATTGGAATAATTTATTTACAGGCATTATATTTTTTAAACAAATAGTGATGTTATATTGTATTCTTCGAAAAGAAATTAGAACAAAGAGAGTTTGAGAATTTTACCACTGCACTGTTGTCATGTACTGAGTAACAATGTATTAACCCACCTGTCTACCAATCACATGGACAGCTGAATGAAATCAACTTGATTAAACTCAGGCATTTTGAGTCTGAACTATGATTATTTCATACTTACGGGAACCAGAAAACATAACATATTATTGAATCATAGAATGGTCACTATAGCATTGTGTCTATGCTGGCTCTCTGAGTGACACTTACCGACCTTCTCCACATAGCCCTATACATTCTACCTTTTCAGATAAGGATCCAATTCCCTTTTGAAAGCCTCGTTTGAATCTGCCTCCACCACACTCAGTGCTATCCAGATCTTAACCAAGCGCTGTGTGATAAAATTTTTCCTCATGTCGTCATTACTCCTTTTGCCTTAAATATGATAAGACTATAAGATAGAGGAACAGAATTAGGCCATTTGGCCCATCAAGTCTGCTCTGCCATTCAATCATGGCTGATAAGTTTCTCAACCCCATTCTGCCATCTGGTTCTCAATCTTTCCATCCACTTTCTCTTTATCCATTCTCTCCTGACCCCTGTTGATTTTGAACACATCTATCACACATATTTATTTTGTTATTTTATTTTATTATTATATTTTCAGCATATATTATCCAAATATAGACCGGGATAGTAGTAGTGTAAAGGGCAGAGGGGAGCAAGTGCTCCTGGATGTGTTTAGGAAACTTTTCTGTGGCAATATGTTTCTAGTCCAATGAGAAAGGGAGCACTTCCGCACTGGTGATTGGAAATGAGTTGGGTCAAGTTGCTTAAGTGTCAGCAGGAGAACATTGAGGGACCATAAGACCATAAAAAATAGGAATGGCAATAGGCCATTCAGCTCTTTGAGCCTGCTCTGCCATTTAATAAGATCATGCCTGATCTAACACTCACTAAGTCAATTTTCCTGCCCTATCTCCATAACCCTTAATACCCCGACTGATTAAAAACCTATGGACCTCAGTCTTGAAAATGTTCAAGGACTCGGCCTCCACAGCTTCCTGGGGTAAAGAATTCCAAAGATTCACTACTCTTTGAGAGAAGTAATTCTTCCTCAAATCCATCTTAAATGAGCACCCCCTTATTCTGTGATTATGTCCTCTGGTCCTACACTCTCCCAGGAGTGGAAATAGCCTCCCAACATTGAGCTTGTCTATCCCCCTAACAATCTTATATGTACCAATCGTATCACCCCTCATTCGTCTGAACTCCAAGGAGTACAGATCCAACCTGTTTAATCTTTCCTCATATGGCAGTACCTGGGATCATCCTCGTAAACCTCCTCTGTACTGCGTCCAATGATAACATATCTTTCCTTAAATCAGGGGACCAGAATAACACACAGAATTTTAAATGTATACAGTTGTAGCAGCACCTTTTTTTTATACTCCAGGACAATGATCTTTATATCAAAAGGTTCAGGCCGCCGATGGAAAAGAACAAAGAACAGTCTAGAGTTAAAATAATTAATTGGGGGAAAGCCAACTTCAATGAGTGTAAGAATGGGTCTGGCCCAAATAATTTGGAATCATATGACAGTACCTGGGATCATCCTCATATCAAATGTGGGCAGGAAAAATGATAATTGAATAATGAGCTAACTTTAAAGGAGAGATAGTTCGGACACTGTCGGACACCAGGGTGTGGTTTTATAAAAGGGAAATGTAGGGCAAACAAACCCAGAGCTCCCAAGACGATGAAAGAGACAGAGGGTAAGATGAAGAAGAAAAGGTGTGCATATGACAGAGATCAGGTGGATAATACAATGGAGAATTAGGATGAATAAAGGGAAAGTGAAAAAGCAAACGAGAAGCAAAGAGGGAATATGAAAAAAGACTGATAGCCAACATAAAAGAGAATCCCAAAGACGTCTATAGGCATATGAAGTGTAAAGGGGTTATAAAAGGAGTACAGCTAATTCGGGACCAACAATGAATTTACACCTGGAAGCATATCACATTATTAGTAAATAGAACCATAGAATTCCTACAGTGTAGAAAGAGGCCATCTGGCCCATTGAGACTCTCTAAAAGCACATCCCTCTAATCCCATTCTATCCCTAGTCTAATCTAGCTAAACTACACATTTGTGGACACTAAGGGGCAATTATACAGACAGAACGCTGAATTAGCAACATTAGGGTGGTGGAGGCAGGCACGCTGACATCGTTTAAGACTTACCTGGATAGTCACATGAGCAGCCTGGGAATGGAGGGATACAAACGATTGGTCTAGTTGGACCAAGGAGCGGCACAGGCTTGGAGGGCCGAAGGGCCTGTTTCCTGTGCTGTACTGTTCTTTGTTCTTTGTTGTTTAACATGGTCTATCCACCTAACCTACACATCTTTGGACTGTGGGAGGAAACTAGAGCACCTGGAGGAAATCCACACAGTCACCCAAAGCTGGAATCGAATCCAAATCTCAGGTATTGTGAGGCAGTAGTGTTAACCACTATGCCAGCATAGTACTTTGCATTTGTTTTAACAAAGGAAGTAGATTCTGCCTAGGTCACCTGAAAGAGGAGGTCGTTCTGACATTTGAAGGGTATAAAATTGACAAGGATGAGGTATCGGATAGGTTGTCTGTACTTAAAGTTGATAAGGCACCAGATGAGATGCATACAAGGATATTGAAGGAAGGTACAAGCTGTAATTTTTTAGTCTTCCTTAGACTCCGGGATGGTGCCAGGGAATTAGAATTGCTCATGTTATACCCTTGTTCACTAAAAGGTGTAAAGATAAGCCCAACATCTATAGGCCAGTCAGTTTAATAATGGTGATGGGGAACTTCTACAATAATTCAAGACAAAATTTTGGACTTGGGTAAATTCAGGTTAATTAAAGAAAGCCAGCACAGATTTGTAAAGGGAAAAGGACTTTTCATCAGCTCTGATGAAGGGTCATCCAGAATCAAAACATTAACTCTACTCCCTATCCATAGATGCTGCCAGATCTGCTGAGATCTTCCAGCATTTTCTGTTTTAGTTTCAAAAGGACATAAACAAATTCGTGGAATGGGCAGACATGTGGCAGGTGAAGTTCAATGCGGAGAAATGTGAAGTGATCCATTTTGATAGGAAGAACATGGAGAAACAATATAAAATAAACAGTACATTTCTAAAGTGGATGCAGGAGCAGAGGGACCTGTGTCTATAGCTGCATTGAAATTGACATCTTGAGAACATGTTTAATAAAGCACCCAGTATCATAGGCTTTACATAGAGCAAGTTATGTTGAACATTGTATAAAACACTGATTCAACCTCAGCTAGAGCATTGAGTCCAGTTTTGGACACCACACTTTAGGAAGGATGTGAAGGCATTAGAGAGAGTGCAGAAAACTTGCGCAATAATGGTTCCAGTGATGAGGAACTTCAGTTCTATTTTTGGAGAAGTTTTGCTTGGAGAAGAGAAGGGGATTTGTTAGAGGTATTCAAAATCATGTGGGGTCTGGGCAGAGTAGGTAGGGAGAAACTGTTGCCCATCATGAAAGGGTGGAGGATGAGAGAGAGTGCAGATTGCAAGTAATTGGCAAAAGAAGCAATGAGGACGTAAGATGCTTTTTCGAGCAGTGAGTGGTTAGGATCGGAAATGTACTGTCTGAGAATGTGGTGCAGGCAGATTCAATTGAGGCTTTTGAAAGAGAGTTGGATTATTGTCTGTAACAGAGGAATGTGCAGGGTTACTGAGAGATGGGGAGTGACACTCAGTGCATTGTTCATTTGAAGAGCTGGTGCAGACAGCACAGACTGGATCAAGTTCTTCAGTGTTGTAATAATTCTGTGATTTTTATAAATAATTTTAACTCTAATTAAATGCCTTTTAAGAGGAATTATTTTGTAATTAAGGCTGCACATATGTATTCATTATATATTTTTTGCTTTATCATAACTTTCATGCCATATATATCATATTTTACCATTAATTTAAAATTTTAATTTTAAGTAGAATTATTGTAAATTTGGGCAATGATGACATTTATTTTGCATTTGCATTGATAATACTTTATTAATTTATTATTGTTTATGATATATATCATTTTAACAATAATTTTTGCAGTAATTAATTTTAATGTAATATATACATTAATTTAAACTAAATTAATTTAAATGACTGCAAAATACAAATTGAAGCCAAGGTTGACCTTTTTCCATCCTCCTGAAATTAAAAATTGCAGCTAGCAGAGGATGGTTTCGATCCATCGACCTCTGGGTTATGGGCCCAGCACGCTTCCGCTGCGCCACTCTGCTCCTGATAATGTTCTTTGCGGTAACGGGCGCTCTTCAGTCTGTACGCAGCTTGATTGACAGCGCTTGGTTCTGGGCCGCATGTGGTCAGCGAGGTTGGGGGCGGGGCGAGAAATAAAATGGCGGCGCTTGTAGGTCGTGGCTGGACGGTGAGGAGGCGACAGAGTGAGTATGAAAGAAAGGAAGACAGACACCGGGGAGAGAGAGAGAGGGAAAGAAAGAAAGAAGGAGATGCCGGGGAGGGAGAGAGGGAAAGAAAGGAGACACCGGGGAGGGGTGAGGGCGGGACGCGGGTGGTTATAGATATGGGGGGGGGGGGGCTGAAGCGACGGATAGAGATGTACGCAATAACAAGGGAAATGGGTGCATTTTCACAGGTGTGCTGCTTCCCCCCCCCCCCCCCCCCCCGTCCGTTTGGCAATGAATGCAGATGTTAGTGTCTCTCTCATCCTTAAATGGGCATGAACAATCCCATAGTCTTTAGATCCACTCACTCACACAAACTGACCAGACAGGCAGCTGCCCATTAGTTTTCCCCACTGCTTCCATTGCTCCACTTTATATATAACCCTGTGCCCCTCCTGGAAATACTGTCTAACCCTCCCCCCCCAATATCAGTCTATCCCTTTCTTCCTCATGGGTTTAGCTAATTTCCCCTGTTCACCTTCTCTGGGTGAAGAAGTTTCTCCTGAATCCCATTGTGACTGTCCTATTTTTTATGAACCCTAGTTTGGGTCCTTAAGTAGAAATATCTTCTCTGTGTTGATCCTATCAAACCCTTTCATGATCTTACAGACCCTTGACCCCTTCCTCCCCTCTGTAAAACCTCTTTTCCATGCATACCCCTGTTGCTGTAAATTGAGTTTGTGTCTCTGTATGTCCTGTTTGTGAGCAGATCTCCACTCCACCTGATGGGGCAGTGCTCCGAAAGCTAGTGGCATTTGCTACCAAATAAACCTGTTGGACTTTAACCTGGTGTTGTTAAACTTCTTACTCTGTTGACCCCAGTCCAACGCCGGCATCTCCACATCATGGCTGTCTCTTCTTGCCAGCTTATTTAGAGGTAGTTAAATCTCCTGTCATTATTATTCTATGACTGTTATTAGTTTTGCATATTTGCTTACAAATTCCTCCTTCCCCCGTTGCTGTTTTTTCTTGTCGGCTTATTTAGGGGTAGTTAAAATTTTCCATCTTTTCCATGTACCCCTTTTGCTGTCTCTCTGTGCCAGCTTATTTAGAGGTCATTAAAATCTCTTGTCATTATTATTCTATGAGCTTTACTTATTTTGCATATTTGCTTACAAATTTCTCCCTCCAGGACCTTTTATTTTTAGGTGGTCTATATACTATATTCCTATTAGTGAGATCGATCCCTTCTCTTTCATTTCAATCCATATGGATTGCATTTCTAACCACCTTGACAGGCTGAGATATTTCCCCACATGGGAGGAATCTAGAACCAGGAAGCACAGTTTCAGAATCTGGAGTCTCCCCCTTAAGATGGAGATGAGGAGAAATTTCTTCTCCCAGTTGTTCATTAGTGTTTGGAATTCTCTTCCCCAGAGGGAAATGGAAGCTAGGTCATTGAATAAATTCAGGGCTGAGTAGAGTTTTGCTTAATAGGGGAGTCAAGGGGGACAGACAGTAAAGTGGAGTCAAGGCCACATCAGATCAGCCATGATTTTATTGACTGCTGACGCAGGCTTGAGGGGTTGAATGGCCAATTAAGGGCGGCACGGTAGCACAGTGGTTAGCACTGCTGCTTCACAGCTCCAGGCACCTGGGTTAGATTCCCGACTTGGGTCACTGTCTGTGTGGAGTTTGCACATTTTCCTCGTGTCTGCGTGGGTTTCCTCCGGGTGCTCCGGTTTCCTCCCACAGTCCAAAGATGTGCGGGTTAGGTTGATTGGCCATGCTAAAATTGCTCCTTAGTGTCCTGGGATGCGTAGATTAGAGGGATTAGCAGGTAAAATATGTAGGGATATGGGGGTAGGGCCTGGTTGGGATTGTGGTCGGTGTAGACTCGATGGGCCGAATGGCCTCTTTCTGTACTGTAGGGTTTCTATGATTTTATGATTTCTAACTCCTGCTATTTCTTATGTTAGTCACGCAAGGCCTTGAGTCATCTTTGAACATCTTTCCAATGAACCTATATCCTTTCTGAGGTAGACTGAAATTATATATCACTTGCCAGTGAACTGCAAAATATCAGTATTATTTGTTCTTCAGATTCCTGTTTTGCTTGGAGCATGATTAACGCTCACTTAAAAATTTTCTCCTTTTGTGTTTCTACGAGTGAAAAAGTTAAACTAAAGACCTGACCTGTCTGTTCAGGCAGAGGGAAGAACCCATGTTGTTCTTTAAAGAGGAACAGAGTTTTCTTTGTGTCTTTGCCAAAAACAAAGTTCAAAATAGGCCACTGGATGTTATGGGATATGGTAGATTCAGGGTTCTGGTTCTAGACTCTCAATTCAAGAGATTGAGATTTCGGATCGACTATGTCCAGTTGTGGAATTGAATTCATGACTGGCAATTCTGAGTTAACACAGAAACTGACTGGAATCTTTTGAACCCAACTAGTTCACTAATGTCCTTAAGAATAGTAAGTAGTCTCACAGCACCAGGTTAAAGTCCAACAGGTTTATTTGGTAGCACGAGCTTTCGGAGCACTGCCCCTTCAATGAAGGGGCAACTCCACATCGTGGCTACCATTGTCCTTAAGGCCATCTCAACCCAGTCTGGCCAACTTATAATTCTTGTCCCACACCATATGTTAATTTTCAAAAGTAATCAGCACCACTCATATACCAAGAACAAATGGTTTGAAAAAAATAATGGCTGTTCTCTATATGTAATACCCAATATTTCTTCAAACTACTATCTAAATTCCATACCTCACCCCATTTGCACATAGTTTTCTATTTGTATTCTGCTCCTCTAGCTGAAAGTAGAGCACACAGAGTAGAAGCAGAAGTAGGCCACTCGGCCCTTCAAGCCTGCCCCACCATTCAATATGACCGTGGCTGATCTATGCCGGTCTCAGCTCCTTTTCTGTGCCTTTTCCGCATTGCACTCTATATCTCCAAATATTTATCCACCTCCACTTCTAATAATCCAGCCTCCACTACCCTTTGGGACAGAGAATTTCAGAGATTCACCACCCTCTGTGAGAAGAAATTTCTACACGCCTCCTTTATTTTGTACCTATGCCCTCTTGTTTGAGACACTCCCCCTAGTGCGAGCAGGGATTGGTAAAAGGGAGATGTGAAAGAGGTGTTTAAAATCACAGTAGGTTTTGATGGAGTAAATAAGGAGGAATTGGCAGAATGGTTGGACACATTTAAGGTGACTGAGGTCTTTATTGCAGCGAGTTGTTAAGATCCAGATCTGTCTCAAAAGTAACTTCCAAAAGGGAATTAAATACTTGGAAGGGGAAATATTTGCAGAGCCATGGGGGAGTGGAACTAATTGGATAGCTCTTTTTCAAAGAGTTGGCACAGATACAATGACCTCCTGTGCTATATGATTCCATGATGCCATCTGCAAGTTTAATACTGCTGCAGTCATTGTATTCCATGTGCAGGTTATTCATTTCTAGACAGAATAATTTCCATTTACAATCGCTGCTTGCAAAGCCGTCTGTTTTCCGTTTGGTCTTAATACATAAATTGTCAACTGTTCCCGGAGCTGCAACCTGTCTCACATCAGGACCTTTTGTTGATTTTCCACTGCAGGCAGACACAGCAACTGCCTTCATTATTGCCCAGAAAATAGTCCATTTAAATCATCTTTCTTAGTGTCTGAGAGTGTCAGCAAACAGTGCCAGTGTATTAAAACATGCATTCACACACCTCAGCTGTGGTACTGTAATGACTTCAGTCAGGCCATTGAGGTTGGCCTGTTGGAATATGAATTCCCTCCCTGATTAAGGAATCAATTGGTGGGCCAATCAGGGAGACCTTTCCTTGTGTTTAACTGGGAGTGTCAGTTCCTCTGGCCAACTTAAAATTCTTGTCCCACACCACTGCTGACTGATAGCACTCTGTGTACTGCTGTTGGAATTGTAAATAAAGGGATTTTGGTGAAGGGACTTCTGCCTCTGAAGACTTATTACAGGTACTAAGAGGGAAAAAACCAAGCAAAGAGCTTGGAATAATCTAAATGACATGCAACAGACCAGGGTATGTGTGTCCTCTTTGGAATCAGAGTGGTTCCAGACATGTAACTTTAACTTGCTGAATGAGAGAGATAATTAAGTGACCACCTTGCAACTCTGACCAAGACCGCAAGAAATACAAAGGGCTGTGAACGTCGCTCAGTCCATCAAGCAAACCAGCCTCCAATCCATAGGCTTCGTCTATACTTCCCACTGCCTCGGAAAAGCAGCCAGCATAATCAAGGACCCTACTTCCACCTTCTTCTGTTTGGAAAAAAGATAGAAAAGTCTGTGATCATGTACCTACTGACTCAAGAACAGCTTCTTCCCTGCTGCCATCAGACTTTTGACTGGACCTACCTCGTATTAAGTTAAATCTTTCTCTACACCCTGGCTATGACGGTAACACTACATTCTGCACCCTTTTTTTCCTTTCTCCCATATGTATTCTATGAACGGTATACTTTGTATAGCACGCAAGAAACAATACTTTTCACTGTATACCAACACGTGACAATAAATCAAATCGTTAGTTTACAGCTTTGAGTTGTGTGAAAGATATGTTTTTGTTCAATAATGAATTATTTTATATATCAAGGATGTAAGTTACGGTCAATGAATTTGGCCAACATTGAGACAGCATGCTGAAATTGAACTTAAGCATTGTTGTAGAAATATTGATGCAATATTCTCATTTAACAGTTTGATTTCCTTCTATTCCCCCCCCCCCCCCCCCCCGGGATGCAATTTACAAAAGAGACCAAAGCCTCATTTCTAGCTAGTTAAACTTCGGCAAATATTTAAATCCATACAATTAATGTTCAAAATGTCAGGTGTGGATGATACATTTAATAACTGAAATAGTAACAACAAACTGCCTCATTGAACCAGCTTGCCCACCAGTAACAAGCTACATTCTTGTAGATAAATCCCCCCGGACCTGATGGAGTGTATCCCAAGACATTGTGGGAGGCTAGGGAGGAAATTGTGGGTCCCCTAGCAGAGATATTTGAATCATCGATAGTCACGGGTGAGGTGCCTGAAGATTGGAGGGTGGCAAATGTTGTGCCTTTGTTTAAAAAGGGCTGCAGGGAAAATCCTGGGAACTACAGACCAGTGAACCTCACATCTATGGTGGGTAAGTTCATAGAATCATAGAAATCCTACAGTGCAGAAAGAGGCCATTTGGCCCATCGAGTCTGCACCGATCACAATCCCACCCAGGCCCTAACCCCATATCCCTACATATTTACCCGCTAATCCCTCTAACCTACGCATCTCAGGACACTAAGGGGCAATTTTAGCATGGCCAATCAACCTAACCTGCACATCTTTGGACTGTGAGAGGAAACCAGAGCACCCGGAGGAAAGCCTAGCACCTGGAGGAAGCCCAGCCAGACACGAGGAGAATGTGCAAACTCCACACAGACAGTGACCAAGCCGGGAATCGAACCCAGGTCCCTGTTGTTGGAAGGTATTTTGAGGGACAGGATCTACAGACATTTAGAGAAGCAAGGACTGATTAGGGACAGTCAGCATAGCTTTGTGAGTGGAAAATCATGTCTCACAAATTTGATTGAGTTTTTTGAAGGGGTAACCAAGAAGGTAGATGAGGGCAGCGCAGTTGATGTTGCCTACGTGGACTTTAGCAAGGCCTTTGACAGGGTACCGCATAGTAGGTTGTTGCATAAGGTTAAATCTCACAGGATCCAGGGTGAGTTGCTAAATGGATACAAAATTGGCTTCTTGACAGAAGCCAGAGAGTGATTGTAGAGGGTTGTTTTTCAAACTGGAGGTCTGTGACCAGCGGTGTGCCTCAGGGATCCGTGCTGGGTCCACTGTTATTTGTCATTTATATTAATGATTTGGATGAGAATATAGGAGGCATGGTCAGTAAGTTTGCAGATGACACCAAAATTGGTGGCACAGTGGACAGTGAAGAAAGCTATCTCCGATTGCAACAGGATCTTAATCGATTGGACCAGTGGACTGACGAATGACAGATGGAGTTTAATTTGGATAAATGCATTTTGGTGGATTGAACCAGGGCAGGACTTACTCAGTTAATGGTAGGGCATTGGGGAGAGTTACAGAACAGAGATCTAGGGGTACATGTTCATAGCTCCTTGAAAGTGGAGTCACAGGTGGACAGAGTGGTGAAGAAGGCATTCGGCATGCTTGGTTTCATTGGTCAGAACATTGAATACAGGAGTTGGGACGTCTTGTTGAAGTTGCACAAGACATTGGTGAGGCCACGTTTGGAATACTGTGTACAGTTCTGGTCACCCTATTATAGAAAGGATATTATTAAACTAGAAAGAGTACAGAAAAGATTTACTAGGATGTTACTGGGACTTGAGTTATGAGGAGAGGCTGGATAGACTGGGACTTTTTTCTCTGGAGCGTAGAAGGCTGAGGGGTGATCTTATAGAGATACAAAATAATGAGGGGCACAGATCAGCTAGATAGTCAATATCTTTTCCCAAAAGTAGGGGAGTTTAAAACTAGAGGGCATAGGTTTAAGGTGAGAGGGGAGAGATACAAAAGTGCCAGAGGGGCAATTTTTTCACAGAGGGTAGTGAGTGTCTGGAACAAGCTGCCAGAGGTAGTAGAGGCGGGTACAATTTTGTGTTTTAAAAAGCATTTAGACAGTTACATTGGTAAGATGGGTATAGAGGGATATGGGCCAAATACGAGCATTGGGACTGGCTTAGGGGTTTAAAAAAAAAGGGCGGCCTGGACAATTTGGGCCGAAGGGCCTGTTTCCATGCTGTAAACCTCTGACTTTATAACATTCTCTGTATGGTTACTTGATATGATTCAATATGATTTGTTTTAATACTGCTTACATACTCGGTGAGTAATAGTTGATTGACATTGTGTGGACCTTCAAAAGATATTTGACCAAGTGAAAATTGGAGGGAAAATGGCAGCATGGATACAAAACCGACAAAGAGACAGTGTAGACTAACATTACACAATTATCCTTCAGATTGTAGGGAGATATAACGCGTTGTCTCCCAGGGGTTCAGTATTTGAGCCAGTTATCTTTTCGGTGTGTATCAATAACCTAGCCTTGGTATATTGGGCATCATTTCAATGTCTGTCGATAATAGAAAACTCAGGAGTGCAGTAAACAATGAGGGAGACAGGAACTTTTCAGACAGACGTAGACATAGAATGGTGAAATAAGAACATGATGTGGAGATGCCGGCGTTGGACTGGGGTAAACACAGTAAGAAGTTTAACAACACCAGGTCAAAGTCCAACAGGTTTATTTGGTAGCAAAAGCCACCTCTGTGTCGATATGCGCGATCTTCTTGGAGATCCTCTCCACTTGGAGCCGGCAGTTTGCAGTCTATAGAAATAAGAACACATATGGCAGATGAAATTTAATGCAGAGAGCTGTGAACTTTGGCAGGAAGAATGAGGAAAGGCTATCTCAACTCAGTGGTACAGTTTTAAAGGGAGTGCAGGAACAGAGATGTGGGTTTCACATACACAAATTTTAGATAGTGACGGAACTACTTTCTGAGCACACGGGATCCAGGTCTTTAGTCATAGAAGCACAGAGCATGAAAACAAAGGTAAACTAAACTGTAATGAATAACCCCTAGTGAGGGTTCCATTCGAGTATCATTTACAATGCTGGACACAATACTTTAGGAAAGATGTCAGGGTCTTGGAGAGGAGATTTACTAGGTTAGGACCAAGAATGAGAGTTCATGTGGAGAGAAGATAGCGTTGGAGAGATTTAATAGAGGTGTTCAAAATTCTAAGGGTTTTGATAGAGTGGGAGAAGCTGTTTCCATTGGTAGAAGGGTCAATAACCAGAGGACCGAGGTTTAAGAAAATTAGCGAAAGAAGCAGAGAGGTGATGAGAATTGCTTTTAAAGCAGTGAGTTGTTATAACCAAGGGTGCACTGACTAAAAGGGTGGTGGAAGCAGATTCAATAATGACTTTCAAAAGGGAATTGGATAAATACTTGATAAAGATAAATGTACAGAGCTGTGGGGAAAGTGTATTGGAGTGGGGTGAATTAGATAGCAGAGGCACAATGGGCTGAATGGCCTTTCCCATTCCCCTTTATTTCTTTGAAAACTGGTCACGGCATTGAAATGTTCTAGGTCTAGGCACTGTGGTGATGGACATTATTCTGCCTTTGGGGGTTGTGGGAGGGATTTACCTGAACAGTTTCTTTCCTTGAACTAGCCTGAGGTATTTTAAAGTCTGTCATTTTGCCTCTCCCAGCTTTCTGGTTGGTCATTTAAAATAATATATTACTCCATTCTTAAAGTTAAAACGCCAGTGCGCAGAGTGGACAGGCAAACCCTTAATCCATCTTCTTGCTTGCTCCAAAAAACTATTCAAATTGGATTCATGTCCCCACAAAAGAGACAGACGATATGAAAGCTGACACGGAAAAAAAAAGATCTTGGCTTGATCTGACACTCAATCTTAGCCGAAAGACCAGGAAGTGATTGATATGCATTCCCCACCTCCCACTCTCCATCAGGCAGGGGTGGGACTTGATGGTTAATCAGAGCATAGATTTGCATGGCAAGTTTGATGAACCCGCTAGTTCAGGACTTAATAAGACTGCCTAATAAGACTGGTCTTCCACATTCTACCCTCCGTAAACTTGAGGTCATTCAAAACTTGGCTGCCTGTGTCTTAACTCATCCATCTTTGGCTTCACCCCTCTCTATCTCTGTAATTTCCTCCTGCCCCACAGCCCTGCGAGATCTCTAATTCGTCTCTCTTGAGCATCCCTGATTCTCAGCGTTCCACCATTGGTGGCTGTGCCTTCGACTGCCAAGGCTCCCTACACCCACGCAGACACGGGGGGAATGTGCAAATTCTTGCCAAAATCCCAGTAAACAATCCGATAGGTATTTTATCATGAAATTTCCTCCCTGCACCACTCCGCTTCCCTGTTCAGCTGTCCTGATATCTCCTTTGTGATGCAGTATGATCTTTTGTTTTATTAGTGCTCTAAGTGGAGCGGTAATTTATTACATTAGGGGTGCCGGATAAATATAAGTGGTTATCAAAGTGTGTTAAATGAAAGTAAAATGACAGATTCACTGGCACATTAGTTGGCAATACTATTTAGAATTCAGTGTACAGATAAGATTGATTTTCAGTTTCTGCAATGAGTGTATTTCAGCTCTGGTTTATTAATGACTTTGCAGCAAAGTCAGACTTGTTTCCTTTCACTCCTATCTAAAGCACTCTTAGATATGCTTACAGAGAAATTAAATGATTTTTTTCATCTTGATTGTACATGTACCACGCATAGGTTTTGTACTGTGGAACTCCTGGAGATCAGCTGCTTCTAAAACAGAGGGCCCACAGGGGCTCAAAAAGGAATCGTTGAGAAAGCCTGAAACCCCTGTCGGCTACTTGGATCGTCCACAGCAGGAGCCAGCGGGAAAAGATCCCCTGGAAAGTGAGTGCTCTTTGTTTCGGGCTGGGACAGTTGCATTTAATGCAGGAGTTTACATAATGAAATTAGAAGCCTTAGAAAGAGGCAAATTGTTTGCCAGCAGCTGCATCCTTTTTATTTAAATCTGAGAGCAAACTCCCTGTGTTATTGCCGGCCGGTGCTGAGGAATCAGTGAGCGGGAATGCTGCTCTGACCCACCTGCCTGCAAATGTACGAAAGCAGTTGTCCTTTGATTTTTCTCTCCTCTCTGACCTGCAACACCACAGAGGCATGTTGGAGCTCAACACTGAACTCATAAGCTGCTACTCTTGTCAGTGCACGTTCATGCTTTGGTTCATTGTACTGCTCATTGCAGTGGATTGTGACTCAGATTGGAAGCTCTGTGTAAATGATTTAACATTTTCTTCATGACTATTCATTGAAGAACCACATTTAAGTAAATGGGTTTGAAAAAAACTGGGCATTTAAACCTACAAAACCTAGAAGTTGGCTATTCTTTTTGGGAGTTCTCTTGTCTGATTTCAGTGCGGTAGAACCATAGAAAATTACAGCTCAGAAACAGGCCTTTTGGCCCCCCTTGTCTGTGCCAAACCATTTTTTGCCTAGTCCCACTGATCTGTACTTGGACCGTATCCCTCCACACCCCTCTCATTCATGAACCCGTCCAAGTTTTTCTTAAATGTTAAAAGTGCATTTACCACTTTATCCGGTCGCTCATTCCACACTCCCACCACTCTGCGTGAAGAACCCCCCCCCTAATATTCCCTTTAAACTTTTCTCCTTTCACCCTTAACCCATGCCCTCTGGTTTTTTTTCTCTCCTAGCCTCTGGAAAAAGCCTGTTTGCATTCACTCTATCTATACCCATCAAAATCTTATACACCTCTATAAAATCTCCCCTCATTCTTCTACGCTCCAGGGAATAAAGTCCCAACCTATTCAATCTCTCTCTGTAACTCAGCTTCTCAAGTCCCGGCAACATCCTTGTGAACCTTCTCTGCATTCTTTCAACCTTATTTTTCTTCATGACTATTCATTGAAGAACCACATTTAAGTAAATGGGTTTGAAAAAAACTGGACATTTAAACCTACAAAACCTAGAAGTTGGCTATTCTTTTTGGGAGTTCTCTTGTCTGATTTATGAAGGCCAATGTACCAAAGGTAGTCTTTACGACCCTATTCACCTGTGACGTCACTTTTAGGGAATTCTGTACCTGTATTCCCAGATCCCTCTGTTCAACTGCACTCTTCAGAGTTCTACCATTTACCCTGTACGTTCTACTTTGGTTTGTTCTTCCAAATCTCACACTTGTCTGTGTTAAATTCCATTTGCCATTTTTCAGCCCATTTTTCTAGTTGGTCCAAATCCCTCTGCAAGCTTTGAAAACCTTCCTCACTGTCCACTAGACCTCCAATCTTTGTATCATCAGCAAATTTGCTGATCCAATTTACCACATTATCATCCAGATCATTAATACAGATGACAAACAACAACGGACCCAACACCGATCCCTGCGGTAGTTTAATTTTGTAGTAACATGATAGGTACTTTATCAGATTGTTTACTGGGAGTTTGGCAAAATTTACACGTTCTCCCCATGTCTGCGTGGGTTTCCTGTGGGTGCTCCGGTTTCCTCCCACAATCCAAAGATGTGCGGGTTAGGTGAATTGGCCTTGCTAAATTGTGTCAGGGGAACTAGCAGGGTAAACATGTGGGGTTACGGGGATAGGGTCTGGGTGGCATCCCTGGGTGCAATGGGCATTTTGGCACATATCTGTATCAACCCAAGCTGGCACTGATTGTTAAAGGGATAAGCTCTCGAACCTTTTGTGTGTAGTGTCAGTCTTCCTGTTGAAGTACTGTTTCACCAAATTCAATTCACCAAAGATCCTTGGACAGCACCTTCCAAACCCACGACCAGTTCCATCTAGAAGGACAAGTGTAGCAGATACATGGGAACACCACCACCTGCCAGTTTCCCTCCAACCTACTCACCTTCCTGACTTGGAAATATCTCGCTGGGTCAAAATCCTGGAATGCCCTCCCTAACAGCATTGTGGGTCAACCCACAATACGTGGACTGCAATAATTCAAGAAGACAGCTCACCACCAACTTCTCAAGGGCAACTAGGGGATGGATAATAAATGCTGGCCTAGCCAGCAATGCCCATGTCCTATGAATGACTAAAAACCTGTATTGCATGTCTGCAGCATGAGAGAGCAACAACTTACATTTCTAATAGCACCTTCCCTAACAGCATCTTCCCTGCTGCCATCAGACCTTTGAATGGACCTACCTTATATTAAGTTAATCTTTCTGTACACCCTAGCTATGACTGGAGCAATTAAAATCAGGGATGGTCAGGAGGCTAGAATTAGAGGAGTGTGGTTATCTCAGAAGGCTGGAGGAGGGTTTGAGAGATGGGGAGGAGTGGCCATGGAGGGATTTGACTGGGAGCCTGTGTAGGTCAATGAGCATGGGTGAACTGGATTTTTTGCATGTTAGTACTTGGGCAGCAAGGCTTTGAATAAGCTCAAGTTTACAGAGAGTGGAATGTGGGAGACCAGCCAGGAATGTGTTAGAATAATCAAGCCTGATGGTATTGGAAGTATGGATGAAGGTTTGAGAATTACTCCCTAAAGACCCTCTGCAAACATGGCCTTCTGACGAAAGACCTTCTCCCCCATCTCCTTTGAGCAGCTTGTCCTTCTCTGTGTGGCTTCTTTTCATTATCCCAGTAATTCTATGGTTTCAGCAGCAGCAGTCCTGAAGCAGGAGCAGAGTCAGGTAATATTAGAAAGTCGAAATAGGTAGTCTTAGTGATTACACAGTTTAAAAACGACAGAGTCAATAGCAAGGGAGTGGAGTTTGTGACAGACTGATTTAGAATGGCTTCGGTCTTCCCGATATTTAATTGGGGGTAAATTCTGTTCATCCTGCCAGATAAGCAGCCTGGTAATTTAAAGGCAGCGGAGGAGTTGGGAGAGATACTGGTGAGGTAGAGCTGGTGTCGACATACATGTGAAAATTAACATGTTTTTGGTTGATATGCCAAGGGGCAGCATGTTGTTGGGAAATGGGAAGGGGCCACAAATGGATCATGGGAAGACACCATCGATAATAGTGAAAAGGTGGCAAGGTAAACCAGTATGCCTCGGAGTGAAGTGAATTAGCTGAAGATTGGCATCAGTGATGCTGGGGAGCTCACAGCTCTAGTATCCAGTTTCTAATATACCACAGGTTACACAATTGACAATTATATAAATAATGTTCTGTTTTCTAGGGTTTCCTGATGACATCAATCCAGCCACAAAGGAGAGGAATGGACCAAGAGGTCCTGAACCTACCCGCTATGGGGACTGGGAGAGAAGGGGTCGCTGTATTGACTTCTAGAATTTTCTGCTCTATATAAGCGCAGTCATGCACATTTTGTAAATAAATTGAGGTTGATCTGTACAGTTTAACAGTGACATGACAGTGCTGCTGTGTTCAGATGAGGATTTGGAGCAGATACCAAACTGGTGTGACTTCTCAATGCTATTTTACCCTCCCTGAAAGATTATTTTTTCTCAATTTAGAAAATCTATGATCAATAAATAATATTGAAACAGGTGTCTCCAAATTCTTCAGCAGAGTTATTTGCGACAATTGAACAATGTAGAAATAATTAAATATAACTTTAAATTCACATCTGAGATGTGACGCCCCCCTCACCTTACAGTATGTGGCTGGGTGGGTGCAGGCACTATTTATGTGTATGCTAATATCATTGGCACAGTAGTTAGCACTGCTGCCTCACAGCGCCAGGGAGCTAGTTTGATTCCTGGCTTGGGTCACTGTTTGTGTGGGGTCTGCACATTCTCCCCATGTCTGCGTGGGTTTCTTCCAGATGCTCCGGTTTCCTCCCACAGTCCGAAAGACATGCTGGTTAGGTGCATTGGCCAGGCTAAATTCTCCCTCAGTGTACCCAAACAGGCGCCAGTGTGTGGTGACTAGGGGATTTTCACAGTAACTTCATTGCAGTGTTAATGTAAGCCCATTTGTGACACTAATAAATAAACTTTAAAAGAATGATATGACATTCCATAATAGGTGAGGAGAACAACGTAATGTTTGGAAGAACTACGGTTTGGGCTGAGGGCCTTTTATGCCCATTTGTTTCCCAAGTCCGTAGACCGGGGCTTGAGCATCCATGCTTTGGAAAACTCCCGTGTGCCATATCCATTTAATTACAGTGCTTGTCACTGTTAGCAGCTATTCAGCAGACTTCTGCACACAGATAATTGGTCAGGCTACTGAAATAGCTGTAAAACTGAGACTAACTCACTGATCTGGGGCAATGTAGCATTTTGTGAAATGCTTAAATAAATTGTATCAATTGAATGAAGTGAGTGATCACTTTAGTGTGAAGTAAAGCAGATTATTTATCCTAGGAAGGATGCAAAGGCATTGTAGAGAGTGCAGACAAGATTCAGAGAGAATAGTTCTGGGATGAGGAACTTCAGTTATGAAGCTAGATTAGAGAAGAGAAGGTTGAGAGGAGATTCGATAAAGATATTCAAAATCATGAGGGGTTTGGACAGAGTAAATAGGGAGAAACATGTTTCCACTCATGAAAGGATCGAGAACAAGAGAGTGCAGATTTAAAGTTAAAGAAGCAAAAGTGATATGTTCTCACACAGCGAGTGGTTAAGGTCTGGAATTCACTGCCTGAGAAATCGAGCATTCAAAAGGAGCTTATTTGAAAAGGATGAATGTCCCAGGGTTATTGGGAGAAGGTGAGAGCATGTTACTGGGTGAATTGCTCATTTAGACAGCTGGTTCAGATACAGTGGGCTGAATGGCCTCCTTCTGTGCCGTAACAATTTTGTCATTAAAGGCATCATCTCGCTAAATGTTGCCTCCGTCAATTTGAAGTGCTATTGAAGAAGCACCAAGCGCAGACATGAATATCCAGTTCAAAGCACGAGGGGATACTAGTGCTGAAGAAGCATCAATAATGTCAGACTGCTTACAAGAATAACTAACTGAATCAGACAGAATGTTTAATGAAACACCCTAATTGTAGCAGTTATGCTTCTGCTACACAAGTGTTTTAAATAGCCAACTTTAAGTTAAAGGTTGATTGTCGTAATTCCTGTTCAGGGCCTCCTGTGAGAGACTACTGCTGTAATTCACCTATTGTCAATGATGACTCTCACCAACACTGACCCTTGTACCCAGCTGATTTCATCTCATGCTAATAATTGACATTGTACCATCTATTCTCAAAGCACAGTTATTGATAATCTCCCATGTAAAGAAACTTTTAATGACATTTGTCCTAAATTTGACCCTTACTAATTTGAAGCTTTGAACTCTTCCGTTCCACCCTAGCATACTTAGAAGTACTGTTTTACTTTTTTAATTAAAAACCTTGGATCATTAAGATCCCATTCAAAATGTCTTTTTTAAGATTGATGCACCTTTACTTATCAAGTCATTTCTTGTTGATATTTGATACTGGAGGCTGTTCTGCTCCTCCTCTCGACAACTGCCCAATATCAGGGTAGGGCCTGGGTGGGATTGTAGTCGGTGCAGACTCGATGGGCCGAATGGCCTCCTTCTGCACTGTAGGGTTTCTATGATTTCTATGATCACAATACACAGAACTGCTTAAATATAAAATATTTATAAACATACTTCAATATAAAATATGCTTTGTGAATACAGTTGAACATCCTGTCTGCTTTAATATTGTTACCATGCCCTGTTTCAGGTGCACTGCTCTCGAATCCACTAGAAAGGGTGCTAATAAATTCCAGAGGCTGGATCACCCTACCAGTGCTGCCTCCTTATACCCTATCAGTCTAGAATTTGCAGCACACAAATACTCCCCCTCTACCTCAAAATTGCCAATTTCTTCGGGGTGATTATCTGCGTTTATTGGGTCCCATGCTATTTGCCCCCTCCTCAGTTCTGATTGCCCCAGTGATGCCAGCAATCTGCCTGGATTTTAGAACATTGATATCTGATTTTGGGATTAAAACAGGATGCCCTCTGGATTGGATTGAGTAATTATTGCAAGTGGTCTACTCAATGTTAACAATTTTAAAATTAAAGTGAAGATACTTCGTGTCCACTGCTTCTGCAGACATCTAGACCGGCAGCACAAACTCTGCCAATGTTTTGGCAGAACAGGTTTGGGCAAATGGACCAAGGAGGCAGTGTTGTGGGAAATGTACTACTGAGTCAGGCTTGAAGGTTTCAATAAAAGTTATTTTAACGAAGCTTCATGGAGACAAGGCACTAACAAGTAGCAAACCTTCTCTCAATGATATAATAGGAGCGGTCCATCTTTATACCCTTTACACAATAGATGGACTGGACATCTAGCCATTATCACATCGTTGTAATCAAGTAGGTGATCGATTGTTAACACATTATTAGAGACAAATACAGACATAAGTATGTTAACATCGTATTGTTCTATGAATGGATACATTTCCTATGTCAGTGAATGTCAATGGTTTAGTTTCAGCTCATTCATATAATAATTGGTTTTCCTGCATTTATGTATTCCCGATCCCACCTGTAGCTAATCTCTTTACCCAACCCTATTGTCCTTATCCTAAAGAGTGCCTCAAGCCCTGGCTGGCTTCCTGCAGGATTTGATTCCTGCATGTTTAACTTTAAATAGCTGTCTGCCCTTTATGTTTTAATCTCAAGTGGCTGTCTGGACTAAACGTCAGTGCCTGTTTAATGTCTCTTTCCCAGGTGACTGTTTATGTGCTAGGCAGTCATTTTTTAAAGTGTACTCATCTGTATATTTTTCCCCACTTCAGGCAGGATACTGAGTCCTCACACATTTTTGTGATGTTTTCTGTTGGACATGATGCATGATGCAAAAATATGCCTGCCCATGATAGCACAGTGATTAGCACTGCTGCCTCACAGTGCCAGGAACCCAGGTTCGATGCCCTGTCTGGAGTTTGCACGTTCTCCCCATGTCTGCTTAGGTTTCCTCCGGATGCTCCAGTTTTCTCCGAAAGATGTGCTGGTTAGGTGCATTGGCCATGCTAAATTCTCCCACATTGTACCCAAACAGGCGCCGGAGTGTGACGACTAGGGGATTTTCACAGTAACTTCATTGCAATGTTAATGTAAGCCGACTTGTGACACTAATAAATAAACTTTAAACATTCCCAACAAAGCAATGCCAGTTGCTACTTTATCTCTGGCGTCAGAGGCTACATTAGAGAGGTGGAGCACGGAATTTAAATATAAAGCCCATGGAGTCTGTGAAATTAACCACTGATTGCACAAACCAGCACAATGTATTTAAAAAAATAAAATTTAATAAAAATAAATGGAACCAATAAGTTGTCAGTCACATTCTGGATTTAGCAGATCTGTCAGTCAATCTCTGGCCTCTTTGCTATAGGTGAACTCTGGCATAAGCTGGAATTCCTGCTAAGTGTGTAAATGGACCAGAAACTTGGCCCAGATCAATGATATAACCTTGTAGAAGCTCTGTCACATTGAAAATGCATCAAAATTACCAGGTTGAATCACTTGGCTGCGCTGTAATCTCCTAAAACAATCTCCAGATTGTCGGAGAAGTGACTGACCCCCACCAGGATGTGTTAGGACCCTGCGGATATCCTGAAACGCTAACCTATGTGGGAATTGCCCAGGAAATTCCAACTTTCCATAGACAATTCCCTGCTCCCCAGAACCCTCCAGAAGAGCTGTCAGTGTAAAAAGCCTTTTGTCTCTTCACCACTAAATCCTATCAGCTGTGGACCTCTGCGGTATCTCACAATCAGCTGCACACAGCACTGCATTGCCCTGGTGACAGATACCCTCTTCACTCAAGACAGACAACACATTATAATTCCTGAGTGATGGGGCATCACAAGCTCAGAGGTCACTGGGTTTTGTCAGATTCCCCAAAAGTGCTGACTGCCACCAGGTTACTGCCAAGGCAAGTTTGCTGATGCAAAAAAACTAGGAGGATGCAAAAGGGGCTTTTCAAGAGGATTTGGACAGGTGATGTGATTGGAAAGAAAAACATGGCAGGTGGGATATAATGTGGAAAAATATGAAGTTATCCACTTTGGTAGGAAAGTATTTCTTAAATGGTGAGAGGTTGGTAAGTGTTGATGTCCAAAGGGATCTGGATATCCCTGTTCATGAGTAAGCAATTGGGAAGGCAAGATATTGGCTTTATTGAGTACAGGGGTAAAGATATCTTGCTGCAGGATCAAAATCCTGGAATACCCGCCATACCAGCACAGCTATATGAACTTCATGCAAAACAGTAGTAAGTGTCAACCAACCATCACATCTCACCAGTGACGGTGAAGAGCAATGTGATTGACTCTCAACTGCCCTCCAAGGGCAACTTGGGATGGGCAATAAATGCTGGCCAGCCAGCGACGCCCATGTCCCATGAATGAATAAAAAAGAGATGCCAGGCAGTAAGCCAGCTCTCTATGATTCCAGAGTCTTCATGCTATTTAATCCTCCATTATTGACATTCTGGAGATTACCATTGACCAGAAACTGAACTGGACAAGCCAAATAATTGCTGTGGCTACCAGAGCAGATCAAAGACTAGGAATCCTACAGCGAGTAACTTATCCCCTGACTTCTCAAAGCCTTTCCACCATCTACAAATCAAGAGTGCAATGTAATACTCTCCACTTGCCTGGCTGAGTGCAGCTCCAACAACATCCAAGAAGCTTGACATCATCCAGGATAAAACAGCCCACTTGATTGCCAACCCTGCTGCAAACATTCACTCCCTCCACCACTGATGAACAGTGGCAGCAGTGTGTACCATCTACAAGATGCACTACAAGAACTCACCAAGGTTCCTTAGACAGCACCTCCCAAACCCACAGCCGCTACCATCTAAGGAGGACAGCAGATATCTGGGAAGACCACCACCTGGAGATTCCCCCCCAAGTCACTGACCTGGAATATATTCCTCCACTGTCACTGGGTCAATCTCCTGGAATTCCTTCCGTAACAGCACCGTGGGTGCACCTACATCTCAGGGACTGCATGGTTCAAGAAGGCATCTTCTCAAGGGCAACTAGAGATGGGTAATAAATGTTGGCCTAGCCAGTGACACCAACATCCGGTCAATGAATAAAGAAGAGACTATATAGTACTTGAACATTAGATACATTATGGTATTCAGACATTAGCTACTTTAAGGTACTCCAATATTAGATACTGTATGATACTGAAATATTAGATACTGTATGGTACTTGGATATTAGATATTGTAAGATTCTCAAATATTAGGTACATTTGATTTGATTTATTATTGTCACATGTATTGGTATTCAGTGAAAAGTATTGTTTCTTGCGCGCAATACAGACAATGCACCATTCATAGAGAAGGAAAGAAGAGAATGCAGAATGTAGTGTTACAGTCATCACTCGGGCATAGAGAAAGATCAACTTAATGTGAGATAGGTCCATTCAAAAGTCTGATGACAGCAGGGAAGAAGCTGTTCTTGAGCCGGTTCATACCTTTGTACTTTTTGTATTTTTTTCCCGATGGAAGAAGGTGGAAGAGAGTATATCCGGGGTGCATGGGGTCCTGGATTATGCTGGCTGCTTTTCCGAAGCAGCGGGAAGTGTAGACAGTGTCAATGGATGGGAGGCTGGTTTGAGTGATGGACTGGGCTTCCTTCACGACCCTTTGTAGTTTCTTGCAGTCTTGAACAGAGCAGGAGCCTTACCAAGCTGTGATACAACCGGAAAAAATGCTTTCTATGGTACATTTGTAGAAGTTGGTGAGAGTTGTAGCAGACATGCCAAATTTCCTTAGCCTCCTGAGAAAGTAGAGGCATTGGTGGGCTTTCTTAACTATAGTGTCGGCATGGAGGGACCAGGACAGGTTGTTGGTGACCTGGACACCTAAAAACCTGAAGCTCTCAATTATTTTTACTGTGTCCGTTGATGTAGACAGGAGCATGCCCTTCACAATGCTTCCTGAAGTCAATGACCATCTCCTTCATTTTGTTGACATTAAGGGAGAGATTATTGTCGTTGCACCAGTTCATCAGATTCTCTCCTTTGCTCCATTTCGTCATTGATTGAGATCTGACTCACTATGGTGCTGTCATCAACAGACTTGAAAATTGAGTTAGAGGGGAATTTGGCCACACAGTCATAGGTGTATAAGGAGTATGGTAGGAGGCTGAGGACACAGCCTTGTGGAGCAGCGGTGTTGAGGATTATCGTGGAGGAGATATTTGTTGCCTATCCTTACTGACTGTGTTAGGAAGTCTAGGCTCCAGTTGCAGAGGGAGGAGCCAAGCGCCAGGCCACGAAGTTTGGAGATGAGTTTCGTAGGAATAATGGTGTTGAAGGCTGAGCTATAGTCAAAAAATAGGAGTCTGACATAGGTACCTTTGTTATCTAGGTGTTCCAAGGTTGAGTGTAGGGCCACGGAGATGGCATCTGCTGTGGACCTGTTGAGGTGATAGGCAAACAGTAGTGGATCCAGGAAATCTGCGAGGTCGAATTGATTCATGCCATGATTAATGTTTTGAAACACTTCATAATGATGGATGTCAGAGCCACCAGACAATAGTCATTAAGGCACGCTGCCTGGCTTTCCTTTGGTACTAGGATGATGGTCATCTTCTTGAAGCAGGTAGGGACCTCAGATTGGTGTAAAGAAAGGTTAAAGATATCTGTGATTACCCCCGCCAGCTGATCCACACAGGATCTGAGTGCTCACCTGGGTACCCCATCTGGGCCTGTCACTTTCCGTGGCTTGACTTTTGAGAAGGCTGCTATGACGTCTGCAATGATGATACAGGTTCGTCCAAGGCTTCTGGGGTGGAGGGTGTGCTCTCGCTGACATCTTGCTCAAAATGGGCATAGAATGCATTGAGCTCATCGGGGAGGGGTGCATTGGTGCCGGCGATTTTACACGCCTTCATCTTGTAGCCTGTTATGTCTTGCAGACCTTGCCATAGTTGGCAGGGGTCCGCGTGGCTCGCCTGACACTCTAGCTTGGTCTGGTATTGTTTTTTGGCATTTTTGATGGATCTCCTTAGATCGTATCTGGCTTTCTTGTATAGGTCAGTGTCACCTGACTTGAACGCGTCAGACCTGGACTTCAGCAAGCAGTGGATATCCCTGTTCACCCATGGTTTCTGGTTGGGGAACACATGGATTTGCTTCTTTGGCACACAGTCTTCTACACACTTATAATGAAGTCAGTTTCTGTAGTGGCATACTCGTTCAGGCTTTTTAAATACTGACATTTTCAGAAATTATACTGACTAAATGCTGGTAGTTTCAAAATCTTTAGTTATAGTGTGACTATCAATTTGTAGTTTGAATTAATATGTTCTTAAGAGTTTAGGCAAAAATTGATGGGAGTTATTTTAATAAACACTAGACTAGTATTATTGGAAACCAGCCAGATTAGTTAAGTAGACAACCTTGATTGTGAGACAATTGAAGAATAAGTAATTCATTAATAAATATTTTCAAAAGGTTGGAAATGTAATTTGGAACACAAAAGTTTATAACCTCATCCCACTGCATCACCATCAACTTTAAATGAATTCTGCTACTCCTGCTTCAGTGAGTGGAACCTGCCTGAACTGAACCTCCTCCACGAAGGAACCCTCACTGCACTCTGATTTTTGTTGCAAAAACCCCTCTTTTCTATCTTCTCATTGTGTGCTTGCATTTGGATGAAGTGGTGACCATCCCCTGGGTTTGAATGTATGACTAAATTAAAGAGTCGCTTAAAAATTGACCTCACAAAACACAGGATTTCGGAAAACACACCAGTCTATTTCAAAAATTAAAACGCCTCTGCTTAGACAGATAGTGAAAAAGGTAAAGGAGTTTCAGTTTGCTTCTCTCACCTGTCTGTAACATTTTTCACATCCCTTTGTGACTTTGTTTCTATTGATCCCTCAGTTGCAGTACCTTAGGTACTCTGCCCTTCCAAATTCCTACCCAAATCCTTCAATACTCCTCAATGTTCCTACTCCCTTGCCACCATTCCTGATTTGAGCCCCTTAGAGAGAGGGTAACTGTAGCCTATCAGCATAATCTGAAGCACTTATTATGGCGCTGACTCATTCTGAACAGGAAGGCTGAATACCCTATCCCACTTTCCCATTGACTTTGTGGTCACCATAATTTAAGAAGGACATTGGGGTCCTTGCAAAGGTGCAGAGCAGATTTACTGAATAGTTCCAGGGATGAAGGTTTATAACTTTGTAAATAGAGAAGATTGAGAGGAGATTTGATTGTGTTGTCTAAAACCATGGACAGTCTACATAGAGTAAATAAAGGGAAACTCATACTAATGGCTGAAGGGCTAGTAACAAGAGGACATGGATTTAAGGTTTTTGGCAAAAAATGGAATAAGGAAGACTTTTTAATGCAAATTTGGAAAGCACTGCCTAATGGATAGTGGGTGGCACTACGTGTCTCTCAGTGTCAGGGACCCAGGTTCAATTCCACCCTCGGGTGTCTGTCTGTGTGAAGTTTGCACATTCTCCTGTGTCTGCATGGGTTTCCTCTGAGTGCTCCGGTTTCCTCCCACACTTCAAAGATGTGTGGGTTAGGTTGATTGGCTATGCTAAATTGCCCCTTAGTGTCAGGGGGACTAGCAGGGTAAATACGTGGGGTTATGGGGAGAGGGCCTGGGTGGGATTGATGTCGGTGCAGGCTCAATGAGCTGAATTACCTCCTTCTGAACTGTAGGGATTCTATGGTAATGGATACCAGCTGAACAGTAATCTTTAACTGGGAATTGGATAAATATTTGAAGGGGAAAACATTGCAGGAAGTTGGGGGAAAGAGCAGGGGCATGAAAGTAATTGCATTGCTCTTGAAAAGAGCAGACACAGACTCATTAGGGTGAAAAGTGATTTGCTACTCCATGACTAATGGAAGTTGTTAAGTATCCCAAGAATCAATGGTGCAGGTGGCCTGGTACTCGTTTTATTTAATTGCTCACATATTGGTCTCTTCAGAAATTTTCTGCAGGTTTGGAGATGTATTTAATCATCTTTATCAGTAGCAGTTAAGCTGGAATCATTTGAAACTGTGGCTAGAATATAGTGCTCAATGAGTACAAGACTGAGATGCACTGTTACTGATTTCTTTGTTGCAATTCTAAGATGTGTTTTTATCTATTTTACAAAGTAAGTACGGAACAGAGACAGGACCACCTCATGCAGTAAACCATGATTAAATCAAACTTGGTAGGAGCTGAGAGCTGGCAGATTTTATCTTTCGTTAACAATGACATGGGAAATGGATTACTGAGGTAAGAATGTAGCAGGAACCAAGCAAGAGGATTAATCATTGTACGTTCAACGACCCAAGACTAATGAAAGAACAACCTTAGTCTTCTGAGAATGAAGTTTGCTTTTAAGATATACACAAATCAAAATTCAGTTGGAACTTTAGTTTCCTTCATGGTGATGTACAATAAACAGGCCCGAACTGATAAGGAAAGTTCTTGACATGCAGATTTCTAGACAAAGGCTGACATGATGGCACAGTGGTTAGCACTGCTGCCTCACAGCACCAGGGACCCGGGTACGATTCCTGGCTTGGGTTACTGTGTGGAATCTGCACGTTCTCCCTGTGTCTGCGTGGGTTTCCTCCGGGTGTTCTGGTTTTCTCCCACACTCCAAAGGACATGCTGGTTTGGTGCATTGGCTATGCTAAATTCTCCCTCAGTGTACCCAAATAGGTGCTGGAGTGTGGCGACTGGGGGATTTTAGAACCATAGAAAAACTACAGCACAAAACAGGCCCTTCGGCCCCACAAGTTGTGCCGAACATATCCCTACTTTTTAGGCCTACCCTTAACCCTCCATCCTATTAAGTCCCATGTACTCATCCAGGAGTCTCTTGAAAGACCCTATTGAGTTTGCCTCCACCACCACTGACAGCAGCCGATTCCATTCACCCACCACCGTGTGTGTGAAAAACTTCCCCCTAACATTTCCCCTGTACCTACCCCCAGCACCTTAAACCTGTGTCCTCTCGTAGCAGCCATTTCCACCCTGGGAAAAAGCCTCAGAGTCCACCTGATCTATGCCTCTCAACATCTTATAAACCTCTATTAGGTCTCCTCTCATCTTACGTCTCTCCAAGGAGAAAAGACCGAGCTCCCTCAGCCTATCCTCATAAGGCATGCCACTCAATCCAGGCAACATCCTTGTAAGTCTCCTCTGCACCCTTTCAATCTTTTCCACATCCTTCCTGTAATGAGGCGACCAGAACTGAGCACAGTACTCCAAGTGGGGTCTGACGAGGGTCTTGTATAGCTGCATCATTATCCCTGGACTCCTAAACTCAATCCCTCGATTGATAAAGACCAGCACACCATACGCCTTCTTAACCACCTCCTCCACCTGCGGGGCCGATTTTAGAGTCCTATGGACCCGGACCCCAAGGTCCTTCTGATCCTCTACAGTACTGAGTCTTTCCCTTTATATTGTACTCCTTCATCCCATTTGACCTGCCAAAATGGACCACTACGCATTTATCTGGGTTGAAGTCCATCTGCCACTTCTCCGCCCAGTCTTGCATCCTATCTATGTCCCTCTGTAACTTCTGACATCCCTCCAGACTATCCACAGCCCCACCAACCTTCGTGTCATTGGCAAACTTACCAACCCATCCCTCCACTTCCCCATCCAGGTCATTTATGAAAATGACAAACAGCAAGGGTCCCAGAACAGATCCCTGGGGCACACCACTGGTGACCGACCTCCATTTAGAAAAAGACCCATCTATACCCACTCTCTGCCTCCTTTGGGCAAGGGGTGAAGTCTGTGTTGATATGCGCGATCTTCTTGGAGATCCTCTCCACTTGGAGCCGGCAGTTTGCGGTGTCTTGTGGCACTAATAAATAAACTTACATTCCTTTGGGCAAGCCAGTTCTGGATCCACAGGGCTGCAGCCCCTTGGATCCCATGCCCTCTCACTTTTTCTAGAAGCCTTGCATGGGGGACCTTATCGAACGCCTTTCTAAAATCCATATAAACCACATCTACCGCTTTCCCTTCGTCAATGTGTTTAGTCACATTTTCGAAGAACTCCACCAGGCTCGTAAGGCACGATCTGCCTTTGACAAAGCCATGCTGAGTCTTCTTGAGCATACTAAACCTCTCCAAATGCTCATAAATCTTGTCCCTCAGGGTCTTCTCCATCAGCTTACCAACCACTGAGGTTAGACTCACCGGTCGGTAATTTCCTGGGCTATCCCTATTCCCCTTCTTGAAAATAGGAACCACATCCGCAATCCTCCGGCACCTCTCCCGTGGTTTTAGTGGTTTAATTGCAGTGTTATGTAAGCCTACTTGTGGCACTAATAAATACACTTACATGTTCAGCTGTTTATGTAATCTTAAGATCAATATTTTGAAACAGCAAAAAATTGTCTTTTTTCAAATCTGCTGTTAAAAATGAATGGAAGATTCTGGCTTAGATCTACCCAGATTACCATCCCATTGCCATGTTGCTCTGACATCTCTTGTTCCAGTTGCATTGTGGAATTGAATGCTGCAGGCCTTGTTCCTGCTTTGTAACAAAGTTCAAAGAAATGAATGAACTCCAGGGTGGAGCAGAGACAAATATTATGACATTAGGGAAGAAAAAGAGGATTCAGAACTTCCCAAGCAAATGGAAGATCTACATAGGAATAATTATTGCTGCATGCAAATTGGCTGCTGTGCTTCTCTACAATGGTGACTACACTCATACGAACATGTGAATTAGAAGCTGGAATAGGCCACTTGGCCCCTAGAGTCTGTTCCACCATTCATTAAGACCATGGCCGATGTGACTGCAACCTCCTGTCTACCCACAGTAACATTTCACCTCCTTCATCAAGAATCTATCTACCTCCGCCTTGAATACATTCAAAGACTCTGCTTCCACTGCCTTTTGAGGAACTTCCTAACACTCTCTACCCTCAGACATAAAATTTCTTCTCATCTCCAACTTAAATGGGTAACCCCTTATTTTTAAAGAGTTCTGGATTCTCCCACAGGAGGAAACATCCTCTCCACATTCATCCTGTCAAGATCCCTCAGGAACATAAAAGATTTTGGATCAAGTTGCCTGTTACTCTTCTAAATTCCAGCGGATACGAGCCTTGCCTCTCCAATCTTTCCTCATAAGTCAACCTGCTCATTCCAGATATTAGTCCAGTAAACCCTTTCTGAACTGCTTCTAATGCATTTACATATTTCCTTAAACAAAGTGACCAACACTATACACAGTACCCCAGGCGTGGTTTCACCAGTGCCCTGTAGAAATTAAGCATAACCTCCCTTGTTTTGTAATCAATTTCCCTCACAATAAATTTTAACATTCTATTAGCTTTCCTAATTGCTTGATGTACCTGTGCCCTTTTGATTCATGCACTAGGACACCCAGATCACACAATCTCAGAGTTCTGCAGTCTCTCACCATTCAAATATGCTTCTCTTTTATCCTTCCTGCCAAGACAGACAATTTCACATTTTCCCACATTATACCTCATCTGCCAGATCTGTGTCCACTCAATCAACCTCTCTCTTCATAGCCCTTTTTTTGTCCTCTTCAGAATTTACTTTCCCACCTATCTTTGTGTCATCAGCAAACTTAGCAACCGTACCTTCAGTCCCCTCATCCAAGTCATTTAAAAAGTTGAGGCCCCGGCAATGATTGCTGTGGCACACCACTGGTCAAATCCTGCGAACACAGTAAGAGTTTTAACAACACCAGGTTAAAGTCCAACAGGTTTATTTGGTAGCAAATACCATTAGCTTTCGGAGCGCTGCTCCTTCGTCAGATGGAGTGGAAATCCTGCGAACTAGAATTCAAAGGTCTTTGATTGTTGTAGAGCACTTTGGGATATTCTGAGGTTGTGACAGACTCTATAAAAATGCAATTGTTTTTTGAAGGAAAAACTTGCAGAGCTAGTAAGCTAGTTAAAATCTCCCAACAATTCCATGAAATTTCTCAAGCTCAATTAGCAATGGACAGGCCTTGTATTAATGAGTTCTGCATTCTCCTGAATCCCTTATAGGATTTATTAATGACTACTGTATTCTATATTCATAATCCTTAGTTTTTGTCTCTCCCACAAGTTAAAATTCCTCTACATTTACCCAACTTTCCTAATTTTAAAGATTTTACTTGGCTACTTCCCAATCTTTTGTCGAAAATGGAATCACAGCTTAGCATGCATTTATCAGACCTGTGATGGTCCCAGTCAGGGTGGCATGGTGTTAGCACTGCTGCCTCACAGCGCCAGGGACCCGGGTTCGATTCCCAGCTTGGGTCATTGTCTGTGTGGAGTTTGCACATTCTCCCCTTGTCTGCACGGGTTTCCTCCGGGTGCTCCGGTTTCCTCCCACAGTCCGAAAGACGTGCTTGTTAGGTGCATTGGCCACGCTAAATTCTCCCTCAGTCTACCCGAACAGGTGCTGGAGTTTGGTGACTAGGGGAATTTCACAGTAACTTCATTGCAGTGTTAATGTAAGCCGACTTGTGACACTAATAAATAAACTTTCAAATCGTTGAAAGCAACATTCAAAGTCAGGGTCACATCCCATTCAATTAACACACACTTTATCCCATAAAACCCACTTGGCAACTTTAGAGGGCCAGTAAGTGCACCATTTTAGATTCAATGCTAAGTGCACTACAATTTATTAAAAATGTAGTAAAATATGGAGCAAAATCAATCATGAAATTGGCATGCTAGATCGCAGAGTTTATACAATCCAAAGATGTGCAGGTTAGATGGACTGGCTATGGTAACTTACCCCTTAGTGTCCCAAGGTGTGTAGGTTAGGGAGATTAGCGGGGTAAATACATGGGGTTACAGGGATAGGCCTGGGTAAGACGTTCTGTCTGAGAGTCGGTGCAGACTCGAAAAGCCAAATGGCCTCCTTCTGCACAGTAGGGATTCTATGGCACTGATCTCACCCTTACATAAACTTTTCTAAGGTTTGATCAAGACTCACATTCTAGATTCCTCATCACACTTAAAGCCATAGTAACTGGATCAAATGTGGATTTAAAAACACTGGATCGAAAGTGTACACCTTTCACAAAAAATATTAGAAGATAGTGCGAGAAGTCCCATCCATTGCCTCTGTCTATAGTTTCTGCTGCCTCGGCAAAGCAGCCGGCATAATTAAGGACCCCATGCACCCCGGACATACTCTCTTCCACCTTCTTCCATCGGGAAAAAGTCTGAGGTCACGTACCAACCGACTCAAGAACAGCTTCTTCCCTGCTGCTGTCAGGCTTTTGAATGGACTTGCCTTGCATTAAGTTGATCTTTCTTTACACCCTATGACTGTTTCCTTCTCTGTTTTGTCTGTATAACGTGCAAGAAACAATACTTTTCACTGTATGCAAATACGTGACAATAATAAATCAAATCAAAAAGGTGTGGAATGAGTTCCTGTGCTGTTCACTGCCTCAACTGCTGCTATTAATCATTTGAGTATTGAAGCTAAATGTAAAATTTATCACTAAAATGGGAGAGCAGCAGAAACAAAGGGTGCAGTATAATATTGCAGAAGGGTTTATATTGGATTATGGAATTGGGAAAATGGGAAATAAAATTTGATACTGAAACAGATCAGATCCCACTGTCTACTTTACAGTCATGATGTGGAGATGCCAGCGTTGGACTGGGGTAAACACAGTAAGGAGTCTCACAACACCAGGTTAAAGTCCAACAGGTTTATTTGGTAGCAAAAGCCACTAGCTTTCGGAGTGCTGCTCCTTACCTGATGCTGATTTACCTGACAAAGGAGCAGCGCTCCGAAAGCTAGTGGCTTTTGCTACCAAATAAACCTGTTGGACTTTAACTTGTGAGACTTCTTACTGTACTTTATATCGGACATCAAAGAGGTTTGAGATCAGACCTGCTCTTTATAAATCCTTAAATTATTAAAATACAGGATCTCCCATTAGCCATTCACCAAGAAACATTTGTTTTGAGATCAGGGTACTCAGCCTCTGACTGAAATTATAGCCACTGTTTCCCTCTGAGGCTAATCGCACCATGTTAATTGGGGCCACAAAAATAAATCAAGCACAGGTTCCCACCGGCTACAAGTTATTGTGGAAATGCACTGTTGGAAATGGCAGGATCTAACTACAATAGCTTGTCGACAATCATTGCTCAGAGTCCAGTACAAAGTGTTCATCTCACATAAGAAATAAGGACAATATGGCTCCTCCAGGATGCTCTGCCATTTCATACAATCACTGCTGACCTCCTGCTTCCTCTGCTTCCCTGCCCATTCCCTATATCCACAGAACAGTTCACAGAACTACAGGAAAGGGTGAACCATTGGCGTTTGCAGCACAGACAAAAGCCATTGCTAGAATCATAAGAAGTTGAGCTCATTGCCTTGCTTTCTTCCCACAGGCCTGTACCTGCCTCAGCTTCTACTGTTGTAGTCACTTTGCATTCAAAAGCCTGCAAGGGTTTCTGCCATGAGAACAGATTGGAGGGGTTAAATTGTTTACCCCTGTCCCGATGCCTGCAGCAATCTATTTCACACTGCAAGGACTCTGGATCAACAAAATAAACCTATCTTAACATTTCTCCACACCCGTAAGATTTTAAATAGATGATCTCTCGTCATTGACTTCCCAACCAGGAAGAAAATGTCCTCAAGTGTAACCAGCTAATGGTAGCTGCTAACCAGTTACATGGTCAAAATACATTTAAATTGGCACTGTGCACTGTTGTCCTGAAATTAATGCAATGCTAGATTGGCAAAGAAATGTAAGAAAAAAGAAAGATACACTGACTTGTACAGTATAGTATACAACATTTTTATTATTTAACTGTTACTGGTACAATGATGTGCTGCAGGTGTTTGAAAACAAGGCTACAAACAGATGACACATGCACCATTTAGCAAAATGTAGTCTGATTGCGTTTCAACATAAAATAACTCAAATTTGTTAAATGCATATGTGACAGCAAAGTGCGTCGTTTCCTTGTCTTTTTGTTAAAGTCAGATATGCACCAGTAACCCATAAACCATGCTATACGCCCACTGTTAAATCAGGCCACCTAAAATAAATAAATTAAATTGGAAATATTTCCTCTATTTAAGAGCTTAGAAATTAGAGTAAAATGCCCAATTTTTAGTTTAAAAAAAATCAATACAATATTTTCCTGTGTCTATTATAGTATTGTAAAACCCAGTACAACACTAATGCACCACAGCCTGTGATATCACGTGCACTGCTTCCAGCTTCCCATTCAGAGACACCATATAAAATGGCCCCTCACTGTAGCACGCTTTTCATATGGTTTTCAAAAAGAACTATAACAAGAGATAACTACATTTTAGTGAATGTCATATACAAATACATTGACATACAAGAATCTTGGCAGTCGGACCAATTGACTGTTCATTAAACTACAGGATTTTGAAAATAATGGCTCTTCACTACTCAGAATGTAAAAGTATTGACTTAGATGTCGTGTGTATGCTGGGCTCATTGTGTAGGAATTTATACCATGGTGCAATAAAAATCATTGCAAATCAAGGTAATCAGACTGGCATGACAATCAAGTTTTAAACTACATACAGAGTTAGAGAAGGTTTGAAAATAGTTACTTCTGTTCCAAAAGTTCCATAGCAAAAAATCTTTCCACTTCAGTAGTAGAAAAAGTAGCAATGTTCCACAGGCATGGGTAAAAGTTGTAAGAGGATGTTTTCTGTATAAAAATGTATTGCAGACATTTGTGAACTCGTTTAAAATTTGACAGTGACACAAGGTACGTAAGACAGTATTTGGTCTTCTCAGAAAGATTGCATGAAATGAAAAACAAATCTGTAATTTTCCTATAGGTTGAGCAATGTTAAAAATGTATAAATATATAGCAGCGTCTTAAAGGGTTTCCAGTTGCCAACGTCCACACTAAAAATGTTACAATACAACAGGCTCCCAATCAGATTGCGAAAATGTATTCTTTGGAAGTCATGAATTAAATTAATGTTTCATCTCTAATTTACGAATTGAATATTAACTTTATAAATTTAGAAAGTAAAATTATATCAGTGCACCCTGATCATTTCGACTATTAACTGATACTTAAAAAGGCAAAATAAAATTTCTGAAAATTACAGAAAACTGAACTGAAAGAAATAGATACATAAGACAGATAAAAATATAAAATTGGTATTGCACAGCACAAACCAACAGGCATTAACATATCCAGACCTTTTAACATCTCTGAAGACTCAATATAGGATTGTTTCCAATACAAAATGTATAAACAGTCTATTTTTTAGGCAGAGACAATGTTCAAGGATCAAGTGTGTTTCTTTGAGTAGAGGTAAGAGTTTATGGCACTCATTCTCACTGAAAGTATTTAAGGCCCGCAACCAGGAAAAACTTCTCCAAAAAGATTTCAGAATCGAGAACTGCAATATGAGCTGCTCGTCCTATTAATGAATTAGCCGTGTTGGGCAATGCATGGATCACATCGTATCGAACCAAATTACATTCCTTATTTTCGAGCACTGGCGTTAGAAGATTTTGGATCATTTCAGCATACACTGGTCCTGTAAAACAGATCAGATATGACAGTTTCCTTGCTCCATAAATAATTAAAAATAGAACCATTTTAAAACGTAGTCTGAATGTGGAATTCGTGGCAAGTCTCTCGTGTATTTGGGTGGCGTGCCAAATTACATTGGCATATGCCATACATATATAGAAAAGGATGAGAACATTTAATAAAGTAGCATAAAAGAATGCAGAGGCTAGGAATCCTCATCATGAGTTAAACTGTCATTGGTAAAATCCTTTAAGCAATAACTGCTACCAGCTATTTAATCTTACCTGATTGTTTATCCTTTAAAGCTGTTTTGCATATCTCAATTCGAGCAGAATGATAGGGGACATAACGATCTTGTAGTGAACCAACTAACACCACATTTTTGAAGTAATGGAGACCTTGAATGAAAGTTAAGATGTCACTAGAACAATTGCTTCCATATTACGTAGTTTTATTTATCTGAAAATGGCATCAGCAAAGTACATTCAAAACTACTAGCATTTTTAGGACAAACTGCCTTTTCGGCTAGCTTGCTGAGAAATTTGAAACGGAGTACACATTTCACTGCCTACGACAGTAAGGCATTCCAGCACCAATCCCAGTCTGAAATATTCTCAGTAACATGATATTTGAGATGAAGTGGCTGAATGAAATAGCTGAACTCTCAAGGCTTGCTTAAAAATTCATTTGATGTACATCTTTGGTTGGTTTGACAATAGTCTGTAAGATAGGAGAGGCCTCAACTGTTGGTCCAAATCAAGCCCAATTAAGTCAGAAGTCACATGGAAATACAAGTCACATTATGGCAGCAAAGTAAAAGCACATACACAATCGGATCACCACCAATTTCCTACTGCAGTTGATATTTATGTTGATTTCTAGTGGAAGCAAGGACACCCTGCGCGCCCCCCCCCCGTCACCCCCACCCCGCCTTCAGTCCAAAATAAAGACGAGAACACACACAGTTGTAAGATAGTAGATAACGGGAAGGCAAGAAAGCAGTTTATCATCTGGAAACAATTAACTAAGTATCTAAACAGTAAATAAAGGTGCATGCTGAGTATCCATAAATGTAGCGATATGGACATCAGGGATAGCTCAATACAGTATCAGATCCGCACCACGGATGGGGAGCATTTGTTAAACAACAAAAAAGGACAACATTCCATTCTTCAGCAGAAAGAATAATGACACACAGCAATGTAGATAAACTGGAACTTCATGTTATCCACCCCGCCTCAAAAGCTGAGTACAGAGGCAGGAGAGGTTTGATTGGCTGGGTAGGAAAGGTGGAGGGTATCTTTCCTGCCTGGAGGCTAACTTGGGTCCTTATGCACTGATGTAGCTACTTAAGGGTCACATCTTGAATACAAGTGAAATTGTACCAGCAGCTGGCTGGGACTGTGCGTGCGTGCGTGGGTGGAGTGCGTGGTGGGGAGTGGCGCGCGCGCGCGGTAGGGAGGGGCGCGCGCGCGGTGGGGAGGGGGGCGCGCGCGCGGTGGGGAGGGGGGCGCGCGCGCGCGGTGGGGAGGGGGCGCGCGCGCGCGGTGGGGAGGGGGGCGCGCGCGCGCGGTGGGGAGGGGGGCGCGCGCGCGCGGTGGGGAGGGGGGCGCGCGCGCGGTGGGGAGGGGGGCGCGCGCGCGGTGGGAGGGGGGCGCGCGCGCGGTGGGGAGGGGGGCGCGCGCGCGGTGGGCACGCGCGCGGTGGGGAGGGGGGGCACGCGCGCGGTGGGGAGGGGGGCGCGCGCGCGCGGTGGGGAGGGGGGCGCGCGCGCGGTGGGGAGGGGGGGCGCGCGCGGTGGGGAGGGGGGCGCGCGCGCGCGGTGGGGAGGGGGGCGCGCGCGCGGTGGGGAGGGGGGCGCGCGCGCGGTGGGGAGGGGGGCGCGCGCGCGGTGGGGAGGGGGGCGCGCGCGCGGTGGGGAGGGGGGCGCGCGCGCGGTGGGGAGGGGGGCGCGCGCGCGGTGGGGAGGGGGGCGCGCGCGCGGTGGGGAGGGGGGCGCGCGCGCGGTGGGGAGGGGGGCGCGCGCGCGGTGGGGAGGGGGGCGCGCGCGCGGTGGGGAGGGGGGGCGCGCGCGCGGTGGGGAGGGGGGGCGCGCGCGCGGTGGGGAGGGGGGCGCGCGCGCGGTGGGGAGGGGGGCGCGCGCGCGGTGGGGAGGGGGGCGCGCGCGCGGTGGGGAGGGGGGCGCGCGCGCGGTGGGGAGGGGGGGCGCGCGCGCGGTGGGGAGGGGGGCGCGCGTGCGGTGGGGAGGGGGGCGCGCGCGCGGTGGGGAGGGGGGCGCGCGCGCGGTGGGGAGGGGGGCGCGCGCGCGGTGGGGAGGGGGCGCGCGCGCGGTGGGGAGGGGGGCGCGCGCGCGGTGGGGAGGGGGGGCGCGCGCGCGCGGTGGGGAGGGGGGGCGCGCGCGGTGGGGAGGGGGGCGCGCGCGCGCGGTGGGGAGGGGGGCGCGCGCGCGCGGTGGGGAGGGGGGCGCGCGCGCGGTGGGGAGGGGGGCGCGCGCGCGGTGGGGAGGGGGGCGCGCGCGCGGTGGGGAGGGGGGCGCGCGCGCGGTGGGGAGGGGGGCGCGCGCGCGGTGGGGAGGGGGGCGCGCGCGCGGTGGGGAGGGGGCGCGCGCGCGGTGGGGAGGGGGGCGCGCGCGCGGTGGGGAGGGGGGGCGCGCGCGCGGTGGGGAGGGGGGGCGCGCGCGCGGTGGGGAGGGGGGGCGCGCGCGCGGTGGGGAGGGGGGGCGCGCGCGCGGTGGGGAGGGGGGGCGCGCGCGCGGTGGGGAGGGGGGCGCGCGCGCGGTGGGGAGGGGGCGCGCGCGCGGTGGGGAGGGGGGGCGCGCGCGCGGTGGGGAGGGGGCGCGCGCGCGGTGGGGAGGGGGGCGCGCGCGCGGTGGGGAGGGGGGCGCGCGCGCGGTGGGGAGGGGGGCGCGCGCGCGGTGGGGAGGGGGGCGCGCGCGCGGTGGGGAGGGGGGCGCGCGCGCGGTGGGGAGGGGGGCGCGCGCGCGGTGGGGAGGGGGGCGCGCGCGCGGTGGGGAGGGGGGGCGCGCGCGCGGTGGGGAGGGGGGCGCGCGCGCGGTGGGGAGGGGGGCGCGCGCGCGGTGGGGAGGGGGGCGCGCGCGCGGTGGGGAGGGGGGGCGCGCGCGCGGTGGGGAGGGGGGCGCGCGCGCGGTGGGGAGGGGGGCGCGCGCGCGGTGGGGAGGGGGGCGCGCGCGCGGTGGGGAGGGGGCGCGCGCGCGGTGGGGAGGGGGGCGCGCGCGCAGGGTGGGGAGGGGGGCGCGCGCGCAGGGTGGGGAGGGGGGCGCGCGCATGCAGGGTGGGGAGGGGGCGCGCGCATGCAGGGTGGGGAGGGGGGCGCGCGCATGCAGGGTGGGGAGGGGGGCGCGCGCATGCAGGGTGGGGAGGGGGGCGCGCGCATGCAGGGTGGGGAGGGGGGCGCGCGCATGCAGGGTGGGGAGGGGGGCGCGCGCATGCAGGGTGGGGAGGGGGGCGCGCGCATGCAGGGTGGGGAGGGGGGCGCGCGCATGCAGGGTGGGGAGGGGGGCGCGCGCATGCAGGGTGGGGAGGGGGGCGCGCGCATGCAGGGTGGGGAGGGGGGCGCGCGCATGCAGGGTGGGGAGGGGGGGCGCGCGCATGCAGGGTGGGGAGGGGGGCGCGCGCATGCAGGGTGGGGAGGGGGGCGCGCGCATGCAGGGTGGGGAGGGGGGCGCGCGCATGCAGGGTGGGGAGGGGGGCGCGCGCATGCAGGGTGGGGAGGGGGGCGCGCGCATGCAGGGTGGGGAGGGGGGCGCGCGCATGCAGGGTGGGGAGGGGGGCGCGCGCATGCAGGGTGGGGAGGGGGGCGCGCGCATGCAGGGTGGGGAGGGGGGCGCGCGCATGCAGGGTGGGGAGGGGGGCGCGCGCATGCAGGGTGGGGAGGGGGCGCGCGCATGCAGGGTGGGGAGGGGGGCGCGCGCATGCAGGGTGGGGAGGGGGGCGCGCGCATGCAGGGTGGGGAGGGGGGCGCGCGCATGCAGGGTGGGGAGGGGGGCGCGCGCATGCAGGGTGGGGAGGGGGCGCGCGCATGCAGGGTGGGGAGGGGGGCGCGCGCATGCAGGGTGGGGAGGGGGGCGCGCGCATGCAGGGTGGGGAGGGGGGCGCGCGCATGCAGGGTGGGGAGGGGGGCGCGCGCATGCAGGGTGGGGAGGGGGGCGCGCGCATGCAGGGTGGGGAGGGGGGCGCGCGCATGCAGGGTGGGGAGGGGGGCGCGCGCATGCAGGGTGGGGAGGGGGGCGCGCGCATGCAGGGTGGGGAGGGGGGCGCGCGCATGCAGGGTGGGGAGGGGGCGCGCGCATGCAGGGTGGGGAGGGGGGCGCGCGCATGCAGGGTGGGGAGGGGGGCGCGCGCATGCAGGGTGGGGAGGGGGGCGCGCGCATGCAGGGTGGGGAGGGGGGCGCGCGCATGCAGGGTGGGGAGGGGGGCGCGCGCATGCAGGGTGGGGAGGGGGCGCGCGCATGCAGGGTGGGGAGGGGGGCGCGCGCATGCAGGGTGGGGAGGGGGGCGCGCGCATGCAGGGTGGGGAGGGGGGCGCGCGCATGCAGGGTGGGGAGGGGGGCGCGCGCATGCAGGGTGGGGAGGGGGGCGCGCGCATGCAGGGTGGGGAGGGGGGCGCGCGCATGCAGGGTGGGGAGGGGGGCGCGCGCATGCAGGGTGGGGAGGGGGGCGCGCGCATGCAGGGTGGGGAGGGGGGCGCGCGCATGCAGGGTGGGGAGGGGGGCGCGCGCATGCAGGGTGGGGAGGGGGGCGCGCGCATGCAGGGTGGGGAGGGGGGCGCGCGCATGCAGGGTGGGGAGGGGGCGCGCGCATGCAGGGTGGGGAGGGGGGCGCGCGCATGCAGGGTGGGAGGGGGGCGCGCGCATGCAGGGTGGGGAGGGGGGCGCGCGCATGCAGGGTGGGGAGGGGGCGCGCGCATGCAGGGTGGGGAGGGGCGCGCGCGCATGCAGGGTGGGGAGGGGCGCGCCCGCATGCAGGGTGGGGAGGGGGCGCGCATGCAGGGTGGGGAGGGGCGCGCGCGCATGCAGGGTGGGGAGGGGCGCGCGCGCATGCAGGGTGGGGAGGGGCGCGCGCGCATGCAGGGTGGGGAGGGGCGCGCGCGCATGCAGGGTGGGGAGGGGCGCGCGCGCATGCAGGGTGGGAGGGGCGCGCGCGCATGCAGGGTGGGGAGGGGCGCGCGCGCATGCAGGGTGGGGAGGGGCGCGCGCGCATGCAGGGTGGGGAGGGGCGCGCGCGCATGCAGGGTGGGGAGGGGCGCGCGCGCATGCAGGGTGGGGAGGGGCGCGCGCGCATGCAGGGTGGGGAGGGGCGCGCGCGCATGCAGGGCGGGTGGGGAGGGGCGCGCGCGCATGCAGGGTGGGGAGGGGCGCGCGCGCATGCAGGGTGGGGAGGGGCGCGCGCGCATGCAGGGTGGGGAGGGGCGCGCGCGCATGCAGGGTGGGGAGGGGCGCGCGCGCATGCAGGGTGGGGAGGGGCGCGCGCGCATGCAGGGTGGGGAGGGGCGCGCGCGCATGCAGGGTGGGGAGGGGCGCGCGCGCATGCAGGGTGGGGAGGGGCGCGCGCGCATGCAGGGTGGGGAGGGGCGGCGCGCATGCACGGTGGGGAGGGGCGCGCGCGCATGCACGGTGGGAGGGGCGCGCGCGCATGCACGGTGGGGAGGGGCGCGCGCGCATGCACGGTGGGGAGGGGCGCGCGCGCATGCACGGTGGGGAGGGGCGCGCGCGCATGCACGGTGGGGAGGGGCGCGCGCGCATGCACGGTGGGGAGGGGCGCGCGCGCATGCACGGTGGGGAGGGGCGCGCGCGCATGCACGGTGGGGAGGGGCGCGCGCGCATGCACGGTGGGGAGGGGCGCGCGCGCATGCACGGTGGGGAGGGGCGCGCGCGCATGCACGGTGGTGAGGGGCGCGCGCGCATGCACGGTGGTGAGGGGCGCGCGCGCATGCACGGTGGGGAGGGGCGCGCGCGCATGCACGGTGGGGAGGGGCGCGCACGCATGCACGGTGGGGAGGGGCGCGCGCGCATGCACGGTGGGGAGGGGCCTGTGTCCATGCATGCACAGTGGGGAGGGGTGTGCGTGCGTGCATGCATGGTAGGAAGGGGTGTGCGTGCATGCATGCATGTTGGGGAGGGGCATGCATGCATGCATGGTGGGGAGGGGTGTGCGTGCGTGCATGCATGGTAGGGAGGGGTGTGCGTGCATGCATGGTAGGGAGGGGTGTGCATGCTTCCTTATACTCAGGCACTCTGCTGTATCCGATTGACATTGGGATTAGGTAAGGGACGACCCATGGGAAGCCAACCGCTGACCTTTCAATGGACTCCCTTATCTTGCCCTCACGAGCACACCCCCCTCTATGACACCTCCACATCCTGCTCACACATTGTCCACCCCCGGTGAAGGCTCCAGTGTGGTACCAGCTGTGGTCAGCACTCCTGGTGGTGCTGCTAGTACTGCTTATAGGCCAGCATTTCCCCTCTGCACTGGGGTCAAGTCAGGTTCGATGCTGCCCATGAGTTTTAATCATTCTAAAATTCTGTCTGGTCTCCCAGAAATGATTGATTTGGTATTCCTACCAGTTTTCCAGCAAAACATTAAATTCCACCCAAATCAAGAGCAAATAAAATCCAGAAATGGCACATCAACAGCTCAGTTACTCACCGGAGTTTCAAAAAATCTCACACATCAACATTTTTTATATTTTTACAACTAACAAAGAAGCTGGATCCTATTTATTCTATAATTAAGTTATTTATTACCCAGTGAATAAACCTTGTACTCTGCTGTTCAGTTTATACATGTGTGACTCAGAAATAATCATTTTCCTGTTTCTCCAATGAGGACAGTTGTGACAGATGGTTTAAATATTATTCACAAACACCAAGCAACTGGTAGAATGCAAAGAAAAATCCTTTGATTCTTGCAAAATGCTTGCATTACATCAAAAAGTAAGTTAGGGTACAACAGCAACCAACTTTCTGCTATGTTTAACAGTTCTGTGCCACCTACCTGCTTTTTTACTGAGTTTGTACAGAAAGGTTTGCCGAGGATCAGAGTGATCTCGACATGTTAGCTGTAGTAGGGATCCAGATTTCTTCCACTTCTGCATAAACCAGAGTCCTGTTCATGAAAGTAGCGCAACAAGGTATGAAAGTCAGTGAGGGAATTACAGCAAGAGAAGTCAAAGATATGTACAAACTCAACTTCAGTTCGAAAGTTTTGTTCTTAAAGCATGCTTTAGAGAAATAGATGACTTTGGATCTACGATTCCCAAAGCTCTCCACCACTATTTGTGTGTCGTTATTGAAGGTGCTGTGGACTGATTGATAGAGATTGATTGATACAGCCAATAGTTACTTTATTGTTGCAACATGTAACTACTAGGATGGTAGAAGGTGAACCAGGTGGACCATGACCATTTCTATTGCAGGCAAATGGGTTAGCTTAGATGGGCTTTTTGATTGGCAGGACCAGAAGGGCCTGTCTCTGTGCGCAGATTCTATGACACTATGATCTCTTAACAATTGTTATGTTCCTCAATGTATACTAAAATATTGGGCAATTGTCCATCTCATTCATAAATTAGACAGCTTTTCGGTTTTTCTCCATAGATATAAGATACCCTCCTCTTTCCATGATTAGCAGACATATTCCCATGATGTGGAACTGATTCCTTATTTCTCCAAGGTGAAGTGCTCTACTACTAGAACTGATGAAGTTTACTCACTCAAGTTCAAAGGCATAGATGTTAATCCAGTCACACTTGCCAAGCTGAATATTTAAAATAAAAAGGTTTGCCAAATAGCTTTAGTTTTATAAACTTTAATGGGCAAAGTTGATTAGCCCCAGTCATTTTCCAGGAATTATGCAAATGAAAAGCTGCAATTTTCTTCACACCAATGCACAAAGCTGATTTCTACTTGTTTTTTTCTCTAAAAAGATTCAAATGGCTACTGTGTTTTTTTCCCCCTGTTCTAAATCTCTCATATAATGCTACTGTATTCTTGAGCGTTTAGAAGAATGAAAGATAAAACATACAAAATCTTACAGGGCTCAACAGGGTAGATTCAGGAAGGATGTTTCCCCTGGCTGGGATGGGGGGAGGGGGGGTTTCTTGAACCAGGAGACAATAGTCTTGGATAAGAGGGAGGCCATTTCGGACTGAGATGAGGAGTTTCTTCACTCAGAGTAGTGAATCTTTGGAATTCTCTACTCCAGAGGGCTGTGGAGGAATAGTCATTGAGTATGTTTAAGATAGAAATTGAGACATGTTCTAGATATTAAAGATATCAAGGATAGTGTGAGAAAATGATATTGAAGCAGAAGCTCAGCCATGATCTAGCTGAATGGTGGAGCAGGCACAAGGGGCCGAATAGTCTACTCCTGCTTATATGAAATTACTTATATTTTTCCTCTCAGTTGAGAAAGTTAATCATAGAATCCCTACAGTGTAGAAGGAGACCATTCAGCCCATCAAACCTGCACCGAGAACAATCCCACCCAGGCCCTATCCCTGTAACCCCACATATTTACCCTGCTAATCTCCCCGAGACTAAGGGCAATTTAGCATGGCTAATCAACCTAACCAGCACAATCAAGTACAATATTCCAAACTATCATATTTAGAGATATAGTTGCCAGATCTTTACTGTCCAGAACCGTAAAGATTTTGCCTTGCCTTACTGTAAAATGCTTTTATGTTTCATAACAACAGTAGGAACAGAAGTCGATCATTCAGCCCCTTGAGTCTGCTCCATTAGATCAAGACTTAATTTACCTGCCTATTTCATCATATCCTTACCCAACAAAAATCTATTTGCTTCATAGCAATATTGAAAGTTTTAACTGACCCAGCATCTATAACCTTTTGGAGTAGGGAATTTCAGATTCTCTGCGATTTTGCTCCTGGTTGGCGATGCTCTAATTTTAAGGTTATGCCCCTTATTCTTGATTCCCTCTCCAGAGGAAATTAATTTCTCTTTTCCTGTTGAATCCTTTTAACATTTAAAAAAATCTCAATTAGAACGATCAGCCCTTCAATCAGCTCAATTTTCATGCTTTGTCCAAGTAGTTCTTCCTTATTCTGTTTCCATCAATAAATTAGATTACAACTCATTTTCATCTTTCCTCCATCAACTGTTTCAGTACTTTAAGATTATTTTTATATTTCAGGTGACCTCAAGTTATTAACAGTCTATTATTAGTCCAATTTGAAATTACTTATGTGAATCTTAATATTTTTCCACTTTGGTTTGCTGGTAATAGGCAAACTGCAAGTTCTGTCAGTTTCAGCCACTCGAAAGTACCAATTTGACGTTTTAGACTTTCATTCTGATTAGAGTTGCCTATTAAAAGAGCTATTTAACCCGAGTCAATAACCAGCTAGAGTTTTACTCTTGGGGAGATTTGAAGTGTACACATGAATGTTGTTCTCGCCCAAGCAAAATGCAGCTTGGATTCATTTTGTGCTGTGGTTGGTTTTGAATTACTGCACAATAGACTATAAATGGTTAGTGCTCCTGTTTAATCAGAACTGTCCTGATAGCGACAAGCACAATTCAAATTGCTAGCACCTGCTTCACAAAATACATCACCAGCATCAACCTAGATATTCTCTGAAATATTCCAAAGTTACAAGTGGAGTTGCACCATATCTCTGTACCAAATGAGGGAGGAGAAAAGGAGAGATAATCACAGCCTCCTTTAAATTTACAGATGCTGGTAATTTACTGTAATTACATAATGGAACTACATAGAAATAACAACATGGAAAAGGGACTTTCAGCCCAATCAGTCTGTGTTTGTCCTGACCTTGCAGCTTTCTCTAGTTTCTCCCTTATCCCTTTTTGAAGAGGTTCTGCTTAGTGATTACAAATAGCTGGGTGTCAAACTAAAAAAGAGCCATAAAAGTAATAATCTCTGGATTACCACTTGAACCATAAGTGAACTCGTGCAGAGTAAGAAAGACTGGAGAGTTAAAAGCATTGTTCAAAGATTGGTGTGGGAGAAATGGATTTTGATTCAAGAGGTACGAGCACCAGTACTGGGGAAACTGGGAGCGGTACTGCTGGGATGGTCCTGAGCTGTGTTGGGACCAGTGTTCTGGTAAGTTGTATAAATAAGACAGTAGAACAGGAGGAAGGGATCACATGAAGGGACAAGTGGGAAATTAAAGAGAACAGAGAAGGCAATAGAAGAAATGATAACCAGAATGTGACAGGAACAGAGGGAAGAGACAGAGTGTCCAATCTTCAGAGTGAACCAGCAGATAAGGCCAGAATTTGCAACAAATTGATAACTTGTTAGTACAAATATAAATATGCATGACCTGATAGCTGAGATGTGGCTCGCTTCTCGGTCTTTTGGCTAAGATCAAGTGTAGTATCAACATGCTGTACTTGGTTGAAGTCATTAGGTTACATTTTAGCTTCATTTGAAGCAATTTTTAAAAGCGGCATCTCGGCCTTTTGGCTAAGATGCAAATGAGATCAAGCCTTGGAGGAGGTGCAATGCCTACTCCAATCAGCTTGGATCATGTAGATCAAGCCCAAGACAGGAGGTGAGAGCCCTGTCTCGTCAGCTTGGATCGGGAATGTCTCACTTGTTGAGACTGAATTGGACTTGATTTGATTGAATTGGATAAATAAATTTTTTAAAAAGCTGGGACCTAAACACTCAAAGATATTTGACATTTTGGAAGAGGAGGAATCTAGGAAAAGAGGCTGGAGTAGCTCTATTAATTAAGGATGACATTAGTACAGTAGCAAGGGATGACCTTAGCTCAGAAGACCAAGGTGTACAATCAGATTGGGTTGAGATAAGAAACAGTAAAGACAAATCTTTTGTGGTAGTACTTTACAGGGCCTTTAACAATGGCTATATTGCAGTACAGAGTATAGAGGAAGAAATAATAGGAGCTTGTGTTGCAATACCCATGGATGATTTTAATTTTATATCGATTGGATGAATCAGATTGGCAAAGTCAGCCTGAAAGATGGGTTTGGTGTACATGCAGGAACATTGTTTTGGTAGGACTAATTTAAATGTGCATTACAGGGTCAAAGGTAGGGTTCTGAAGACTGTGGAGGAACAGAGAGATCTTGGGGTTCATATCCACAGATCTCTAAAGGTTGCCACTCAAGTGGATAGAGCTGTGAAGAAGGCCTATAGTGTGTTTGCTTTTATTAACAGGGGGTTGGAGTTTAAGAGCCGTGGGGTTATGCTGCAACTATACAGGACCTTGGTGAGACCACATTTGGAATATTGTGTGCAGTTCTGGTCACCTCACTATAAGAAGGATGTGGAAGCGCTGGAAAGAGTGCAGAGGAGATTTACCAGGATGCTGCCTGGTTTGGAGGGTAGGTCTTATGAGGAAAGGTTGAGGGAGCTAGGGCTGTTCTCTCTGGAGCGGAGGAGGCTGAGGGGAGACTTAATAGAGGTTTATAAAATGATGAAGGGGATAGATAGAGTGAACGTTCAAAGACTATTTCCTCGGGTGGATGGAGCGATTACAAGGGGGCATAACTATAGGGTTCGTCGTGGGAGATATAGGAAGGATATCAGAGGTAGGTTCTTTACGCAGAGAGTGGTTGGGGTGTGGAATGGACTGCCTGCAGAGATAGTGGAGTCAGACACTTTAGGAACATTTAAGCGGTTATTGGATAGGCACATGGAGCACACCAGGATGATAGGGAGTGGGATAGCTTGATCTGGGTTTCAGATAAAGCTCGGCACAACATCGTGGGCCGAAGGGCCTGTTCTGTGCTGTACTGTTCTATGTTCTATGTTACAGCAGTACATTTGAGGGCGAACCAGGGAATAGGCTATTTTAAACCAGGTAATGTGCAATGAAACAAAATTAAGTAACAACCTCATAGTAAAGTAGCCCCGAGACAACAGTGATGATAACATGGTAGAATTTCACGTTAAGTTTGAGGGCGACAAGTGTGGGTTGAAGACAAGTGTCTTCAACTCAAATAAAGGCAATAAAAAGGGTATGAGGACAGAATCGACTAAAGTAAACTGAGGAAATAAATTAAAAGATACGACAGTAGAGAAATAGTGGAAGATATTTAAGGAGACATTTCATAACTCTCAGCAAAGGTATAAGACCATAAGACATAGGAGCACAATTAGGCCACTCGGCCCATTGAGTCTGCTCCACCATTCAATCATGGCTGTTTTTTTCTCATCCCCATTCTCCTGCCTTTTCCCCGATCCTCTTATTCGTCAAGAACCTATCTATCTCTGTCTTAAAGACACTCAATGACCTGGCCTCCACAGCCTTCTGCAGCAAAGAGTTCCACAGATTCACCACTCTCTGGCTGAAGAAATTCCTCCTCATCTCTGTTTTAAAGAATCGTCCCTTTAGCCTGAGGTTGTGCCCTCTGATTCTAGTTTTTCCTACTGGAAACATCCTCTCCACATCCACTCTATTCAAGCCTCGCAGTATCCTGTAAGTTTCAATAAGATCCCTCCTCATCCTCCAACGAGTAGAGACCCAGAGTCCTCAACCGTTCCTCATATGACAAGCTCTTCATTCCAGGGATCATTCTTGTTAACCTCCTCTGGACCTTTCCCAAGGCCAGCACATCCTTATTTAAATATGGGTATATTAGAATATCCCATTAGATATTAGTATATTCCATTCCAACAGAGGAGAAATAAAACTATAGTAATAAAACTGTAGGCTAACAAACATAAGATCAAGCTGCATAGCTTAATACTGAACAATAGTAAAAAGGGTTTTTATTTGATATTATTTCAAAAAGTAGAAATTCTGAGAGAATTCCTACAACAAAGGCCAGAGAGATGCGAGATATCATTCAGTTTACAGCTTTAAGTTTTGCCCTGTTCTTTTTCTCTCTCTTTCAAGAGCAACAATTTGTTTTTGCAATAACAAGGACAAATCAACAGACAGTCCAATAGCAAAAAAGTTTTGGGTTATTTATCTCTTATAAGATCTAATCCCTCTAAGTGTCCTCAAGCTTACAACAGTACAAAGATAAGCTTAGAGAGGGGATAAGAAGAGAACACATAACACAAGGGGCTGGATTTTCTGGGGTGGGGCAGCATGGGGGCACAGTAGAACTGCTACTTCACAGTACTAGGGATCCGGGTTCAATTCTAGCATTGGGTCACTGTCTGTGTGGAGTTTGCACATTCTCCCCGTGTCTGTGTGGAGTTTGTACATTCTCCCCGTGTCTGTGTGGAGTTTGTACATTCTCCCCGTGTCTGTGTGGAGTTTGTACATTCTCTCCCTGGGTTTCCTCTGGGTGCTCCGATTTCCTCCCACACTCCAAGGATGTATGGGCTAGGTTGATTGGCCATGCTAAATTGACCCTTAGTGTCAGGGGAATTAGCAGGGCAAATACGTGGCTTTACGGGGATAGGGTCCAGGTGGGATTGTTGTCAGTACAGGCTCAATGGGCCAAATGGCCTCCTTCTGAACCGTAGGGATTCTCTGATTCAATAGATGGTGCACGTCTAGTTAGGAATGTTTATATATTATGAGTTTTGGGTTGTTCTCTCGGTGCTTTACATCAACAGATTCTTTGCTTACCTGTATTGACGAGTGCACTGCTATTGTACAATGTCCCCAAGTGAGGCCCAGACAAAGAAAGAAAGGTGTGCAGCTTGTTCAAGTAAAACTTAAATCTTTGTCTTGTAAGAACAGATCGAATGATTAAGTTACCCAAAGAGTGTCCTATGAAACTGTTCGAGAGAGAGAGAATTAAGTGCGATTAGGAGAGTTGAACAAAATATTTCAAAACATAATTTGATCAAAAGAATTAAAAGAAGTATGCATCTTCTTCCATGACATCAGTAGCAATGGATCATCAATACGTTTCATGAAGTGAAAATTAATTTCTGGTTCACAATTTCCACTATCTGCTAAATCGTCCTGGATATCATCAGTGTTGTGTAAATTCCCACATACCTAATATCTAGAATGGTTAAAAATATAATTCACATCGTTGGTCTACAAAAGACATTGAGTGATTACACAGCACAGAAGAATCATACAAAAAGCTGCAGTGAGAGTTGGGAAAGGGATATTTGAGGGAGTGGACAGGAAGCTGAATAACTTTCATGTTGAAGAAAAACAATTACTGCCTCACACTAATGCAAAAATGTGCAACACAAAAGTGAAGTCTAGTTTTGCCTGAACAGAGAGTTAAATGAATCTGCTGATTCCCATTTGATCCCAAAGCAGCACCTGAGATTAAATAGTGCCCTTAAGGTAGCTTCAGTATTGATAATTGAAACATCACTTTACTTCCATGCTTTGTACAGATTCTGGCACCACTGATTTAAAAGTTATTGTTGAAAAGCATGGCAGGATTTTGAAAGTGAAATTTTCTATACAGCAGCAGGCACAATATATATATATATAATATATTAAATTTAAAGAGTATTTAGTTTTGAAAATTTATTCATAGAATTCACAGAATAGGTACAGCACAGAAGGCCATTCAACCCATCCCATTCACACCAGCTCCCTGCAAGAACAATTAAGCTAATTGTCAATTTCCCAACTTTCCTCACCCAACTTTCCTCATAGGCCTGAAAATATTTTCTCTTCATATTTTCATTTTTGAAAGCCACATCGTATCTGCCTCCACCACACTCTATGCCAGTGGTTCCAGATCCTAATCACTCGATGCATAAAAAATCCTCCTGTTGCTTCTGGTTAGTTTGTCAATCACCTTAAATCTGTCTTTTATTTCGAGCTTTTCACCAATGGGAACAATTTCTCTCTACCTACTCGGACCGGACCTCTCACAATTCTAACAAATCCTATCAAACCTCGTCTCAACCCTCTTCTCCCAAGAGAGAGCAGACTAGCTTCTCCAACACACCCACAAAACTAAAGTCTTTCATCCCTGGAACCACTCTGGTAAACATTTATACATCAGCTCTAAAGGCTATGGCCACGATTCTCCCATCCCGCTGCGCTAATATTTTAGTGTACTGGGCTGGGAGACGTCCGCAGCAGCCGATTGGTGGGGTTTGCTGGGGTGTTTGACCCCCGCTTGTGTCTCCCAGCGCCAGATTTCCGGCAGCATTTGCTCTGCGCCGGAGCAGGGAGATGCACAGACAACTTGAATGGTCATTTTAATATTATTTCAATATCATTAGCGGAACCGGGACTGAGGTCTCCGGGCCTGTTAGCATCTCCCACCCCACCAGAATGTTCCACCCCCTAGAGTGAGGGTTTGGGGGGAGGGGGGGTGGGCAACAGTGGGGTAGTGATCCCTGGGCACTGGCACCCTGGCACTGGCCAAGGGGAAAAGTGCCAATGCTCAGGGGGTACCTTGGCACTGCCCACCAGCCATGGGGCAGTACCAAGGGGGTGGGACCTAGGCGGCAATCGGTGGGGGTAGGGGTCCTGCTGCCACTCTGCAGTCGGGATCGATGAGGGAAGGAGGGAGGCCAGCGACTGTGGCGGGCTGGGGGGACAGGGGACAGGAGTCAGCCTTCTGAGGTTGTTGTACTTGGGGTGGGGGGAGGGGGGGGGGTGTCAGGGCTGAGTCCGGGAATGGTCAGGGGGCCAGCGATCGGGCTGTGAGGGGTCGGAGAGCTGGCAATGCAGGGGTTTGGGGGGCTGGCCAGCAATCGGGAGGCCGGCAATGCAGGGACACTGCACATGCGCCGATCTCGGCATCGACAGTGCGCTGATTTCAGCCTCTCCAGCGGGAATAGGCCACGTCTCCTGAAATTTAATGATATTCACCCTGGTGGCCTCCGCAGTGCACAGAGTGTGGGAGATTCTTCACTGAACTCCCACTGAAAAAAAACATCGCAAATTATTCCAGTTTTCACGCAAATTCAACACTTAGAATTCTTTTGGGGAGAATTGCGCCATGCATATGTTTTCTAAAGTGCTGTGTCCAAAATTGGTCACAGTTTTCCAGTTGAGACGGAACCAGTGTTTTATAAAGGTTCATCATAATTTTCCTGCTTTAATGTTGCTGATCAGAGATGTGCAATCAAAGCTTTTCATTTTGCACTCATCAGGACAGCTCAGAAAATAAATCAACAGTAAAGGAAACACTAAATTGTATGCGAGAAAACAGAATGCAGATTGGTTGGCAAGTGGAACCTGATTGCAAGTTTTCCAAACATTTCCTGAGCCTTCACTACTGAAATTCAGAGAGAACAAGCCAGAGCATACGTATAGCACAGAAGACAAGAAAACAGTAGACATTAAAGCCTGAATTTTCCTAAGGCCACTGAGTCGAGGGCTCAATGCTTTACCCAAAGCGACACCAGTACACTGACTGTTCTGGGCGCTTTCTCCCTGCGTTGTTGTGAGTCGAATTTGTGAAGTTGGGAATTTTTCTGAGTCTGTGCTTCTGAATTGGGAGCAAATATTCAGCCCCAAGTAGAGAAGAAAAGGGAAAACAGGTTGAAGCCTGAAAACAAATCTCAAGGCTTTAAGGATATTATTGAAATATGAAGACAGGTGGCAAGGCAGGAGAATTTAGCTAGAATTTTAGGTGATGGCATTATGTGGCTATAGCAGAATAATGATTAAATGATTCTGACTGCATGTATGCATGTAAAATCATTGCTTTGTTTCCATGTTTAAGATAAGATTTTCAAATTTGCAGGCCAAGAAATATGGATAACTTTTTAAAATAAAAGTATTTCTCTTGAAAGTAACGATAAATCTACAAGTATTTCTTGCCAGCTTACCTGATTTTGGAAACAGAAAGATTGTAAATTTGAATGTACTGTATTATCTCATCCAGAAGTCGATCAGTCATGGAATCAAAGTCAGCAAATGTGTCATTCTAGAGAAAGGAAGATAAATATTCAGTCATGAAATATAAACTTTATCTTCAGACATGGCAGAGAAGTTTAATGAGACTCCCTGTCACAGTGTTCACAAAAAAGCAAAGGATACTATAATCATAATGATGTTTTGATACAAGTCAGCTGATGATGGAAGTCAGAACGCTGCAAGAGTCTGGGGAAAGCCAGCTTGTAACACAATCACAGGAGGTCTTGTGGTGTAGTCATCCCTGACTGAAGCAAGGTTCAAGTTCCGCTCCAGGACTTGATGGCCAAGGAAAGCAAGCTCATACCGCATGCAAACAGCTTGACCATCAAGTTGTAAATCCTTCCAACATATGCCAATAGCAGACACGAGCAGGAGATATTCCTGACAGCCATATGATGGAAAGAAAACTGGAGCCTCTACCGTCACTATCTACAGCTCCAGGCTACAACATGCATGGAGTTGTTCAGGTCTTGCTGCGTATAGCCAAGTACTGCTTCATTATTTGAGGAATTGCAAGTGAACTTCCTCATCTTTGACCTTAGGGTGGACAAAAAGTCATTGATAAAGCAGCTGAAGATGGTTGGGTCTAGGACACTACCAAAAAACTCCTACAGCAATTGTCTGAGGCTGAGATGATTGGTTTTCAACAACCACCTTTCTTTGTGCTAGGTATGACTGCAACCAGTAAATCCCCCCCCCCCCCCCCCCACTTTGATTCCCATTGACTTCAATTTTGCTCGGGTTCCTTGATGCACACTCGGTCGAGTGCTACTTTGATGTTAAGGGCAGTCAGTCTCATTGCTGGAGTTTAGTTTTTTTGCTCTAGTTTGTATCAAAGTCTAGAGCTACACTGCAGGAGGCTGAGGACAGAGGGTTCAAAATGAGAGAAAGGTGGCAAATTAAAATGGTATGTGACACGAAACTCAGGATCGTACTTGGGGAATGAATAGGGAGGTGCCACAAAATGGTCACTCAATCGGTGTTTGATCTCTCCATATCCAGCAGATTGCAGTGTCAGTAATGAATATGGTGCATAAAACTGACCGATGTCTGGGTTCACCGGATCTGATGTGGAGATGCCGGCATTGGACTGGGGTAAACACAGTAAGAGTTTTAACAACACCAGGTTAAAGTCCAACAGGTTTATTTGGTAGCAAATACCATTAGCTTTCGGAGCCCTGCTCCTTTGTCAGATGGAGTGGAAATCTGCTCTCAAACAAGGCAAACAGAGACACAAAATCAAGTTACAGAATACTGATTAGAATGTGAATCTCTACAGCTAATCAAGTCTTAAAGATACAGACAATGTGATTCACCGGATCTGCCACCTTCAGTGTGATGCTGGCAAACATATCTCCCCTTCCCTTCTCAGCATTCTAAAGGACCTCTGCGACAACCTGACCCACTCCTCAATCAACCCCAACACCCCTTCCCATGGCAACTTTCCATGGATGCACAGCAGATACAAGTTCTGCTTGTTTTTTCTCACCATCCAAGGCCCTGAACACTCCTTCCAGGTGAAACAGGAACTGAATGGACATCTTGAAATTTACTATTCTGTATCTGTGCTCACAGACAGCTCCACTCTCCACTGCAGCTTTTACCACAAAAAAATCCGGAGCATCACCTCCAAACCAAACATCACTCTAACTTGGACTTTCATCTTGGACTACAAGAACTGCAATGGTTCAAAGCAGTTTAGTATCACCTCCAGAGTAGAACCGGGGGATGAACAATAAATGCAACCTTAACAGTATCACTCACATTCCCGGAACAATTAAAACCACACAAACTTTCAGAATAAGGAACTCAGGAAAAAGTATGTTTTAAAAAATGATAAATTTGATATGATCTAACACTCCATACACTAATAACGGACTGGATATTCATGTTAAAACTTGGGAGAATGAAAACTGTATAATGCAACCAGTTTTGGAAATAGATCTGTAGGTTAGGTGAATTAGTGGAATAAATGTGTGGGGTTAAGGGGATAGGGTCTGGGTAGGATGCTCTGCTGGAGAGTCAGTGCTGACTCAATGGGTTGAATGGCCTCCTTCTGCACTGTAGGGATTCTATGATTCCACGAGACAGTAATATAAACAAAAGCCTTAGTCACATCAAATTTGAAACAGGTTTTAAAACTGGGATCCTCGAATTCTAATCTTTGCTTTCACTCATTTCAGACAGAGATGAAGAGAATGTCTTTCTCTCAGAGGGTTGAGAGTCTCTGGAACTCTCTTCCTCAAAAAGCAGTGGAAGCAGAATCTTTGAATTTTTTAGGGCTGAGCTTGATAGATTATTGATAAACACGGCGGTGAAAGGTAATTGGGCAAGGCAGGAGTGTGGGGTTGAGGTTTCAATCAGATCAGCCATGATCTTATTCAATGGATGGTGGCCATGATGGACTGATGCTGGTGTTGGATTGGGTGGACAAGATGAGAGGTCACACGACACTAGGTTATAGTCCAACAGGTTTACTTGAAATCACAAGCTTTCAGAGCGCTGCTCCTTTGTCCTATAAGACCATAAGACATAGGAGCAGAATTAGGCCACACTGCCCATCGAGTCTGCTCCGCCATTCAATCATGGCTGATATTATTCTCATTCCTCCTCATCACTGTCTCAAGCTCAAGTATGGATTTACAAGCAATGATCATTCTCTGGCACCTCACATAGCAGTTACTATTTGTACAAGACCTCAGATTATACTCCAACAAGTTAACTTGATCAGAAACATCTAATCTTATTCACATTACCAGACTTTCAGCAGGCATCATTAGATAATGATTAAGATGGGGATCTGACTGTGATGATACTGAGATTAATTATAGATTTCCCAGTAGTGCCCAGCCTTGAGATCAATTAACACAGGGGGCGTGGCTGTTTGGCTTCAAGGTTGTCAAACACCAAAATTCCATTTTTGATGGTGACTAATGGAACCAAGGTTGCATTTTAGTCAAATTCTCCCAAAAGAAAGATACAAGGTTGAGAAAATCTATCAAATGTCTGGGGGATTTCCTCAAACTATAATTGTTCTTTGGAGACAACAATCAGGTGTTATTGATTCAACAAGTTGATCAAAATAATGACTTTTTCCAGTAGATTTAAGAAAAATCAAAATGCATTGACTGGCAGGTCTCTGGGATTTTCCAGAAAGGAACAGATCCAGATTCTTTGTTTCCATTTCAGCCCTGTTTGGGAGAGTCCCAGCTCAGAGCCTCAACATTTCAGAATTGATAACTTAGCACCGAGATTTTGAAATTTTTTGCCCTTATAAAATTTAGGACAAAAGTGGTAAAATACAGGCGTACCTCTCAGAAGCTAATCAACTTTAAAACCTTTTCCTACAAGGTTTGGAAACGCTACAGCATTACATAAACTGGATATGCAACTAGCAAATGGAAGTGCATGGTTAAGGTACTTTGAAGAATGTGATTCAGACATGCTCAATTGACAAAAGAATGAAATAAAATGGTTGATGCTGCTTAGTAGAATGAGAAAACTTTTAAAAATCACCAAGGTATTACTGACACAGGGAGAACAACCTTTTAATTAAACAATCATGAAACAGTCAAAATACAGTGGTACTGGCGAAGGAATTAAACTTAAAGGAGGCAGCCACAGAATCTGGATAGAAAGAAACAATACTGAGCAAGAGTTTTGGATCATGTGTTGCACTGTAGTTTCTCAACAACACATTAAGATATTATTTGCTCGTAACGTGATGCTCTGCTTCAGAAGAATTCAACTGGTCAGCACATTAACAAGTTAAAAGTAGTAAGCCTTCTGTAGAAGGATATGAAATTAAACTGAGGAGATCATAGAATCCTACAGTGCAGAAAGAGGCTATTCGGCCCATTGAGTCTACACTGACTACAATTCCACCCAGCCCTATCCCCATAACCCCATTCATTTCCCTAGCTAGTCCCCCTGACACTAAGGGACAATATAGCATTGCCAATCCACAATCCGCACATCTTTGGACTGTGGGAGGAAACCGGAGCACCCGGAGTAAACCCATGTAGATAACCGAGATGGGGAACAGTGAGGGAATGAGGGGGCTACACTGTGTACATGATGAGAGAATGCACAATATTTTAGGAGCTGCTCTTCACAATCCATAGAATATAATCCTTACAGTGCAGGAGGCCATTCAGCCCATCAAGTCTGCACTGACCCTCCTACAGAGCATCCTAGCTATCCCCATAACCTCACACATTTACCCTGCTAATCCCCCTAATTGACACATCTTTAGACACTAAAGGGCAATTTACCATGGCCAATCTACCTAACCTGCACATCTTTGGACTGTGGGAGGAAACCAGAGCACCTGAAGGAAACCCACACAGGCACAGCGAGAAGGTGCAAACTCCACACAGTCACCCAAGGCTGGAATCGAAACAGAGTCCTTGGTGCTGTGAGGCAGCAGTGCTAACCACTGTGCCGCCCTATAAGAGATTACAATCTTAAACTTCAAATATTGGTGAAACCTGATATAGAAAACTAATCCCCAGTATAATAAGTCCTCACTTAAAACTGTGGTTGCATTCTTGAAGAATACAACTTTAAGTGAATCATAGCTTCCATAGGAATCAAGGTTAAAGCCAGAGTTAGGTTCCTTCAGACATTTCTTGCTCGGGAAAATGATGTACAGGTTGAAATACTGAACCATACATTTGCAGCACTGTATATCCCTAGCTGAAATAACTTGCAAAATAAAATACATCATTAAATATAAAGGAAATACAATACAGTATTCAATATAAAGATAACTCACTATACAGGTGCCTATACAGTACTTTCAGTCAGTGGTTCCCAAACTTTAAAATCCTGTGAACACCTCTTACGAAAATGTCAAATCTTACAAATCCACGCCCTCTTAAAAATAAATATTTTTCAGGGGTTTTCTCCCTATATAAATTATAAAAGCAATGATCTTGGAAATATAAATTTTGTTCTTAACACTTCTATCACATTATTTATTATATTATTAATTTATTAAATTATGAAAACAGCAATGCTCTTCCAAGATTTCACTTTTGTAACTTGTATCACTTTGATTAAGCTTAAACTTTGTCTCTTTTACATTTCCTGTGTTCAGCCACTTGTTCCATTATGTAGCGTAGGGCAGTTCAAATAAAAAGCAATAAGAATGCTAACAAACAAAGAATTAGTAACTGAGAACATACTCATGTCTCATCGGAACAATACACACTACCAAGAGTGACTGAGTGCGAACTGATTGAAGGAGTGAACTGCCATTATATTGGCTACAATAACCTTCACTTTGATTCTCAAGACACCAAAGTAGTTTTCTGTTATTGAGAGTATCTGTTCATTTGCAGAATTGTATTTTTGTAACTGACGTCTACTTATTTTTACTATGTCAAATTACTTGCAGCCACAATGTCTGTGGAAGTTTGGCATTTTGATGCGCAAACACTTTTGGTTATGGCGTTATGGAATTTTTTTCCTGAAAACCCCTTGAAGGGGCTCGTGAACCAATTTGGGAATCACTGTTTTAGAATCTAAAATTTAGGTTGACCAGGTTCCATCTAGTGGTCAGTGCAGTAATCAGAGGTCCCAGAACTACCTGCATTGATCAGCTTCTGTCACCAGATGGAGCTAGGCTCTCAGTGGGAGTGCAGTGAGCAGCCTCTGCCACCAGATGGAGCCAAGCCCTCAGTGGGAGTGCAGTGGCCAGCCGGAAAAACTGCAGACCTGGACCTAAGGCAAGAACAGGGAGTGAGAGGTGAGGCTGGGTTGGGGATGCTGGAGGCGAGGACAGGAACAAGGACAAGAGGCCACTTAGCCGACGTGTCCTGTTGTTATTTTAGAATTGTAGAATCCCTACAACACAGAAGGACGCCATTCAGCCCATCGAGCCTACACCAACAACAATCCCTTTCCCCAACCCTCTCCCCATAACCCCACATATTTACCCACCTAACCCCCTCTGATGCTAAGGGGCAACTTAGCATGGCCGATCCACTTAACCTGCACATCTTTGGACGGTGGCACAGTGGTTAGCACTGCTGCCTCACAGCACCAGGGACCTGGGTTCAATTCTGGCCTCAGGTGACTGTGTGGAGTTTGCACATTCTCCCCGTGTCTGCGTGGGTTTCCTTCGGGTGTTCCAGTTTCCTCGCACACTCCAAAGATGTGCATGTCAGGTGGATCGGCCATGCTAAATTGACCCTTAGCATCAGAGGGGATTAGGTGGGTAAATATGTGGGGTTATGGGGATAGGATTGGGGAAAGGGATTGTTGTTGGATAGTGTCAGGGGGGTTCGCAGGGTAAATACCTAGGGTTGCGGGGATAGGATCTAGGTGGGATTGTTGTCGGTGCAGACTCAATGGGCTGAATGGCCTCCTTCTGCACTGCAGGGATTCTATTCTATGACTGGGAGGAAACCGGAGCACCCGGAGGAAACCCATACAGACACAGGGAGAATGTGCAGACTGTCACCCGAGGCTGGATTTGAACCCGGGTCGTGGTGCTGTGATGCAGCAGTGCGAACCACTGTGCCACCCCAGTTTGCTCATTTAATGACAATTAAAATTAATGAATGCAATGTCTCATTTTCAGGTAGCTGGACTTGAGTTACCAGATATAAAAACACATACCTGCCAGAATCCTGTTTTTTTGTAGTTTCTTTTAAATATCAAATTGAGAGAAGGCCTCTAACACTTCAACAATCTAATTTAATTAAATTAGCACTCATTTATCCGTGAAAATGACAGAAAAAAGTCCATCCTTAAGAGGTATCCGATTTGTCCAGAAGAACCACCCACACAACTGCTAAATCTGAGCTCTCATTGGCTAACCAAAAGCCAACCTGTGACCAATCAGATCCAAAACTCACATTTGCACCAAACCGAAAACTTAAGTGAACTGAAACAACTCGAGTTATTTGCAAGTTGTAACTGAAAGCTGAGTAAGTTGAATGAGATAGACATTCAAATGTTTGTTATTGACCCAGCCAAATGGGCTCGCTTATGAGGAAGCCAATTTGCATGTGCCTTGATCTAATGAATTTCAAAATTTTAACAAAATTCATTGCCACAGAATATCAACTAGTGTTTGATTGGGGGAGAAAAAAAGTATGTTTACCTGGTTCCTCTCTGACATTAGGAACTCTATCTGGGTTCCTGGCAATCCGAGTTCAATGTAGGTTTTCACCAAACGTAGATCTGCACTGTTCCCTAAGACAGGCAAGCAAAACATCAACATTTTTGCTTTAAATTGACAAGAGTTTTTTTTTAAGAAACACACTTAATATTAAGCTTGTGATAAGTGGACATTGCCAGCTAAGTCAAACTACGTTAACTGGACACTTTTTCTCCAGTAACAAGGAAACCATATCGTGTTCTAATGTTTTCTGCACCAGTTAATTACAAGTTCATGGAGGAAGGTAGAAGATTAGCGAAATCAAACACCTGAAATCTTTCCGTCTGCTTCATTGTACATTGATCCATTAAAAACTGCCCAATATAATTGGTTCTCATTATGGTTCCTAATATTCAGCACCATTTTTTGCTTGTGAGATAAAATTGAACACATTTGAAGGTAGGCAAGTATCACACCACTATTTTCTCAAAACAATATTTATGAATCCTATTCTGAATCCTGGCTTCAACATCTGGAGGTGACAAGTGGATCAAGTTCTGCTTAGTGACCTTTTGTGCATTTCCAAGTTACTAGTTCTACAGAGGAACTGGCCAGGCGATTTACTGTATCGGCTAGTCATTCTCCAGTTTGGTAATGGTGATTGGTGTCAGGGAAAGGTTACGTTACAGAGGAGGAAATGATTCATAGAAAATAGTCCATTAGTAAAATACTTTTATGAAATGTTTTTATTTCAACAATTGTATGAAAGAAATGGACAACTCCTCTGCCAGAAGCAAATTGACCTAAATTACTCGGTTATTGACCATCAGATTAAACATCACAATAGCTAAATGGTAAAGAATGAGTATGCCACAACAACAAAAAATGTAGTTTTGAGCTTTTGTATAAAATCAAAGCAGCAATTGTCACACACTCAAAGTGTCTAAATAAAGTTCCACGATGCAAAAGCTTCTCTAATGTGTTAATTATTTTAAACCAGGATGTCGCGTTTTGTCTTGATCATTTAGGTTAATTTATTCATGAAAAGACAGTCATAAATACTCATTACTTGGGGGGAGAAAAAAAACATTGTTTCTGAAACAATGTTTAAGTTGATAGAGTTTAATCAATTATTATTTCTTTTCAAGCTCAATATTAATTTATATATGAAATGTTCATCAGGTAGTCCCTCAGCAGGTAGTTTTCCATGTGAACTTTAAACCCTCAGTTCCCCAACAGATCCAGGGAAATCCACACCACCCTGTTTTACCTTCAGCTCCTATGCTGTGATGTTAAAAACACTACTGTAGTTATATCAACTCAAAACATCAAGAACAAATTTATGCTTGTATTATCATAAGTTACTAAGAAAACAATTTTAAATTAAAGTAAAATCCAAACACTCTATTGCGGCTCACTTAGGCATCTCAATTCTTCCATTCTCATTTTATCTTTCTCCTCTATTTTTTGTATTACTTTCTACCTTTTATCTTTCCCTACTGTAAATTAAATTTTCTCTACTTCCACAATTCACAAACTGTCATTTTCAGGTGCAAGTTGACTTTAAGGCCAGTTTTTGAGATGCCCAGATCATTACACACTTAAAGCCTTTGATATGCAAAGCAAAAGGATGCTTATCTGAGGCCCAATAAGTAAAATGGCGTTTTCCTGGCATACACTTGTTAACTATAGTTTGAGGTATTAAATGGTTTTAAGCAGAGATCTGAAATGGTTACACTGAATGAATATTTGTTAAACCCTGTGCTTTCCTGTCCAAAGTAAATGTCATAAATCATTTCCCATTTGAGAGATTAGAAAGAGGATCTGCCACCTTGGTTCTCTCAGGTGGATGTAAAAGAGTCCATGACACTATTTTGAAAAAGAGCAGAGTTGTCGCCGACTCCGGCGGGGCCGATCCGAGGACCTCACTAAACCATCCAATGGTGGAAAAGGTCCTTAGAGATGGGATTTACGACCATTTAGAAAGATGCGGATTAATCCGGGATAGTCAGCACGGATTCGTGAAGGGCAAGTCGTGCCTCACAAATTTGATAGAATTTTTTGAGGAGGTAACTAAGTGTGTTGATGAAGGTAGGGCAGTTGATGTCATATACATGGATTTTAGTAAGGCGTTTGATAAGGTCCCCCATGGTCGGCTTATGATGATAGGCGGCACGGTAGCACAGTGGCTAGCACTGCTGCTTCACAGCTCCAGGGTCCCGGGTTCGATTCCCGGCTCGGGTCACTGTCTGTGTGGAGTTTGCACATTCTCCTCGTGTCTGCGTGGGTTTACTCCGGGTGCTCCGGTTTCCTCCCACAGTCCAAAGATGTGCGGGTTAGGTTGATTGGCCAGGTTAAAAATTGCCCCTTAGAGTCCTGGGATGCGTAGGTTAGAGGGATTAGCGGGTAAATATGTGGGGGTAGGGCCTGGGTGGGATTGTGGTCGGTGCAGACTCGATGGGCCGAATGGCCTCCTTCTGCACTGTAGGGTTTCTATGATTTCTAAAGTGAGGAGGTGTGGGATAGAGGGAAAGTTGGCCAATTGGATAGGTAACTGGCTGTCTGATCGAAGACAGAGGGTGGTGGTGGATGGAAAATTTTCGGATTGGAGGCAGGTTGCTAGCGGAGTGCCACAGGGATCAGTGCTTGGTCCTCTGCTCTTTGTGATTTTTATTAATGACTTAGAGGAGGGGACTGAAGGGTGGATCAGTAAATTTGCTGATGACACCAAGATTGGTGGAGTAGTGGATGAGGTGGAGGGCTGTTGTAGGCTGCAAAGAGACATAGATAGGATGCAAAGCTGGGCTGAAAAATGGCAAATGGAGTTTAACCCTGATAAATGTGAGGTGATTCATTTTGGTAGGACTAATTTAAATGTGGATTACAGGGTCAAAAGTAGGGTTCTGAAGACTGTGGAGGAACAGAGAGATCTTGGGGTTCATATCCACAGATCTCTAAAGGTTGCCACTCAAGTGGATAGAGCTGTGAAGAAGGCTTATAGTGTGTTAGCTTTTATTAACAGGGGGTTGGAGTTTAAGAGCCGTGGGGTTATGCTGCAACTGTACAGGACCTTGGTGAGACCATATTTGGAATATTGTGTGCAGTTCTGGTCACCTCACTATAAGAAGGATGTGGAAGCGCTGGAAAGAGTGCAGAGGAGATTTACCAGGATGCTGCCTGGTTTGGAGGGTAGGTCTTATGAGGAAAGGTTGAGGGAGCTAGGGCTGTTCTCTCTGGAGCGGAGGAGGCTGAGGGGAGACTTAATAGAGGTTTATAAAATGATGAAGGGGATAGATAGAGTGAACGTTCAAAGACTATTTCCTCGGGTGGATGGAGCTATTACAAGGGGGCATAACTATAGGGTTCGTGGTGGGAGATACAGGAAGGATATCAGAGGTAGATTCTTTATGCAGAGAGTGGTTGGGGTGTGGAATGGACTGCCTGCAGAGATAGTGGAGTCAGACACTTTAGGAACATTTAAGCGGTTATTGGATGGGCACATTGAGCACACCAGGATGATAGGGAGTGGGATAGCTAGATCTTGGTTTCAGATAAAGCTCGGCACAACATCGTGGGCCGAAGGGCCTGTTCTGTGCTGTACTGTTCTATGTTCTATGTCCCTCGTGCCCGAGCCTGAACCAGCATCGTTAAAAAATACCACTTGTCATCATGTTGCTGTTTATGGGACCTTGAGGTGCAGGAGTTGACTGCTATATTTTCTACATTACAATAGTGACTACACTTCGGAAGTCCTTAGTTGGATGTAAAGTACTTTAGAGTGTCCTGCAGCTGTGAAAGGCAGTATACAAAATAATCAAAGTGGATCAAAATAAATCCCTCGTTCAATTTATATTTATGCATTCAGAAAAAATCTAAAGTAGAGGTATCAGAAGCATGGCTAAACATATTTTGTTTTTTAAATAAAAGGCATGGTTCCAGAAAACTAGTGGATAGCCAATGTTTTATATATATTTAAGGAAATAAATCACATGCAGAGAGACCAGTTTATTTGTAGCAGAAAAAATAATGGAATACCTACTGAAGAGAAAAATACAAAAATATCTAGGAGCCCCAAAACTGAATCTTAGAAAGAAAATTCTTGCTTGACCGACCTCAATGAATTATATGAAGAGATAACAGAGAACAGACAAGGGTAATACATCAGATATAATAATTCAATCAAGTACCAAAGAAGAAAGTAAGACCATGCGGAGCGAGGGTACAGGTATTATGTTTTGGCGAAGAAAAATATGGACATCTCATATTGCTGGTAGATGAGCAAAGGGACCTGGGATACAAATATACAAGTTTTTAAAAGCTGTGAGTGAACCAGATTAATAAGGCCATATCAAAAGCAAACCAATTACTCGGACAGAATGAGAAGTAATGCTAAAATTATACCCAACACTGACATAGTGCTGGTTGCCATATTATAAAAAGGATATGGATGCATAATAAGACCGTAAGATATAGGAGCAGAATTAGGCCATTCGGCCCATCGAGTCTGCTCCACCATTCAATCATGGCAGATATGATTCTTATCTCCATTCTCCTGCCTTCTTCCCATAACCCTTGATCCCCTTATTGATCAAGAACCTATCTATCTGTCTTAAAGACATTCAATAACCTAGTCTCCACAGCCCTCTGTGGCAATGAGTTCTGGCTGAAGAAATTCCTTCTCATCTCAATTTTAAAGAAGCGATGCTTCACTCTTAGGTTGTGCCCTCGTGTTCTAGTCTTTCCCATTTGTGGAAACAGCCTCTCCACATCCACTCGATCCAGGCCTCTCAGTATTCTGTAAGTTTCAATTAGATCCCCCCTCATCCTTCTAAACTTCATTGAGTATAGACTCAGACTCCTCAACTGCTCCTCATATGACAAACCCTTCATTCCTGGGGTCATTCTTGTGAACCTCCTCTGGACCCCCTCCAAGGCCAGCACATCCTTCCTTAGGTATGGGGCTCATAACTGCTCACAATATTAAATATGGGGTCTGACCAGAACCTTATACAGCCTCAGCAATACATCCCTGCTCTTGTATTCTAGCCCTCTAGAAATGAATGATAACATTGAATTTGTCTAAATGCCAGCTGAATCTGCATATTAACCTTAAGAGTCCTGAACCAGAACTCCCAAGTCCCTTTGTGTTTCTGATTTCCGCAGCCTTTCCCCATTTAGAAAATAGTCTACGCCTCTATTCTTCCTACCACAGCAGAGGGTGCAAAAAGTGCGACAAGGATTAATCCAGAACTGCAAGATTATACATAACAAGGAAAATAACAGGTTGAATTTCTGTTCTCTCAGAGAGAAAGCTAAGGGATGATCAAATCAAGACTTCAGAAATAATGAAAGGTTTTGATAAGATTAGACAGAAAGTGTGTTTCTACTTGCAGGGAAAATCAAAAAAGAGGTAATCAATCTGAGAAGGTCTTCAAGAGATTTAGAAGGGAATTCCGAAGAAGGGCCTTTAATCTAGAGTGTGATGGGAATGTGGAATTTACACTGATTGGAGATGAATAGTATAAAGGCAATTAAGCATAGGAAGAAGGGAGCAGAGGGTTATGCTGGTAATTAGATGATGGAAGATGGAAAGTCAACACAGACTAATTGTTTCTGTGCTTAACATTCCAAGTAATTCAATGCAATACAAGTTCTTTCTTTTATACATGTGCAAACAGCAGTTTTATACGACTTCTGAAAAACATGCTATGCATTATGAGGAATGGCACTAACTCCTTTGAGAGACAGTGGCCTGAAGTTTCCACAAGGTTGTGCTATTTTTATCCCCAGTCCAATTCATAGAATCATAGAAACCCTACAGTGCAGAAAGAGGCCATTTGGCCCATCGGGTCTGCACCGACCACAATCCCACCCAGGCCCTACCCCGATATTCCTACATATTTACCCACTAATCCCTCTAACCTACGCATCTCAGGACACTAAGGAACAATTTTTTAGCATGGCCAATCAACCTAACCCGCACATCTTTGGACCCAAAATCAGTTGGTCCAGCACAAAATATTGTGGAATTTAATTGCAGATCAAGTTTCTGTGATCTTTTATGCCAGTTTAAAGACCATCTGCCACCCAAAATGGCGATACATTAAACATCAGAGCATGCTTCTGCTAATGGTGTATGTAGACTTTTTGAGGAGGCTCCTAATATGAAGTGTTTTGATGCAAATACATCAAATGACTTCTTGTAAAAGCTTTTGAATATAATTTTTCAACTTACTAAGAAACTGGCTACAGTCAATATCTATAAGGTAACGGGGGAAAAGTGATGCTTTTGCCAGCCCTTTATCATCTGAATCACTCTTGTTTTATTAAGGAGTCTCTCCCACCAGGCCACCTCCCCCCTTTAACTCAGCAGTCCAGGAGAGGAAGCCAGTTGGCCTGTCATTTCGATGCTGCTCAGGTGTTGAGAGAAGGGAACTGCCATTCAATAAGAAAATGTCATGATGATGGCCCTCAGTGTTTGATCTATCTAGACCTTGGTGCAGGAGGACTGTGTCCATAACAGTCCAATTGGCCAGGCTCAGTCTCACTGTACTATGGCAACCAGCACTGCATAAAATAATTCATGAGGCTGAAGGTGGTGGGTGAAGACCCAGACATTCATTTAATTGACAACGCAAAAAAAGGCTGCTACATCCCAGCAGGCCTGGCAGCATCTGTGGAGAGAGAATAGAGCTAATGTTTCAAGTCTGGATGATCCTTGGACAAAGGGTCATCCAGACTTGAAGTGTTAGCTCTCTTTACTCTCCACAGATGCTGTCAAAACTGCTGAGATGTTCCAGCATTTTCTGTTTTTGTTTCAGATTCCAGCATCTGTAATAATTTGCCTTTACCTTACTATTCATTGAACTAATGTCTGGAAGTTTGCCCCTGATCCTGTTTCCATGAGCGATGTTTATTTCTCTTCTCTGTCGATTCCTTCTCCCAAAAAATCAAAATCAATCTACACTATTCCTGTTTTAATTGACAAGTAGAAACTGGAGGAAACAGTGTGGAATTGTTTTATTGAATAATGGCAGCATATAAACAGTAAAAGAGCTGTAAGAGTGGAACCAATTAAGGACCAAAAAAAAGAGACACAGAGAGAGCATAGTTGAGGTATTAAGTGCATCTGTCTTTACTAAGGAAGATGCTGCTGCTCAGGTGATGGTAAAAGAGGAGGTAATTCAGACACTTGAAGAGTTTAAATTGACAAGAAGGAAATATTGGATAGCCTGTCTACTTAAAGTTGAGAAGGCACCAGGATGGACGAGATGCATCCAAGAATAGGACTGAGTGATGCTAGAGGACTGGAGAATTGAAAATGTTACATTCTTGTTCAAAAAAGGTTGTAACGATAAATCTAGCAAGTACGGGTCAGTCAGTTTAATCCCGGTGGTGGGGAAGCTTCTAGAAATGATAATTCATAACAAATTTAATAGTCACTGGGGTAAATGCAAGTAAATTAAGAGAAAACCAGCACGGATTTGTTAACGACAAATTATGTTCAACTAACTTAGATTTTTTTTGATGAGATAACAGAGGGTTGAAAAAGGTGATTTGGTGTATATGGGCTTCTAAAAGACACTTGATGCATTATCGCACAACAGACTTGTGAGTAAAGTTAGAGCTCATGAAATATAAGGAGCAGTAGAAGCATGGACACAAAATTGGCTGAGTGACAAGAACCAAAGAGTTAATGCATATCTTTCAGACTGGATAAGGTTTATTGTGGACTCCCAATCTTCGTGACATATATTAATGACCTAGGACTTGGGTCTACATGGCACAAAATCAACATTTTCAGATAATACAAAATTATAAATATCGTGAACTGTGAGGGTAGTGTTAAACTTCAAAAGGACATAGGCATAGCACAGAAAAATGATCGAAATTTAATGCAGACAAGTGTGGTTCATTTTTCTGAAAGAATGCTGAGATACAACAAAAATAAAGGCCATACAAAGGGACACTGGAGCAGAGGGACCTGGGTGTGCATTTGCATAAATTATTGAAGGTGACATGTTGAATGCTGAAAGGGAATTTAATAAAGCATGCAACATCTTCAGCTTTATTAATTGGGACATAGAGTGCAAAAGCAAGGCATTTAAGTTAAACCTGTAAAATACACTGGTTCAGTTGCAACTCAAGTATCGTATCCAGTTCTGGGCACCACACTAAGAAAAATGTGATGGCATGAGAGAGAATGCAGAAAATATTGAGGAGAATGGTTCCAAGAATGAGGAACTTCAGTTATGTAAATAAATTGGAGAAGTTGGAGAAGCTTCAGACGACATTTGATAAAGGTGTTCAAAATCATGAGAGGTCTGGGCAGGAAGAAACCGTTTCTGTTGGTCAAAGGATCAAGAATGAGAGGGTACAGTTTTAAGATAATTTGCAAAAGAAGCAAAGGTGAAATAAGGAAACTTTTTCACGCAGTGCATGGTTAGGATCTGGGATGTGCTGCCTGAGAGTACGGTGGAAGCAAGTTCCATCGAGGCGTTCAAGAGGGAATTGGATTATTATCTGAGAAGGAGGAATGTGCAGGGCTATGGAGTGAGCCGGAACAGCCACAATGGAATTAATGGCCTCTTTCGGTATTATAACCATTCTGTGAATTGTTGTTTTATGATGGGATTGTTGAGATTATACTTTGGTTCTGAAATTTTTAGGCTTTGATCTCTGAAAATGAGGATCGATTCTTATATGAAAAACAGCTTTTAGGCCAAAAATCATAGGGCCACCGTTTGCATGAAATCAACTTCTATTTGAGAATATATCGTACTAGCAAAACTTTTATAACAAAAGGAAAATACTGCAGAATTTGAAAGAAGTTATCTAAAAAATGGGTTACCCACAGGTGGTGGGTTAAACATCACTACAAAATGCTTATTTTTTTATGACAAACCTATTTCAGCTGTGATAATCAGACTGCAGCAAGTTACCACTCAACTATATCAGAAATATCCTTAAAGCAAATTTTATGAAATTATGTTCTAAAAGGTTGCCTGTTTGTGCTTTTCATGGCAGATTTTACCAATTTTGCTAATATGCAAATAAACGAGTGCAAATTGAGGAAAGAGTTTCACAAAACTAGCACAATCTTAGAAGTAATTTGCAGCAGATTGCTGATTGTATGCAAAGCTGGAACTCCGGGCAACACTGAAAACTATCAAGTCTTGATTTTGGGAATTTACATGCATAATCTCATATATAGTGACCATTGTTACAATAGTGTAGTTCTTTAGCCGCACAAACACACTTAAATGGTTGGGCAATCATCATGTTCTTTCTATGGTAATGCAAAAATGAACAAAAGAACAGTAAATTAACTAATTATTATTTGTTTAACCATTAAAGTCCCTTTGGTATGTATATCATAAATGTCTGCATCTGCATTTATCAAAAAAATACCCAAAATATGGCAAAAGTAAAACTGCATCAACATAAACCAAAGCTGTAGATTATCTAGCCTTTGCTGCCTGAACGGACAATGTACTGTTAAGGAGGGCATTGCTAATTCCTTGGCCAAGTTTTATTTAGCATAGCCCAATTAATGTTACATTAACTGAAAGCATTACAGGGAAAATAATATCAATGATTAGAACAGAATACTGATTGCATTTAACAAGACTAAAAAGCTTCTCTAACATACTGCCTGAATGCATGTAAACATAATTACAGAATGAAAGTAAATTCTGTGCTGACAAAATATTCCCATAAATTCAAAATGAAAAAAACACAGAAAATTGAAAAAATGCAAATTTCATGGGAACCACTTTGCGGGCAGGGAGAATGGTTAACCTTATTCCATTATCGCACTGACCGATACAAGTGCTGATGTCAATACTTTAATCATCCTCAAGTCCAAGGAATTATGCACTTTTACCCAGGAACCAATTTTACTTGTATCAAGTATTTAACTGGTTACTCAGTTTCCCCAGATACGCAAAAAAAGAACCAATTTTTGTTTAAGCATAACGTGCGCAGAATAGAACACCCAACCCTCTCTCATTTAATCTTCAAACTTAATATTTTCTACTTCTGAAGGAGACAAGCTCATTACTAACTGCCATTTTGGATTTTCTTTTCTATTGCAGGGCTGTTCCAAATCATGACTGTACGTGCAACCCGAGTCTTTAACCCAAAATCAATGTTTCAACCTTGCACAGATGTTGATCTGAAAATGCCCACACTAAAAGAAATGTGTGTTAATTAGCTGCTGCTATCTTTTCTGGGTCATTGAAACAGTGTATTTAATTCTGGGAAATACATGCGCAAAAACAAATACATGCATTCTCAATGAAGAGCAGCAGGCCATATTTAAGGATTTAAGGCTTCATGTTATGAAGGCTCTCAGTACTAAACTTGTTTCGCTGGCAAAACAAAAAATGCCTGGACATGATGGAGGTTTTTAAAGAGCTAGAATAATATATGAAAATTTGATCTTTATAACAGTCTTTTCTACAACAGTATTTTCACAGTTTGAAAGAAAGAACACTTATTCATCTTGCTATTTTTCCAAAGTAGGTTACTGGCTATTCCTCTGCTTATTAACATAAATGTTTAGCTTTGATTTTTTTTTGAGTTGTAAAGGTCTGTAGCCTGAAATATTAAACAATCTGGGGCGAGATTTTCATGCTCCACTATGCTGGACGAGTAACATAGCGGGGTGGGAAAAATAAGTGGGAGACAAAATATCTGGCAGGTTGTGACTCTCCAGGGCCATTTTTTTTTCAAGCAATCAGCCTTGTGGCGTTCCCCAGCGCAAGGCTGATTTAAATATTCATACATTAAGTTAAAGCCTTTTAGTGAGCCCCAGATGGTATTGTCTGGGCTCACCTGGATTTCTGACCTCACTGGTGGAGGTCCACACCAGCAGCAACGGGGACCAGACAAGATGGCCTCCCAGGAGGTCGGTGGCAGTGCCCCTTGGGCAATGCCCACCTGGGATCCTGGCAGTGCCAAGGGGCAGGGCTTGAGGGAGCAGACCAGATGGGGAGGAAAGGGGAGGGAATGGGGCTGGCGATCAGGGGTCAAGGCCAGCCATGAGGCGTCAGGGCCAGCCATCGGGAGGACAGCGATTGGAGGGAGGGTGTGGAAGACGGCAATCGGGGGTGGAGCAGGGAGGATGTTATGGACGCTGATTTTTTTGGGAGGAACATCGCCCCCCCTGTTCTTTCCTCAGATGTTAACAAACCTTGTGTTTTCTGCAGCTTTTAAAAAATAAATGTTAACTAGTTTACACAACATAGTTGTATATTTTATTAACACAGGACTTAGAATCACAGAATCCCTACAGTGTAGATAAAGGCCATTTGGTCCAGCAAGTCTGCAACACTCTCCGACAGAGCATCATCCACCCAGGCCCTATCCCTGTAACCCCACGTATTTATCCTAATCTACATATATTGGGACACCATGGGAAAATCGCACATCTTTGAAGTGTGGTAGGAAGCTGGAGCACTCAGAGGATACCCATGCAGACGTGGGGAGAACGTGCAAGCTCCACTCAGTCACTCAAGGAATTGAGCCTGGGTCCCTGGTGCTGAGAGGCAGTAGTGCCAACCACTGTGCTGCAGGTAATGTATCTGCATAATTTCATGTCATTGATATAACAGTTTTTTTTAATGCTTCTATGGGTTTTCCATAGTAATGCTATGGGACAAAGACATTAATATTACAGTTTAATTGAATACTTGGTTTCAAAAGTTATGTTTTCTACAGATCCCATTAGACCTCTTCTACTTACTCATTAATTTGACACATTGAAGAATGTGGCCAAATGGCCAATGGTTGGAGCAACTAGACCCAACAAAAATTGGACACTTTAAATTAATATACAGCTAAACTGCTTCTACAAGCAAGGCTTGATGGAATGCGGACAAGGTTATCACAGGTCAAAAGGCAACAGGAACCAGCCCAGACCTGTCTTGCGTATTGAATAGAGGTGCTTGACCTTAGCAATGGGGGGGGGGGTTAGTCATTATGTCCCAAAACCCAAGAAGTAACCACATCTTGAAAAAAGAATCCACACGTGTGTTGCATATTGAACAGAGAAGCTCGACCTTAAGAGTCCTTATGACCTTAAACCTATCTAGAGGTACTTTTCCCCAGTTTCAGCCAGACTCCATGCTATTAACCATATCTTGAAAGGAGATATGTGCACCTAGAATGACCTGATCTAATCTCATTGAGTGCTGTGACCCCTGCCCCGTGACCCCATTGGTTGAAAGCCAGAGAACATTCCAGAAGGGCTCGGAGAGGGGGGTAAAACAAACATCTTGAGACAAACCCCAGCAGGCTGCAGGATAGGCATGTGCCTGTAAAAAAGGGTAGGAAGGGTAGGATTCGAGAACCGTGGATAACCAGGGAAATTGAGGGATTGGTCAAAAAGAAAAGAGTGGGGTACGTTAGGTCCAGGCAGCTAAAAACGGAGGGAGCTCTGGAGAAATACAAAGAAAGTAGGAAAGAACTCAAATGAGGAATTAGAAGGGCAAAAAGAGGTCACGAAATGTCCTTGGCAGACAGGATTAAGGAGAATCCCAAGGCATTTTATTCATACGTTAGGAACAAAAGGGTTGTCAGGGAAAAAATCGGACCTCTCAGGGACAAAAGTGGGGAATTATGCTTGGAGCCCAAAGAAGTAGGGGAGATCCTAAATGAATACTTTGCGTCGGTATTCACAAAGGAGAGGGATGTGTTGACTGGGAGTGTCTTGGAGGGGAGTGTTGACCCGTAGAGAAAATCTCCATTACAAGGGAGGAAGTGTTAGATTTTTTAGGGAATATAAAGACTGACAAATCCCCAGGGCCTGATGGAATCTATCCAAGGCTGCTCAGGGAGACGAGAGATGAAATCGCTGGGCCTCTGACGCAAATCTTTGTCTCATCACTGGACACAGGTGAGGTCCCAGAGGATTGGAGGATAGCTAATGTGGTCCCGTTATTTAAGAAGGGTAGGATGGATAACCCGGGAAATTATAGGCCGGTGAGCTTGACATCCGTGGTAAGGAAGTTGTTGGAGAGGATTCTTAGAGATAGGATGTATGCGCATTTAGAAAGGAATAAACTCATTAACGATAGTCAGCATGGTTTTGTGAGAGGGAGGTCATGCCTCACTAACCTGGTGGAGTTTTTTGAAGAAGTGACCAGAATGGTTGACAAGGGAAGGGCCGTGGATGTCGTTTATATGGACTTTAGTAAAGTGTTTGACAAAGTCCCTCATGGTAGGTTGGTGCAAAAGGTTGGATCTCATGGGATAAAGGGGGAGGTGGCTAGATGGGTGGAGAACTGGCTTGGTCACAGAAGACAGAGGGTGGTAGTGGAAGGGTCTTTTTCCGGCTGGAGGCCTGTGACTAGTGGTGTTCCGCGGGGCTCTGTATTGGGACCTCTGCTGTTTGTGATTTACATAAACGATCTGGAAGAAGGTGTAACTGGGGTGATCAGTAAGTTTGCGGACGACACGAAAATGGCTGGACTTGCAGATAGTGAGGAACATTGTCAGAGGCTACAGAAGGATATAGATAGGCTGGAAACTTGGGCAAAGAAATGGCAGATGGAGTTCAATCCAGATAAATGTGAAGTGATGCATTTTGGTAGAACTAACGTAGGGGGGAGCTATACGATAAATGGCAAAACCATAAAGGGTGTAGATACGCAGAGGGACCTGGGTGTGCAAGTCCACAGATCCTTGAAGGTGATGTCACAGGTGGAGAAGGTAGTGAAGAAGGCATATGGCATGCTTGCCTTTATAGGACGGGGCATAGAATATAAAAGTTGGGGTCTGATGTTGTAGTTGTATAGAACGTTGGTTCTGCTGCATTTGGAGCACTGCGCCTAGTTCTGGTCGCCACACTACCAGAAGGACGTGGAGGCTTTAGAGAGAGTGCAGAGGAGGTTTACTAGGATGTTGCCTGGTATGGAAGGGCTTAGTTATGAGGAGAGATTGGGTAAACTGGGGTTGTTCTCACTGGAAAGACGGAGGATGAGGGGCGACCTAATAGAGGTGTATAAAATTATGAAAGGCATAGATAGGGTGAACGGTGGGAAGCTTTTTCCCAGATCGGTGGTGACGTTCACGAGGGGTCATAGGTTCAAGGTGGGGGGGGGGGGGGGGTGGGGAGAGGTTTAACACGGATATCAGAAGGACGTATTTAACACAGAGGGTGGTGGGGGCCTGGAATGCGCTGCCGGGCAAGGTGGTGGAGGCGGACACACTGGGAACGTTTAAGACTTATCTAGATAGCCACATGAACGGAGTGGGAATGGAGGGATACAAAAGAGTGGTCTAGTTTGGACCAGGGAGCGGCGCGGGCTTGGAGGGCTGAAGGGCCTGTTCCTGTGCTGTATTGTTCTTTGTTCAAACCCTGGCCTACTGTGACCCGTGACGATGGAGGAGAACATACCAAGAAAACCCTGAGTTCATCCGTCAATGTGAACTCAGTGAATTGAATCCATCAGCCCAGCCAAGTTCACCAGAGTGGGTAGTATATGTGTTGACTTAATTTCTTATCTAAGAGTTGTTTCTTTAACTTACAAGTGTTTTTAATAAAACAAGTTTGAACCGCAGTCCTTCATTTGTCTCATGAAGTAAAAGCACCTGGGTAAATGTTTTTTGAGTAATAAATTGGTTGAAGTATCTGTATAGAATATTTCACAGGCAACAAGAATGTCTGCTTGCAATAAACAGATTCAAGGATTTGTATGAAAGGGCATTACTAAGAGGGATATCTATAAGAGCAGGATTTTGTATTTCAAGTAACTAAAATTCAAACTCATCTATGCACCCATGGGGGACACAAGTGTTTGTTTTGAGTCAGGGCCGCAGTGCGGCATTGGCTGAATTACATCATGGCCACCCAGGAGTGTCCAAAATGAAGATGTTGGCCAGAAGCTATGTTTGGTGGCCTGGCATAGACATGGACATAGTGGCGCTCGTAGGTTGGTGCCAAGAATGCCAGCAAGGACAGAAATTGCCTTCAGCTGCTCCCCTACGCCTGGACATGGCTGTGTAGACTATGGACTTGGCTGCACGTGGATTATGCAAGCCCATTCATGGGCTTGATGTTCTTGGTCATTGTGGACATCCTCTCCAAATGGATGGACGTCCATAGACTGCATTCAGCGATCACAACAATAATGCTAGAGAAACTTTGCACCTCATTTACGACGTATGGGATCCCAGAGGTGCTGGTTGCTCACCATGGACCAGCTTTTGCCAGCCAGGAGTTCACCTGGTTCAGGAAGTTGAATGGGACTTGACAAATTAGGATGGCACCATACCATCCATCGTCAGAATGGCCTTGGGGAGAGAGCAGTCCAGACTTTAAAAGCTAGTTTACAGAACAGCCGGCAGCATCAATGGACATCAAGCTCTCCCATTGGTTATTCGATGATAGAACACCCCCCCCCTCCAATGCCACGACAGGAATAGCGCCCGCAGAATTGCTTATGGGCAGACAACTCTGCACCAGAGTAGGTTTGCTCTTCCCAAACTTGGGGGTAGAAGGTGGAAAGGCAACAAGAAGCCCAACACAAAGACCATGACAATAGCAGCTGGGAGAGACAATTGGAGGCCGGTGAAGAGGTTTGCGTAAAGAATTATGCCAGTGGTCCCGCATGGTTACCAAGAATGATGCACTCTAGGACGGGCCAGTATTCTACAGAGGGGGTGAGACCATCCTGAAAAAATACATGGACCAAGTGTGGGCCTCAAAAATCACGGTGAGTCCTGGAGTGAACTATCCCAGTGGGCCGAGAACAGAGGAGAGTCGTCCCACACCAGCCAGCTCTGCCTCTCCATTGCCTTTAGTTAGGACCTCGGAGTCCAAAGTGGACACTGCAGGCAAAGACGCACCTAAGGGAGGGGGTGAACCAGAACTCTGGCTCTTGCTTCATAACAGATGGGCACCTGTTAGATACACTCCTCCCACGTCAGATGCTGAGCTTGAGGATCCGGACCCAGTGCTGAAATGTCATGAGACCCATAAGGCACCCATCAGACTTTGAGGGTTTGGGGGGGGGGTGGTGGTGGTGGTGGGGAGAGCTGTAATGACTTCAGTGAGGCCCTAGAGGTTGGCCTCTTGGAGTATGAGATCTCTGATTGAGGCTACTGCCTGCCCAATCACGGAGCCCCACCTGTACATAAATATGGGAGTTTGGGAGCGTCAGGTTTACTGGCAATTCGGATTCTCTTAGAAGTGGAATTGAGTTCGACACAAAGGGAATCTGGTGAAGAAACATCAGCCTCTGAGGAGTTATTTCAAAGTCTTGAAATGGGATTTGAACACAACTTCTGGTCCTGTGGTAGGGACACTACTACTGCACCACTGTAGCATAATACAATTCCCAAAGCTATACCCTTCAACAATAAAGGTATAAGAAAGTGCAAGGAAGAGCTGATGTCAATTCAAGAGCAGCATAAAGGAGTAAGAACAGAGTGGGGCTTAAAAGAGCACAGCAGAGAGTGCAAGACTTCACTTTGACAGCATTCGGAAAATTCGAGGTGTAACATCACAGGTGATTATTTCCTATTTATCTTATCTAAGCTAGGGAATAAAACTGGCGAGTCTTATGTTCCTTTTTTGAAAGTAAGTTTATTACTACCAGTGAGGTGTATTAAGTCTTAGTAGGGTCCTGGATAACCACTTATGCAGGAAGTGACATCAGAGGTACAGCTCGAGATTGAGCGCTTCATGGATAGTATGTCTATATAGGGAGGAGAATGTGTTCTGGAAAAGTCTCTACAGCTGTCTACTTCCAGTCCAATGAGAGGTGACATTTCTGGGCCCGGTTTTGGGAAAGAAGGGTCAAGTGGATCAAGTATGAGCAGGAGAAAATTTAGGAGGCAATAATCATTATACCATAAGGTTTGCGTTGGCAACGGAGAAGGATTAAAAAACACAATCTATAGCAAGAATAATTAACTAGGGGAAAGCCAACTTCATTGGTGTAAGAATGGATCTGGGCCAAATAAATTGGATTCAAAAGTTGGCAGAAAAAATGGTCGTTGAACAATGGGCTAACTTCAAAGAGATGATAGTTTGGGTATAGCCGTGGTACATTCCCTCGAAGGGAAATCAAATCCACGGCTCTCTAGATGATAAAAGCGATAGAGAATAGAATGAAGAAAAAGTGTGCTTATGACAGAGGATGGATGAACCTTACAATGGAGAACCAGGCTAAATTTAGAAGGTTCAGAGGGGAAGTGGAGAAGCAAAGAAAGAATATAAAGAGAGACTGGCAGCTAACATAAAAAGGAATCACGTAGTCCTCCATAGGTATATCAATAGTAAAAGGTCACTATATTCTCAGAAGAATGTAGGCTGCTGTCCTCTCCCTTTGAGGGGGGATAGCTGACTGGTGGTGGTTTAACCTGGTGACCACCAAACCTCAGACAAGGGGCAAGGTTGAGAAGGCAAGGGCTTCACGAATAACCTATCAATAGTAATGAATAGTACAGCCAATTACAGACCAAAAAGGGGATTTACAAGTTAGGCAGAGGGAATAGCCGAGGTATTAAATTAATACTTTGCATCTGTTTTCACTAAGAATGATGATGCTACATAGGCCACAATGAAAAAGGAGGCAAGTAATCATAGAAGGATTTAAAACTGATAAAGAGGAGATATTACATATTAAATTAAACCAGATGAGGTACAATTCAAGGATGGGGAAAGTGTATGTGGAAACTGTGGAGGTACTGGCCAGTTTTTCTTACTCAAAGGGGTGGTGCCAGAAGACTGAGAATTGAAAACATTACACCCACATTCAAAAAAGAAAAGGTGTGAAGGTAAGCCCAGAAACTACAGGCCAGTCAGTTTAACTTTGGTGGTAAGGGAAACTTCGAGAAACAAGAATTTGGGACAAAATTAATAAGCATATGCATGAATGTGTGTTAATTAAGGAAAGCTAGCATGGATTTGCTAAGGGAAAATCAAATTTAACTAATCTGCTGGAGTATTTTGAAAAGGTAACAGAGAAGGTTGATGAGGGCAATGCTGCTGATGTGGTGTAGATAGACTTCCTAAATATATTTTAAACAGTGCCGCACAACAGACTTGTGAACAAAGTTATAGCTCATATCATCATAGAAACCCTACAGTACAGAAAGAGACCATTTGGCCCATCGAATCTGCACTGACCACAATCCCACCCAGGCCCTACCCCCATATCCCTACATATTTTACCCACGAATCCCTCTAATCTACGCAATTTTAGCATGGCCAATCAACCTAACCCGCACATCTTTGGACTGTGGGAGGAAACCGGAGCACCCGGAGGAAACCCACGCAGACACGAGGAGAATGTGCAAACTCCACACAGACAGTGACCCAAGCCGGGAATCGAACCCAGGTCCCTGGAGCTGTGAAGCAGCAGTGCTAACCACTGTGCGACCGTGCCGCCCCTTGGAATAAAAGGAACAGTAGAAACATGGATATGAAACTGGCTGAGTGGAAGAGTATGGTGGTTAATGGACGTTTTTCAGGAAGGAGAATTGTTTGTAGTGGAGTTCCCATAGGTCAGTGTTGGGACCCTTGCTCTTCCTGATATATATTAATGACGCCAGTCATTTATTTACCCCAGTCCAACGTCAGCATCTCCACATCATATATTAATGATTCAGACCTTGGTGTATAGGGCAAGATTTCAAAATTTGCAGATGGTATGATACTTGAACGCACTGTGAACTGAGAGAAGGATAATTGAGGGATCCTGTGTATGCGTAGCCTTGTTTGCTTCAGTCTACGCAAAGACTATATTTTAAGATACTTCTGCCTATGCACAATTACATTTAAATGCTAGACTGGAGGGGTAACTAACTCTTCTAAGCCGAACAATTATAGCTAACTTGACTACACGTAGAATCAGGAGGCATGATGGGTTAGTAAAAATTGACTGTATTCCTAAAGGGTAAAAATGCAGGCAAACAAGAGTTTCCCATAACAGCAGCTACGAGGATTGTTTTTCTAGATGGAGACAGCATGCGAAAAACACTTCCAATAACGAGATAAGGTTTGAAATATATTTTGATTTTAGAGTGTGTGTTTAGTTCAGCTCAGTTCATTTCTTAGATTCCGCTCATTTCAGTACATTTTTTTTGTAGAGGGCCTGGCCGAGAAGCCAGTCTTCAAGTTCACTTTTTTCCTTCTGTCATGTTAATTTTTAAAGTTCTTTTCAATAAAAGAAAACCATTTTAAGATTCATACCAGTGCTGTCCTTTTGTCTCTTGAAACGAATGAATGGACCCAACACTAATACAGAACTTCAAGAGGACATGGGCAGCTTGGTAGGATGGGTGGACAAGTGGCAGATGAAGTTCAATGCAGAGAAGTGTGAGGTGATTCATTTTGGCAAGAAGAAGATGGAAAGACAATATAAAATAAATGGTGCAAGTCTAAATAGGGTGCAGGAGCAGAGGGGCCTGGGTGTATATGTGCATACGTCATTGAAGGTGGCAGTACAGGTTGAGTGGTTAATAAAGGATACAGTATCCTGCCCCTATTTATTAATAGGGGCATAGATTAAAAAACCAAGGAAGTCATGTTGAACTTATAAAAGTCATTAGCCTCAGCTGGAGTACTGCATCCAGTTCTGGGGTACTGCACTTTAGGGATGATGCCAAGGCTTTGGAGAGAGTGCAAAAAGAGATTTACAGGAATGGTTCCAGGGATGAGGAATGTCAGTCATGAAGATAGATAGGAGGAGTTGAGACTGTTTTCTTTAGAGAAGGCTGAGGGGGGTTTTCAAAATCATGAGGAATTTGGACAGAGTAAATAGGGAGATACTCTTCTCACTTATGAAAGGATTGAGAACAAGAGGGCACAGATTTGAAGAAAGAAGCAAAAGCGACATAAGATTTTTTTTCATGCAGTGAGTAGATAGGGTCTGAAACACTCAGCTTGAGAGTGTAATGGAGACAGGTTCAAAAAAAGCATTGAAAACAGAATAAGACTGTCATCGGAAAAAGAAAAATGTGCAGGGTTACAGGGAGAAGGTGGGAGAATGGCATTGTGAAATGGAGGTGGTGGTGCAGATACGATGGGCAGAATGGTCTTCTGTACTAGAACAATTCTATGATTCTGTGAAATGGGTAAAAGGGCAAAGTAGGTCACAAAATCAAAGAATGAAAAATTTGTAAACAAACCATCACAAACAACAAAAATGTCAGAAGACCAACTCGCAAACTGAATGTAATAAATGCTCCAAGATAGGCAGATTTTTTTGTACGAGTGAAGGAGGGTACTAGACTTCTTTACTGACTTTTACACACCATCTAATACAGTTTTGAAATACAAACACTCTGAGCAGTCATACTGGATAGCACGAAGGCCAAGACCACCATTAAAAGCTCCTCACATCCACTCGACTCCCATTTGAGATGGCAGAGTAGTGAAATTTGATGCTGGCAGTGATGAGATGTATCGCTCATGTTGTCTCAAGCTGATCCCTCACAGCTCATCATATTACACAATCACCCACCCACAAGCCAAATGATGATTTTGATCTTGCCACGCAATCACCTATGAAGGAAACATGACTTACCATAGTAACTCCTGTTTCTCTGGAGGGTCTTCCACACAGGCGCACTGTGGGTTTTGATTTACGCCTGCACAACTGATCAGAAGATTGAAAAATCAATGCAAGATACCTCTGCAGAAGATAGGTACCCCATCTCAAATAAATACCCCCTTCAGTGATGGCGCTGATAAAGGACCAATAAATTAAGTATTTGGTAAAATTTAAAGGAAGACGTGCAAGTCTATGGAGGACAGCAGAAACAAGAGTTACCGATGGTTTCATTGGAAGGATATGTTTCCTAAAAATAGGTGACTGAACAACACAAACACATATACTCTGAAGGAGGTTATTTTCCATTCAAAAATTAAGATATGGAAATATGACAAGACATCACCTGAGGAACACAAAAATCAATGGGGCGTCCAGTATGACACTAATTTACATTGCATCACAAATAACTCAGAGGGAAGGGTGAAGAAAGACTTGGAATACAGAAGGTCAAAATAGCTAAACTATTAAACTGAGAGGCAACATCATGAAACGGTTGGAATGTAAAAGTGACATCCTATCTCCTACGCCACATGTGTGGGGATAAGAACATTAACAGGGAGAAGGTGGGAGAATGACATTCAGTGAAATGGAGGTGGTGGTGCAGATACGATGGGCAGAATGGTCTTCTGTACTATAATAATTCTATGATTCTGTGAAATGGGTAAAAGGGCAAAGTAGGTCACAAAATCGAAGAATGAAGAATTTGTAAACAAACCATCACAAACAACAAAAATGTCAGAAGACCAACTCGCAAACTGAATGTAATAAATCTTCCAAGATAGGCAGATTTTGTTGTATGAATTCTAGATTTTCTAGTCGAATTCTAGATTTTATCAAAAAGGCATATAATACAAATGCCAAAAGATGACACCAAGTCTAAGCAAATTCTTAAAAACTCAGTACTGTGCCCGATATTCGCACTTTAGTGGATGTTTATTGAGGCTTTGAGGGCGCAACACAGATTCACTATGCTACTTACTGCCTGGTTTAATATAGAAAGAACTTGTAAAATTGAGGTTTTCTTCATTAGATATTACAGGGCAATATGATACATGTATTTAAAATTACAACAGGATGGGACAGGCACATAGAAAGTCTTTATTCAGTAATTGTGGGGTCTAGAAAGAGGGGAGATAAATGGAAGATCATATGAGAGTACTTGAGAAAAGATAGCAAGGGAAACCTTTGCAGAATTGCAAGGCTGTGGAACTCACTATTTGGGTTAATGGCTCTGACAGATACCATACCAATAGTCAAGGTCAGAATAGTTAGGTAGTTGAAGAAAAGGGCATGAAGGGGTATGAGACAGGCTGGGAAAATATGGATCATTTTGAGTAAATACCAATATGAATTGGTCAGCTGTCTATATATTTTTCTACAGAGCTATATTTTCGGTAGGTATACCACTCTCAAAAATGCCAACCAAGGCCATTCCAGAATCCATGTTTTTGTAGGATGTGCACATCACAGAAAATTGCACTCCAAGGTCCCTCTGAACTTTGAGCAACGGAGCACAGTTTACAATGATAGAGAGGTTGAGCGAGTGCTTGATTTTCAGAATGGGTGCATCTTTGAAAGCAGAGAGGAAAGACAGTGCAATAGAGCTAAGTTTGGACATTGGCTGGTCAGCAATTTAGTAGCAATGGAGTCAAAGGCACAGCAAGTGAGTCTCGTGGCTGAGATAAGCTCCAAGAAGATACAAGAAGGAGAGTTAGTGAAACTAAAGGGCAGGTGGTTCAACCTAAAGTAGGGTGTCTGGGAAGGCATTGGTCAGTGGGGAAGTGGATAAGTGGGCTGAACAGATGATTTCTAGCCTGGTGACCAAGCTGTCTATGAGCTTCTTGGACTCTTAGTTATGAGGCAGGGGAGAGGGGTTTTCAGGAGCACATTGATAGCGTGAAAAAGAAGCTGGGGATGATATTTGATTCCCAGGATCATCCAAGAAGGGTGGAGGTGGAGTTACATACACTATTAAGCATCCTGAATTACAGCTATTAGTAGTAAACTGATATGCACATGAACAGACACAAGGCGTGTTTCTGTTGGTTTACTGAGCAAAGATGACAAGAACAAAATCAATCAGCATGTGTTATTTGTTAAATTGAATGAAAATTATCTCCCAAATAGATGTGAGGGTCTTTGGTTCAAAATAAGCTAGAATCTCCTGAACATCTTTTCTATTTGAAAGGGCTTACATCTGGAAACGAACAGTGCCCGGAGGTTAAAGAAGAAGATTCAGTGGTCTGTGAATTAACAAATGAATGAACACAAGAACATAAGAACTAGGAGCAGGAGTAGACATCCGGCCGTTCAATAAGATCATGGCTGATCTTTTTGTGGACTCAGCTCCACTTATCCACTCGCTCACCATAACCCTTAATTCCTTTACTGTTCAAAAATCTATCTTTGCCTTAAAAACATTCAACAAGGTAGTCTCAAGTGCTTCACTGGGCAGGGAATTCCTCAGATTCACAACCCTTTGGGTGAAGAAATTCCGCCTCAAGTCAGTCCTAAATCTGCTCCCCCTAGTTCTAGTTTAACCTGTGGGTGGAAACAACCTCCTTGCTTCTATCTTATCTATTCTCTTCATAATTTTATATGTTTCTATAAGATACTCATTCTTTGAAACTCCACTGAGTAAAGTTAACTCCTCCAACTCGACACTTCAACCAAAAAGCAGCAAAAGAAATGCAACAAACTGCTTGGTCAGAATAGGGTTAATCATTAAATGGTAAGGCGTGTGAAACAGGAAGAATGTATTAATGAAGGATATCAACCAGGTGGCCTATCTTAATTGGAAGTGCTCCTGATTTGGAGTCCAAACTGGTAAATTAAGTGACAAATCATGAGCCAGCATGCTCAGAAAGCCAAATAGACAGTCACATGTAGATTATCTTAAATGAATCAGCAAACATGCAGGGAATGGAATTAATCAACCACAGCATCATTACATTCAACATAATCGAAGATCTAAAGCATACGAGGACTAATCCCAGAAAAATACTTGCAAAAAAATCAGTTTTTGGGGGAATAGTTTTAAACAACGTAACTATGGTAGGGCATTATTTGATAACATTTTAATTGAAGAGAAACTAGATACTTTTAAAGGTACTGCTGCCAACTGAGTAAAAGTACAAAGTTACTATTAGGAACTGCTGAAAACAGTCTTAAGCAGATCAACAAGAAAACTACAAGTCAAACCAAAATACAAACATTTCACGAACGCTGCAGAGGAATTGTTCCACTGTAAGAAAATAATATTGCAGAACATAAAAATTGTTCATTTACTCAATGATTACCTCCTTGAAATATTTATTCACTGAAGCCACTCCGAAAGCAAGGATGCATTATCTGAGATAAGCCAAGGACATTCAGCAACTTCAACAGAGACAGACACTCTAGAATGACTTGGAACAAATACATTTGTTGAGATGGACTGTATGTATCCATATTTGGAAAACCAGAGTGTTGATCCAGTTCTAATGAAATATCATGGGCCCGAAATGTTAAAGAGCGACCTCTTATTTTGAAACAGTCATCCCTAGTTCGAGATTCTCCCACAAGAGGAAACATCTCCTCCATATCCATCCTGTCAAGACTCCTTAAGATCTTTAAGGTTTCAATCAAGGTTTGGAGGGTAGGTCTTATGAGGAAAGGTTGAGGGAGCTAGGGCTGTTCTCTCTGGAGCAGAGGAGGCTGAGGGGAGACTTAATAGAGGTTTATAAAATGATGAAGGGGATAGATAGAGTGAACGTTCAAAGACTATTTCCTCGGGTGGATGGAGCTATTACAAGGGGACATAACTATAGGGTTCGTGGTGGGAGATACAGGAAGGATATCAGAGGTAGGTTCTTTACGCAGAGAGTGGTTGGGGTGTGGAATGGACTGCCTGCAGTGATAGTGGAGTCAGACACTTTAGGAACATTTAAACGGTTATTGGATAGGCACATGGAGCACACCAGGATGATAGGGAGTGGGATAGCTTGATCTTGGTTTCAGATAAAGCTCGGCACAACATCGTGGGCCGAAGGGCCTGTTCTGTGCTGTACTGTTCTATGTTCTAAGTCATTTCTTATTCTTCTAAATTCCAGTGTATACAAACCTAATTTGTCCAACTTTTCCTCATAAAACAACATGCCCATTCCTGGTATTAGTCTAGTAAACCTTCTTTGAACTGTTTCTAATGCATTTATGTTTTTTCCTAAATAAGGAGACCAATACTGCACATATTTCTCCAGATTTGCACAAGTGAAGCATAACCTCCCTACTTTTGTAATCAATTCCCCTCATAACAATAACGTTTTATTAGCTTTCTTAATTACTTTCTGTACCTGTATATTAGCCTTTTGTGATTCATGCACCAGGACACCCTGATCCCTCTGAATTTCAGAGCTCTGCAATCTCTCACCATAGAGAAAATAAGCTTCTCTTTTATTCTTCCTGCCAAAATGGGCCACTTCAGTTTTGCCCATTCACTTAACCTACCTATGTCTCATTATAGCCTCATGTCCCCTTCATCATTTACTTTCCTATCTTTCTTTGTCTCATCAGCAAATTTAGCAACTATACCTTTGGTCCCTTCATCCAAGTCATTTATTTAAATTGTAAAAGTTTGAAGGCCCAGCATTGGTCCTTGTGGCACACCACATGTTACACTCTGAGAATCCGAAAAAGAGCCATTTATGTCAATTGTTTCCTGTACGCTAGCCAATATTCTATCCATGCTGATATGTTATCCCCCTTACACCATGAACTTTATTTTCCACATCCAACCCTGCCAATTATCACACCATCAATATAATCAGGTGGCACAGTGGTTAGCCTCACAGCGCCAGGGGCCCAGGTTCAATTCCCGGCTGGGTTACTGCCTGTGTGGAGTCTGCACATTCTCCCCGTGTCTGTGTGGGTTTCCTCTGGGTGCTCTGGTTTCCTCCCACAGTCCGAAAGACGTGCCGTTTAGGTGCATTGGTCATGCTAAATTCTTCCTCAGTGAACCCAAACAGGTGTCGCAGTGTGGCAACTAGGGGATTTTCACAGTAACTTCATTGCAATGTTAATGTAAGCCTACTTGTGACTAATAAATAAACTTTTTTTTACTTTAGCAAAGTGATGGAAAGGGACATTGACAGTGTTATCAAGCGGCACTTACTTAGCAATAACCTGCGCACTGATGCTCAGTTTGGATTTCGCCAAAGCCACTCAGCCCCTGATCTCATCCAAACATGGACAAAAAATTGAACTCAAGACGTGGCAAAGAGTGATTGTCTTTAATATCAAGGCCACATTTGATGGTGTGTGGCACCAAGAAGCTATAGCAAAATTGGAATCAATGGGAATCAGGGGGAAAATTCTCCACTGGTTAAAGTCATACCTAGCACAAGGGAAGATCCTAAGCGTCAGCATGGTCTCCCCAATGTACCATGCCTTGGGACATCCTTTCCTGCAGCGAATCAGGTAGACAACGTTGGCCACACTGCAGGAAAGGATGTCCCGAGGCATGGTACATCTGACGTTACGACAACGAATTAATGAACACGCTCAACAATCACCAGGCAGGAGTGTTCCCTTCCAATCGGGGAATACTTCTGCAGTCATGGGCATTCAGCCTCTGACCTTCGGGTAAGCGTTCTCCAAGGCGGCCTTCATGACACATGACAACGCAGAATCACTGAGCAGAAACTGATAGCCAAGTTCCGCACACGAGGACGGCCTCAACCGGGATCTTGGGTTTATGTCACATTATCTGTAACCCCCATGACTTGCCTGGGCTTGCAAAATCTCACTAACTGTCCTGACTGGAGACAATACACATCTCTTTAACCTGTGCTTAACCCTCTTTCCACTCACATTGTCTGTACACCTTTAAGACTTGATTACCAGTAAAGAAACGCATTCCAACCATTATCTTGTAAATTGAGTTTGTGTCTTTATATGCCCTGTTTGTGAACACAAGTCCTCACTCACTTGAAGAAGGAGCTTGAGGGTCCGAAAGCTTGTGCTGCCAAATAAACCTGTTGGACTTTAACCTGGTTGTGAGACTTCTTACTGTGCACATCCCAGTCCAACGCCGGCATCGCCACATCATAGAAGAGAGTAGCAGCAGGGTCACTGAATTTGTTTTCAGCTGGAGGTAGATTCCCTTGCATAACAAGAATCTAAAATTATCGGGGGTAGATCAGTATGTGGAATTTGAAACATACAGATCAGCCATGATTTTGAGTGGGGGAGAAGGCTTGAGGGGGCCAAATGCCTACTTCCGCTCCTATTTAGTATGTTCGTACATTAATGTTTTATCCAAAAGCGAAAATCTAACCATTTCCTTTCAACATTCAATGCCATTATCATCCCTGAATTCCCCACTGTTAACATCCTGAACTGGATTAACAATATAAATACTGTGGCTATATGAACAGGTCAAAGGCTGCAAATTCTATGGTGAGTAACTCACTTCCTGAGTCCTTATAGCCTATCCACTATCTACAAGGCATAAGTCATGGATGGAATATTCTCTACTTGCCTGGATGAGTGCAGCTCTGTCAACATGCAAAGTGATCAACACCATCCAGAACAAAGCAGCCCACGACAGGCATCCCATTCATCACCATAAACGAATCCACCCACTCTAGCACCGATACACAGTGGCAGCAGTGTGTACAACATACAAGATGCACGCAGCATCTTCCAAATCCACAATCTTTACTAGCTCAAAGAACAAGAGCAGAGAGTACATCTCCTCCAAGCCAAAGACCATCATGATGTGGAACCATATTGCCATTTCTTCACTGTCATTGGGTCAAAATCCTGGAAATCCCTTCCTAACAGCTATGTAGATATGGATATACCACTTCCCAAGGACTGCAGCGGTTCAAGGTGGCAGCTCACCACTACCCTCTCAAGGGCAATTAAGGATGAGCAATAAATGCTGGATTAGCTAATGACTCCCACAAACACTGAGTTTAAAAAATAAATCATTATATGTGCAAAGGAATGTTTTGTGATCCCACTCAAGGGAAAACTTACAATCGATAAAATTGACTATCCCAATTGCAACTGGTGAGCCTAACAGACAAAATTTTCAATTAGCTTACAAGCACACTAACAGGTTATCCAACAATTAGACAGGAAACTCAGATCTAACATTAGTAGTTGTTCAATAGCCATAAACCCATCTGGTTCACTGATGTCCTATAGGGAAGGAAATATGTCGTCGTTACCTGGTCTGGCCTATGTGTGACTCCAGATCCACAGTAATGTAGTTGACTCTTAAATGGTGTCAGGGATGGGCGGTAAGTGCTCGGCCAGCCATCACAGCCACATCACATGAATGAATAAAAAAAACGTTCACCAAGTCCAAAGATGTGCGGGTTAGGTTGATTGGCCAGGTTAAAAATTGCCCCTTAGAGTCCTGAGATGCGTAGGTTAGAGGGATTAGCAGGTAAATATGTGGGGGTAGGGCCTGGGTGGGATTGTGGTCGGTGCAGACTCGATGGGCCGAATGGCCTCCTTCTGCACTGTAGGGTTTCTATGATTTCTATGATGACCACGTGTCTTCAGGTTCAGATGCAATACTTAAATCCACTGAAGAAATCTCAGAGACACAGTGATCTAGCTTTTGCTGAATGCCATTTAAAAAAAAAATAATTTATGGTATGTGGCCAGCATTTATTGTCCATCCCTAGGTGCCCTTCAGAAAGTGATAGAGAGATGCGTTCTTGAACGGCTGCAGTCCTGGGTGTAGGTACATCCACAGTGATCTTAAGGGATGGAAACTTGTGGATTTCAGGAAGGACGGTGTTTATAGTTCTGCAACAGCCTGTTTGTATACTGTAAATGACGGTGAACAGAAGAATTCTGTTCAAAAATTCGCATTTCCACAACAAAGACCTACAAAACCTACAAGTTGACGCAACCTGTTTTCAGAGATAATAGTTCTCTAACAACGCCTGCAACTCTTGATTACTCACTATCCTATGGATGTTTTATTTTACTTGCGTGTCAGTTGTGAGATGATGTAGCATGTCTCCCTCATTCTTTCTCTCCCCACCCCACACTGACATAATAGATGCACATATTTCAGCTGACTTATACTTCGGAGTCAACCTGCTATGCTCAATTCCAACTGATTGATACGCCTATCAAATACTTGTCCTGACCAATTGCTGATAAGATCTGTATCCCACCAGCAATGTATTTATGACCTTGGGCAGATGAAGAAGATTGCCTCAGATCCATCAAGAACATGAAGTGAGGAAGAGAGAAGAACTTAATCATATACAATTCTCTAAGTATGCTGGTAAAAGTCGTATTTATCTGCAATAAATTTAGAATATTTTCAAGAGCTGGGGTCATTCAGATAGACCTATCTGACTTCCCTGTAGTAAGACATTTTTCTGTTAAGAACATGAGCTCCAGAATTAAGAGTAAGTTGATCCTTACTGTTTGAAGATGGGTTAAATAACTTGCTTGGTGGATCCAGCTAAAGTAGCACATAAGAAACCAGGTATTGAGAAGGAAAAAGGCTGCTGTGATCACAACCTAACCTTTCCAACCTAAATTATCCACTCCTGGAATCTAATTTCCCAATTATAGAAACATAGAACATAGAAGAACTACAGCACAAACAGGCCCTTCGGCCCACAAGTTGTGCCGAACACATCCCTACCTTCCAGACCTGCCTATAGCCCTCCATCCTATTACGCTCCATGTACTCATCCAGGAGTCTCTTAAAAGACCCTATTGAGTTCGCCTCCACCACCATGGACGGCAGCCAATTCCACTCGCCCACCACCCTGTGTGAAAAACTTACCCCTAACATCTCCCCTGTACCTACCCCCCAGCACCCTAAACCTGTGTCCTCTCGTCCCAGACATTTCCACCCTGGGAAAAAGCCTCCGAGTCCACCCGATCTATGCCTCTCAACATCTTATACACCTCTATTAGGTCACCTTTCATCCTTCATCTCTCCAAGGAGAAAAGACCGAGCTCCCTCAGCCTATCCTCATAAGGCATGCCACTCAATCCAGGCAACATCCTTGTAAATCTCCTCTGCACCCTTTCAATCTTTTCCACATCCTTCCTGTAATGAGGCGACCAGAACTGAGCACAGTATTCCAAGTGGGGTCTGACGAGGGTCTTATATAGCTGCATCATTATCCCCGGACTCCTAAACTCAATCCCTCGATTGATAAAGGCCAGCACACCATACACCTTCTTAACCACCTCCTCCACCTGCGGGGCCGATTTCAGAGTCCTATGGACCCGGACGCCAAGGTCCTTCTGATCCTCTACAGTACTAAGAGTCTTTCCCTTTATATTGTACTCCTTCATCCCATTTGACCTCCCAAAATGGACCACGACGCATTTATCTGGGTTGAAGTCCATCTGCCACTTGTCCGCCCAGTCTTGTATCCTATCTATGTCCCTGTGTAACTTCTGACATCCCTCCAGACTATCCACAACCCCACCAACCTTCGTGTCGTCGGCAAACTTACCAACCCATCCCTCCGCTTCCTCATCCACGCCCGCAATACATCCACCCAGGTCCTTCTCCTCTGTGAAAACCGAGGCAAAATACGCATTGAGCACCTCTGCCATTATAAATTATAAATTGGCAATATTCAGGTTGCAAAATTATAACTAGTTAGGTGCTACAGGGATCAGTGCTGGGGGCCTCAACTACTTACAATCTATACTAATGACTTTGATGAAGGTATTGACTGTTTCATAGTCAAAGTTGACAGGAAAGCAAATTGTGAGGGGAGTTCAAAGTGTCTGCAAGGGACAGGTTAAGTGAGCACGCAAAACCTTTGCAGATGAGAGTGTAATGTGGGAAAATGTAAGGTTATCTACTTTGGTAGGAAGATTAGAAAAGCAAAATATTATCAAGAGACTACAGAATGATACAGTACAGAGGATCTGGGTGTTCTTGTACATGAATCATAAAATGTTAGCATGCAGATGCAGCAAGTTATAGAGAAAACAAATAGAATGTTGGCCTTGATTGCAAAGGGGGGGTGAAGTATGAAAGTAGGGAAGTCTTGCATTGATGAGACCACACAGAGTACTGTGTACAGTTTTGGTCTCCTTACTGAAGGATGGATATATTTGCATACATTTCAAAGTTTACAGAAGGTTCACGAGGCTGATTCGTGGGATGAAGAGATGATCATATGAGGAAAGGTCAAGTAGGCAGTCCATTACCATTGGAGTTTAAAGAGTGCATTATCTGATTGAACCATACAATTCCTCGAAGGCTTGCAGGGTGGATGCTGAGAGGATTGTTTATGGTAATATAGGTAGCTTCCAGTACATGCAAATGCGACACATTACGAGCTCACTTGCAGGCAGTATGCCCCAAAGACTTGGGGATCATATCAAACAGCATGTCATTTCCGCAGTTTGTAATGGGCAAGGTAGAGACTGTAGCCAACCAATCCATTCGGGCAAAACTCAAAAGACAGTGTCCAACATTAGATGTGGTTCCGCAATTGAGGATTATAATCCTCAGTGTGCTAAGGATTACATTGACAACCAATATAAAACTGTCAGTCAGGCTCAGCATGCAGCGCATTTCATGTACTGGAAGCTACATATTAAAACACGGCCCCCTGTTTTTTGCAGACAGAAAGAACACACAATACACACACACACATCGCACCTGTTTCAGCCAAACAAAATAAGTGACAGCCATTCCGCAGAGTAATGTTAGACCAGAGTCTAGCTGCCTGGTTCAAATTTCAAACAATACTTGGCAGTTAACTGTTAGTCACCATCAACTTGTGCATTCTCCATGGCAATGCCGCTACCACAGTCCATTTGCCAACCAATCAACAGTTTCTTCTCAAAGAGTATAAATTTGTTGATGTCCCTTGCATTTGTTTTCTTACAGATGACCTGATGAGCGTAAAATGAAAGTTTCAACAAAAATCTTTTTTTCAGCAAAAATATGTCAAAAGAGATCAGGTGTGCTATGAGAATGTATAAAAGGAATAGTAGATGCTGCAAAATAAGATGGAAACAAATTCATTCCATACTACAGTAAGAGGCTGTTCATGGAGGAAGTAAAAACATTAGAATTTCTTGATTTGAACATAACTGAATAGGAGATAGTGAACATGCTAAATTATGTCTTATGAGGAAAGGTTAGACAGGCTCTGCTTGTATCCACAGGAGTTTCTTGTAGGCTTTTAACAAGGGAGGACAGATTATCCAACAACAAACCCATGCTGTGGTCTGCAATGTAGATCCTAGGAGGGCTGAAGGGACCGAAAATAAATACATTCCCTGGGGCAAAATAAATATACCCAGGGTTTTGAAAAACACTCACATTTTAAGGAAGTTGATGAGTGGGAAGAATTCCATTGGACTGAACAGTCAAATGCAGTTGAAAGGGAATGACAAACATATCTCTAATTAGTGAACTATTCAGCTGACTTCAGTGATTTGAAAATTTATAGAATCAACAATTAGAAATGAAAATGAAATGGAACAACACCTCAATGAAAATAATTTAACAAAACAGTTTCCAATGCTTTCGCCAGAACAACAAAATCCTGGACCATTCATGACATGCAATTTCTGCTGGACAGTTATAATGCTGTGCTGCTAAAAGTCTTTAGCAAGTCACTTAATATGGTCACGAATCTCTGGGCATTTGAAATTCTTTAGGACTTTTAAATTTATCCCCAAAGATCCCCTTGCAGTTTTAATATCGGATGAATCTTTTGACATTATATTTTGAATTAATTGGTTAAAAACTAAATACTTTTCCCCATTTATTTAATGGAATGTGGGAACCATGGACAAGGCCAGTATTTATTCCTATCCCTAATTCCCCTTCAGGTGGTGGTGGTGGTGAACAGCCTTCTTCAGCACTCTCGTCCATGTGGTGTTGATATACACACAGTGCTGTTAGGGAGGGAGTGCCAGGATTTTGACAGTGAAGGAACAGCCAATATATTTCCAAGTCAGGATGGTGTGGGGCTTGGAAGGAAACGTACAGGTGGTGGTGTTCCCATGTCTTGTTTTCCTTGTTTTTCTGGGTGGTGGAGGTCCAGGGTTTGACGAGTGCAGTTAAGGGGCCTCAGTGAATTGCTATAATTGTGTAGATCTCTCAGGGGAGATGGTGGAGTAGTGGCAATGTCACTAATCTCACTAGAGGTTAATGCTCTGGGGGCACAGGTTCAAATCATGACAGCTGGTGGAATCGGAATTCAAGTAAAATGGAATATAAAGCCAGTCTCAATAATGGTGATGGCAAAACCATTGTCAATTGTTTCACGTAATAGGAATGGAAATCCAGTGCCTGGCATAAATGTGACTCTAGATCCACAGGAACATAGTTGACTCTTAATTATTCCATGCAATGGCCCAGCAAGCCAGTTTTAAGGGCAATTAGGAACGGGCAACAAATACTGGTCTTACCAACGACGTCCACATCCTGTGAATAAATAATGCATACACTACCGATATAGTATGCTTCTGGTGGAGGAAGTGAATGTTTAAGGTAATGAATGGGGTGCCAAATAAGTGGCCTTCTTTTACCTTGAGCTTTTGGTTAAAAGTACATTCATCCAGACAAATGGAGAGTATGCTATCACACTTCTGACTTGTGCCTACTTTGTGAATGGTGGAAAAGTTTGGGAAAGTCAGGTGGTGAGTTGCACACAATGGAATTTCCAGCACCTGACCTATTCTTGTGGCCACAGTATTTATATGGTAGATGGTAACTCCCAGGACGTTGATAGTGAGGCATTCAAAGATGGTAAGGCCAATGAATGTCAATGGGAGATAGTTAGATACATTCTTGCTGAGGATGCTCACTGTCTGGCAATTGTATGGTGTAAATGTTACTTGCAATATAGTCCAAGCCTGTCCAGGTCTTGTTGCATGCAGGAACAGACTAAGAAGTTGCAAATGGAACCAAACATTGTGCAATCATAAGCAAACATTCCCACTTCAGATCGGATGATGGAATGGGGGCAATTAAAGCAATTGAAGATGGTTGGGCCACTGCCTTGAAGAACCAGACAACACAAATTTAAGGTTGTGAAGAGCCATCTTTTTATACAGGACTAGTACTGGTCTGGAGCTCACTGTCAATGGACACACAGTGGCAATCTATATTTCAAAAGAAAACTGGGTGGGCACTTGAGGGAAATAAACTTACAGGGCTAGGAGAATAGAGTGGGGGAATGAATGGGAGTCTGAAATCCTCTACAGAGAAAAGGCATAGAATTGATGAGCTGACTGGCCTCCTTTTATTCTGTAATAATGCAATATTCAGCGGCTGCAGTGATTGCTATCCAATAACCATGTACAAGGTGTGAACCTAGCTAGTGAAGAGTTCTCCCCAATTTCTTGAATTTTTCTCGAACTCTTTGAAGCAACATTTGGTCAAATGATTCCTTGATATCAAAGAGAGCCACTCTTTTCTTTCAGGACTAAGGCTGCAATGAAGTCTGGAAATGAATAGCCTTGGCAGAACTCAAAGTGAACTTCAGTGTGCAGGTTATGGGTCATTTGATAGCACTGTCAATGACATCTTCCAGTACCTTGATGATTGCATGCAAAGTGAAATACAACAACCTAATTTTTACAATCCCTTTAACAAAGTAAAATTACTTCAGAGTATTTTCAGACAAGGTTTTGGCAAGGAGGTGACCATCAGCTTGGACAAAGGGGTAGTTTTAAGAAGCATCTTTAGTAGAAGAGAGGGATACAGAGCCAATGAGGTTGTTGGGAAGTAATTCCAGAGTTGAGAGAGCAAGCAGCTGAAGACACAGCAATGAAAATTGCAGATAAGCAAATGGCAAGTTTTGGAGGAGCGCTATAGAAGGTTACAGAAGGGTGAGGCAATAGAGGCATCTGGAAAAAAATGCACAAGAATTTTAAGCTCTACAAATTGGTTAGCAAGCAAAGGGGACTATAATGATGTTGATCTCTGGTGTCCATGAGAAATGACTTGATAAGTAAAGGCTAACAACATTAAAGAGTAACTTATTGAAGCAGCCAATATGCTCTAATTTAGTCACACCAGGGCAGCAGAGTAAGAGCACAGATTCAGGAATTAAGGGATGTAGATTTAGGACACACTGTTTCTTTACAGTGATGGTCAGATGCTGGTGAGAGTTGCCAGGAAGAGTAGTTGCAGCTAGGACACTGAACATTTGTTAAAAAACATCCAGTTGTAATAGGAAGTGAACAGAGTATTCTGCAAAAATACAATCAAACGGGCTGTAGGACCTTCATCCAAAATGATCTTAACCAGAGCAACAGAATTAAGAACATTAGCTTTAGTTTGTTGGAAACAGCCACTTGTCAAACAGCCAATAAATCGCAACTGCATGGTTATGCTGTCAGCCTTCTTTGTGTAGGAGTTGTGATGAGCAGTGCTCAGATCAAATATGGACACACAAAATGCACGGGAAATGTGGCCACTAATGGATAAATGTGTGTGAAAACATTGGAGGCAGGTACCTTTGCATTGATAAGTTTTCCCTACGTAATTAAGCTCAGTAAAAATCTATTGGCACATTCCTAAAGTAATAGAGAAAAAAGATTTATATTTACATTATACAAAACCTTTCACAATCTCAGGACATCCCAAAGCATCTTAACAGTCAATGAAGTACTTTTGAAGTGTAGTTACTATTGAAATGTAGGAATGTGGCATCCAATTTGCAAACAGCAAAATCCCACAAACAGCAATGTGACATTGATCAGACATTATGTTGTAGTGATGTTGATAAGTACACAAGTTTTACATCTATCGCACATAATCCCCCAGATCACCTACAAATTGGTTAAAAATCAGTATAGGATGCAACATCCATCTTAGTTGGTCTCAGCCAGGGTAGAAATGGAGTTGAATGTGGTGCATGAAATTTGACTTCAAAATTCCTTCCATAGAACCATAGAAAATTACAGCTCAGAAACAGGCCTTTTGGCCCCCCTTGTCTGTGCCAAACCATTTTATGCCTAGTCCCACTGACCTGCACTTGGACCATATCCCTCCACACCCCTCTCATCCATGAACCCATCCAAGTTTTTCTTAAATGTTAAAAGTGACCCCGCATTTACCACTTTATCCGGCAGCTCATTCCACACTCCCACCATTCTCTGCGTGAAGAAGCCCCCCCTAATATTCCCTTTAAGCTTTTCTCCTTTCACCCTTAACCCATGCCCTCTGGTTTTTTTCTCCCCTAGCCTCAGTGGAAAAAGCCTGCTTGCATTCACTCTATCTATACCCATCAAAATCTTATACACCTCTATCAAATCTCCCCTCAATCTTCTACGCTCCAGGGAATAAAGTCCCAACCTATTCAATCTCTCGCTGTAACTCAGCTTCTCAAGTCCCGGCAACATCCTTGTGAACCTTCTCTGCACTCTTTCAATTTTATTTACATCCTTCCTGTAACTAGGTGACCAAAACTGTACACAATACTCCAAATTCGGCCTCACCAATGCCTTATATAACCTTACCATAACACTCCAACTTTTATACTCGATACTCCGATTTATAAAGGCCAATGTACCAAAGGCACTCTTTACGACACTATCCACCTGTGACGTCACTTTTAGGGAATTCTGTACCTGTATTCCCAGATCCCTCTGTTCAACTGCACTCTTCAGAGTCCTACCATTTACCCTGTACGTTCTTCTTTGGTTTGTCCTTCCAAAGTGCAATATCTCACACTTGTCTGCGTTAAATTCCATTTGCCATTTTTCAGCCCATTTTTCTAGTTGCTCCAAATCCCTCTGCAAGCTTTGAAAACCTTCCTCACTGTCCACTACACCTCCAATCTTTGTATCATCAGCAAACTTGCTGATCCAATTTACCATATCATCCAGATCATTGATATAGATGACAAACAACAATGGACCCAACACCGATCCCTGCGGCACACCACTAGTCACAGGCCTCCACTCAGAGAAGCAATCCTCCACAACCACTCTCTGGCTTCTTCCATTGAGCCAGTGTCTAATCCAATTTACTACCTCCCCATGTATACCTAGCGACTGAACCTTCCTAACTAACCTCCCATGAGGGACCTTGTCAAAGGCCTTGCTGAAATCCAGGTAGACAACATCCACCGCCTTCCCTTCATCCACTTTCCTGGTAACCTCCTCGAAAAACTCTAATAGATTGGTCAAACATGACCTACCACGCACAAAGCCATGTTGACTCTCCCTAATAAGTCCCTGTCTATCCAAATATTTGTAGATCCTATCCCTTATCACACCTTCCAATAACTTGCCCACCACCGACGTCAAACTTACTGGCCGATAATTTCCCGGATTTCTTTTGGAACCTTTTTTAAACAACGGAACAACATGAGCCACCCTCCAATCATCCGGCACCTCCCCCGTGAATACTGACATTTTAAATGTCTGCCAGGGCCCCTGCAAGTTCAACACTAGCTTCCCTCAAGGTCCGTGGGAATACCCTGTCCGGTCCTGGGGATTTATCCACTCTGATTTGCCTCAAGACAGCGAGCACCTCCTCCCCTTTAATCTGTAAAGGTTCCATGGCCTCCCTACCTGTTTGCCCTATTTCCGTAGACTCCATGCCTGTTTCCTCAGTAAATACGGATGCAAAAAAAACATTTAGTATCTCCCCCATCTCTTTTGGTTCCATACACAGTCTACCACTCTGGTCTTCAAGAGGACCAATTTTATCCCTCACTATCCTTTTGCCCCTAACATACCTATAGAAGCTCTTTGGATTTTCCTTCACTCTGTCTGCCAAAGCAACCTCATGTCTCCTTTTAGCCCTCCTGATTTCCCTCTTAAGTAGCTTCTTGCACTTTTTATACTCCTCGAGCATCTGATGTGTGCCTTGCTGCCTGTACATTTCATACAACTCTCTCTTCCTCTTAATCAGTGTTACAATCTCCCTCGAGAACCAAGGTTCCTTATTCCTATTTACTTTGCCTTTAATCCTGACAGGAACATACAAACTCTGCACTCTCAAAATTTCTCCTTTGAAGGCCTCCCACTTTCCATTTACATCCTTACCAGAGAACAGCCTGTGCCAATCCACACTTCCCAGATCCCTTCTCATTTCATCAAATTTGGCCTTTTTCCAGTTCAGAACTTCAACCCGAGGACCAGATCTATCCTTATCCACGATCAGGTTGAAACTAATGGCATTATGATCACTGGATCCAAAATGTTCCCTCACACTCACATCCATCACCTGCCCTAACTCATTTCTCAATAGGAGATCCAATATCGCATCCTCTCTAGTTGAATAGTTCGTAAGAGAAAAATACATTAGATGGTTTACTGATCCTGACCATCATCCTGCAATAGATGGGTGAAATATACATGTGGAATCCTGGATAAAGCATGGTCTGACGATCAACCCGGTGATGCAGGGAGTGAATGTCTAACGTGGTGGACAGGGTGCCAATCAATGTTGAACTTCTTGAGTGTTGTTGGAGCTGCACTCATCCAGGCAAGCGGAGAGCATTCCATCACACTCCTGACTTGCATCTTGTAGATGGTGGACAGGCTTTGGGGAGTCAGGCGAGTTACTTGCTGCAGAATTCCCAGCTTCTGATCTGCTCTTGTAGCCATGGTATTTATCTGGCTTGTCCGGTTCTGTTTCTGGTCAATGGTAATCCCTAGGATGTTGATAGTGGGGGATTCAGTGATGGTTATTGCCACTGATTATCAAGGGGAGATGGTGAGATTCTCTCTTGCTGGAGATAGCGATTGCCTGGCACTTATGTGGCATGAATGTTACTTGCCAGTTATCAGCCCAAGACGGAATATTGTCCAGGTCTTGCTGCATATGGACACAGACTGCTTCAGTATCTGAGGAGCCACGAATGGTACTGAATATCAGCGATCATCCCCACTATTGACCTAATGAGCGAAGATAATTGATGAAGCAGCTGAAGATAGCTGGACCTTGGAAAATACCCTGCAAGCTCCTGCAGCAGATGGTTGACCTCCAACAACCGCAACCATCTTCCTTTGTGTTAGGTATGACTTCAACTGGTGAAGAGTTTTTCCTCTGATTCTCGTTGATTCTATTTCTCCTTAGGCTCCTTGATGCCACACCCGTTTAAATGCTGCCCTGATGTCAAGGGCAGTCATTTTGACCTCACCTCTTGAGTTCAGCACATTTATCCATATTTGGATCAGGCTGCAATGGAATTGGATGGCACTGCCAGAACCCAACTGAGCATCAGTGAGCAGGTTATTGCTGAGTAAGTGCAGCTTAACAGCACTGTCAATGCCACCTTCCATCATTTTATTGATGATCAAGAGTTGACTGATGGGGCGGTAATGAGCTGGCTGGATTTATCTTGTTTCTCATGCATCGGACATACCTGGACAATTTTCCACATTGCCTGGTAAAGGTCAGGGTTGTGGCTGGGGCACAGCAAGTTCAGGAGCATAATTCTTCAGTACTATTGCCAGAATGTTGTCAGGATCCGAAATCTTTGCTATATCTAGTACCTACAGCCATTTCCTTGATATCACGCAGAGTGAACTGAATTGGCTGAAGACTGACATCTGTGATTCTGGAGACCTCAGGAGGAGGCAGAGATGGATCGCCAACCCAGCACTTCTGGCGGAAGGTGGTTGCAAATACTTCAGCTTTGTCCGTTGCACTGATCACAGAATCCCTACAGAGCAGAAGGAGGCCATTCAGCCCATCGAGTCTGCACCAACTCTCCGAAAGAGCATCATAACCAGGCCCATCCACCCTATTCCCGTAACCGCACAAATTCACCCTGATAAAATCCCTAACTTACAAATCTTGAGACACTAAGAGACAATTTAGCACAGCCAATCCATCTAACCTGCATATCTTCGGACTTTGGGAGAAACCGGAGCACCCAGAGGAAAACCACGCAAATGTGCTGGGCTCTCCCATCATTGAGGATGAGGGTATTTGTAGAATGCCCTGCTCTAGTTAGCTGTTCAATTGTCCACCACCATTCACAACTGGATGTGGCAGAGCTTAGATCTGATCAGTTGGTTGTAACTATCAAAATTAGTATGGTATGTGTGGTGTGTCCATGGCTCATTGCCTGTAATGCTTCTTCATCCTGAGGCATTTTCTTGTCAGTTTTTGTCATTGCCTTCACCCAAGCATAAATCATTCTTCAGAAAGGATGTAAAGAAATCAAAAGGAAAATTAGGTGGTCATCCGATAGGTCTGAGCAATATTTAAATTTGTCCAAAGGTTAAAAGCCAGCACACTAACTCACTGCTCCAACTAAAAGCAGGCCACTGGCTTTCAGTTTATATGATTCACAACTCCATGACAACATTCGACTACATCTTAAAGCATTCGAACTGACTACAAATTGCAAAGTCTAGATTTGTGCTACAAGTTTCCAGGCTCGTGAGAAAGGGAAAAAAAATCAAAACATTAAGCATTTCTGTGAGTTTTCGATGCGTAGTTTAGGCCAAAAATAAACCCATTGATCTGTGATTCTCAAGGAAAAAAAGATAAACAGTGCAAAAAAACACATATTTTGCAATATTGAAGAGCAAAGGTTTAATCAAGTGCAATCATACACCTAACAGCTTATTTTGTTAACATACCATCTAGTCCATGGACGCATACTATCAGATGAATGCCATCTTCCAAGTTCTCCTCTTCTTCCAAACTGAAGTACGGGATTTTGGAAGCCAAATCAGGAATATCACTGTACATAAAACCAGGAAACTTCAGCAGCTTCAACTCTTCTTTTGCTTGGAGGAAACTGAAGTTAGAACAGATTTATTAGTTTTTATTAATTCAGGCATTTATATTTATGCATCAGAGATATCAGATAAAGTCAGTAATGCTTAGTACAATAAATGCAAACTGGCTACCTTTTAAATATTCTGGAAAGACATTATGTGCAAATTAGCCCATAATTTCCACAATGGGGGGTGAAATATGCTTCAGTATAATCTGGAGGATCAGACACTTACAGTAAATACCACCAGATGTTACACTTCACTACCACATTAGCTAGGTTTTGTTCATTGATTGAAAGTGGTATGTCTAACATAAACAGTAACTGTTCAGAGTGATTAAATGATTTCATCCATTCAGGTTAACAGTCATACACCTCTACTGGAGAGTGCCGACAAGAAGTGACAGTCATTACAACAAAGACATGCTGACATGAAACCAAAATTAAAGCACTTCTTTGTTACTGCATCTTGTGGACGTTGAATTGTCTACTTGCCATTTGAGAGAATAGTGGTAGCTACAGTGGACAATTTGCAGCAGGGTAACATTTTGATCTTTTCCTTCCAAATGAGATGGTTAAGCTAACAAGGTCTCTGTACTTTTGGAGGCTATGTAAAACACACCTAAACAGAAATTGCTGGGTGTGTGCTAAAGACATTAAGTTTTACATCTCCACTACATATCATGACCCGCTCTCTATGTTGTTAGATCACTAGTACACTCTCTAGCCATTAATAGGCTTAAGTGTCCTGTAATTAAACGCTCAGAAGACTGAAGCATTTAGCCACTGGTTTCAACTCATCTCAACAATGGAACTGAAGCCAGTCAGCAGTACCTAGATGATCAGGTTGAAGGAGGATATAGAGGCAATTAGCAGCACCTAGGAAAGTGGGCAAAAGGACATGGAGACAGTTAGCAGTACCTAGACGAGGTGATAGGAGGACATGGCGGCAGTTAGCAGCATCTCGAAAACTGGATGAAAGAAGGACATGGAGGAAATCAGTGGCACCTAGAAGAGCAAGTGAAAAGGTGACCCAGAGGAAGGCAGCCACACCTAGAGAGCAGGTGAAAGGAGGGCATGCAGAAGTTCCAGCATCTAGAAGGCCAGACAATAGGGTGAGTTGCAACACCAAGAAGAACGGGGGGGAAATAAGATGACCTGGAAGCAGTCCGTAGCACCTAGAAGGGTGGGTGAGAAGAAGATCTGGAGGCAGTCAGCATCACCAAGAACAGCAAAAAGATCTGGGAGCAGCCAGCAGCACTTAGTTGTACCTTTTTCAGCCTCCAATATTGAATCTAATATCAGTACAAGTGATGAACTGCAAGTTATTCTACTTGTAATAAAGCATTTGTAAATATTAACATATGGTATGGCAGGGCAACTTGGCTAGGTGGAATGTGCAATCTGTGGTATGTGGGAAATCATCGACACATGATGTGTCCTGGACAAACCCAACTGCAGGAAGCGTCACTGACTAGATGCTTGAGCTCCAGGTTTTGGAACTCAGAGTTGTAGCAGGAATCACCATGGTGTGCCACGAGGCAGAGAACTACGTTTAAGGAGCAGGTCACACCACAAGTTAGGAGAGAATGGGTGACTGCCAGGCCGGTCCAGGGGAGTAAGGTAGGTGGTGTAGGAGAACCCGGAGTCAATTTTGCTTGCTTACCGATTTTTCATTTTGGATACTGGTGAGAGCAATGGCTCCTCAGTGGAGTGCAGCAAGAGCCAAGTCTGTGGCACCATGGGTGGCTCAGCTGCACAAGAGGGGAGAAATAAGAGTGGAGGAGCAATTGTGATTGGGAATTTGTGACATATAAGAACTAGGAGCAGGAGTAGGCCATTTGGCCCCTCGAGCCTGCTCCGCCATTCAATAAGACCATGGCTGATCTGTTCGTGCACTTAGCTCCACTTACCCGTCCGCTCACCATAACCCTTAATTCCTTTACTGTTGAAAAATGTATATACCTTTGCCTTAAAAACATTCAATGAGGTAGCCTCAACTGCTTCAACTGGGCAGGAAATTCCAGATTTACAACCCTTTGGGTGAAGAAGATCCTCCTCAATTCAGTCTTAAATCTGCTTCCCCTTATTTTGAGGCCATGCCCCCTAGATCTAGTTCTGAATTCCAATGAGTATAGTTCCAGTCTACTCAGTCTCTCCTCATAAGCCAACCGTCTCAACTCCGGAATCAACCTAGTGAATCTCCTCTGTACTCCCTCCAGTGCCAGTATATCCTTTCTCAAGTAAGGAGACCAAAACTGTACACAGTACTCCAGGTGTGGCCTCACCATTACCTTATACAGCGGCAACATAACCTCCTTATTTTTAAACTCCATCCCTCTAGCAACGAAGGACAAAATTCCCTTTGTCTTAATTACCTCCTGTGCCTGCAAACCAACTTTTTGTGATTCCTGCACAAGGACACCCAGGTCCCTCTGCACAGCAGCATGCTGCAATTTTTTACCATTTAAATAATAATCCATTCTGCTGTTATTCCTACCAAAATGGATGACCTCACATTTACCAACATTGTACTCCATCTGCCAGACTCTTGCCCACTCACTTAAGACTATCTATATCCCTCTACAGACTTTGTGTCCTCTGCACACTTTGCTCTGCCACTGATCTTAGTGTCATCTGTGAATTTTGATACACACTACACTTGGTCTCCAACTCTAAATCAACTATGTAAATTCTAAACAGGAGAACAGACAAACGTTTCTGCGACGTAGGATGTCATTCCACAATGGTATGTTGCCAATTTGGTGCCAGGATCAAGAATATCACGGAGTGGCTGCAGGACATCCTTCTAAGAGAGGTAAAAAGCCAGAAGTTGTGGTTCACATTGGTACGAACAATACGCAGGAACAGGGATGAGGTATTAATTGTAGAATTAGGAAATAATTCAAAAAGCAGGACATCAAAAGCAGCATTATTCCTAATGCTACATGCTAGTGAACACAGGATGAGGAGGATTGAGTGATTGAATATGTGGATGGAGAATTGGTGTCAGAGGGAGGGCATCAGATTTCTGAGGTATTGGGACAGGTTCTGGAGCAGGTAGAAGATGGATGGGTTGCACCTGAGCAAGACCGGGATTAACATCCTGGCAGAAAGATTTGCTAATGCTGCTGTGGAGGGTTCAAACTAGATTGGCAGTGGGGATGGGAACCTGAGAGGGAGCTCAGAATGGTAAGAAACAAAATTGGTAACAGGAAGTAGAAAAGTAGCAAGTAAAATTAGAAGGCAGGCAAAACAAAAGTAGGCATCAAACAGGATCAGAATGCAAAATAATGTGAAAAAGACAAAGTTTACGGTACCCTATCTGACTGCATGCAACAAGGTAGGTGATTTGAAGTCACAAACACAGGTAAATGGGTATGATTTAATTGTCATATGGAGACATGGTTAAAGGGTGACCAACACTGGGAACTGAATATTCAAGAATATTCACATTTAGGAAAGATATGCAAAAAGGAAATGCAGGTGGTGCAGTGCTGTTAATACAGGACAAGATTAATACATCAGTGAGAGGATTTTAGATTGAAGGATCAATATGTAGAATCAGTTAGTAAGGAGCTAAGAAACAGCAAAGGGCAGCAAACATTGATGAGAGTTGCTTAGAAGCCACTAAACTCCAGTGGTAATGTTGGTCACAGTATAAATCAGTAAGTTAGAGATACATGCAACATCGGTAATACAGTAAACATAGGCAAATTCAATTTACATTTATACTGGGTAAACCTAATTAGCGCTCATAAGAACATAAGAAATAGGAGCAGGAGTAGGCCATCTAGCCCCTCGAGCCTGCCCCGCCATTCAATAAGATCATGGCTGATCTGACGTGGATCAGTACCACTTACCCGCCTGATCCCCATAACCCTTAATTCCCTTACCGATCAGGAATCCATCCATCCGAGCTTTAAACATATTCAGCGAGGTAGCCTCCACCACCTCAGTGGGCAGAGAATTCCAGAGATTCACCACCCTCTGGGAGAAGAAGTTCCTCCTCAACTCTGTCTTAAACCGACCCCCCTTTATTTTGAGGCTGTGTCCTCTAGTTTTAACTTCCTTACTAAGTGGAAAGAATCTCTCCGCCTCCACCCTATCCAGCCCCCGCATTATCTTATAAGTCTTCATAAGATCCCCCCTCATCCTTCTAAACTCCGAGTACAAACCCAATCTCCTCAGCCTCTCCTCATAATCCAAACCCCTCATCTCCGGTATCAACCTGGTGAACCTTCTCTGCACTCCCTCCAATGCCAATATATCCTTCCTCATATAAGGGGACCAATACTGCACACAGTATTCCAGCTGCGGCCTCACCAATGCCCTGTACAGGTGCATCAAGACATCCCTGCTTTTATATTCTATCCCCCTCGCAATATAGGCCAACATCCCATTTGCCTTCTTGATCACCTGTTGTACCTGCAGACTGGGCTTTTGCGTCTCATGCACAAGGACCCCCAGGTCCCTTTGCACGGTAGCATGTTTTAATCATGCTATGGCGGATAAATTCCTGGAGTGTGTATGAGATGGGCTTCTTCAGTAGGATGTTGAAGCACAATTTAGGGATCAGGTTATTTTAGATTTAGCATTCTATATTAAGAAAGGTATAATAAATAACATTGCTATTAAAGAGCTTGAGGAAATAATGACCACACTATTGTAGAATTTTACATTAAGTTTGAAAGTGATATTGGTCATTCTGAAACGAAGGTCTCAAATCTGAACAAAGGAAACTTATTAAGGTATGAGGGATAAAGACAATGGCTAGTATTTAAAGTAGTATTATATGATCTACAACCAATATACATTCCTCAAAAACACAAAAAATCCAACAGGAAAGACAAATGAACTGTGACTAACAAACAAAGTTCAAGACTGCGTTACATCACAGGAAGTGGCTCATAAGGTTACCAAAAAAAGCAGAAAACCCGCAGATTAACTGAAAATTCAGCAAGAAACTGATTAAAAGGCAAGGGAACATAAATGTAAGTTAGTGAGAAACAGAGGAAAAGACTGTCAAAGCTTCTTTAGGTATAAGAAAAGGAAAAGATTAGCAAGGACAAATGCAGGTCCATGACAGGCAGAGACAGTAAAATGTATAGTGGAGAATAGATAAATGGCAGCGAAACTAAAAAAATTACTTCGTGTCTTCATGGAGGAAGATACAGAAATTCTCCCAGAGATACTTGGGAACAAAGAGACGTGTTAAAATGAGGAACTGAAATAAATTATTAATAAAGGAGTAGCTCTCAAAAAAAATTAATTGGATTGAAGGTTTTTAAATAGCCTGGACCAGATGAGCTACATCCCAGAATGTTGAAAGAGGAGGCCGTCAAGGAAGTGGATGCATTAGTGGTCATCTCCCAAAATTCTACAGATTCTGGGAGGGTTCCTGCAGATTGGAAGGTGACAAATGTAACCTCACTGTTTAAGAAAATGGGGAGCGAGGTTGCAAGAGTAATCCACCGGCCTACTACAACATGGAAAACACCTGTTAGCCTAACAACAGTAGTCAGGAAAACGTCACAATCAATTATAAAAAGATGTGATAACTGGACACTAGGAAAATAATGCGATGATTGGGCAGACTCAACATGGATTTATGAAAGGGAAATCATGTTTGGTAAACCTGTTGGAGTTTTTTTTGAGGATGTCACCTGTGGCATAGATAAAGGAGCACCCGTTGATGTGCTGTATTTGGTTTTTCAGAAGGCTTTTGATAAAGTCCCACAAAGGAGATTAGTAAACTCTAATTAGAGCACATAGGATTGTGGGTAATATAGTGTTATACATTGAGAATTGGTTATCAGACAAAAAACAGTAGGAATAAACCTGTCATTCTCAGGATGGTCGGCTGTTACTATGGGGTACTGCAAGTATTAATACTGGATCTTAGCTATTCACAATTTATATTAATGATTGGATGTGAGGACCAAATCTAATAGTTCCAAATTTGCTGATGACAAAAAAACTAGGTGGGAATGTAAGTTGTGAGGAAGATGCAAAGAGGCTTCAGGGGATTTGGACAGGTTGAATGGGCAAGAACATGGCAGATGGAATGGAATGTGAATAAGCGTGAAGTTATTCACTTTGGGAGAAAAAACAGAACTGCAGAATATTTTTTAAATGGTGAGAGGTTAGGAAGTGTTGTTATCCAAAGGGTTCTGGATCACCTTTTCCATGAGTCACTAGCATGCAGGTTGCTAGCATGCATAATTGATTAGGAAGGCAAATGATATGTTGGCCTTCATTGCAAGGAGGTTTGAGTACAGGAGTAAAGATGTCTGGCTGCAATTGTGTAGTGCCTTGATAAAACTGCACCTGGAATACTGGGTGTAGTTTGGTCTCCTCATCTAAGGAAGGATATGCTTGTCATAGAGGGAGTACAATGGTAGGTTCAACAGTCTAATGCCTGGGATGGTGGGATTGTCTAATGAGAAAAGATTGAGCAAACAGGGCTTTTATTCTCTGGAGTTTTGAAAAATGAGGTCTAACTGAAAGTTATAAATTTCTTACAGGATGTAACAGGGTAGATGTGGATGGGATGTTTCCCCTGGTTGTTTGAGTCTAGAACCAAGGGATGTGGTCTCACAATAACGGGTAGGGCATTTAAGACGGAGATAAAGAGGGATTTCTTCATTCAGTCATTACACATATTAAAGAAAAAAATATATAGATTTCTGGATATTAATTACATCAAGGGGTATGTGAATGATGGGGAAAAATGGCACAGAAGTCAATGATCAACCATAATCTCTTTGAATGGCAGAGCAGACTCGACAGCCTTCTCCTGCTCCTATGTTTATCACAATAACAATAAATGGGTTCATTAATACCCCTGTCCCCTGCACTGGCACCGAGACCCAGATGGCATTAGGCCATGGCCTCGCACTTCTTGTCTCTTGTTCTTGGGATAGTCTTTTTCCCTCACCTTAAAACAATTTCAACATGACCTCATACAGGTTCAGACTGTCAGAGCTGCCACACCTCCCCATTGGCTGACACAGGCTGATGTGTGGGACAGAGAGAGGCTGAATACAGTAAATGTGTTTGTGGGTGTGAGCATGTGCACGCGCTATACATGCGCAATGTGTACACATGTGAGTATGAGAGAGAATGGGTCTGAGCATGCTTAGTGTGAATGCATTCAGGTATATATGTGTGTGCGCATATGCACGGCTTGTATGTGCACGTGCGTGCTTGCATCAGACTTAGTTTATATGTATCTGTTTGTGTGCGCGTGAGTATATGTGCATGTATAGATGGGTGTAAATGCGTGCGCATGATATATGTGCAAGTGTGTATGCATTTGCACGTGAACGTGTGTGTGAATGTGTCCGTGTGCATGGGCATGTATGTCCACGTGCATGTGTGAACACCTGTGTATGAGTGTATTTGTGTTTTTGTGCATGCGCAAACATGCATGCGTCCATGTGTATGCACTTGTATATGTACACATGCATGTGTATGTGCACACATGCATCTGTGTGCACGTGTGAGACTGTGTGCATGTACATGTAGAATTGCATGCTGATGTGCACATGTATATGCGTGCACCTGCATTCACACAAATGTGCATGCGTGTAGGTTTGAGCGCATCTGTCTGCATGCATGTGTGTGCTTGCATTTATGCAGTTAATTGGGCATACACGTGTTTGTGGATATAGATGCATGGCTGTATGTATGTGTGCATGCATGTATATGTATAAGCATGCACATCTATATGTGTGCACATGCATATATGTTAGTGTGTGCTTGTGCGTGCATGTGTTTACATGCATGTCTGTGTACGTGGTGTGCTTTTATACTTTTAGGGATAATTTCTATAGTATATTCCGATAGAAATACATTTCTAAAGTGTTTAGGTGTGAGTGCGCGTGTGTGAGAGAAAGCATGTGTGCACCTGACTGAGCCTTTTGTCACTGGGGAATATGGAGAGTTTGGATGAAACCGCGGTGAGCAGTATCTGTCAGCTCTGACGAAGGGTCATCCTGACTTGAAACGTTGGCTCTATTCTCTCTCCACAGATGCTGTCAGACCTGTTGAGATTTTCCAGCGTTTTCTGTTTTTTTTTGTGTCAGTAACTGTAACATGTTGTATTTTATGCCTGTTCAGAAGTAATCCACTTTCCTTATCAAACACAGCTCCAGATTGGGAGAATTATATTTGACTCGTCGTTATGGAAATACAGAATCATGTTGCTGTAGATCAGTAATGCTGGAATGTAAATATGAACATCTATAGTATCCACTGCTTCCTGGCTAAAGTCTATGAGGTGGATTGGCTCAGATAAAGTAATGGATTAGCAAGTACATAAAATAACATTTTTGCAAAGTACTTTAAAACAGATATTTATACATACAAACATAAATAATTTTATACCAAGTTTTACTATGCTTCTTTATTGCTGTTTTGTATTTGTTGGCATCTGGGGTCACTTCATCTTGAAGTGTTAAAATGGTGTCATGTTGGAAAATAGCTTGTGAAGCACTACCATATATTCTGCCACCTCAAAAATGTTTCACTTCTTAAAAACATCTGACTATATCATTACCTCAGCCCATCTTCTGCTGAAACAATTTTTTCCTATGGTTTTCCTATGGCCGCTGTTGGCCTCCCAACCAGTATAAACCTCAGCTCATTCAGAACTCTGCTGCTCATATCCTATCTGCTGCACCAATCCTGTTCATCCATCACCCCTTGTCCTTGTTTACATAGATTGGCTTTCTGTCTTGTACACCTCTATTTTGAACTTCCTATTCTTGTAGTGATTGCCTTGCTTGGCATGTCTTGTTTGTAACCTCCTCAATTGTTAAGTCTGTTTCTTTCAGTACTGCCTGCTGAAGGAGGAGCAGCATCTTCTCAAAGCACACTCTTTGACCAAGCTCTGATCCCTCTATAAATGTTCAGGATATATAATTTTAAGTTCCTGTTTATGCTGTGAAAGTCCTTACTTGATAGGTCGAAACAGGATCATAAGAAATAGGAGCAGAAGTAGGCTATATGGCCCTTCAAGCCTGCTCCGCCATTCAATTAGATCAAAGCTGATTAGACTGTGGCCAAACCCCACTTTGTTGCCTATCCCCATAACCCTAGACTCCTTACCTTGCACAAAACCTTCTGTTTTCAATGCTGTTGCAAGACTTTGGAGATTGGTTGGCAGAGGAAACAGTTAAATCTTGATAATCTAGAATTCTAATTTCACATTGGTCCCTGACTCCTCCCTTTAAGAGTTCAGATGAACTCTAAAGGGAAGAATTCATCTGCAATTTTTTTTTAGACGTGATATTTTTGATTTACATTTCTAAGCACAAATCTAATTAATCCTACAATGCCAATTATGGATAGGAAACCCAGTGGAAATTTGGCAACTTGTAAGATAAGGAAGTGGAGAACAAGAGACAAAGAGCATGCATGAGACAAAAAAGATTGAATGAGCCAAAGCACTCTGATGACCCCATGATATTCTAAAGCACTTCACAGTCACTTAAGTATAATCGAAGTGTAGCCACTGTTGTCATGTTGGGAAACATAGCTGCCAATTTGTGCACAGAATGCTTCCACAAACAATAACTAGATTATGTATTTTTGTGATAATGGTTGAGGAATTAGTGTTGATTAGGACACTTGATATTGATCCTCCACTTTGGAAAAGGGCCTAAGACAGTTTGCATTTGCAAGAGGTCAGAATGGCCTCAGTTTAACATGTCTTCTGAAAGTTCTATAACATACTTTAAATCAGTTGTGTGAATAGAATACAGATTTTCTGATTTTTAAAAGATAGGTGCTTTTTCTTTAAATAAAAAGTGATGTGCCAAATCTACTTACATCTGCATTTGTCCTTTCATGGCAGCATCTTCATACCAGGAGGCCGACACAGTCGAGCTGAAGACAGCACTGCTAGGTTGTTTTGTAATTGCATCAAGTTTGCTTCTCAAAGGTAATCCACTGATAGATGGGGAGTCTCTGACAACTGATGAAAATGATAAACAAGTAGGAGTGCACGCACCTGGCATGCTTGCTCCTTCTGTGTTCCGATCGGCATTAATTAGCTCAGATCTGACTGCATCATTTCTATCATACACAGCATCATCATCAGCTTCGTAATAACCATTTTCTATCATTTCTTGTTCTTCATCCTCTTCTGCTTGTGCAAGAGTAACAAGGCCAACAGTCTCTTTTTGAGGGCTTGAGGGACAGCTGCCACCACCACCAGGACTGATATCAGAAAGGTCTGTACTGCTTCTAGATCCAAAGTAGTTCTCCACTAATCCTTGCTTCACAATGTCAGTGCTGCTGGCAGCAGAAAGGTTTGTGTGCATTCCATCATTTATTTCCTGCAAAGTGGGAATTTCAAACACTTGAGTTATATCTACAAGTTCTTCTGAATGCAATTCTGGATCCACACTCTGGATAATTTCTGCCACATCTGAAGTGTGACAGCTTGGCTCATCGAGATGAATCACTTCAGAGTTCAGTTTAATTATATGTTTTGTGGCTGCTTTTTCTGAGCTGTAATCTTCATTACAGCTTTGAAGCTCTCTAAAATCATTGACAGAAACAATACTTTGCTGTGGATTGCTGTTACTTTCTTGACTAACTTGACTAACTATACAGTCACGAAACTCTTCCTCAGCAAAGAGAGAAGAATGAGGTGTTTGACTTGCAGTCCCAGAACCTTCAATGAACACAACATTTTCTTCTTGTACGACAACATTGGACCTTTGCATTTCAAAATTCAGCTCATCTGGTACTACAGTTGACTCTAGCTTGGGTTGTTCATCGCCAGTTTGTTGTTCAAGAACGGCAGCAACTTTCGAGCTTTCATCAACTTGCTGTTCGTCATCATCATCTGAAGGCAGAGAGTTTATAGAAGTTAAAGATGATTGTATTTCACTTACAGCACTTGTACTCTCTGTGCACCGGCCTTCAACCACATTCTTCGAACTTAATTCTGGTTTAAGTAGTCCCTGCACGCAAGACTTTTCACTGAGAAGAGAAGTCTTCTCCAATACTGGCTCAGTGGCTAAGTCTGGATCAGACTGGAAAGCAAAAGAGCTGGGTTCACTTTCAATGCCAGAATCTGAAACTCTGGACGATGAGCAGGTGACATAAACATCTGGCAGTTTAACTGCATCTCCACTTACAACCAAATTAAACCCTTTTGTACCTAATTTCAGCAGTGCACTCTCAGAAGCAGAGTGCGCTGCATCTTTTTCCAACAGTAAATAATTTTTTTTAGAATCCAGAAGTTGTGGTTCAGGAGATCGACAAAGCCCATGATCATCTTTGACAGGGAGCTTGGCGGCCATAACGACTGTTACTTTTTCCCCTTCATAAGTACATTTACTTCTTGGTTTGACTTCAATATGTTTAACTCCTGCCGTTGGTGCCATTTGCTGGCTATTCAAACTATCAAATGAGCATTTAGTAGAGCCTACACACTCAACTGGCATCCCAGGACCCGCCTGGAACAAGCCTGATGATGCAAATGGGCAGGGTTCCATACTGTGACGATTAGTGCTGTAACCAAATCCACCAAGATTTTTAGTTTTTGGAGTCTCTACATTTTTTTCCATACTGGACAGAAGAGGCATCAGCTCTTTATGCTGACACAGTAACTTAGAATCAGCCTTTGCACCACTGTCAGGTCCTGTGCTCAAAGGAACCTGCCCACCTTTAGGACAAATTGGAAGCCCGCCTTCAGATTTACTGATCTCTCCCAAGTTTGAACTTTTTAAGCACTTGTAACCAACTAGTATCACTGAGTCCTTAGAATTCTGCTTCACCAACTTTTTGTTGTTTTCAGATTTAATTGTCTTCTTAAGTTTTGTTGCTTTTACTTTTGATTTGCTGTGCTCTTCAGCTTTTGTCTTGTGCTGTTTTGGCTGTGGCTTCTCATTTTCAATATACCTAACATTGTGGATGCTTGCTGGTTTTGCTTTAAAATCAGGACTAGAGAAACCTGAAGTGTTACATTCTTTTGAGTCAGATTTTTCCAGTTTGGCAGAGAGTGATGATCTTCTTACATTCTGAATCCCACTCCAGGGAACATCCAAGTCTTTTGAAGAAAGAAAATATTAAATATTTGTATACAGGCAGAGTATTTATGAAATAATAATATAAAATATTTGAGAGCAATTATCAAAAATGTGAGTTAAATTTAAAGTAAGGAATAAACGCAATTGGATATTTAAGACTTATTCACATCTCGCACACATCACATGTGCTATCAGAAGCAACTTAGTCACCATCAATAATTCTTCATCTCGTTTATTTACACATTTGGCAAAAGTTTTTTATTGCTATTGCCACATTTGGTCTTTCTACATCCAGCTTGTTTCTATATCTTTTCCTTTCTCGTATTATTTTGTATTGCAAATAGTCGAGATTCAGTGAAGCACTGTTCCTGGATTCTTCAGCACTGTCTCTCAGCATGACCCCTAACTGATGGGATCTAGATGGGATAGCACAGCTCCTTATGTTGCGGTGCACCTTAGTTGTACAGACTAGAAAGTTCCAGCTTTGATTCTCAATCAATGCTGAGTTCGTTGATCTCAACTTGGAAAATGGTACATTCTGTGTATCTCAATGGCAAGATAACCTTTAGGATGGCCATCCCATCCATATTAGCAGCATTCACAATGATTTGCCTGTTGAATGGGAATGAGTAAATTCCCAAAATGAAACAAAATATTTTTATATAGTTAATGTTACAATAAATCACTTTGCCGTGATTTACAGTCATGGCAAAGAGTAAAATTAAAGAGTTAACTCAAATATTCATGCCATGGAGCATATTTTCTCATGCTGAGATTAATTTTCAGAATCCAACTTCAGTCACAGAACTTGAAAGAATTTTTATTTTAATTTTAGCCTTGCATCATTACAGCTTTTTAAGCTCTATTTCAGAATCCAGAAGTTATGCTTCAAGAAACTGATAAACCTCCCACCCACTTCAATAATAAAACAACATTAAAAGTAAAGGCAACAGCAGATACTGGAAAACTGAAGGACTTTACTGAATGTTAAACTGCATAATACTGAACCTTTCATGGTTGTGGTCACGCAATTGCCAGTGTCAAACAAATGCTTTATTTATCAGAAACCTGGTTGTCCTCAGCATTTACAGTGCAGTTGCCATAGTCAAACTCAGAGGACACCAAGTCCTGGTCACAGTAAGTCTCCACACTAAGTCATTTCAATATGACGTTGTTCACTCTAAGACTTTGATTTACATCGTCAGCCTTGATTTTATGTTGTCTGCACTCTGGCCCTGCCCCTCCAGCCTTGAACTCTGGGTCAGCTGCAGCCATACTCTGAAGCTGGAGCCCAGGCTGAGGAGAGAGCAAGGCCTGAGATTCCAGGAGCAAGAAACTGCCAGCTGCGGAAATGCGAGGAACTGGGGTGGGAAGGGTGTGAGGCAAAAGGGACAGCAGGAAAGGAGTCAGACACACACACACACACGTATATACACACAGAGAGAAGGGAGAACAAACAGCGGGGGAAGAAAAAGCAAGCAAAAAAACTTGAGCCGAGTTTCATGAATGGTGAGGGTGAGACACGGAGCTGTGCTACACAGGACATTTTTGGGTGATTTACTGCTATCTAACAGCATTTCTGTTATATACAGTGATTTATTTTTTATGAATTATTCCAGCTGGGAATGCACAGTGCTACACATGTATAGTACAGTATTTCAATTTGTACATTGGTTTTTCCGGGCAAAAGAACCTAACTCCAATTTAACAATGATTCTTATGGGAATCCACAATTCACAAAGTTGTCTCACTTAAAGTTGTGATTTTTAGGAGTACAGCCACGACTTATAATGAGGACTTATTGTCAAAGTCATCAACCATTTCCACAGAATACAAAATCCCACAGAATGCTGCACGTGACAAGCAGAAATTTCGCACTGGTAACCAGTGGGTTAATCAAACATGTCTAAGCTTATCATAAGTATTACTGAAAAAAGAAACGTGCTGTCAAAGCTTTTCATTTGCACTCATCTGGACAGTCTGCAAGTAAAGGGAACAACAATTTATACCGCATTTGAAGAGAAGGCTGATTGGTAGAGATGTTAACATGGGGAATGTACCAGTGAACAGTTGACTGCCAAGCTTTTGTGAAAATTCAAACCAGGCAGGTTGACTCTGATTGCCCTGGGGAATGAAACAGGGAGTGGCTTTTACCCTGAGCTATTGTTTAGTTGCAAAAGGCATGTACATGCTTCTTCTGTCTGCCAAGAATAGGCCGTGTGTGTGAATATTTGTAGCTTCTGGCAAGCGTAATCTCAAATTGGTTTTCAGTGTAACTCTTGGTACAATCAGGATTATTTTGCAAGTTGTTGTCCAATCAAACAATCCCATCTAATGTTGGACACAAAGGGCGGAATTGTTCCATCCTGCCCACCACGGGAATTATAACGGGCGAGACAGGTCCGTTGACCTCTGGCAAGATTTTCCGGTCTTGGAGCAAGCGCGGCCGGAAAATCCCACCCTATGTTTTGAATTTTGCAAGCACAAGCTGGCTGCGTACAGTCTGTACTTTGCTCATTGCAAAGTACAGACTGTACACAACCAGTTTGTGCTTGCAGATTGTCCTGATGAGTGTAAAACCAAATGTTTTGACAGCATGTCTCTTTTCTCAGCAATATTCAAGTTCTATACTACCAAACGACAATTTGTATACTTGTCATATACAACTGACCAATGAGAGTTTAGTTAGACCACACAATATGCAAAGTCATGGAGCACTAGGTATTTTGCAATGCAAAGCTCCAGCCTTTTACAAGGTCTGGCCATTGTGAGGTGTGAACAAATTGAATAAAGACTTATTCACACATTTAGAACTTTACTGTGTTTTCATTTGGCATTTGAATCTGTTGTTTTCGATATAGACTATTTGTAGGAATACTGAATTACACAGAAATGCATTCATAGGGGAAATCGGGCGTACTTGACTAACATAAAGCTCAACTTCACACAAATCTGTATGTGGATCCCGTGGGATTTGACACAGGAACTTTATTTTGTCTTTATTTTCAGACAAGGATCCTAGAGCTCAGGACCTAGGCAGCTGAAGACACAACCACCAATGGAGGCGTGATAATCATGGATGCACAAGAGAACAGAATTAGAGGTGTGCATATATCATGAAGGGTTCTGCGGCTAGAGCAGACCACAGAGATTGGGAGGGGTGAGGTCATAGAAGAGTTTAAAAGCAAGGATGACCAAGAGCTAATATAGGTCAAGAAGCAAAAGTGAATGGGATCTGGTGGGAGTAAAGACACAGGCAGAATTTGGATAACCTCAAGTTTTCAGGAATTAGAACATGGGAGGATGGCCGGGGTTCACTGAAATAGTCAAATCCAGGGACAATAGGGTATGGATGAGGGTTTCAGCAGCCGTTGGGCTGAGGGAGAATCAGACTTGGATGATGTTACAAAGGTAGAGACTGTCTTCCGTGACGGTGTGAATGTGTGTTCAGAAGCACATCTCGGGGTCACATATGATACCAAGATTGTGAACAATCTGGTTCAAACAGTTGTCAGGAGATGGTAGCCATAATTAGTAGCAAGGATTGACGACAATGACTTCAATCTTCCCAGTATTTAATTTGTAGAAATTTCTGCTCATCAAGTGCTGGATATCAGATAAGCAGTTTGATAATTTGGCAGCAGTGGAGGAAGTGAGTGAGGCAATGGTGTTGAGGAGCTAGATGTCACTGATGCACACACTGTTTTCAAATGATGCAGCTGAGTGGCAGCAAGCAAATGAGAACTAGGATAGATCATTGGTGGACACCAGGAATAACAGTGTGGGAGTGGGAAGAAAAGTCATTGTAGGTGATTCTCTGGCTATGACTATATAGATAAGAACGAATCAAAACCAATGTACGGAAATGCTGGAAAATAAAGTATCTATGAAACTGGAATTTAAATATATTTCACCTTCTGGGACAGAATCCAGATATCGATCCTCAAAGATAATGGGCAGTGAGTTGAAGTCTCCATCTAGTTCTATACATTCCACAGGGAGAGATGGAAGGGAACTGAAATAGGTTGAATTCTTTACAGCTGCAGCCATCTGTCCGTGACTTTGTGCACTGAAAATTACCCAATAAATTTATATGTTAAGGTGCAAAAAAGCATATATTTTCAGATCACTTATGAATGAATGCAACTGTTTTTGGTTTACCAAATTCCAGGCATTCAGCAAACTTAATGTGCAAATCTTTTTGTTAAAAAGGATGCTGGACTAAATGAAGAATAGCCTTGTGTTCTTACAGTGGTGTTATATATGTCCACACTTTAGAAACAAACTGGTTAAACTAAAGCTTTAACCTGATACATAATTGTCTAAGTCACCAAAAATTTCAATGGAATTAATGCAGAAAAATAAATTATACAGTATTTTCACTACTCTTATTCAAATTCTAAGGATGCACTTAAATTAAAATGCTTTAATGTCACATAATACTCCTAATGCATAACTTTAAATAATTTTTACAACTAGTACTTAATACAAATAAGACTAACGGTTGAACCAAGGGAAAACCATTTGGTCCATTGAGGATGCCACATCCATAGATTATGCATAGTAATTCTTTTGTATGATACACCGAGTTCCTGCCTCTGCAATGCCTTTTGAAAAGAATTCTGCATGTGTGTAACTGTATGCACCTGCTGAGCACTGCTCAAAAGCATGAAAATACAAACTAAGTTATATCAGAGAAGATCTGAGCCACCTGTCATAATTAAGCTACTTTTGGAAACAGTGTAGAAAGTTCCCCAGCAGTCTGCCTGACTGCCTAAGGACTCGGCTGTCTCACCAGTATCTAGCAAAAGTATTATTTGCAACAAAAGGTTTATTTTAAAATAGCATCCATGGCTTTACCACACTCACTACTCCAGAAAAGAAAAACACGGAAGAAAGCCTGTGAAGCTACTCAAGAGACTGTCATATCGACAATATTTCAATGTAATTAAGAAAAGAAATAGTCAGAAGATGAGGATGAGAGAATTGACTCAGCATTATGATCTAATATGTACTGCCTGAAAGGATGGTGGAAGCAGATTCAATAGTAACTTTCAAATAGACTAACAGGATTATGGGTAATGTCTCAAATTGGATTCTGCAGCTCCTTTAAAGAGTCATCAATGGCACAATAGGCTTAATGGTCTACTGTGTTGCATGGCTTTGTGCCATGAACTGTCCAACATTACAGAAGAAAGAGTCATACAAACATAGGAGGCCAAAAGGTCGATCTAGTCCATGTTGGCTCTATGTAGAGTGATCCAATCAGTCCCAGTCCCTTGCTTTATCCCTGCAGCCCTGAAAGTGCCCATCCAATTTACTGTTGAAAACACCTCCTCTTGCACCACCCTCAAGGACAGTGAGTTCCAGGTTATTACCACTTGCTATGCAAGAAATATTATTCATTTTATTCCCCCCTTATTTCTTGGCCAAAATCTTAAATCTGTGTCTCTTGGTCCATGTATATGCAGTTTATAAGAAAAGCTTTGTATACCTTATCTAAACCTGTCATAAGTTTCTCCACCTCGACCAATCTCCCTTCACTCAAGGAAACAACCCCAGCTTCTCTGGCCTAACCTTGTAGCTAAAATCCTTCATCCCTGAAATCATTCTGGTGGATCTCTTCTGCACGCTCTCAAGAATCCTCACATCTTTCCTAGTAACCAAAATTGGATGCAATTCTGTAGTTGTTGGTTAACCAGAGGTCTTATAAAGGCCTTGAAAGAAAAGATATATAGAAAACTAGAGTGTACAATTTACAGGTCTTACTATTCAATGCTTAGGATAGTAGATAGCACAAGCGTAATATGTACAAGATTGAGCTACCTCCTGGGGTTACAGCATATATACTGACTTGAGAAGAAATCAGGACCCAATAGTAATATGAAATGAGTAAATGGCATAGGGAGAAATAATTTAAATGTCATATTCCTGAAATCGGCTCAACTGGTTTTATGCAAACTGTTTCCTGATCTATGTCCAGTATTTGGGAAAAAGAATTGAGGAGATAAATACATTGTTGACAGCATGTAGCATCAACACCTGCATAAATAACTCTGAATCCTTTTAGAATAAAAAGGTATAGGAGAGATAAAGTACACTTAATCCATGTCAACATGGGGAGATGGTGGCATAGTGGTAATTCACTAGAACAGTAATCCAATTACTAATGATACGGGTACAGACACCACCACGGCATTTAGTGTAATTTAAATCAAATTAATTAATAAATGTGGAAATGAAAGCTCGTCTCAATGATGTTGGAACTATTACTGATTTCTGTAAAAAAGCCATCTGGTTTACTAATGTCCTTTAAAGAAGGAAATTTGCAATCCTTACCAAGTCTACATGTGGTCAAGACCGACAGCAATGTGATTGACACGCAACTGCCCTCTGAAATGCACAGAATTACTTAGAGAAGAAATAAATACGAAAAGTCCTCAATATTGACTCCAGACCCCATGAAATCTCCTGGCAGCAGGTCAAACATGGGCAAGGAAACCACCCGCAAATTTCTCTCAACTAATGTATCAGTACTCCTCCATGTTGGATACCACCTGGAAGAAGGACTGAGGGTGGCACAGAATGTACTCTGGGTGCGGGACCTCAATACCCATCACCAGGAGTGGTTTGATTGAACCACTGTTGACCAAATCCTGCCAGATTAAACCAATAAGATGAAAAAACCTACAAGACTTTCTCCTCATCAACCTACTTGTTGCCAATGTATCAATCACAATATAGGTAGGAGTGCTTACCGCACAGTCCTTGTGAGGAGGAAGGCTCATTTTCACATTGAGCATGTGCTAAAAGGGACAGATTTTGAACAGATCTAGTGGCTCAGAAGTGGACATCCATGAAGCACTGCAGACAACCAACAGTAGAATTGTGTTCAACTACAAGCTGTCATTTCATGGCCTGGCATATCCCTCACTTTACCATTAAGCCAAGTGATCAACCCTGGTTCAATGAAGAGTGAAGGAGAGCCATGCCACGAACAGCACAAAGCATATATAAAAATAAAGGAGCAACCTGGTGAAGCTACAATGCAACAAACCAAACAGCAGAAGCAGTGTGTGATAGACAGGGATATGCAATCCCACAACCAATAAATTAGATCAAAGTTCTGCTACATCCAAGCATGAATAGTAGTGGACAATTAAATGTTCGGTCCTGACTGGACCGATATTGGATATTTATATGCACGATTTTCTGCCTACAATAAACACATTTCCAGATGTCCATCAGTGAGGAAGATAGAAACATATTTCAGGAGGGCAGCAACAGACTAATGAAACGGGAAGATACACGGTAGATGAAATCTACCACAGAGAAGTGAAATGTGATTAATTTTGGTTGGCAGAATGAAGAGACAATATAAAATGAATGCCCCCAATTTAAAAGTGCAGAAACAGAGACCTAACATACATAGATTTTTGAGGCTGGGTAGATAAACTGACGAAGCCTGCTTTGACTTTTTAAAATTAAGCATACAAAAACAAGAAAGTTATGCCTAATCTGCGATTTATAAAGATTTAGCATCAGTATGATAGGTGTTCAATCAGCACACCTGAGAAAGGATATCAAGATCGTGCAGAAGAAAATTATTCAATTGATACCAAGAATGAAGGATCTCAGATTTGTGGAGAGACGAGACAAGCTGGAATTTATCTTAGATCAGAGAAACTTAAAAGGAGAGACTTAACAGAAGTGTTCAAAATTAGGAGGGCCTTCGATAAATAGTGAGACATTGTTTCCACTGGCAAGAGAGTTAAGAACAGAAGGAAACAGATCGGATTTTATGGCAGTTTCTTTTTGTGGTATAGAATCCCTACAGTACAGAAGGAAGCCATTTGGCCCATCAAGAGTGCACCGACTCTCTGAAAGAGCATCTTACCTAGGCCCACCTCCCCATCCCCATAACTCCATGTATTTACCATAGCTAATCCCCCTAATCTACAAATCTTTGGAAACTAAGGGGCAATTTAACATGGTCAATGCACCTAATCTGCACATCTTTGGACTGTGGGAGGAAACCGGAGCACCCGGAGGAAACCCACGCAGATACGGAGACAATGTGCAAACTGCACACAGACAGTCACCCAAGGCTGGAATTGAACCCGGGTCCCTGGTGCTGTGAGGCAGCAGTGCTAACCCATGTCACCGTGCTGCCCAGATACACAAATTAAGATAATCTGTATTGCACCGTCTGGAAGGGTGATGGAAACAGCTCCAAACAGTAACTTTCAAAAGGGAATTGATATACTTGAAAATGACAATGCTGGAAGAACAAAGAAGTGAAATTAATCAGACAGCTCTTTCAAAGACCCATCACAGATACGATGGGCCAAATGGGTACTTCCAGTGCTCTAAGATTCTATGTCGCTGTGAAAACACACTTGTCATTATTAACTTTGTTCTCCTTTTGTCTTACTGAAAACACTCATAATGGGATCTCATTTGGCTATGCATTCAGTGACCTCCTGCACCAGGCTTTAGTGAGCTGCTTGATGTGCTGTGTTCCATGGATTTGGACTCATGGTTACAACAGCACTTTGGGTCATCCCTCATCTTCCACTTATGGTGCTGGTGGCTGCATCCTCCATTCTTAGTGTCAATTTGATTGAGCATTGTCATTGAGGGAGATTAAAGCCAGGGACCTGTTGTTGGATCAGTGATGAGGTGTTGCTTCTCTGTGCTGCATGCATCCTACAATTCCATCTACCTGACTAGTGGCTGATACCAGTTCCCTGAATATTGACTGCTGTTCCCCAGAGTGGCTGGTGCGATTTTAAATGCTTTTTCAGAAAGACTTTCACATCTTTGTTACTGGGAAGGTCAGGGTTGCTCGTGATTTTTTTCTATTTCATGAAGCATGATGACATTGCAGTGAATGGCAGGAGGGCAATGAGACAGCGCCAAAAGCCACTCAACTGATTACATTTGAGCATTCCTGATACAGTCCTCAGTAACATTTAGCTGCACACCTGCAATCTTTATGTGGGGAGTTGATAACAAGGTATATATGTTCTCCGTGTTCTTCCTAGGTCAGGGATCTTGCCACATAATGTCATCAAAAAGATGATCGAACATCTGAAAATGGCCTCCTGATCTGAAAAGTATTGACCATGTCAACAAAGGTCCTTTCAGATAATTGGCTCAGCACTCTGCATTTATCAACTCAATGCTGAAGGTCTATTTAGAATCAAATTCAAGATATGTGCGGCATAGTAGCACAGCGGTTAGCATTGCTGTCTCTCAGTGCCAGAGACCCGGTTTCGATTCTGGCCCTGGGAGTTTACATATACCTCCAGGTGCTCCGATATCCTCCCACAGTTGAAAGATGTGCAGGATAGGTGGATTGGCCATGGTAAATGCATGGGAGTTACAGGGGTAGGGTGGAGCGGAGGGCCCAGGTGGGATGCTCTTTCAGAAAGTCTGTGCAAACTCAATGGGCTGAATGACCTCTTTCTGAACTGTAGGTATTCTATGAGCATGTGAAAACAATTAACATTCCTCCCACTTGAACCCAACCTGTTTCAGATCCATGAATTCTACATGATAGTACATTAGTACCAGGCAAAATATGGTACAGCTATGTACATGCAGGCTGACCTCATTACTGAAAATTCTGCTGAAAATTCATTATTCTCCATTATTGAGCTGCATTCTTGATCTGTCATTTACTCCTTAAAAATAACGTAGCACTTTTCAGGGAGATATAGAATGTTGGACAAGTGGCTAGTCTTGCTGTCAATTGTTTTAAAAAAAGAAACCTTCAAATATAGCCTTGTGATGAAATCTTGCAGACAGCTGTCAAGATGTTTTAGTGTTATTGAACAATCCAACCCCTATTTTCCTCATGGTCCAAAGTTTTAAATTTTGATACGTGCACTTCATCTTATAATTTATGCTTTCTCCCGATTCTTTTGTCTTGTGCTCATAACAATAATGGCAGCCACCATATTAAATCAAATTGCTTAAGTTGAAACCTAGACCAATGCACTCTGCAGGAGATATACACAATTTGTTCAGATCCCTCAAGAATTTGAACACGAGTAGCTAGGGAAAAATTGTTCCTGTTGGCGGTAGGATCCAGGACCAGAAGACACTTATTTAAGATAATTGGCGAAAAAAGCAATGGCAATGTGTGAAAAACTTATTTACATGGAGTGTGTAGGATCTGGAATACATTGCCTGAGAGTGTAGTGAAGACAGATTCAATTGGATAATTCTATGATTACATGATTATCTCCTACTTGTACCAACTACAAAAGATCACATTCTTTGCTCTGGTTTGAAAGCCATGAAACACCCGACTGTCATGCAATTATGCACAGGCTAAAGCCAATGGGTTATTTACAGGTTGTATAATACAATCTGTTATTATAGAGACCGGAACATTTTGGCTGTTCATGCCAGCATGTTCTTTTGGTTCCACTGACGGCACACCCTCACCACAATTTCCCAGTGGCATGGGGTGCAGTCATAGAGAACAGGCGCAGGAGACGACCATTTGGCCATTTGATCCTACTCCTCCATTCATTATGGTCACGGCTGATGATCCAACACAATAACTGTGTTCCCCCTCCCCTATCCTTTGGTCCCCCTTTATCTCAAACGTAATATCTAACTGCTTCTTGAAAACGTTTAGGAGGTGATTCTCCCAGCCATCTGCGCTGCATGAGTAGCACAGTGGGCTGGGAGATATCAGTGGCATCTGTTTCACGGGATTCCCGCTGGGTGTCACGGTGTCTGCCAGGCTAAGAATTTTGGCATCATCAGTACTGTGCCGGAAATCAGCGTGGAGCTGATTATCAGAATGGAAATTAAATTCAAATTGATATTTCCATATGATTAGTGGCCCCGGACGTAAATTTCCAGGTCAGAGGGGGGGCAGGACTTACTGGGGAGGGGCCTATTGAGGACACCATCAATGGGGGAGGGGGCGGAGTGGGGGAGGGGGGTTGGGAGGAACCCATTGCCACTCTGCAATTGGAATCACTGGGTGTGGACGATTGGGGCTGGCCGGGTCAGGGAGACATAGGGGCTGGGCTGGCCAGCAATCCGGAGGCTGACAATGGAGGGGGCCACTGCACTTGCGCCGATCTCTGCGCTGACATTGCTGTGCTTCCGGCCTCTCAAGTGGGAATAGGTCCCACCAACCACTTTTCAGAGGGAATCATGTTAGGGCACTCTGTGATGCACAGAGTGTCAGAGAATTGATCTGGTAAGTACGCTAAAAACCCAGCAGGACTTACTCCCATTTTCCCACACTTTGGAAGCTTAGAATTTTTTTTGGAGAATCCAGGCCTTAATGTTTCGCCTCAACTCCTTTCTGCGGTAGCGAATTCCACAGGCTGACCACTCTCCGGGTGAAGAAATTTCTCATGTCTGTCCTAAATCTCTGTATCCTCAGACTGTGACTCCTGATTCTGGACACCCCCACCATTAGGAACATCCTCCTTGTATCTACCCTGTCATATGTTTACCCTTGCCAATCCACATAATTCTATGCCTAGATAGAACAATGACATGATGCTTTACATGATGCAGTACAAATTAATACTTTCAAGTTATGTAGATTTAAAGTCTCAAAGTGCATATATAAATATATTAGAATGAAGTGGAGGGAAGGATTAACGTCCTTCTGCAGGATGAGAGAATCTAAACACAGTAAATCCAATTGAAAATTATTGAAGCTTATATTTCAGATAAATGCTTCAAACTTTGAAATATATTATAGAATTCTGGAGATCCTGGCCATGTAAAATATTAATTCTCAACTAAATAGGATAACCATAGACATCGAGTGATTGAGACAACTTTAGAATTATGCCTTGATGTTTTAAAAATGCAGAAATCCAAAGTACGAATTATTTTTTCACGTGACAGACTATTCTTATAAAATTTTGCATTAAGATTACATTTATATTCTTTTTAATTTAACTAATGGCTCTGGTGGATTAGTTTATGAAAATATATATTCACATTTAACAACTATAATGACATAAAATGTAGTAAGAAACCTTTCACTCAGAAGTGAAAAGGGTGTTATTTCCTAGCAAAAATCGAATCTGTCTATTGTTTTCTTGTCTTATTTTTAAGTTCCTACATTACTTACTGCAATTCCTGATATGCTAGCGCCGCTTGTCTCGGGTGTTCAATGCAGAAAAAAGCTTCTGAAAATCTTCTTACCTATTCAATTGGGTGAGGGAGGAAGGGAACAAATAAAGCCACAATTTCAACAAACTTTATATAAAGTAGATGCCAAAAGCCCTCTAAGTTTTGCATAATATAAAATGCTTTAGGCCAAGTACCACACCACAGATTAATACACCGGCAAGGATTCATTGATAAGGAAATGAATATAGCACTGGAATGCTATTTATATCAAAAAAAACAACAGCCACAAATTACCTGCAGGGTACCTGAGGTTGGTCTTAACTGCACTATAATATGGACAATGTTATGGGCAAAATACTCAAAATATGTTGATGATAGCCAAGAGTAAATAACAGTAAACAGTAGAAAAAAATATTCTGTCAGACACAGATCTCCAGGTAAATCAACCTAAATAAGTAGAGGAAGTAATTTATTGTTGACAAATATAAAATAGCTAGCGTGGTAGCAAGGAATTAAAGGAGGAGTTGGGATTAAATAGAAGAACGGTACAGTATACAATCAGGGTGGAAAACTAGGGTGATGGTGAAACTGTAAATTCATTCACTCAGACTCAATTGTAGCAAAGGAGGGAAGCAATACAATGAGTTACTGCAAATGATTAGAGCTTACAAAATATTTTAAGACATTAGATACCAACAATAACTACAGATAGAAGATTTTAAAAATAAAGCAGGATAGGGAGCTGGAGAAACATTTCCACACAGGTGAATTGAGAGGGTGCCTTTCAAAATATGGAGTCTCCCATTTAAGATAGAAGAGAGATTTTTTTTAACCTCAGAGGATCAATCTTTGGGATTCTCTACATCAGAGAGTAGTAAAGGCTGGGTCATTGAATATATCCATGGCTAATTTAGACAGATTCTTGATCTATAAGAGAGTCGGGGGTGGGGAGGGCAGTCAGGGAATGGACTTAATGCCACAATTACATAAGCCATGATCTGACTGAATGGCAGAACAACAGAACGTGGACCAACTGACCCACTCCTGATATAATATCAGAGTTGATGACTGAAGTAGAGATCACGTCAGCACCTGAGAAAATATGGTGGTTGCTGAAAGGGGAATAAGGGTAATAGGAACAGGACAGGCAAGATTAAGACTTGTATTCAATGTGTGCTACACTGACTTTTTAAGCCAACTTGCCTGTGATCCCATGTTGCAATCTCATATAATACAATGTCAATGCCTTTTACCTAATTTGCAATTACAGGTTTTCAAATGTAAGTAAAGAATATAGTACTCACGCGAAGTACGTGATGTTCCTTTGCTAATAAAGCTGCAACTTCTCCTTGTAGTGACACAATTTCTATAAACTGTGCCCAAAGAGCCATCAGCAAAGAGCAAAGCTGTGCAAGGTCCATGTTTACCAGTTCTGGCAGATCATCAGGATTTTCCACTTTCAACTAGAATTCAGGACATAAACTGTAAGCCTCCTTTATGTTTTGGGCTTCCCAATATACACATTGGTTCCACTAATCTGCAGTGTTATAGAACATAGAACAGTACAGCACAGAACAGGTCCTTCGGCCCACGATGTTGCGCCGAGCTTTATCTGAAACCAAAATCAAGCTATCCCACTCCCTATCATCCTGGTGTGCTCCATGTGCCTATCCAATAACCGCTTAAATGTTCCTAAAGTGTCTGACTCCACTATCACTGCAGGCAGTCCATTCCACACCCCAACCACTCTCTGCGTAAAGAACCTACCTCTGATATCCTTCCTATATCTCCCACCATGAACCCTATAGTTATGCCCCCTTGTAATAGCTCCATCCACCCGAGAAAATAGTCTTTGAACGTTCACTCTATCTATCCCCTTCATCATTTTATAAACCTAATGGTTATCTACAGTAAAGAAGAGGCCCCTCCCTTTCTCCTTGCTTTTTTATTTTTGCGCATTGAAGAAAATGTTGAAGTGATGACTTTGGGTGGCACGGTGCACAGTGATTAGCACTGCTGCCTCACAATGTCAGGAACTTGTGTTCAATTCCCGGCTTGGGTCACTGTGTGCGGAGCCTGCACGGTCTCCCCATGGCTGCGTGGTTTTCCTCCAAGTGCTCCGGTTTCCTCCCACAGTCCGAAAGACGTGCTGGTTAGGTGCACTGGCCATGATAAATCTTCCACCACAGTGTGGCGACTAGGGGATTTTCACAGTAACTTCATTGCAGCGTTAATGAAAGCCTACTTGTGACACTAATAAATAAACTTTAAACTTTTGAATCCTACAACATATTTGCGAGACATCAGTTTTCCTCCACACTTCCAAACAAACAATAGTATTTGCAGCAAAAAATACATTTACGTTGAAACGAGGGGACGACGATGAGGAAAGAGGTTAATTTACGTCATCCCATAATCTGACAGTGCAATCTAACCATGAATGTAAAGATGAAAACACACAAGGCATTGAGTAAATGAATACAGGGACACTCAAACTCTCCACATGGAAGGAATGATCGAATGACATATGGACAGATTGGGAAATTAGCTAGATCCCTTAAACACAAAAATGCACTTATTTAGATTTAAAACTCTGAAATGGAAATTAATAATTTGTTGACACCAAAATTAAGCCAGACCAATAACAGAAATTTATGTAAATTTTCCGCATTGTATATTTACTATACATGACATTGAGATTTATTTTGGCTTCTAGGATTCATTGCTACATTGACACGATGAATTTTGTATTTGTGTGGATGTCATGGTATGTTGACATATCACAAAAATTACAAATACATTGCAGGGGATACAGTATCAATAAATGAAATGTTCCAGAGGCCCTCATCTTTTTTATTGAAAAACAAATGGTTCTCCACTTGCAGACTTGGAGGAGAATTTAAACCTTGTATCTGCCATCTGTCAATTCACAGTCAGAATACAACCCTTCCCTATGCCATATAATTGGTAATTAGAAGGAGCAGCGCTCCGAAAGCTAATGGCATTTGCTACCAAATAAACCCGTTGGATTTTAACCTGGTGTTGCTAAAACTCTTACTGTGTTTAGCTCAGTCCAACGCCGGCATCTCCACATCATGTAATTAGCAAGTCAGCCACAAGGCTTACTGTAGGAGCGCAGATCCATAATCTTTTTGGACATTCGCAAACCTAGCAATAGCTAGGATTGAATTCTTGTGACTCTGTTATCTGTCCTAAATAATCTTACTGCAGCTACTGGTTAATAGTTAATGTAGGCTTTACAGGAATTCAAAAAAAGAGGTCCAACTGAAATCTCAGCATGAGAGATATCTTGCACGTTAGAATTCTCTAGAACTTGTACACTACATTCTTGGAGTAAATACAAACGTTAAATCGGCACAAAAGATAATGTATTTAATTGGAGATCCAGTTTACAAAGTGGTTATGATTTCTGCAAAGCCAAACTACTTGTTTTAATAGTCATACCTTTATCTGTTCACAAAGCTCTGAGAGTCTGCCATCAACATCAATCTCCTCTGAAAAATAAAGTCTATATTAAAATACAAATAATTATTGCAAAAGCAAATATCAGCAGCAGTAAAAGAACAGCATGTTAAGGTTTGTGATCATTTGAATTTTGCAGAATAAATATATAAAATACTCTAAGATTCGCACAAATTGCTTTTGATTTGCTCACTGTCAACATTGAAATCTATTGCTTGAAATTATATTAACTATTTTGAACAAAATGATCGATTCAAACTATAAAGGTTTACTGTTAGAAGTCATGTAGACATACCTATCAAGATGTCCCTCTGTGTTCTTGGATATTTTCTTCTGAGGAGTCGTTCATAAAGGACCTGCATGTTGGTCATGGCTAGTCATAGGATTGTACACACGTGCTCGTTATTGTATCCTCTTTTAAAACCTATAGCCTATCAACTTTTCTAAAGGTTAGTTGCTGAATTGCAACTCTCCAAACACCTCAAGCAAAGCTTTTAGAACTTGAAAATTAGCTATCATGCTTTTAATATCATAGCAAAGCACAAAGATCAAAAGATAAAAGCAAAAAGATGGAGCTTATTAGTCCATTTCTTTTTTGTTAGACACTTGGTTATAGCACACACCAGAAAATCCTCTTAATAATGCATATTCCTGAAGAACATATTATATAAAGAGAGCAATTTATATGGGTGCTGAATAAGCTCGCAGTAAAAAAACCATGCATAAAATATTAGAAATTAGAGTGCAATTTTTGAATGGTTATTAGAATTGGTAGGTATCTTCATAGCTTTAATTAAGAGGACCATCAAAAAAATGGCAAAACTAGCCATAAAAATGAGACCACATGTATTCATGGTGATATAGTCACTAACTAAACTAATTTTTGAAATAAGTTTCACTGTTACATGTTTTGCACTAGTTTTACAGCTCATTATTTATGGATTAAAGGAGGTCATTTTACATTTTAATTGAGAAATCTTATTCCATTGTTCAGCTTACAATGATGGAGTCTCACTTATATGTCCAATGGTCATGCAGGTGACAAAAAAGCAAGTGTGACAAAAAGAAAATTTCTGACTTTTAAAGGTCCCTGAAAAGCACAATGAGGGTGAAGAAAAATCATCAAAAATGTAAATTATTTAACTAAATGTTCTGCTGACCGCAGAATTCCTTTCCAATTTACAAAATGGTTGAGTGCCAATAAGACACATTTACTGGTATCATGAATAGATGCTGCCTGGCCTGCTGAATACTTCCAACATGTTCTGTTTATATCATCCAAAAAAACGAGATTTGCTATGTGAACAGAATAATGAATGTCAAAAGTAAATTGTACCACTAGTGAGGAGATACAAATGCTTAATCTACCATACAAAATTCTTCTCTATTACTTTAAAGGAGTTAAACCACGGGTGGCACGGTAGCGCAGTGGTTAGCACTGCTGCTTCACAGCGCCAGGGACCCGGGTTCAATTCCTGGCTTGGGTCACTGTCTGTGTGGAGTTTGCATGTTCTCTCCATGTCTGCATGGGTTTCCTCCAGGTGCTCAGGTTTCCTCCCACATTCTGAAAGACGTGCATTGACCCGAACAGGTGAGTGTGGCGACTAGGGGAATTTCACAGTAACTTCATTGCAGTGTTAATGTAAGCCTTACTTGTGACTAGTAAATAAACTTTACTTTTTTACTATTTAAAATGAATGGGGTAAATATGTCAGTTAGAACAGAGAGCTAATTTAATGTGAGCACTTTTAATTTTCATTTGGTACAAATAGTAACTTCTATTCAAACTTGTTTTCATTTGGATTTTTCAACTTCTAAAATTTTGGATCTACTGCAGATAAAGTTGCTCCCTTAAGTAGAATCAGAATCTCTACAGTGCAGGAGACCATTTAGCCCATCGATTTGGCACCGACGCTCTGACAGAGCATCTTTCCCAGGCTCTTTCACATGCCCTAACCCCACACACTTACCATGGCTAATCCATCCAACCTACACACCTTGGGACACTGAGGGGCAATTTACCATTGCCAATCCACCTAACCTAATCTTTGGTGTATGGGAGAAAACCGGAGCAACTGGAGGAAACCCACGCAGCTGCAGGGAGCAAGTACTCAGAGTCTTATTTCTGCCAGCATAGACCTGCACTTGCACATATTTGCTTCTACAATTGTATGACTTGAAGCGGCAACACAACAACCCTGTCATCTTGAATTTCTCTTAAAGTGGTGTGACAAAAGTGAAGTAAGGATTGAATTACATTTTCCATCTGTTTTATTTCACACCAAGTACAATTTGAATCAGTTTCACAATTCAATTGTTATATCACATTCACATAATCCAAAATAAAGAATGTGCCATACTTGCATCAAAAGTAAACATATGTGGCTTAAGCAGATTCTTTTACCTGCTCCTGCAATATTTCTAACTACCAGTTAGCTTACATCTTTCACAGCACCGTTTAAGAGTCTGACAGTACTTGCAGCAAACATGCTGTGTTTCCATCTCTCTTCTTATGTGGACAAGTTAACAGTTTGCTATTTTGTCTTTAAAACCTTCATTTAGCACAGTAACAAACTTCTTGTTAGGATCAACTTTTATTTTCTAACCCTTCCTGTGGAAAATAATCAAAACGATTCTGAAACAGCAGCTGGATAACTGCTTGCCATTGATAATGTTGGCTTTTTTTCTTCTGTGGGTAACTGGTCGGAAGCAATTAAACATTTAAACTAGCTTCTGACCCCAAAACAAATTATTCTTTAAAATCCATTTCTTGTCATTGGAACAACAATTCAAACTATAACCAAAGTTTATAAACTTTAACCTGAATCGAAACAGCAGAATTAAAATTTACAAATATCAGGAAAGTTGGTAACTCCATCCTTAAAGTTACAAAGCCAATGTTCAGAGTGGACTGGGCAAAATTAAATCCATTCATTGCTTTGCTCCAAAAACCAAATTCAAAATCCAAACTGAATTCAATTCATGGTCCCCTCAAGAAAGACAAACAAGATCCAAGCTGACAAGATAAGGCATTGCATCCCAACTTGGGCTTAATCTGATGCTTGATCTTAGCCGTAAGGCCAAGAAGCGATCTTCAATTACTCTGAAAAATCTTTTCCTGGTAGTGCAACCGACACTAACAAACATTGCGCATATTTAAGTGATTTTAACTTATCTGGTTAAGGAACAAGGTCAAGTTATACAGGACTAAGCAAAAGCTGCAATTTTCTGAACCAAGTTCATATTATAATCATGAATCCACAGATAAAATACTGACTTCCTTAGATACAAATATATTTTTTGATGCTTCAGGCTGTGCCATAGTCATGGAAGTAGACTCTGTTCACAAAATAAATACAATGGTATTAAACTCAAGTGGAGCACCTTCAGCATTATACTCAGCTTATATGCATTGGAGCTTAGAATGAGAGGTGAGCTTATTGAAACATATAAGATTCAGAGGGGTCCAGTCAGGGTAACTGTTAAGAGAATGCTTCTCCTTGAGGGAGCATCTAGAACTAGGGGCCAGTTTGAAAATAAGGGTCTCCCATTTTAGACAGAATTTAAGAGGAATTTCTCTGCTCAGAGAGTTACTAATTGTTGGAATTCTTTTGCCCAGAGAGCAGTGAAGGCTGGGTCATTGAATATACTCAAAGTTGAGTTTGACAGACTTTTGATATACAAGGGAGTTAAGGGCTTTAAATTAAACAGTGGACGGGGGAGGGGGGCAGAAGAGGGGGTGGGTGTTCAGTTGCATGGAGTTGCATGCATTAAAAAAAGTGTAAGGAGAAGGTAGGAGCACTATTTGTTACCAGATAATAAAAAGGGACAGAGTGTCTGAATGTTGTTTCACACAAGGGAATCATGCAAGAGTAGAGAAAATTAATAAGACAAACTTAAGGCTTTGTGAAGAAGGGAAAGGGTTAATGATTTTTGTACTCAATGTATTTTGTACCTAAAGGGTTAATGCAGGAAACCAAGGACTGCTTCGTGACCTGAGAATACCAGATACACTCTGGTTTATGACCAGAGACTGTAAATGTATTTTTGAGTCGTGACTGATCTGGTGTTTGAGTCGTGACCAGTATTAGAAGCCATGCTGTATATATATCCATACTTTTCTGTGTTCAGGGAGAACTTTGGCTTCTGCTTTCAAGTTCTCCCGCAAGCTTGTGAGAATAAAGCCTACTCTATTTTGACTCATACCAGCCTCAGAGGTATTTTTTACCTACTACACTTTGTATCTGAATGTACGTAGCATTCTGAACAAAATTAACGATTTAACAGTGCAAATAGAGACAGTGGGGTATGACTTAGGGGAGATTACGGAGACATGTTTACAAAGGACCAGGTCTGGAAGTTGAATATCTGTAATAATTCCACGGAAGTGAAAGTCCTGTCATCAAGTTACTTTATTTACACCATACATCTGCACACAGCCAGCTGTCCAGTTGCTCCCTGTTGAAGGTATGGCTGCGAGTCTGACACACCTGCTTTAAATAGAGAATATGAGGCTCCCTGATTTAACCATGAATTAGGACTCACCAGGTAGCTCATACTCTAGCAAGCCAATCTCATTAGTCTGGCTGAAGTCATCACACTCTCTTCCCCCCCCCCCCAACAAGTCCGAGGAATCCCCTCGGTTTGCTTCCCTCGGGGATCTTTTCCTCTGCTTGAGCGCCGGGTCAGGATCCTCCAACTCAGCCTTTGATGATGGCGGTGTGTAACGGTTGGGCGCCCGTCTCTTCCGCTGCGAATGCCGGAGGTCTGGTTCCTCGTCCACTTCAGGTGGTAGGGGAATCGGTGCAGCTTCGTCCCGTGTCCATTTTGGACCTGTGGTCCCCATCAAGGATGCAGGGGAGGCGGTATTGGCTTGTCGAGGGGGACTCTGCTCATCCTTAGGGCTGCAGGGCGGACTCGGCTCCAGAATGGGTGGAGAGCTTGAGGCCCAGACCTAGTCCAGGTGTTTCCTTACCACTGCCTTGCCCAAGCGTACTCGGTAAGATACTGGTCCGGTCCTGGACTTGACTGTTCTGGTTATCCTGGCGGATTCATTTGCATAATTTCTGACCCAACTCTCCCCCGCTTCAAAGTGCCTCTCTCGGCGAGTGTTGTTATGGCCTTTGCATTGGGCTTCCTGGTGTCTATCCACCTTTAACTCCCAGGTTTGGCAACAACAGGCTCAGTCTGGAGCTGGGCCGTCTGCCCATCAGTAACTCTGCTGGCGCAGTTCCCGTGGTGGTGTGTCCTATAGTCAAATAATCACCTTGTTTCATCTCTAATGAGGCCACTGGCTGTTTTTTCAACCCGGCCTTTAATGTTTGGACTGCTCTCCCCGCTAATCCATTTGATGCCAGGTGATAAGGTGCCATCTTGATGATCCAGATCCCATTTGATTTCATAAATTTTAGTGAACTCTAGGCTGGTGAACACTGAACCATTATCGGAAACTAATACCTCTGGGCTCCCATGCGTTGCGAACGAGGTGCGCAGTTTCTCAATGGTTGCTGTTGTGTTTGCTGAGTTTAGTTTATAGACGTCTAACCACTTGAAATGGGCGTCTATTATCACCAGAAACATGGACCCCATAAATGGGCCTGCAAAATGGACATGGAGTCACGACCATGGTCTGCCTGGTCATTCCCACGGGTGCTGCCGGTGGTGCCTTGTGCTCCTGTTGGCACTTCTGGCACGGTCCTACCAGTTTTGCTAGGTCTGCGTCCAGACCAAGCCACCAGACGTAACTCTTGGCCAGGATCTTCATTTTTGATACTCCCGGGTGCCCATGGTGCAGTTTGGCCAGTATGTCCCGATGGCCCTGCCTTGGGACAATGACCCGTGCTCCCCACAGCAGTATCCCGTCTTCCACCATGATCTGCTCCCTCCTGCTCCAGTATGGGTGGAACTGTGGATGGACTGGTCTTTCCAGCTGCCCTGTTAGCACCAGGTGCTTTACCTTCGCCAATACAGGGTCTTTCTGCATCCACTGGCGTATATTGTGTGCATCCATCGGGATGGTATCCATAAAGTTTAATGTCAACACGGTCTCCTCCATTCTGGGTACCAATGGTGGGGTGTCCGGTAACGGAAACTGGCTTAAGGCATTGGCATTTGCTACTCTAGTCTCTGGTCGGTGCTCCAATCGATACTGATATGCCGCCAGCAATAATGTCCAACACTGGATCCAGGCTGACGCTATCGACGGCACTGCTTTGTCTTCCTTCAATAGGCCCAGCAAGGGTTTATGGTCTGTTACGATCGTAAATTTTCACCCATATAAATACTGGTGAAATATTTTGACTGCGAAGATTACCGCCAGTCCTTCCTTTTCAATCTGAACATATCTTCGCTCTGCCATTGCCAGGGTCCTGGAGGCATACGCTATTGGCCGCTCTAGTCTGTTCTGCCACCTGTGTGCCAGGACTGTGCCCACTCCACATGGGGATGCATCACAGGTGAGTACCAATTCCTTCTTGGGTCATAATATACCAATACATTTTCGGATGAGAGTTGCTGTTTAATTTTCTTGAAGGCCTTGTTTTGGTGGCTGACCAATCCCAAGTTTGTCTCTTTTTTAGCAACTGGTGGAGGGGATCCAGAATGGAGGCCCTATTTCCCGTAGTATGTTATCAGTCCTAAAAACGACAGTAGCTCCTGGATAGTTGCGGGAGTCGGGGCATCATTTATTGCTCGCACCTGATCCTCCAGAGGATGTAGGCCCGACTTATCCACTTTGTACCCAAGGTAGGTTACTTGTGGTGCTAAAAAGATGCATTTCTCCCTTTTCAGATGCACTCCCGCTGCTGCAAATCTCCTGAGAACTTCCTCCAGGTTCTGCAGATGTTCCGCCCTTGTTTTACCCGTAATGAGGACATCTTCTAGGTAAATGGCAAACTGTGGTAACCCCTGTAGGATGCTCTCCATGGTCCTTTGGAATATGGCACAAGCTGACAAAACCCCGAAGGGCAATCTTCTATACTGAAACAGGCTGTTCAACGTATTTATTGTGGTAAATCTTTGCGAATCTTCATCCAGCCGTAGTTGCAGGTATGCATAGCTCATGTCCAGTTTTGTGAATAGGAATCCTCCTGCCAACTTTGCGTACAGGTCCTCAATCCTGGGAATTGGGTATTTGTCGAGCTGAGTGTAACGGTTTATCGTCTGTTTGAAATCACCACAAAGGCGCACCGAGCCATCCGGCTTTAAGATAGGAACCACGTGTGCCGCCCATTCCGCGAACTGGACCGGTTTTATTATTCCTCCATGCTGTAATCTTTTGATTTCTGCCTCAACCTTTTCCCTTAACGTAAATGATACCGGTCGGGCTTTGCAAAACTTTGGGACAGCCTCCGGATCAAAGTGCAATTTTGACTCCTTTGATTGTCCCGAGGCCTTCCCGAAAAGTCTCCACATATTTGCTCAGGACCTCACTCAGGCGACCATTTTCCAGCTGGAAGATATTTGTCCAATCTAGCCGAATCTCTTTTAGCCAATTTCGCCCTAATAGGCTTGGTCCCGAACCTTTCATTACCATTAATGGGAGTCTAACTAATTGTTTCCCATAAGCAACTGGCACATGGGTTGTACCCACCACTTTCAGTGGTTCCCCTGTATAGGTCCTCAACCTTGCCAAAGTTTTGGTCAGGGCTAAGGGTTGGAGTCCAGTGCGTACCTTGTTAAACACTGTCTCCCCTATGACTGATACTGCTGCGCCTGTGTCGACCTCCATTAAAATTGGACATCCATTCAGTCTCACTGACAATTTGATGGGTTCTGATTTTGTCATCGCTATGCACAGTAGCTGTTCCTCGTCAGAGGTAGTGGGAGCTTCCAGATTGTGCATTCTCCTGTCCCTCGGCCTACGTGTTCTTTTCGGCCATGTTGGTTTAGGAGACTTGCTTTTACTCTGTGCATCCTGACATGGCAACCATAGCAATGTCATGTCGGGTGGGACTCTACAGGGGCTGCTGTCACTCTGGGGGTTAACCTGACCTTGTCTGGGTGCAGTTCCAAAGGTGGACTTGGGCTCCCTCGTATCTGAATCCTTCCAGAGGGCTGCTATGTAGTGGCCTGCTCCGTAGTGGTAGTCCCCTAATCCAGTCTCCCTGGTGTTGGCCTCCACCTCCATCAGGATACCTTGAAGCTCATGCGCTCCACTTGCCACTTTTTCTAACGACAAGGCCAGCTGTAATGCTTGTTTACAGTCCAGCTGGGCCTCCGCCAACAGGCATTTCTGTATAGTCATATCGTTAATTCCGCACACCAACTGGTCTCAAAGCATCTCATTTAGTGTCCCCCCCGAATTCGGAAGCCTCCGCCAGACATCTTAGCCTTGTTAGGAAACTGGTGATTCTAAATGTGGAGTAAAATGGTACCTCCGCAGGATCAGGGGTGGCTTTGGGTCATAATATTCTTGAACCAAGTTTGACAACTCTTAGAAGGACTTTGCGTCCTGTGCCTCCGGGAAAGTTAAACTGCGCATAATCATAAAAGCTGCTGGTCCACAAGCAATCAGCAGGATAACACTCATCTGAGGTTATGTTGTTTGCCCTGAAGAAATACTTTATCCTTTCCACATATTGGGCCCAGTCCTCCACTGCAGGGTCAAAAGAGTCCAATTTCCCAAACAGCGGCATGTTTCAACAATGGTTTACCCTCAATATGTGCGGTGGTTCAGCAAGTTTCTTCAGGTCGCTCCTTTTTCCTCATCGCCACTGTAATAACTCCAGGGAGGCCGAAGTCCCATCACCAAGTTACTTTATTTACACCATACATCTGTACACAGCCAGCTCTCCAGTTTCTCCCTGCTGAATGCACGGCTGGGAGTCTGACACACCTGCTTTAAATAGGGAGCATGAGGCTCCCTAATTTAACCATGAATTAGGACTCATCAGGTAGTTTATACTCTAGCAAGCCAACCTCATTAGCCTGGCTGAAGTCATCACAATATCCAAGGGTACTCTGTTTTGGAAGGATAGACAGAAAGGAAAAGGAGGTGGTGTAGCTTTGTTAGTAAAGATAGGGATCAGTGTTGTAGTGAGAAATGATATTGGCACTGGAGATCAAGACATTGAATCAATCTGGGTAGAAATAAGAAATAGCAAGGGGAAAAATGTCCACGGTGGGAGTAATCTGTAGGTTCCCTAATAATAGGTCGACAGTAGGACACAGTATAAACCAGGAAATACTGGGTGCTTGTAAAAAAAGGCACAACAACAATCATGGGTGATTTAAATATGCATATAGACTGGATTAATCAAAGTGGCAAGGGCAGCCTCTGGGGAGAGTTCATTTAGTGGTTCAAGATTATTTCTTGTTGTCGAACCAACCAGAGAGGCGGCTATTTTGGCTTTAGTATTGTGTAATGAGATGGGATTAATTAATAATCTTGTAGTAAAGGATCCTCTCAGAAAGAGTTAGATTTGCATGCTTGAATTTTAAATTCAGCTTGAGAGCAATAAACTTGAGCTCCACACTAATGTTCTGGTATTAAACCAATGTAACTACAGAGGCATTTGGCCCTGGGTTGACTGGGCAGAAGGACTAGAAGGTAGGTCAGTTGATGAACAGTGGCAGATATTTAAGGAAATTTTCAATTCCTCCCAACTAAAATATATTCCAGAGAGGAAGAAAGATTGTAAGAGGGGAAAATGCATCCGCGGCTAAGCAAAGAGGTTAAAGATAACAAAGTCAAAAACTAAGACATACCATTTTGCAAAGGTTAATGGCAGGCTGGAGGATTGGGAAACTTTTAAACAGAGAATTACTAAAAATGTAGCAAAAAAGAGCAAAGGTAAATGAAAGAAATCCAGCGCAAAATGTAAAAACTGATAGCAAAAGATTCTATAACTACATAAAAAGGAAGCAACTTGTTAAAGTCAACATTGGTCTCTTCGAGGACGACACGGGGGAGTTAATAATGGGGAACACAAATGGAAGAGACACTAAATCAATATTTTGTCTCAGTTTAACAGTGGAGGACAGTAGAACCATCCCAATAGTAACGGTAATTCAGAGGCTGTGGAAAAGGAAGAACTTAAAACAATCAGCATCACTAGAGAAAAAGTACTGAACAGGCTATTGGGATTAAAGGCAGACAAGTCCTCCGTGCCCGATGACCTGCATACTAGGGTCTTAAAGGAAGTGGTAGTACGGATAATGGATGCATTGGTTATATTCTAAAATTCCCTGGATTCTGGATAGGTTCCAGTGGATTGAAAAAGGGTAACGTCCCTGTTCAAAAAGGGAAGGTGGCAGAAAGTAAGAAACTGTAGGCCAGTTAGTTTAACATCTGTCGTTAGGATGAATCATCCATTTGGCACTTCTGACTGAAGATTGTTCCAAATGCTTCAGCCTGATCTTTTTTCAATCATTGAAGATGGGGATATTTGTGGAGCTTCCTCCTCCAGCGAGTTGTTTAATTATCCACCACAATTTACAGCTGGATGTGGCAGGACTGCAGAGCTTAGATCTGATCCATTGCTTAGCTATTACTTGCTGCTTATGCTGTTGACACGCAAGTAGTCCTGTCCTGTAGCTTCACATCATTTCAAGGATGCCTGGTGTTGCTGTTGGCATGCCCTCCTGGCCATGAAGTTACAGATTGTGGTTGAGTACAATCTACTGCTACAGATGGTCCAACGTGCCTCACGGATGGCCAGTCTTGAGCTGCTAGGTCTATTTGAAATCTATCCCATTTAGAACGGTGGCAGTGCCACACAACACAATGGAGGGTATCCTCAATGTGAAGAGTATTATTAGGACTGTGCGGTGGTCACTCCTACCAATACTATCAGTCCGTTGCATCTGCGATAGGTTGGCGAAGATGAGGTCAAAGTATGTTTTTCCCTCTTGCTGATTCACTCACCACCTGCTGCAGTCCAACCTCTAGCAGCTATGACCTTTAGGGCCTGGCCAACTTGGTACTATGATGGACCGTGAAGTCCTCCACCCAGAGTACATTCTGTGCCCTTGCCCCCCTCAGTGCTTCCTCCAAGTGGTGTTCAACATGGAGGAGTACTGATTCGTCAGCTGAGAAGGGACAGTATATGGTAATCAGCAGAAGGTTTCCTTGCCCATGTTTGACCAGGCACCGTAAGACTTCATGGGGATTCAGAGACAATGTTAAGGATTGCCAGGGCAATTCCCTCCCTCCCAGATGGTGGTGTCTGGGACATTATCTGTAAGGTATGATTCTGTGAGTATGACTATGTCAGACTGTTGCTCAACTAGTCTGTGAGACAGCTCTCCCAATTTTGGTACAAGCCCCCCGATATTAGTCGGACTTTGCAGGGTTGACAGGGTTGGGTTTCCATCGTCATTTCCAGTACCTAGGTTGATGCTGGATGGCCCGTCTAGTTTCATTTCTTTATGTTTTCTTCGTAGTGGTTGGGAAAGAACTGAGACCATTACAGAAGGCATTTAAGTGTTATTGCTGTGGACTGGAATCACATGGTAAGGACGGCAAGTTTCCTCCCCTAAAGAACATTAGTGAACCACATGGGTTTTTAATGACAATCGACAATGGTTTCATGGTCACTATTACTCTTAATTCCAGATGTTTTACTGAATTAAAGTTCACCATCTGCCATGGATGAATTCAAACCCGGGTTCCCAGGGCATTAGCCTGGGTCTCTGTATAACTAGTCCAGTGACAATACTACTGTGCCACCACCTTCCAAGACTACTTTAATATGCATTTTCTCAATGACTGATGTCAAACTAACTGGCCTGTTTTCTCTCTTCCTCCTTTCTTCAATAGGAGTCCTTTGGGACTGTTGCATCATCAACGTTGGCAGTCATATCCTGGGTGTTTTTTGGTCTTCAGTCCCTTGCATTTCTCGAGTACTTTCTCTGCTAATATTAATTACTTTAAGTTCATCACTCTTATTAGACTTTTAGTTCCCTTCTATATCTGGAATGTAATTTATTTCTTCTATTGTGAAGGCAGACAAAATATTTGTTCAACATCTCTGTAATTTCCTCAGTCTCGATGATAATTTTTCCTGTCTGTTTCCAAGGGGCCAATGTTTACTTTAGCTACTCTAATTCTTTCGAGATATTTGTAAACACTGCTGCAATTGCTTTTTTCATAATCTTGGCTATTTATTCTCATTGCATTTTTTAGCTTTTCATCAACTTTTTGGCTGTCCTTTCCTGCTTTCTAAAACTCTCACAATCCTCAGACTTATTCATATAACCAGCCTCTTCTTTTAGTCTAATATTATCCTTAACTTCACTAGCATGACAAAAGTGGATTTTTCTCATTGAGTTTTTGTTCTTCAATGGAATAGATATTTATTGAACATTTTGAATTGTTTCTTGAAATATTTCCCACTAGTTATTTACCGCCATACCATTTAATCCAATTACCCATTCAACTATAGGCCGTTCTCCACTCATACCTATCTAATTGTCTTTTAAGATTCTTGTTTTGGACTCTAGGATGCCAGTTTCAAACTTGTGATCACTTCATCCCAGAGAATCCTTTACAACTAAATTACTAATTAACCCTGCTTCATTACACAATACCACATTTATCCCTAGTTAGTTCCACAATGTATTGCTCCAGGAAACTGTCACAAAAGCATTTATCTTCCGGGCTGCCTTCTAGTCCCCATGATTATCACATTACCTTTGTTACAGGTTCCAATTATTTCTTGCTTAGTACTCCGTCCTATGCTATAACTACTGTTAAGGAGCCTATAAACTACTACCACGAGCATTTTCCGACCCTTGTTATTGCTAATCTCCACCCATATTGAATCGACTACATGATCTTCTGAGTCAAGCTTCTTTCTTACTACTGTCTTTAAGTCATCCTTTACTACCCCTCCTTTTGTATACTGCCTGTCTTTTTGAAATCTGCAACTCTCATTTTCCAACCTTGCTCAACTTGTAACCATGTCTCTATAGTGGCAATTCATTTGTGACACTATTTCATCTAGTATATTACAGATGCTTTATGTGTTCAAATAAAGAGCCTTTAATTTTACCTTTTTAACCAATATTCTTTGCACGGACCATATTTGCTGATGCGCTATTTCCTGTTCACTGTTCCTCCCATCCTACTCTGCTTGGCTTTACCAAAATAACCACACCACTCTGTTGCCTCAATGCTTGCCTTTAGATTTCCAAATTTCCATTCATTTGATCTCCTCTCCCAATTTAGTTTAAAACCCTAATTAAACAATTCACCAGGATGCTGATACCAGCTTGGTTTAAGTAGAGCGCATCCAATGAAATAGTTCCTTCTTTCTTCAGTACCGATGCCAGCGTCTGAAGAACTAAAACTTCTTCCCACATCAGTCTTTGAGCCACTAATTTAATTCTCTGATCTGCTTAACATTACGCCAATTTGCAAACTGGGTGGTTCAGGTAATAATCCAGAGATTATTACCTTGAGTTTCTACTCATTAATTCAGAATCCAGTTCCTCAAATGCCCTCCACAGAACATAATTCATGGCTTTATCATATGTCGTTATTTCTTACCTTGGACCATGGTTACAGGATATTGTACTGAAAGTTTTGAATGAAAACATACTATCCACACCAGCTGATGATTCTATCAAATTGATAAAACTTCAGAGAAGCTTAAATTAGTGACTACTACTAATAACCTAAAAGATTATGTTTTCAACTAATTTTACAATGAAACATATTTTAATCATTCAGTTTGTCCAAACAACAGTCTCTACATTGCTGGTCCTTTCTCACTCATTTTCCTGGAGCATTCCCACCCGAGTTAGAAGACATGTTCCATCCCAAGCTAAAGGAATGTTGGAGATGCTATAATTTGTGCAAGATGCGAACTCTCAGATCCTATGCTTATTTTAAGTAAGCAGAGGAGCCCTAGCAGTGTCCGGGCCAACCCAGCTCCACAAACACTTTTAGTCACTAAGCTTACTTAGTCACTGGGGCCAACTGAGTTCAATTACACATTTGTCTACATTACAAGAGTAACTATGCTTCTATTATAACCGACTGGCAGTGAAGCACCTGAGCATTTGAAAGGTGCTGTATAAATGTGAATTATTTCTTCTTTCCTCTACCCCAAAGTCAGTCATGATGATGTATTTGAGGTGGCTCAGACTTGTAAACTACTATACAACAAAGTAATTCTTTCATTCATACAAGCAACAGATAACACTTTATATTATGAAAAGTAACCAAGACCATGTAATCACTTCTCATGGTTATTCTGCACCAAGGCATCTGGAACCTGAGAAAGCACAAAGTTAACTGTAGGGACCTAAGCAAAATTGTTGGAAACAGCAAGTATTATTCTGGAAGCAATAATTTGTCTCATTAATGAATACAGCTTTAAAAAAACTGCAAAAAGATATTTCATACCCAGAGAAACTCTGTGGGAAAATGCCTGCCGCAACAACAATTATATACAGCAGTATTTTTCTCTAAAAATCTGCACTATGTTTCTCCATCCAGGATTCTCAAGAAGATAATACAAATATTTGTGGTGTGAGGGGGGCTTGGGGTACGAAAACAAAAACAGCTGAGTGGGAAGGACTGAATTGCTTTTAATTGCAAGTGTGTTTTTTAATGTATTCTATGTTGCAATTCTACTTTCAAACCAGCTCATATTGGATCTATGCCGTAATTCATTATTGAAATTAAAAATCTGCATTTTTAAAAAGTGTGCAGATTTTTCAAAAGCATTGACATAAATAATTTAAAATAGTTCAAGAATGGTGCATGGAGTTAGTGCAAAATGAGATATCAGCATTTGTTTCTTTTGCTGTGCACAGAAGTGACGACCAAAAGCTGCAAATCAGTTAGTTATAAAATGGCTTAGCAGCTGTTCTATCATAAAAGAATATGCAACAAAAAATGGCAAACAGATAAAAGGAACATATTAAATATAAAATGCTTTATGAAACAGATGAAGTTAAAATGAATTTTGAATATCAAAGTATTGCTTGCTCCATTTAGATTAGGGTGCTATTTGCATTGAAGACACATAGTTCAATCATTAACAAAAATATCAAGAAATTTAGAATGAAGGGCAAGACCGCAGTGGCAATGGGAGAAAAGCGTGATATTTTGACGTCTTGATTTTAAATTTCCAAATTAACAGTAGTACAAAGATTTAATGCTGCCATTTCTTGGACATTCTTTGCCGACACTAGATTACCTAGTGGCAGAACTTTATTATTGAATTTAACACAATTTCCGTTATTATAAAAGTTGCTATCCAGCTGTTTGTTCCTATGGCAATTTAGCCCAGAAAGCTAATTATTTTCTATATATAATTCACCTCTTGAACAATTACTCAAATATACAAAAGATTTTCCAAAGACCCTACTCTCAAATACAACACTAGGAGTTTGCAGCACAGGCGATCCATTATGTTTGTGTTTGATTTGGGTTACTCAAGCAAAAAAATCTTTTTTAATCCATCCAATTTTTGTACCGAAATATTTGAGAGCAGGCACGCCGGGGGGATGGAGAGAGCGTGCACCGGGCAGGGTAGGGAGAGGGGGCATGTGCCGGGGGGAGGGGATGCGTGGCGGGGAGGGGGGGGGGGGGGGGGGAGGAGGAGAGAGAGCACGCGCACACCAGAAAGGGGGGGGAGGGGGCATGCGCCGGGGCCGGAGGGAGAGAGAAAGAGAGCGCATACCGGGGAGGGAAGCGAGAGAGAGAACATGCTGGGGAGTGGGAGGGGACACGCCAGGGATGTGGGGTGTGTGTGTGTGTGAGGGGCACACGCCGGGGCAGGAGGGAGAGAGAAAGAGAGCACGCACCAGGCGGGGAGGGGGGGGGGGAGGGAGAGAGAGCAGGCGCCGGGGTGGGGGTGGGGTGGGGGGGGGGGGTGCGGGGGGGGAGCTCCGGGGTGGGGGAGGGGGGGGGGCATTTGTCTATAAATCAGCATCACTCCCAGTATCAGGGAATGTCTCACCCACACATACCATCATGCACTTTGGAGCGAGGGAAAACACACACTCATCCTACTACACTCTAATGTTCATATTTATTTATTACACATTGATTGTTTTTCCTCAGCAAGTGGTTTCTTTTCATTCCTGTTTTATTTGGAAATTCATGTTTAATGTTGTGTGAAGCTTTATCTTTCTGAAATTTGTTCATTGGCTCGGTGAGTGAGCAAAATTTTGAAATATGCACCCCCCCCATGTAACTGTTGGACAAGCCTGATCTACAGCACACCAGCAATTCTCCCATATTCTACTAATACGTAACCTCAATAGAATATCAGAGTTTCCAGTGACAATCAGAACCAAGCTTCCTTGGAGATTCCTACATATTGGATTTCTGAGATGTTTAATCTTGTTTTATACGCAAGACCCATGCGACTGTTCCATTTAGAATAGATGTGGATGAACAACATTAATCATTCTTCGAACTGCTGATGCCATTGCAGCAAATTTAAATTTTGACTGCTTATTTAGCTTCCATAGTATTCAAATCCAAACTATTTTAGTAACAATTTTACAAACGAAATTGGATGCACAAATAAGAGTTCTAGCAGAAACCTTCACCCCAATGACAAAACTGAGAGTAATGCAGCATATAGCAACTTGAATATGTGGCATGGATCTTAGCTACTTTTTAAAAGGTAGATTAAATCCAATAGAGAAATCTCAAAATTGTGCCACATAATGGATGCATGAAAATAAAATTCACAGGTCTGTCGGGCCAGAATGGGATTTTGGTCTCTTTGTCTCTTTGGTGGCTGGATTTAAATTTTGTTCTAATAGATGATCTGAGACCTATTGCGACCTGGACTCCATTAACAATCTCAATTAAAAGGAGCAGGCAGCCTCAGTTCTGAAACAATTAAATGCAATTCACATGTGGCATTGAGAAGGATAAAATTCATATTTGAAGTTGAATAAGGTCAACACAGCAATGCTATTGCTGTCGTTCAAGGGATAAGCACAATCATTTTAATCTATTCATAATTTAGATTAGGTGGAAAAATATAAATTAGGATATGGAAAACTGTTTCTTTGATATTCAATAATTGAACAAAGCTAAAAAGAGCAAGCAACTTTTCACAGAATCTCTGTAAAGACAACAAATTCCAACAAATGTTTCTTTAAAAATAAATGAAAATAAGAACATGATTCTCCAACATTTGAATATACTGAAAGGGATTTCAAATTCTATTTCCTCACTGGAGGAAAAAATAATCCAGGGGTAATGCAGTGTTTTCTTACCAGGTGTAAAACTGAAGGGGCAAAGTAAATAAATATCTTCTCTTACATAAATACAGTCAACGAAAGATTAATTTTTCCAAGCACCAAATACATGTTTGTATGAGGGGGCATCTGGAAAGATTTAAATTTCCCATTTCACTTCCTCAACTTTGCACCAAGTGACAAAACACAGCAAGGCCAAGGATACTTATGCTTTCATTCAATTGAAATCCAAATCCATCCGAGCTCCTCTTGCCCAGAGAGCAGTGGTTGGGCCATTGAGTTTATTCAAGGCGCAGTTAAACAGATTTCGGATAGACAAAGGAGTCAAGGACTATGGGGAGCAGACAGCAAAGTGGGTTTGAGACAACAACCAGATCAGCCATGATCTTATTGAATGGCAGGGAGGAACAGGCTGAAAGGGTTGGCTGACTCCAGCTCCTAAGTCTTATGTTTCTGTGTTACCTCCCCCACTATTATTTGAGAAATGGATTGGAGTTTTGTGCTAAATGTTGAAGAATCAGATAAAGAATGGCTTGATATCAACCAAAGGAACAATTTCTCAGAAGGCACCAAGATGACCATTCCGTCCCTTCTTACACAAAACAGTTGTGTCAATGTGCACATTTTGTGCCTGAAAAAAACTTCCACTTTTGACAACTTGATCATATTAATTGATGGAGCAAGGGGGAGAGTTGAAGAAGGTATTGAGGTTGATATTCTATATGTGGTCCTGATAAAACACTTTATAATAGACTGTTAGTAAAATTGTAGTGCATGGAATTAAGGGCAGTGGCTGATTCAATATAAAATCGGACAAGGGACTGAAATCAGAGCAACAGCAAAGTCGTTTTGCCAGACCTGAAGTAAGTATGCCGTGTTATTCCGCAGAGATCAGTTTGAGACCTCTGCTCTTTTTGAGAAATGAATGACTGGACTTGGATATGCACTTAAGCTTGCACGAGGGATACAAAATTCAGAAATGTGATAAACAGTGAGTTTGGGCTGATAAGTGGGAAGAGTAACATTCATGTCACCAAAGGAATTAATATCTCCAACAAAAGAGAATCTACCATCTTCCCTTGATATTCAATGACATTACCAAGACTGAATCCCTCACTGTCAAGATCTTAGGAGTTACCATTGATCAGAAACTAAACTGAACTAGCCATATAAATACTATGGCTACAAGAACAGGTCAAAGGCTGGGAATTCTGCAGCTAGTAATTCACCTTCTGACCCCACAAAGCCTGTTCACAATCTGAGGTATGAGTCAGGGGTGTGATAGAATACTCCCCCCTAGATGAATGCAATTCCAACAAGAGTCCCCAACAACACAAGCAGCTCAAAACATCCAGAACAAAGCAGCCCACTTGAGTGGCAACTCCTAAATCACCACCTTCTACCAAAGCACCACCAATGCATAGTTGCAGCAGTGTGTACCATCTACAAGATGTACTTCAGCAACTCACCAAAGCTCCTTCGGCTACACCTTCCAAAGCTGTAAACTCTGTCATCTTGAAAGATATGGACAACAGATGCATGACAACACCACCAAGGGGAGCAAGTTCTCCTCCAAACCACAAACCATCCTCACTTGGAACTGTAATACTGTTCCTTCACTGAACAGTTTAAGAAGGCACCTTCTCAAGGGCATCAGAGATGCAAATTAAATGTTGACCTAGTCAGCAATGCCCAAAAAACATTAATGAATAAAAAAATGAAGAACATTTGCTCACTTCACTACCGGAGCATTATAACCACAGTCCTGAAATGTACCATCTACAAGATACTCTGCAGCAATTCATCAAGGTTCCTTCAACAATACTTTCCAAACTTGTGACCTCTGCCACCTAGAACAAGGGTAGCCAATGCTTGGGAACGCCACCACTTGCAAGTCACACGCCACCCTACTTCGAACTCAATCGTCATTCCTTCACTGTGTCAGGATTAAAATCTTGTGCTAGTTATCCTAATCAACAGGAACACCTACATTCACCTCCATAACATCATTCACCTCCACCTATTTCAGCTGATCTGCTCCTGAAACACTCATCTCTGCCTTTGGTATCTCTAGATTTGACTATTCCAATACTCTTCCAGCTGTTCTACCATCTTCCACCCTCTATAAACTTGAGCCATCACCCGAGGACTCATGGCCTGCTATGCCTCACTTATAAAATACTCGTCCTAGCTTTCAAATCCTTACCTCTCCCCGGGCAGAACTTTCCAGCCATGCTCGAGGTCAACGGAGGTTTCCATGGCCCACCCCTTGCCCACTACGATTCCCATGGTGGGCGGAATGGGAAAATTCATCCCCACCCCACGTTTGTAACATCCCCCAGTCCTACAACCTTCAGAGACCTCTGCAATCTTCCAATTCTGCGTCCTTGGGCATCACCACCTTCTACCACTCCAATGGCAATGATTTTCAGAAAGCTTTTGACAAAGTCCCACAATAGAGGTCAATGTGCAAAATTAAAGCACATGGGATTAGGGGTAATATATTGATATGGGATTAAGAATTGGTTAGCAGACAGGAAACAGGGTAGGATTAAATGAGTCTTTTTTGATGTGGCGGGCGGTGACTAGTGGGGTCCCACAGGGTTCAGTGCTTGGGCCTTAGGTATTCACAATACTCATCAACGATTTGGATGAGGGAACCAATTGTAATATTTCCAAATTTGCTGATGACAAAACTTGGTGGGAATATGAGTGGTGAGGAGGATGTTAAGAAGCTTCAAAGTGATTGAGACAAGTTGAGTGAGTGGGGAAAACATGATAGATGTATAACGTGGATATATGTGAAGTTATCCACTTTGGACAGAGAAACAGAACAGCAGAGTATTATTTAAATGGTGATAGATTGGGAAATGTTGACATACAAAGGGACCTGGGTATCCTTGTACACCAGTCACAGGAAGCAGGCCATGGAGGTGAGCAAGCAGTCAAGGCGGCAAATGGTATGTTGCCCTTCATTATAAGAGGACTTGAGTACAGGACAACTTACTGGAGCTGTACAAGGCCTTGGTGAGACCACACCTGGAGTAGTGTGCAGTTTTGGTCTCCTTATGTAAGAAACAATATACCTGTCATAAAGAGAATGCATGCATGTGTACCAGATTGATTCCTGGGATGGCAGGATTATCGTACGAGGAAATATTGGGTCAACTAGGACTTTAAATGAGAGGAGATTTCATTGAAATCTATAAAATTCTGACAGATTTGGACAGATTGGATGCAGGAATGCTGTTTCCTCTGCAGGGTGGGGGTGGTGGCTCTAGAACAAGGGAATCAGTCTCAGGATACAGGGTAGGCCATTTACGGCTGAAATGAGGTGAAACCTCTTCACTCAGAGGTTAGTCTACCTGTAGAATTCTCTGCAACAAAAGGCTGTGGAGGCCAAATCACTGAATATATTTGAGGAGATAAATAGATTTCTAGACTCTGAAGGTGTCAACGAGTATGAGGAAAGCACAGGAGTATGGCACTGAGAAGCAACCATGATCACATTGAATGGTGGAGCAAGCTTGAAGGGCCAAATGGTTGACTTCTGCTCCTATTTTCCATGTTTCTATGTTAACTGGGTTCTAGGCTCTGGAATTCTCTCCCAAACCCTCTCCACTTTTCTCTCTTCTCCTTGAAGGCTTACTTAAAAACCTACTCCTAACCAAATGTTCTATCATTTGTCCCAATATCTTCCGATGTGGCTTGGTGTCTTAACTAGGTTAAGGACTTTTTCAAATATAAATGGTATGAATGTTGCTATTTGAAGTAAACTCAATAATAATTTTGAAAGGGAATTGGTTAAAACTCCAAGTGGAATCATTGGCAGGGTTGCGAGGAAAGAGTTGAATAGGCCTAAACACTCTTTCAAGGAGCCAACAGACATTGAAATTATATTCTATGAAATGAATTGTGAATAAACAAATAGAATTGTGGAATATTTAATTCATATTATCTGAATCAGTAAGGTAATAAAAAACTTTTCTCCAAGAATTGAGTAAAACGTCTAAATTCTAAGTTAGATTAATTGGACACAAAACATTCAATAATTAAATAACTATCCGAGCATCTCAAGTTTGAAACTGACTCTCTCCTAGTGTGGTTGACTTTTTTTTAGCCGATAATGAACCAAAACCTTCTCGAGGAAATCAAGACCAAGTGTAGCCTTCAGGTGAAGCAGGGAAAAAGAGTGAGGTATATCTGAACTAGGGCACACCAATTTTGATTATAAATGTGAATAGGTATTTACAAAGGGAAAATATGCTTGGACACAAGATTTTTTATTTTTTGATAATCTGATAGCTAGTTTAGTGTTTTGGCGAAGTTCATAAGTTACAAAGAAAAAATTGCCTTTAAATGAATCTATAACAACTTACCTAGTTCCATCCTGCGAGATGTAGGTAACTCTTTTGTAACCATGGTGAAGTAGTTGAAAAGGCCTTTGTAAGCCAGCAGCAAGTTTGAACAGAGATTGTAATGGAAATTGTAAGCATGTTGCATGCAGCTTTCTGGCACCACATAACTGCTGCCCTGAAATCAAAACAAGTTTGGTGGAAATTAATTGTGCATACTTAAATTGTGCAAGCGGGAGATAAAGAACACAAGATCTACATCCAAGATCGCAAAATAGTTAACAACGTGAGCTGAATGCACTAGTTGATTCCCACCATAAATTCCATATAAAACATCAAAGTTGAAGCCCTACTATGAAATACTTCTACCTTCACAATTTCTCACCATGGGTGTTAGCTAACATCCACCAATACATTTTCTCTATTCCTTTCTTTTTCTTATTCCCGCAGGTTCCTGGGAATTCTAACTTTCAAATTTCCTGGCTTACCAGACCCGTCTTGGTAGAAAGGCCCCCGAATGTTGTGATCTTCACTTCAAGGAGTCAGATTGGGGTGGAAGCCGGTTCGCCAACCCTGGAAGCAGAGCGTAAGCCGTAGTGATGGCCAAGTGCGAGGGCCTGCCTCAGTTCTCTGGGGCTTTGCTCCAGTTATATTAAAACTATCAGGCCCTCTGGCCCTCCAGCCCCCCTTCTTGCAACCACTCCCTATGCCACCTCGATACTCCTCTATTCTCCCCCATTCAACTCATGGTCCCTTATATCCTCCATGCTAACTCATGGTCCTATTCCTGTTCTTAACTTCCTTTGTTCTCTCCACAGATGATGAATTACGTGGTTTAACTGTAATTCCATCATTTTCTATTTTTGTACAGCCAGTTAGAAACATGCCCCTTCCCATGCAAATGCAGGAGATATAACACCTGCCATTTTACCTCCTCTCCATCCAAGGCCCCAAGTGCTCCTTCCAGGTGAAGCAGAGTATTGTGTGTATTTCTTTCAATTTCTATTGTATACCTAGCTATGACTGTAACACTACATTCTGTACCCTCTCCTTTCCTTCTCTATGAACGGTATGTTTTGTCTGTATAGCGCACAAGAAACAGTACTTTTCACTATTTCCCAATACATGTGACAGTAATAAATCAAATTAAATGCATTGCTCACAACGTGGCCTCCTCTACATTGGAGTGACTTGGTCACAGACAGGACAATGCTTTGTGGAACATCTCCATTCAGTCCGTAAGCATAGCCCCGAACATGGACGTTGGCCGACTGTACTGTTGAAGTGCAGCTCAATGTAAACTTGAGAAAAAGCACCTCACTTTTCAATTAGGCACTTTACAGCATTCTGGACTCAGAGATCAACAATTTCAGACCGCCAACTCTGTCCCCCATTTTGTTTCGTTTTCTTTGAATGTTTCAGTTTTTTCTCTTATTTTGATTGTTTACAGTAGTACACATGTTCTGGCACATCTTTTATTTCTTACCCCTTTAGCTTTGGAAGACTAACTGTTCTTCAATTAATCTCTCCTGCGTTTCACCTTATCAAAGACCTTCTTAATGTCTTTGTCCCACTCACCCCTTGCTCAAACCTTATTACGTTATAAACATTTCCAGTTCTGATGAAAGGTCACAGATGTGAAACGTCAACTCTGCATCGCTCTACAAGTGTTGCTAAGTTTCCTGACTGTATTTCAGAATGATGTGGAGATGCCAGCGTTGGACTGGGGTAAACACAGTAAGAGTTTTAACAACACCAGGTTAAAGTCCAACAGGTTTAGAGTCATAGAGGTTTACAGCATGGAAACAGGCCCTTCTGCCCAACTTGTCCATGCCACCTAGTTTTTACCACTAAGCTAGTCCCAATTGCCTGCATTTGGCCCATATCCCTCTGTACCCATCTTACCCATGTAACTGTCTAAATGCTTTTTAAAAGGCAATTTTGTACCCACCTCTTACTACTACCTCTGGCAGTGCGTTCCAACCTTTTGTATGAAAAAAAATGACCCTCTGGACCCTTTTGTATCTCTTCCCTCTCACCTTAAACCTATGCCCTCTAGTTTTAGACTCCCCTACCATTGATAAAAGATGTTGACGATCTCTCGAGTTTAGAAGGTTGAGGGGAGATCTTATAGAGACATATAAGATAATGAAGGGGCTAGACAGAGTAGAAGCAGCGAGGTTATTTCCACTTACAATGGAAACAAGAACTAGGGGGCATAGCCTCAAAATACGGGGGAGTCAATTTAGAACAGAGTTGAGGAGGAACTTCTTCTCCCAGAGGGTAGTGAATCTTTGGAATTCTCTGCCCAATGAAGCAGTAGAGGCTACCTCGTTAAATGTGTTTAAGTCACATATCGGTAGATTTTTAATCATTAAGGGAATTAAGGGTTATGGGGAGCGGGCAGGTAAGTGGAACAGAACCCACTATCAGATCAGCCATGATCTTATTGAATGGTGGAGCAGGCTTGAGGGGCTAAATGGCCTACTCCTGCTCCTATTTCTTATGTTCTTATGTACCGCATCAATGCTCCTTAGTATTTTATAGAGCTCTATAAGATCACCCCAAGTCTTCTACGCTCCAGGGAAAAAAGTCTCAGTCTATCCAGCCTCTCCTTATAACTCAAACCATCAAGTCCCGGCCAGTAGCATCCTAGTAAATCTTTTCTGCACTCTTTCTAGTTTAATAATATCCTTTCTATAATAGGGTGACCAGAACTGTACACAGTATTCCAAGTGTGGCCTTACCAATGTATCGTACAACTTCAACAAGACGTCCCAACTCCTGTATTCAATGTTCTGACCAATGAAACCAAGCATGCCGAATGCCTACTTGTGACTCCACATTCAAAGAGCTATGAGCCTGTACCCTTAGATCTCTTTGTTCTATAACTCTCCCCAACGCCCTACCATTAACTGAGTTAGTGCTGTGAGAAGTGGATACTCAGTGAGACCTAGGTGTCCTGTGCATCAGTCGCTGAAAGTAAGTGTGCAGGTACAGCTGGCAGTAAAGAAGGCAAATGGTATGTTGGCCGTCATAGCAAGTGGATTTATGAATAGCAATAGGGGTGTTTTACTGTAATTGTAGAGGGTGTTGGTGTGGCCACACATGGAGTATTGTGTGCAGTTTTGGTGTCCATATCTGAGGAAGGATATCCTTGCTATAGAGGGAGTACAGTGAAAGTTTACCAGGCTGATTCCTGGGATGGCAGGTCTGTCATATGAGGAGAAACTAAGTCGGTTAGGATTATATTCATTGGAGTTTAAAAGAGTGAGAGGGGATTGCATAGAAACTTATAAATTTCCATCAGGGTTAGACAGGGTAGATTCAGAAAGAATGATCCCAATAGGATAAGGGGTAAACCTTTTAGAACTGACATGAAGAGAAATTTCTTCACCCAGAGGATGGTGAATGTGTGGAATTCACTCCCACACAAAGTAGTTGAGGCCAAAACTTTGCCAAGAAGAAATTAGCTCCTGCTTCTAATTTATATGCATGTTTTTATGTATGATCCCCGGATCCCAACTCACTACATTGTGATACCCCAAATCCCAAAACATTGCAATGTGACCCCAGAACTCAACTCACTGCAATGTGATCTCCAAATCACAAATATTGAGATCCCAACCCATTACAATATCATCCCATGGACACCAACTCATTGCAATGTGATCCCCACATTCCAATTTACTACAAATGTAACCCCAGATCCCAACCCAAAACATTTGCTCTATTCTCTCCCCACAGATGCTGTCAGACCCGCTGAGATTTTCCAGCATTTTCTGTTTTGGTTTCATTACAATGTGATCCCCAGATCCCAATTCATTGCCGTGCGATCCTCAGATCCCAACACATTGCAGTGCGATCCCCAGATCCCAAATCACTGTAGTGTGATCCCCAGATCCCAACTCACTGCAATGTGATCCCCAGATCCCAACTCATTGCAGTGCGATCCCCAGATCCCAGCTCATTGCAGTGCGATCCCCAGATCCCAGTCCATTACAATGTGATCACAGATCCCAGTCCATCACAATGTGATCACAGATCCCAGTCCATCACAATGTGATCACAGATCCCAGTCCATCACAATGTGATCACAGATCCCAGTCCATCACAATGTGATCACAGATCCCAGTCCATCACAATGTGATCACAGATCCCAGTCCATCACAATGTGATCACAGATCCCAGTCCATCACAATGTGATCACAGATCCCAGTCCATCACAATGTGATCACAGATCCCAGTCCATCACAATGTGATCACAGATCCCAGTCCATTACAATGAAAGGGATGTGTATTGTCTCCAGACAGGACGGCCTAAACCAGGATGTTGGGTTTATGTCACACGATCTGTAACCCCCACAGCTTGCCTCCTGGACTTGCAGAATCTCACTGGCTGTCCTGTCCTGGAGACAATACACATCTCTTTAACCTGTGCTTAATGCTCCCTCCACTCACATTGTCTGTATCTTTAAGACCTGGTTGGCTGTAGAGATTCGCATTCTAATCAGTATTCTGTAACTTGATTTTGTGTCTCTGTGCCCTGTTTGAGAGCAGATGTCCACTCCATCTGACGAAGGAGCAGTGCTCCGAAAGCTAATGGTATTTGCTACCAAATAAACCTGTTGGACTTTAACCTAATGTTGTTAAAACTTACTGTATTTCAGAATTGCAGCATTCCCATTTTCTGCTTTTAGAAACATGACTAATTGATGATTAAATAGTGACCAAAACTAGATTGCTGGAAATGCTTCGCCAAAGCACTGCTACAAAAAATTCTGTTCACCCATTATTTGAGCAGTCACAAATTAACTGGATTATGTTATCTTACATCAGGTGACAGCTGTTTTGTATAGCTACTGCCAAAAACCACACTCTCAAGGGAAGGAATGCCAGAATCCTTGCTCTGAGCTGGGGCATTCCTGTTTAGCCAAGTGTTCTTCATTGGACGAGGAAAGCTAAATAGGAAACAAAACCAAATTCGATATCAGCATAAGATCCAAATACCAACCACAAGGTGTAAAAGAGAAGTCAATATGAAGCAATAGATTTTATTTTTAGTGCTGGAATCAATGCCAAAATCAAACATTCCCAGAACAGCTCTGTTGAAGTTAGGTCCACTGCAGGGCTCACTCTATAGTGGTCCAATACACCTTTAGTTTTAATACTTGATGACATTTCAGTTTCTCATACTAGCTATCCTTGAGGTTTCTAATTCAGCATGTTAGTTAGGTGCCAAATTATACCCAGTTTTATGCTGCGCCCTGAATGAAACTGGATAAATTAATGTTATCTGCGACCTCAGAACAAAGACAGAGGAGACACAAGCTATAATGATGCAGGATAGATACAGGATTCAGACTGCAGATAAAAAATGCTTCTGGACAAGTGGTTGTGAGGAATACCATAAAGTGCAAAGAGGCAGCTGTGAGAAAAGACCATTTGATGATGTGGGAAGAATCTGAAAAAAAAATCTGAAAGATAATGTCGAGGGTTTGCAGAGCTAGAATTAAGTGATCAATGTATTTTATAACTGAGTGTAAAATTTATAATTTAATGTTTAATTAATCACATCAGGGGAGTAAAATAAAATAAATTAATTAGAGGATCTTAATATTAACTTCAATACCTAAATGCAACTCGGGGAACATTAGTAAAGCTGAAGTCTGAGATACAACATTTCAGGACATTGGGAAATGAGAAAGTTACCTGAACACTTTCAACCAAGAGGGAGTCAGACGTCTAATTGACCTTTACATCCTCCCTGCTCACCATCCAAGGGCATTTCAGGTGAAGCAGCACTTCACATGCACTTCCTTTAATCTGCTCTATTGCATTCGCTGCTCCCAATACAGTCTACTCTACAGTGGAGAGGCTAAATGCAGACTGGGTGACCCTCGGTCCATCCACAAGCATAACCCAGACCTTCCTGTCGCTTGCCATTTCAACACACCACCCTGATCTCCTGTCCACGTTTGTCCTTGTCCTGTTGCAATGTTCTAGTAAAGCCTAATGCAAACTGGAGGAGCCTTCTGGACTTAACATTGAGTTCATCAACTTCAGACCATGAACACACTCCTCCACCTTCACTCCGTTTCCATGAATTCTATTTTATTTCTTTTTAATTGTTTATATATTTTTTATTTCTTCCATTGATTCATTTTTCAATTTCCCCTTTTTTAATCCCGCTTTCCATCTTTTTTCCCTTACCACTGTCTCCCCTCCCCCCACGAGTGCCATCTGCGACCTGTTCAGGTTGACCTTGACACACTGCTTACCTTTGTTCTGCCATGAATACATTATGATCTCTTGCCCCACTATCAGCACCCTTCTTAGCCATTATCATCACCATTTACATTCCCTTTGTCTTTTTGTCTGACATCTTTGTCAATCTCTCCTTTGCCTCCACCTATTGTTGGCCCCAGATCCAGCCTCTACTACTCCAACTCCCCCTCCCACAACAGTATCAATCTATTTCCAGTTGTCTTCAGCACTGACAGAGTCATCCAGACTCGAAACATTAGCTCTGTTCTTTCTGCAAAGATGCTGTTAGACCTGTTAAGATCTTCCAGCATTTTCTGTTTTTGTTTCAGATTCCAGCATCTGCAACAATATGTTTATATCTTAGGCAATTAGATCATACCCATTTACCTCTTTTGGGCCTTTAAATTATCTATCTTGCTGTGAATAGAGTACTGTGTGCAGTTTTGGTCCCTTTACCTCAGGGAGGATATTAATGCCATAGAGGGAGTGCAACAGGGGTTCACTAGATTTGTTTCTGAGATGGCGGGACTGTCCTATGAATAAGAATGGGGGACTGATCCCGTATTCTCCAAAGTTTCAAAGAATGAGAGGTGATTTCATTGAAACCTACAAAATACTTAAAGGTATAGACTGGGTAGATGTAGGTAAGATGGTTTCTCTATTTGGGGAGTCTAGAACCAGGGAACATAATTTCAAAATAAGGAGGAAGCCACTTGGAACCGAGATAAGGAGAATTTTATTTACAGAGGGTTGTGAATCTTTGAATTCTCTAACGCAGAGGGCTGCAAAAGCTCAGTCATTGAGTATGTTTAAAATAGAGATTCACACAATACCAATGACATTAAGCCATATGTAGATTGTGTGGGAAATAGGCACTAAAATGATCAGCCATGACTGTATTGAATGGCAGAGCAGGTTCAATGGGCTGAATGGCCTATTCCTGCTTCTATGTTCCTAAAGGGTTATGAATCTTTGGAATTATTTGCCCAGGAAGATGTGGATCCTGAGTCTTCGAGTATATTTAAGACACAGACAAATTTTTTAGATATTAATGGGATCAAAGGAGGGAAGTGGCACTGAGATAGAAGACCAACAATGATCTTACTGAAACAGTGAAGCAGGCTCCCTGCCACTATGCCTTCTCCTACTTAAGTTCTTACATCACTAAATACAAACAAAAATAAAACAGCTTTTCCTTTTGTGCAATCAGGCAAGATAGGGTGAGTAAGTGTATATTATAGTGAACCACACAAGGCATAATTAAACAAGTGCTCTAATACTTTGGAAAAATATTGTATAATTGAATAGTTTGCCTGGTCACTTCTGAGAATATTAAGAGTCAAGTAAGTATATGGCATGGCTTTGGAGTCATTATCTGCCAGATGAAGCAAAGAATCACAAGTTTGTTTTTTTTCCCTCCAATAATCCGGAAACTCTTATGGCCATTTTTTGATTCTGATCCTTAAATTACCAGACCCAGAGAATTCAGTTTCACTAATTGCCATGGCAGGATATGAACCTTCTGGTTGCTATTCCAGTACTGTAAACTGTGAAACTATTGTATGATCACCACTTCAAAGTTCCTGTATTTCTTATTTCTACTCCTCATAGAGATGTACATTGTTGGATCAATATCCTGGAAATTCCTACATACCACCATTATGGGAACGCCAGTTGAAGGAAATATTAGGCAAAAGAATCAGAGAGAAAAGAATGATTTTATGCTATAATTATTATGAGTTATAATGATCTGGAATGCACTACTTTAAAGAATGGCAGAAGCAGGTTGAATAGTAACTTTCAAACGTGAAGAGGAAAAAATGCTGGCAATGGCTATGGGAAAAGAGCAAGGGAGTGGAACTAACTCATAGTTCTTTCAAAGACACATAACAAGCATGACAGTGGAAAGACCATTCATCCTGAGTTTCTATGAGAAGGCCCATAACCACCTTTTCTGTGCAATGAGGGGTAAGCAATAAATGCTGCATCACCAATGTTATCCACAATCATTTCCAAAGAACAAATGAAGGGGACACTGAATTCAAGGAACACTTGAAAAGAAAATTAATTTGTAAAGCTACACAAGCATTTTTATTAATACACGTTTTCTCTTCATACTGGAAACATTACTCAGTGCATAGATATTAGTTTTGTTCTTTCAAACTTCATGCAACGTTACAAAATATATTAATTTCCCACATATTATTCCTTTTTAATCTGGTGGTATTTTCTTTGAATTTCTATTCTCTCATAATATTAGTGCAAAATTTCCCCCTTAATATGGTTTAGCACTACAATTAAACTGTTGACTGATGGAAATTCAACAGGTGAATCCAGTGACAGATGGAATGTAACAAGTAGAAAATGGGCAGCTGGGCAGGATTAATCCATCCTGTATGTGCCACAGAACAGAATTTGCACATACCCAATGATTAAGTGGTTAAACATCAAACTAATAAAAAAGTCTCTCTTCAGATTGGGGTTTGAGTTCCTAACTTTCTGAGTGAGGCATGCTATCACTGAGCCATGATTAATAACTTTGCAATTTCACAAGGGATAGAGAGGTTAAGGCAGACACGGTGGGCTGAATGGCCTCGTTCTGCACTGTAACTTTTCTATGGTTATAGCAGTTCGAAAGATTGGACAGGGACAGAGAGAGACCTAGGTGCACGTGCACAGATCTTTGAAGGTGGCAGGACATATTGAGAGAGACCGATTAGCTAAGCATATGGGAAGTGTATAAAATTATAAGGGGCCTAGATAGGGTAGACAGGAAAGACATATTTCCCCTACCCAACGGGTCAATTGCCAGGGGGCATGGATTTAAGGTGATTGGCAGAAGGATTAGAGGGGACAGAGGAAATACATTTTCACCCAGTGGGTGGTGGGCATCTGGAATTCACTGTCTAAATTGGTGGTTGAGGCTGAAACATTCAACTAACTTAAAAGGTTCCTGGATTTGCAAGGCTTAGGGGACAGATTTAAGGTATTAGGCATCAGATGCAGGTGGAATATGAGGAAGAATTTTATTTTACACTGAGTGGTAATGGCATCGAACTTGTTACCTACAAGGTAGTGGAAGCAGATATTATCAATGATTTCAAAAGGAAATTGGATGGGAATTTGGAGGAGCTAATGCACAGCCCTACAAAGGTCAAGTGGGGGAATGGGACCAACGAGTTTGCTCTTCAGAGAGCTGTCATAGAGTCATAGAATCATAGAGGTTTACAAGCATGGAAACAGGCCCTTCGGCCCAACTTATCCACACCGCCCCTTTTTTATAAAACTCCGAAGCTAATCCCAATTGCCCGCATTTAGCCCATATCCCTCTATACCCATCGTACCCATGTAACTATCCAAATACTTTTTAAAAGACAAAATTCTACCCGCCTCGACTACCACCTCTGGCAGCTTGTTTCAGACACTCACCACTGTGTGTGAAAAAATTGCCCCTTTGGATACTTTTGTATCTCTCCCCTTTCACCTTAAACCTATGCCCTCTAGTTTTAGACTCCCCTACCTTTGGGAAAAGATATTGACTATCTACCTTGTCTATGCCCCTCATTATTTTATGGACCTCTATAAGGTCACCCCTCAGCCTCCTATGTTCCAGAGAAAAAAGTCCCAGTCTATTCAGCCTCTCCTTATAACTCAATCCATCAAGTCCCGATAGCATCCTAGTAAATCTTTTCTGCACTCTTTCTAGTTTAATAATATCCTTTCTATAATAGGGTGACCAGAATTGCACACAGTATCCCAAGTGTGGCCTTACCAATATCTTGTACAACTTCAACAAGACGTCCCAACTCCTGTATTCAATGTTCTGACCGATGAAACCAAGCATGCCGAATGCCTTCTTCACCACTCTGTCCACCTGTGACTCCACTTTCAAGGAGCTATGAACATGTACCCCTAGCTCTCTTTGTTCTGTAACTCTCCCCAACGTGCTACCATTAACTGAGTAAGTCCTGCCCTGGTTCAATCTACCAAAATGCATCACCTCGCATTTGTCTAAATTAAACTCCATCTGCCATTTGTCAGCCCACTGGCCCAACTGATCAAGATCCCGTTGCAATTGGAGCTAACTCATGGTCTCAATGGGCCTAATGGCCTCCATCTGTGTCATAAGCAACTATGAGTATTGCAGCTAATTATTTTTGTGAGGGGGTACAATAGGGATAACTAAATATCTTTAGAAATTCTTCAGTCGGGGACTGGATGTTGCTCTTGCCTCACTGAGCAAAATACAGAGATCTTTTTAAGCTCCATTTTAATGCTGAGGTTTTCTATGGAACATCACAATTAAACATTTTAAATACCCATTATGTTCTGTGCTGCTGGCAGACAGGGCAAACAATGTCACAATTGCAATGATGGTGGCCAGGGACAACATTTGAAGTCCAAAATTGAGAAAGGTTTGTCCTTCAATTAATTTCCCCTCGACAGTTCAGTTATAAGCCCAACTACAAAACTATTTGATTTTTTTTTTAAACTTGTAATCTGGTTCAAATAAATCAATCTGTATAAATAATTTATTCACTAATTTTCCCAGCTAACATTTTTATTTCTGTTAAAGTCTAAAAGAAAACATTCATAGTTGTACAATGAATGGGAACTGCTTTTTGAAATTCACATTTAGCTGATGGCATGAGAGAGTCAATCAATATGCTGAACTTGAAAGATCAATGTTTTTTGAGACAGTTATGATTTTTGTCTTACAGGCATATGACACTTTTGAGGTACACCTTTTAGATCTGAACCCTGGAAAGTTGTAAATATAGGGGGCAGACATGCGTGAGCCTGAGAGGGACAAGAGTCTGAGACTTCTACTAGTACTACTATTCCAGTGCTCCATTGCCAAATATGTTCTCACCAGGGAAATTCTAAATCTAGATATATAAAACATACAACTTCCTGCTGGGTGTTTTTAGGTTTACACTAATTCCTCTCCACATGGCTGCAAAGCTGCTATGCATGTTCAGACCCAGCAACATGCTAATCTGTTAGCCAATGGCTTTCTGATGATTAATGAAATCATCACAAAGTTTCTATAGAACCTTACTTGCTGTAGGGCTTGAGATATCATCTAGAATCATACATTGATAAATATAACTTACTGTGACCATTTAGTTCAATCATAGTAACAGTTAATATAATTTTGATCAGTATGATTGAAGCTGTAGGGTATTGTTTCCTCAACAGCTGTTTATCTCTAAAGACTCACCTTATTAGAGGCTGGTGAAGTGCAACCAAGGAGGCATGAATAGTAATTGATACAACAGAGAGATGGAAGTAATCAAACATAACATTGACATGGTGATGAAGTCCTCGATGTAAACTGAAGTGCAACTTCAATGTCCGAGTGCTAATCAGTTGTAGAGAATTTGGGTCATCAAATCTGGAAAGAAATTGTTTTTTTTAAAATCAACTTTAATAAATACTGGGTATGTACTGATTTAATATAGAAACGAATTAAAAAGGAAAACCTGGCTTTTTTGGCAAGGGGCAGCATAGTGACACAGTGGTTAGCACTGCTGCCTCACAGCACCAGGAACCCGGGTTCGATTCCCGGCTTGGGTCACTGTCTGTGTGGAGTCTCCACGTTTTTCCCGTGTGCTGAACATGAAAGATCCCATAGTCTGAAAGACGTGCTGGTTAGGTGCATTGGCCATACTAAATTCTCCCTTAGTGTACCTGAACAGGCGCCAGAGTGTGGCCACTTGGGGATTTTCATAGTAACTTCATTGCAGTGTTAATGTAAGCCAACTTGTGACATTAATAAACAAACTTCTTGTGGTTGGGGAATGGGGTATTTTCCATATAAAAATACAGCTCCCACCTATAATAAAGAAGACTTCTTACTTTAATTTAGCACTGGGCTTTTCCATGCATGGAGGGCAAGCATTTCAGGTTTCCATTTATATCTGGATGAAATCCTGTATTTTCGGTTATGTCACACTAAAGAATTTGCTCAGCAATACACAAGAAGCAACCAAATTCCTGGGTCCCATGTTCAACTTTAGAGAGGTATTACAAGAATCAGCAGGATTCTTGTCCTTTAGATTATTTTGCAGATGCTAAGTGCACAGTAATTGTAGTTAACCAAAGAGATTGAATCAAAGAAATCTACAAATACAGAAGTAACAATGTGAAATATACGATACACTTAAGTGATAACATGGTTCCATTTTCCACCAGGTGCATAAAAAGAATATGCATGGTCACCAGAAAGGCTGATACAACCACTATGTCTTGAAGTATCAGATGGACTAAAGAATTGCAAGGCAAAATAAACTGCAGTCCTGCTAAAAAGTCCACACACAAAAGCTGGCGACAAACAAGGTGCTACCTACTTGGGCATACAAACACTAGGTCTACTATGTGGATATGTTAAAGCAGAAAATTGTCTGTCTGCAGTTGGCAAGGTGTCACATCCATTGTCGAATAGGACAATGTAGCTGAGTTTCTGGCAAAAAGTAAAGAGAACCTCTGGGTGAAGGGAATTACTAAGAAACACCTTTTGTATAGTAGCAGAAAATGACCATTCAAATGCACATTTAATTCCCTTTCGATGAGGATGTCTCTGCACTTGGATTTTACAATATTCAAATGGTTAAAGAAAGAAAGTTATTGGCAAGTACCATTCAACACTTAGATGATCACATCCATATTATGGGTTTTTTCAGTTAAATAATGAATGGTTAAAGCTGGAAAATAGTTACAGCAGTACACATAAGGTCATTGGTTTTCTGTATTTCTTCTCATCCATGCAATTAGGTCAAATTGGCATTTTAGTTTTGCTCCAAAACAGTATGAGCATCTTTTAAAAAACTGGTTACTGCCAGAAATTGATAGCGAATTACACCCTTCTTACAAAGCTGTACCTTTAGTGGACCTCAACCTTCCAGAATCAGATGAACTGGACAATTAGATGTGGAGGTGTTTTTGAAATAAAGTCTCTGCACTAATCCAGCTTTTGTCAGCCACAATTGTACCCAAAACCATGTCCGACAGTGACATTGGGCATTTAGAGTGGTGATATAAAAGTTGTCCACTTGAGAAATGGCAGTCAGACTTCAAAGTGTCATACAACTGTCATTAAGTGTTATCAATAAGACTTCCCAAATGTCACCCATGTACCTAATTGGTTCATCGCTTAAGGTAGCCATGGCAAATTAAAGTAGGTAGGGAAAGTCACACTAGGAAAATAAAACACAGGGTAAAATAATTACCAATCACAATCAGCTAAAAGTAAAATATCAATTAAACACAACAGATATGGACAAGCATCCTGAGATTTTTCATGTGCCTCCTCTTCACTTTGCTAAGTGACATCTTTTTTTGCCTTGAAGGTTTATGATAAAGTTTACCACTCCTAATAGTAGCTCTAAATAAATAATTATCTGTTCTGAACATCCACTGACACCAACTTCTGCTGAAACCTTGCTGTCACTTTCACCTCTCTGTGGTACCCCATCACCCAAACCTGTACACTCACACAGCTCCCTTCCCTTTCAGGCACCAATCTGAGATCCTTCCTTCTTCCTTTACTGTCTACTCTGCCACTTCACTTTCAAAATCTAACACAGTTCATTCTTGAACCTCCCTTATCCTTCAAAGATACTTCCTTAATTACACACTGGTAGCACTTGCATTTTCCTCAGCTAGTGCAAATGAAAACTACTGGAGGGGCCCACTTACAATTTAGAGGGCCAGAAAGCCTAGTCAAACAACTGATTGCACAAGGTATTAAAAAAATCCAGTGAGATTTTGAAGTGTACCAGCTATGTTATGCATAGATGATTTGGAGTTAGGGACCGAGTGTAGTGTGTCCAAGTTCACAAATGACACTAAGATAAGTGGAAGAGCAAAGTGTGCAGAGGGCGCTGAAAGTCTGCAAAGGGATATAGATAGTCTAAGTGAGTGGGCAAGGGTCAGGCAGGTGGAGTACAATGTTGGTAAATGTGAGATCATCCATTTTGGTAGGAATAACAGCAAAATGAACTATTATTTAAATGGTAAAAAATTGCAGCATGCTGCTGTGCAGAGGGACCTGGGTGTCCTTGTGCATGAATTGAAAAATGTTGGTTTACAGGTGCAGCAGGTAATTAAAGCGGTAAATGGAATTTTGTCCTTCATTATTAGAGGGATGGAGTTTAAAAACAGGGAGGTTATTTTGCAGCTGTATAAGGTGCTGGTGAGGCCACACCTGGAGTATTGTGTAGTTTTGGTCTCCTTATCTGAGAAAGGATATACTGGCACTGGAGGGGGTACATAGGAGATTCACTAGGTTGATTTCAGAGTTAAGAGGTTTGGCTTATGAGGAGAGACGGAGTAGAGTGGGACTATACTCATTGAAATTCAGAAGAATGAGAGTGAATCTTATAAAAACTTATTATGAATAGGGAATAGATAAGATAGAAGCAGGGAGGTTGTTTCCACTGGCGGGTGAAACTAGAACTAGGGGGCATAGCCTCAAAATAAGGGGGAGCAAGTTTAGAACTGAGTTGAGGAGGAACTACTTCACCCAAAGGATTGTGAATCTGTGGAATTCCCTGCCCAGTGAAGCGGTTGAGGCTACCTCATTGAATGCTTTTAAGGCAAAGATAGACAGATTTTTGAACAGTAAAATAATTAAGGGTTATGGTGAGCGGGCCACGTAAGTGGAGCTGAGTCCACGAAAAGATCAGCCATGATTTTATTGAATGTCGGAGCATTCGAGAATGTCGAGGGGCCAGATGGCCTACTCCTGTTCCTGGTTCTTATGTTTGAAGCCTTAGAGACCTACTGCTTGCGTGGACATATTACCAACCATACAGCCAGACTAAAAATGCCAATTGCTGTGATCCAGTAAAAAACAGTTGGGGGCAGGGGAACATCTTTGTGAGAGATGAAACTTTCATCCTAAAAATATGCTGACATTTCACAATAGGGGAAAATGAACGTCGCTCTTTAACTGTTGGTGGTCTCTCAAAATAGAGTTAATCAAGTACGTCAGGCTTGATGAGTCTTCAGATGACTGAAGAGCCTGATTCCAGATTGACAAGTTCTGCCACAGTTTTGTTACGAAGTAAGGGGTGGGGGGGTGGGGTGTTGGTGGTGGTGGTGGTATTCGCAGCCCCGAATTGGCTACCCTCTCCTTCCCTCTACCACCACCGTTCTGCTTTGCTGTCGACCCTTTTTAACCAGAAAACATGGGTTGTGCTTTGCAGAGAGGATCACATTAACTTACATGATGCACTTCCCACAGCATGCTTTTCAACTGTGAAATATACTCAAGTGCATCCAGCTGCAAACCTGACCCATTTCGCATGGAGTTGAACATAAACTTCATCCTTCCAATTTCAGGTCCGCCCATGATCACTAATCTCAGTCACATTTAATGCTCCTCCTTTGATGGTTCATCAGAACCATTTCCTCCACCATGTGAATATATTTGATCTATGCCTTTACGCTTGCACGGAACATAAGCACTGACACACACCAGTTTTGGTCGCATGATCTCTTTCTATGCCCAATATTCTATATAACCGTTCAATTATATTAGCGCACTTTATTACAGAGGTGCTCTGTTTCTCCTTTTCATTTCATCCTTCGTTTCAACAAATGCATTTTTCTTCTTTTCAGATGGCAAGGTCAAACTTCAATAATCTTCAGCTTTCAATCTCATTCTTGTCTTTTCACTTTTCTTTTGATCTTATCCCTCCTTCTAAATTCACCCCTCACCATATATATCCTCTGACCATCTCACCTCTGACCTCAAATTATCTATTCTCACCCTCAACCCACCAAATTATGATCTTGCAGTGATGCTGAGCTTTTCTTTAATTGTCTTTGTTTCTATGCTTATTATTATGACCAAAAGGTTTCACTCCCCATCTAGGCAATTCCTTGGTCTTTCAGCCCAATTCATTTGGACCCCTCTGCTCCGCGTTTTTCTTGAGAATTTTTAGGATGGTGAGAGATTTGTCATAATTACACTCAAACCCATCTCCTTTTGATATGCAGTGTTCAATTCTCTCAGGTCTAACGCAGACATCAAAGCAATTTGATGTACAACAGAAGCAAATCTACCTTGCCACTGTTGAATGGCAAATCTCAGAAAACACCATCCCAGCTCTAGACACTGATCTCACTACTGAACACCATCATCATTCACCAATGTGTTACTGACCTCCTCTGAAGAGATCTTGCCCTTCCATGGCCTCCAACCTCACAGCTCTGCAATCTTGCATCTAATCCTTTTCCTAAGACTCAAGACTGATCTTGCCCCAAACTTACTTTGCCTTACCTTGACACTATTGTCCCCTGTGCAGTTCCTATCCACCTACATCTGACTCTTCTGATGCCCTCCACTGTCTTCCAACCCCAACTGTTTTCTTTCCATTATAACAACTTATATTTATATAGAACATTCAACAAAAGGTCCAAAACCATTTCAGATGCACAAACAAGCAAAAATATGACACTGAGCACATAGAGATATTAAGACAGATGGTCAAAGAGGTAAATTTTAATGAACATGTTAAAAGGAGGAAGGAGAAGAGTGGGCAATTCCAGAGCTTAGGGTATAGACAGCTGAAAGCACAGCCAACAAGGGTGGAGCAATTAAAGTCAGGGCTGCTCAAGAGACCAGAATTAGAGGAGGCAGACCTTTTGGATCATTGTAGCACTGGGGCAGATTACAGGGATAGGGAGGGTGCAAGGCCCCTGAAAATCAGGATAAGAATTTTAAAATCAAGCTGTTGCTTTACTGGTGGCCTGTGCAGACCAGCAATTTTAGGGCCGAAGGATGAATGGGATTTGATGAAAGTTAGGACATGTGCAGAATTTTGGTTGACTGGAAATTTACTGAGGGTAGAATGTAGGAGGCCAGTCAAGTTTGGAGGTAACCAAGTCATGGCTGACGGTTTCAGCAGAAGAGCTAAGGCAGGACCATATTACGGAGGTGGAAATTTGTGGTCTTAGTGAAGGCACAGATAATATGGTAGAATGTTAGTGTTATACTTGACCCCAAGGCGGAGGTTGCGAACAGTCTGGTTCAGCCTCAAGACAGTTGCCAGGGCGATGGATGGAGTCAGTAAAGTGGGAGTGGATTGCGGTAGGGTCTAAAGACAATAGTTGCAGTTGTTACAGATAGGCGAAAAAGGCAAAACTGAACTCCTTTACTTTATCACCATCTGTCAGTAAGCAGAGGTGCTTAAACTTTTGAAATAACCGTGACATGTTCCCCCAAACCCTCTGTTGGTGGAGGTCAATTTTTAAAAATGATTCACAGCAAACTCTTTAGGGTTAAATTAGAAGTATAATTTATTTACACATTGAAATCCAGTCGCCACTTCATACATACATAGAAAGAATAAAATACAAAAGAGGAGCTTTTTACAACTATGAATACCTTAAAAGAAAAAGCACCACAGATATAGATATCAGTTCACGTGACTGTCGGAGTCCAAAAAGATAGAGTTCAGTGAGGGCTCCTTCACAGAGGAGCTATAGTTCTGGCCGGTTCAGCTAGCTGAAGCAGGAGTTTGCAGAATTCTTTAAGTTAATGGTGATGCAATGAGATGAGGTTGGCATACAGAGATTTGGTCAGCTCAGCAGGAATCTTCCAGAGGAAACAGGCTCCAAGGACTTGGACTTGATGCATCCTATTGGTCAGCCTGGAGTCCTGCTCTGATGTTTGCAGGCTGGAGTTTAAACAGCAGACTGAGTTACAAGCCTAGAAATGTAATATTAAAACTTTCCAAAGACCAGAAGCTTAGATCATGTGATCAATGAGTCAAGCTAACAAATAATTTTTATGCCTCCGTTCAAAATCCACTGCTGACCTTAGTAGATGGTGATTTTTAGCACCTCTGAAGATACAACAAGTTTCGATCGCTCTCCCTTTTGTTATACTCCAGGCTGGGAAGACAAGTTGTCTGCTGGTCCCTGGTTTTGTTGATTATAATGTGTTGTACTGTGTCTTCACAATTTGAACTGTGGAGGAGAGCTGAGGTTTTGTCCGATAACTACTGTTGAAATTTTGATTTTGTAGTAGGTAAGTATGGAATCAAGTGAGTGCAGTCACATGCAGTTGGATGACTGTCGAGAGGTGCTGAAGGAGAATGGTGGGGGGGAAATCAGCTGCGTCAAAGGCTGCAGACAGGTTGAGAAGGAGAAGAATGAACCTCGTCACAATTACACAGGATGTGTGCCACAAGGTTATGCCCCTTTGCTTTTGAAAGAATGACTTTTCAATTTGATTGACTGGTGGCATGATAGCACAATGGTTAGCACTGCTGCTTCACAGCGATAGGGACCCAGGTTCGATTCCCGATTGGTTCACTGTCTGTGCGGAGTCTGCATGTTCTCCCCGTGTCTGCGTGGGTTTCCTCCGGGTGCTCCGGTTTCCTCCCACAGTCTGAATGACATGCTGGTTAGGTACATTGGCCATGCTAAATTCCCCCTCAGCGTACCCGAACAGGCACCGGAGTGTGGCAATGAGGGGATTTTCACAGTAACTTCACTGCAATGTTAATGTAAGCCTACTTGTGACACTAATCAATAAATAAATTTGAATTGAGAGAGTAGACTGCTTAAAAATGCAAGACCATATTCCAATGTAAAGGTGAGAAACAAACTAATCACCCTCATGGGAGTATGGAGAGAGAGAGAGAGAGAGAGAGATATATATTCCTATAATCCAGACACTCATCAAAACACATAACTGTCCAAGAACAGCTAGATGAAATACACAAAAGTGCTGAATATTGAAACAATGGCTGCCACAGACAGGCACACCCAAAAGATCTTGGAATAATGGGTGAAGTATTTCAAGGCAACACTGCCCAACCATTAGATAGAGATTGTAAGTGCCAGAGGTAGTGTCAAGAAAGTCTTCAGCAGAGGAAGCAGGCTGAAATCTGTTCTCTCTCTCCCTTGTCTCTTTTGGAATAAGCCTGGTTCATGAGGTCAACTCTACCAGAAACCTATCAGCGAACAGAGATCTCATAATAGTTGCAGCATCTTCTACTTGGAGTCATAAGAGGTTTACAGCATGCAAACAGGCCCTTCGGTCCAACTTGTCCATGCCGCCCTTTTTTTAAAAAAACCCATTAGGCTAGTCCCAATTGCCTGCCTTTGGCCCATATCCCTTTATATCCATCTTACCCATGTAACTGTCTAAATGCTTTTAAAAAATATTCTACCCGCCTCTACTACTACCGCTGGCAGCTTGTTCCAGGCATTCACCACCCTCTGTGAAAAAATTGAACCCTCTGGACCCTTTTGTATCTCTCCCCTCTCACTTAAGAGAACCCCACCTTTGGGAAAAGATGTTGACTATCTAACTGATCTATGCCCCTCATTATTTTATAGACCTCTATAAGGTCACCCCTAAGTCTCCTGTGCACCAGGGAAAAGTCCCAGTCTATCCAGCCTCTCCTCCTAACTCAAACCATCAAGTCCCGGTAGCATCCTAGGAAATCTTTTCTGCACTCTCTCTAGTTTAATAATATCCTTTCTATAATAGGGTGACCATAACTGTACACAGTATTCCAAGTGTGGCCTTACTAATGTCTTGTGCAACTTCAATAAGACGTCCCAACTCCTGTATTCAATATTCTGACCAATGAAACCAAACATGCCGAATGCCTTCTTCACCACTCTGTCCACCATGACTCCACTTTCAAGGAGCTATGAACCTGTACCCCTAGTTCTCTTTGTTCTATAACTCTCCCCAATACCCTTCCATTAACTGAGTAAGTCCTGCCCTGGTTCAATCTACCAAAATGCATCACTTCGCATTTATCTAAATTAAACTCCATCTGCCATTCATCAGTCCACTGGCCCAATTGATCAAGATCCCGTTGCAATCCTAGATAACCTTCTTCACTGTCCACTATGTCCCCAATCTTGGTGACATCTGCAAACTTACTAACCGTGCCTCCTATATTCTAATCGAAATCATTAATATAACCGACAAATGACAGTGGACCCAGCACCGATCCGTGAGGCATAGGCCTCCAGTTTGAAAAACAACCCTCTACAGCCACCCTCTGTCTTCTGTCATCAAGCCAATTTTGTATCAATTTGGCCACCTCACCCTGATTTAACCTTATGCAAAAACCTATCATGCGGTACCTTGTCAAAGGCTTCGCTAAAGTCCATGTAGACAACATCAACTGCACTGCCCTCATCTACCTTCTTGGTTATCCCTTCAAAAAACTCAATCAAATTTGTGAGACATGATTTTCCACTCACAAAGCCATACTGACTGTCCCTAATCAGTCCTTGCTTCTCTAAATGCCTGTAGATCCTGTCTCTCAGAATACCTTCTAACAACTTACCCTAAATTGATGTTAGGCTCACCGGCCTGTAGTTCTCAGGCTTTTCCCTGCAGCCCTTCTTAAACTGAAACTTCTGACTGCACCCAAGAAATCAGCTTATCTAAATTAGAGGCATATTTAAAATCTCTGCCTCAGGGACGATCAAAGGACACCTAACCGTATATTCTTAGACTGTTTTTCTGTAGGACTTTATCTCCCCTTATTTCTGATATGAGCACACACACGTCTGTGTGTTGTGAACGTACGTGTGCAAGCATGCCCGTGTGCAGGTGCCCAATTTACTTCATGAAGGCCAAATGTTTGATGTCGCATTTTCAATATTTTTCTCCAATTTTGAGTGTAATAAATTTGCTCTCTTTTGACTCCAAGAAACCCTTTATTTGATTAGATCCTTATTACTCACAGCTAAATAGTTCAATACATTCTGATTTGGAAAAGGTATATCCTCGTGAAAAATAAACTTGCTCCTTTGTTGTGCCCAACCGCGAGGGGTGCCATTTCACTCCTTCTCACCTGGTCATAACAGATGACATGTGTGACTTTAATAACACCATTCTGGTATTGTTAACACCGTTCCAGTATTTTGGCAATCAACCTGATCGCAGAGATTCAAACATGGAATTCCAGGAAATATAATCATAAATTTGGGAGGTAACAACACATTCAATGACTATAGTGAAGGGAGGGAGGTTGGGGATAGAGTGGAACTTTACAAGGACAGAGGAGTCACAGTTGTTATTCCTGAGAGGGGCGATCTTATAGATTAGAGAGAGGGGAAGAACTTGAAGAGAACATCAGCTAACCTGTGAGTCAGGATGGGAGTTGGGTGATCAGTACTTTAGTGGAAATAGGGTCAGAGAACAGAAGGTGTGTTTCATGGACAAGGCAAGACAATCTCAGAGACGAGATTAGGGGTGATAGGAGGTAGCTTATGAAAATATATCAAGTCAATTCAGGACTATATCGGGGTAGGGGGTGATGCTGGTGATGGAAGACAGAGGAAACTCAGCCTGTGGTTAAGGGACAGTCATGAAGTGGAAGAGACAACTGATTGGATTATCTCAATAGTGAAGATCAGGAAATTCATCATCTGATTACATTGTTATTGGAGGTGAAGATGGGAGAGAGTGATTTAAGAATATGGCTTGCAGTAGAGATGCTGAGGTACCTATACCTACTTGTATAAAGAAGTTATGGGTGTACAGTTCTATACCTCCCCTTCTTTCTCAATGTCCAAAACCAGTCACCATTAACTACAACCTTGGATGATTCTTAAGGAAGAGATATTTCAGGTAAAGGCTAAGCACAATCCATCAAGATGGAAAGCCAGGGAACCAAAGCCAGAGTTCCTTGTATAATGAGTGAGATGGAAAATATGATGAAACATAAAAACAAGGTGTATGATGCATGTAAGGTGAATTCTTGAAGTGATAATCAGGCCAAATACAATTAAGTTGAGAAGAGTGGTAAAGAAGGAAGAAAGACAGGCAACAAAATAATATCAGGATAGAAGGGCAGTTAACATAAAACGGAACTCAAAAATCTTTACTGGCACTTAAACATAATAAGCAGGCGGTTCTAACATACGGCTATTCACGTGGACATCAAAACAAACTCTTTGATGTAATTAAAGCTCGAGACCAGAAGGCAGTAAGTAAAGAACTGAAAGACTATAAAAACAGAAAAGGTAACAGAAAAGCTGTGACAGGACAAAGGCAACAAGGAGGCTGTCAGAAAGAAATAACCACACATTGTTGGAAGCATTTTTTATTTTGTGTGTGGATTTTTTATTTTGTACATAAGCAACATAGATTGGCTTGCTACAAAAGTAGGCAATCAGGATCGAGGAGCGAATCTACACCATTGAACATGGAATAGATATTGGCAGAAGACCTGTATTCTCAACACTATAGTTAAAGCATCAACTTTCTGAGAAACTTAGGATGGCAATAAATTGGACCTTGCCATAATCACCCAGATTCCAAAAATAAAATAAAAATCTATTTATAAACACCAAAGGTTGGCTGCAAACTAAAATCTCCACATAACTTGGTACCATTATTTCAAGATAATAAAAGAAAATAATATTAAACTTTTGATGAATACTCACGTAAAATCTTTGTCAGTGAAATTGAGGTCTAAAGACAATTGGAAATCCATCTCATTCAGGGACTCTTCAATCTGGACATAAAAAGTTACCATTATTTTTACTTTCTTGACCAATTTATAATTTTTTTACTTCAAATCAGTTCAAACATGACAAATATTAAGATTGTTCATTTTTGTAACTCAAGGTTTTAGTCGACAGTGTGCCTTTTATGAATTTAATTCCTTACTAAAATATATAAATTACTGAAATGTTAAACATATTACTAACAGAATAAAAGCAGTAAATAAAGCAACAATGAAAGATTTTCCAAAACTGGGATGTTTATACTTATCTAGGGCTATGAAATTCTGAGCATATATTGAAGTTAATGAAATCAGATTGAGCGCCATCTGCAACCTTATTATTGGGCACTGCATACAGCTCATGGATTTTACTGGAACTTGGTTCACGGAAAGCAATGCCTTGCACTTACTGAATTTTCCCCACTCAGCTATATTTGCCACCATCTTCCTCAAACCATTCCACTGACAGTTGTTGTTATTACCAAATCACACTTGGCCTGTTCTTGCCTTCACCAGTATCTTTTCTTTCTTTGAACACTACATCTTGTTTTAACTCTTCTCCCCCTAAATTCTCATTCACTGCCCGATACCCACCCATTTCTTGCTGTGATATCCTCCCCGCTTTTGTCTCCAGCTCCAGCACTCTTTGACTCTCCATTCTTGGCAATTTCAATCTGAAACTCTGTCTCTTTCCTATTCTGATTTCCTGAAGCTTTTTTCTCTACTTTAAACTCTGCTCCATATTCAATCACCCTAGCTCTATCTTTCTGTATCTCCAATCCTATCGCCTCAATCAGACAAGACCATCAGAAATGGCATCTTATTATGCCCTTTCAACCAGACTTCTTTCTGCATCTGCCCCTGGAATATACTCTTACCCAAGTTGTTCAAAATTGTACTTTCAAACACCTGACTGAGTGGTCTTCGGTCCATCATGTACCACGATACTCAAGCAGCAGCAAAACCCTGTTTCTTCCATTCTGTGGCCCTCCCCAGGCTTCCACCATCACTCTCAGCTTCACAGTTTATCTGGCACATAAAATGATTTAGCAATTCATTGGTATATCTGACTAAACCACATTCAGCTTAATTGGGACTTATTCTTCTGTCAAACTCTATATAGCAAAGACAGGCCCCAATTTATTTTAATTGGTATCAATCTCCTTAAACAGCTCGCCTCTGCTCACTCCTTCTCACTTTCCACAAGTGAGGAAAGCTCATAGACATATTTGTCACTAAATTTGAAACGGTCTATTGAATTGCTTGTTCACTCCCCCCGTCTACCAAAAAAGATTCCCCAAGATTCTTCTTTGCCCACCCCCTGAATTTGTCTTTGTCTGTCTCATGTCACACCCTCCCCAGTTTATCGTTTTCTATAAATTCATCTTTGCATCCTCTCGTCTTCTATAAATTCATCTGTGCATCCTCTCGTCTTCTATAAATTCATCTTTGCATCCTCTCGTCTTCATCCCCACTAAACTGTTGAGCACTAACCTCCCACCTGATGCTTTTACTGGCTGACATAGTTCCTCTCCTCAGTTATTGTTTTTTAAGAACCTCCATCATTACCCACTCCGAAACGGAACAACCATCAACCCTTGTCCTTGCAAACTAACACGCATCTCAACCTCATTTTCTTTTCCAAATCCATTCATTCACACAAATCTCTCCAAATCTTTACCACAGCATTGACATAGTTCTCATCAGAAGTATAAATGACATCCATTGTAATTGTGCTATAATGCTGTTTTCTCAACCTCGCTTCAGACAATGACACAGTAACTCACTGCTGCTTTGGCAGCTTTGTCCAAATGATGTCGAGCTTCCTGATGAAGCTGCACTCATCCAGGATTGTGGAGAGTATTCCATCACACTCCTTGGAGACGGTGGACGGGCTTTGGGCAGTCAGGAGGTGAGTTACTCAGTACACCAATGACTTCCCTGTTGTTCAGGAATGGATTTCTTTTTTTTATTCTTTCACAGGATGTGAGCATCTTTGGCAAGGCCAGCATTTTTATTGTTCACCCCGAATTTCCCTCGAGGTGGTGGTGGTGAGCTATCTTCTTGAACCGCTGCAGTTTATGTGGTGTAGTTACACCCAGGGTACTGCTTGGGAGGGAGTTCCAGGATTTTGACCCAGCGACAGTGAAGGAACAGTAATACAGTTCAGAGTCAGAATAGTGTGTGGCTTGGATGGGAATTTGCAGCTGGTGGCATTCGCATGTATCTGCTGCCCTTGTCCTTTTAGGTGGTAGAGGTTGTGCATTTGGAAGGTATTGTTGAAGGAGCCTTGGTGAGTTGCTACACTGCTGCCACTGTGTGTGTCAGTGATTGAAGGAATGCATGTTTCAGATAGTGGACAGGTACCAATCAAGCAGGCTGCTTTGTCCTAGATGATGTCGAGCTTTCTAATGAAGCTGCACTCATCCAGGGTTGTGGAGAATATTCCATCACACTCCTGACCTATTCCTTGGAGACGGTGGACAGGCGTTAGGCAGTCAGGAAGTGAGTTACTCAGTCAGAATTCTTATCCTCTGATCTGCTCTTGCAGACACAGTATTTATATGGCTGCTCCAAGTCAGCTTCTGGTCAATACTAACCCCAAAGGATGTTAAGGGGGGATTCAGCAACGGTAATGCCATTGAGTGTCAAGGCAAGATTGCTGCATTCTCTCTTGTTTGAGATAGTCATTGCCTGTGTTAGGGAACTGATCAGAAACTCCAAAGTATGTTGTGAAGCCTGACTTGACCCCAACTATTTTTTTTAAATTTTGGCATTGGTGTGAGAATAAGGTGTCTGACTCCAGGTGTGATTCTGTTGACACACTGGGAAGCTTTTATCAAAACAAACTTTATTTTAACAATACAGTTTAAATACAAATTAGCTTAACTTCTAACAATTGAAATACTTAAACATGACTAGATATTATTCCTAACTGCCAACGTATCTCTATTAGTTCCAATTTAAGCAATATTCCTCATGTTCCTTGAACTCCTCGTCAAAATGGCCTGTCAGTCCTCAAACATCCAGAACATCTCTGGAGAGAGAGACCTATTTTCCAGCAAGTCCAAAACAGCTGACTCCAGAAAGAGAGAGAGAAAGAGAGACCTTATGCTCCTTGCAGATCCAAGCAGAATCTGCCCATTTTCTCTGTAAGCCTAGTTCCTCACATTAGCTCATGACCCGGACTCTGCAAATAAACCTAATTAAACCCTACTCTGAAACCCAAGGAGACAACCCCAAAAATAAACAAAACTGCAATAACTCAGATTAAAATAAACACCCCAATATCTAGGATCAATTATTCGTCTATGTTCTCAGTATGTGGGCTGCTTGGAGCAGACAGATCGGCATCAATTAAACAAAGTGGGCTCTTAAACATGCCCTTCACAACAACCATGACATAAATACATTTCTTAAAGGCACAGTATCTTCACACCTGGCACTTGTGTGGCTCAAATGATACTTTCCACTATCAGCCCAATCCAGTATGTTGTGCAGGTCTTGCTGCATATGGGCATGGACTGCGTCAGTATCTGAGGAGTCATGAATGGTGCTGAACATTGTGCAATCATCAGCAAGTATCCACACTTCTGATCTGATGACAGAAGGAAGGTAATTTGTAAGCTAAAATTGGTTAGGCCTAGGACCTGAAGAACATCAGTAATGATGTCCTGGATTGAAATTATTGACCACCAACAACCATCTTCCTTGGTGCTAAGTATGACTCCGACCACTGGGGAATTTCCAGCCTCCCCCGCCCCCCCCCCCCCCAACTTTCGATTAACATTGACTCCAGTTTTGCTAGGGATCCTTAATGCCACACTTGGTCAAATGTGGTCTTGATGTCAAGGGCAGTCAATCCCATCTCACCTCCTGAGTTTAGCTCTATTGTTCATGCTTGATCTAAGTCTGTAATGAGTTCAGGAACTGAGTGGCCATGGCGGAACCCAAACGGAGTGCCTGTAAGCAGGTTGTTTCTGAGTAAGTGCCACTTGATAGCAATGTTAATGACCCGTCCAACATTTATGGACAATTGAGAGTAGACTAATGGGGCAATAATTGGCCAGTTTGGATCTGCCAGAGCATCTGGAACAGTCTTTCTCTACCTAATGTAGATACGTTACTTCTAAAACCCACAGTATTAATCTTTGCTCCCATCTCTTTCTCACCTCCATACTAATCTTTGATGGCATCATCCACAGACATTAGGTCAAGTTTTCTGTGTACAATGTCTACACTCAGTCCCATCTCTCCACCATAATTCGTGTTACATTTAGCCAGCTCTATTCTGTTTGACTGCATGCCTGACATCCATTCATTAGGATCTTATAGTACAGCAAAAATATATTTGGGCCATCCTCTTCGAAATAACTACTCAATTTAGTCCCAATTTCCAGCTTTTTTATCCATAGTCTTGCAAATTAGTCTTATTCGGGAAATGTTGAATTGCCTTTCAAAGTTTCTATAAACTAAACTAAATTTGGGAGCAGGGGCTCATGGGATGGGAGATTTGGAAAGTAATACTAAAAAGGACAAGGCAATAGAGCAGGGTAGCAATGCGGGTAGTGTGACAGGAAAGGACAAAGTATATAAATATAAGATTGCACCAGCAAATAAGGTCAAAGTGGAAAAGAATGGCAAAAAAGACTGAATTAAAAGCTCTTTAACTGAATGTCAAGATGGATGAGTTGATAGGACAATTAGAAAATAAATGAGTCTGATATAATAGTCATTACAGAGACATGGTTGCAAGGTAACCAAGTCTGGGAACTAAAACTTCAAGGGCCTTTGACATTTCATAAGAATAACAAAAACGTTACAGGAGGTGGGACAGCTAATGAAGGATGAAATCAGAATAGAGAGAGAAATTATCTTGATTCAGAGGATCAAAATTTACTTGGATGGAGACAAGAAATAGCAAAGGAAAGTCACTGGTAAGAGCAGTTTATTGGCCCTGGCAGTAGCTACATTGTAGGATGGAGTATAAATCAAGAAATAACAGGCTTGTAATGTAATTGGCAAAGATAGCCTGAAGGATGAATTCACAGAGCTCATTGTGTTTTGGACAGTTCCTTAGAAGAATGGTTACAAGGTTAGGATGGGGGTTTGGGCCTAGGTAGGCTGCTCCTTCAGAGGGCTGATGCAGACTTGATGGGCCAAACGGTCTCTTCTGTACTGTAGGGATTCTATAAACATGTTCTGGAACCAATCACGGAACACATTGCATCAAAATAGTCTATGCCCAGCTATAAAGAAAGGACAAGGAAAGGACAAAGCATACAAACATAAGATTGCACCAGCATATGAGGCCAAAATGGGAAAAATTACAAAAAAATAAACGAGTCTGATATAATAGTCATTACAGAGCCATGGTTGCAGAGTAAGTGTCATTAATTTATCCTGTTTATTTCACATCTAGGTCTAGCGATAAGACAGAATTAATTAATGCCTCAGAGCAAAAGAATCTTCTAAGTAACAGTGACCATAACATGCTAAAATTTTACATTCAGTTTAAGCGTAAAAAATGTGGATCTGAAACTAGTGTTTTAAACTTAAATAAGGGCAATTACAATGGCCTGAAGACAGAGTTGGCTAAAGTGAAATGGGAAAAACAGGTCAAAGGGCAAGACAGAAGAGAAACAGTGGCAAACATTTAGGAGATAGTTCATAACTATATTCCATTGAGAAAAACAGACTCTACAAGAGTGGGCTGAATGGCCTACTTCTGCTCCTATATCTTATGGTCTAAGGATGCATCACCCTTGGCTAAGATTCATCAAAAAGAATAGATGTACACTGCTATGAATATTAGTGGTTGGCCAGAAGACTTAGAAAAGTCTTGAAACAAGCAAAGGATGAATTAAAAAAGAGGTAGAAGCTGACGTACGAGAGAAAATTAGCAAGCAAGATCAAAAGAGGTAATAAAAGCTTCTACAAGTACATAGTAGGGAAAAGAACAAAACTGAGTACTGATCCTTAGAGGGAAATTAATAATGAGAAACAAAGGTGGAGACAAATATTTTTCACATGTCTTAACAGCAGAAGAGCATCCCAAGAAATGTAGAAAAGCAGGGGATAAGGAACTTAAAACAGTCATGATCACTAGAGGAAAGGTACCAGGAAAACTGATAGGGCTAAAGGCAGAAAAGTCTCTTGGACTGAATCCTAGCATCTTAATCAAAGTGGCTACAGAGATAAGGATAGAGTCAGTTGTCTACGTATCTCAAAGTCTTTTTTTTTGTGGAGCTTAGCATTTCTATAGCCCTGAATCACCCAGTCATCTAGGTAAGCTATTAAAATTTCTATAGCAGTCATCTAAGTAATCTGTTTCTACTCCTAGCGCAATGCCCACCTGATCATCTTAAGATGCCCTGATCACTTTTAGAAGCCTGCCTGACCCTGGAAACACTGTTGCTAGGGAGATTTCTGCCTTTCAGGCCTTTTTACAGTTGCTAGGCAGATTTCTATCTTTCAGGCCATTTTAAATTCTCGTTACTGCTGCTGCTAGGCAAATCCTTGATAGGGTCATTCCATTGAAGATGTGTTTACCCTGGAAATCGACGGAGATGAAAACGAGAGCTGGACCTAGAGGGAATCCCATGGAAACATTATCTGTTTGGGTATACATGACGTGTTGTTAAATTGAACTCAACTGCACAAGTTGCTGAGTTTATCATACAAATTCAGACAACAGGGGTGCATCTGGACCACTATGATACAGTGACTCTGTGCAAATGTCTATGGCTTCCTTGAGCGGTACATTAATGAATAGACCAGCAATGTCGAACAAGCAAATGGGCATGGCATTGCTATTGATGTGCAAGTCCTGTATGGTCTTAACTAATTTGAAAAAAATAACTATTTCAACTATTTGACCAATTCATGTTTTGCAGATCCATTCATAGGTAAGACAGGCCATAAAGGGGCATCACTTTTGTTATTTTGAGCAGCCCACGTCTCTGGATACAATGAACCATGAGGGCAAATGCTATCATAGACACAATCTGGCAGCTCTTATGCTTACACAAGTCCAATAGACGTTTTGTAACTTGCTTTTGAGTAGGCTGTGCAGTCATGCTTAGCGGTGGGTCCAATGGATTTGAATTTGGACCCAGCATTAAGAACAGTGCTCATTTTGGCACAGTAGTCACACTTGTTCAGGATGACTATTCCAGTTCCCTAAGCTTATAGATGTGTATGTCTGGATTAGCCTTAAGGTATAGCAATGCTATCTGATATTTTTGCTGCATGTGAAAGTATGCCAAGTCATTGGGTATTTCGCAATATGCATGCACTAGATCAACTAGACATGTTTTCAAGCGTTCAGCATCTTCAATGAATGCTAGTTTGTGGCAGGATAGCTGGGAATAGAGACGTTTGAACTCAGAAAATATCTCTGCCTGTTTGATGTGGAACAAATGTACATCAAAATTGACACCACACACAATAACAAATCCCTTTCTTTCAGAGAGTACATGCTCAGAGACATTTACTAAGTGTTTGACACTTAAGTGAGTTTATAGTCCAGGCGTGTTTCAAATGGGATTGTTTATTGTGTGGTGATCCATTGAGGCAATATAGTGGCACAAATGGAGCAAATCAAAGATGAAAGAAGTCTGCGCACCTCAGAGTACACTCAAGTTTATATGAGGTACTTTGTCTTCTGAAAATCCACATATAGAACATCTGCTGCAACTTCTCTGTTCACCAATTAAGTCAATTAGGAAGCCAAAACATGATTGCCTTGAACAAATCCATGCTGGCTGTTGCTTACTAACCAAGGTTTCTCCAGCTGAGAATTCATTTATCCATGACCATGGTCTCTAGCTGCTCTTGCAAACATGCTCACATCCCATGGAGGAATAAAGGTTAGATTAAACTAACTTGTAGTTACCAGGTTTATTCCCGCCTCTCCCCTTTTTTGATCTGAATCATCTGGACCCTTTTCTCTCAGACATGCATTCTGTAAACTTTACACTCTTATGGCCAAGGCTTTTGTTACTCGCATCATGTCAGTTTCTTATATGTAGCTCCTTGGGATTATTTTCTACAGTAAAGGCACTTTATAAATACAAGTGTTCTTGGGCAACAACATTAATATTGAATAAAGTAGAACTTGATTTATTTATAATCATTTCAATAAATCTGAATGAATGAATGTGTAGAATCTGAAGTTAAATTCTTTTTTTTTACCTTCTTGCTATCAAGCAACATTTTAACTTTGAGGAGTAACACGTCGTTAACCACGATCTCTTCATTTTTATAAAGAATTTGAAAGGTTTTACTGCAGACTGTACAATCATGGGCAGCAGGAGGAAAAGCGAGTTCAGAACCTAGCAAAGGAAAATAAATAGAACAAACATTACAATTTTTAGTATCACATGAAACACTAGTATTTATTATTTACTTAACTGGAATTTCAAGTTGATTTTGGTATTTTAAAACAATACGATATATTAAAAGCATGGAATATTATAGTTTTTTAAAAATCGATTAACATATCACATTTGCTGAAACATCTCAATGTTTCACATGCAATGAAATACTTTGGAATGCTGTACAGCTTTTCAATGTAGATCAGCCACTTGGAACAGAACAATATCCCTCAGCGTCATGAAGTGGATGAACCAGCATGTATATAGTATGCAGGTAGTAATAGATGGGTTGGGGACAAAGAAGATAATATATCCGTAGAGGCACATTTGGTATCATTTTTACTAAGGAGGAGGATGCGAAATATAGGTAGAAGTAGAAATGGTAGACGTAATGAATGAGGTGAAAATTAATAGGCAGGATGTATGGGAAAGACTGGCTGTTTCAGCTGGTTTGCCTCCCCGGTTGCTAAAGGGAAGCAACTTGGGAGTGGAGATAGCAGAAGGACAGGCCATAGGTTTCCTTTGGTGGGGGAAGGGTGGAGAGAGAAGTGTCAGAGAATAGAAAGGTGGCAAATGTGATACCATTAGTCAAGAAAGGGTGCGAGGGTAATCCTAGTAACCACAAGCTGGTTAGTTTAACCAGGTCTACTTGATATGCTGCAGGAAAGGATGTCCCGAGGCATGGTACATTGGGGAGACCATGCAGACGCTACGACAATGGATGAATGAACAGCGCTCGACAATCACAAGGCAAGGGTGTTCTCTTCCTTTTGGGGAACACTTCAGCAGTCACGGGCATTCAGCCTCTGATCTTCGGGTAAGCGTTCTCCAAGGCGACCTTCACGACACACAACGCAGAATCGCTGAGCAGAGACTGATAGCCAAGTTCCGCAAACATGAGGACAGCCTCAACCGGAATCTTAGGTTCATGTCACACTATCTTTACCCCATGACTTGCCTGGGCTTGCAAAATCTCATAACTGTCTTGGCTGGAGACAATACACATTTCTTTAACCTGTGCTTAACCCTCTCTCCACTCACATTGTCTGTACCTTCAATACTTGATTACCTGTAAAGAATCGCATTCCAACCATTATCGTGTAAATTGAGTTTGTTTCTTTATATGCCCTGTTTGTGAGCAGAACTCCCACTCCTGATGAAGGAACAGCGCTCTGAAAGCTTGTGGCTTGTGCTACCAAATAAACCTGGTGGACTTTAACCTGGTGTTGTGAGACTTCTTACAGCAATTTAACCAGTGCAAAGGATATACTGGCACTGGAAGGGGTGCAGAGGAGATTCACTCGGTTGATTCCGGAGTTGAGAGGGTTGGCTTAGGAGGAGAGATCGAGTAGACTGGGGCTATACTCATTGGAATTCAGAAGAATGAGGGGAGATCTTATAGAAACATCTAAGATTATGAAGGGAATAGATAAGATAGAAGCAGGGTAGTGGTTTCCACTGGCGGGTGAAACTAGAACTTGGGGGCCTGGCCTCAAAATAAGGGGGAGCAGATTTAGGACTGAGTTGAGGAGGAACTTCTTCACACAAAGGGTTGTGAATCTGTGGAATTCCCTGACCAGTGAAGCAGTTGAGGCTACTCCAAATGGGGTCTGAATAGAGCCTTATACAGCCTCAGAAATACTTGCCTGCTCTATTTGAACAAGGAGCAGACTCAATGGCCTACTCCTATTTTCTATGTTCCTATGTCCCAAGAACAGGAGAATCATCCATCAGCAGTTGAATTATCCTGGGAAAATTCCGTAAGGTCTGATGTCATGATATTCACAGGTTCCGACCGTCTGGAGACCAGATGATTTGGCCCATTACTTTTCCCTCCTGCACAGTCATGAATCAAATGCAGGCTGCACCGATCTTCAAGGAACTTAACCCTCACTAGACTACACTTAGCAATTTGAATACCTAAATACCAATAGTTTACATTCCTTATTATGTAATTTAATTTAATTGCTTCCAAACAATAAATCACTTTGGCACAATAGGGTAAGCTCAGTCATTTGAATAGTTCAGAATCCTCAGTTTATGCAATATTCTTTCTTCCTCCTTCTCCATTCGACTGAATATGAAAATCAACACAAAAATGTTTTACAATTATATAAGGAGTGACTGGACCAACCTGACCTCTATAAATAAGAATAATTAAATAATGGATATGCTGAATAATTATTTTGTTCAAGTGGTTACAGAGGGGAAGAATTTGGAATTCTGGAAATCCCAAGGAAACTAATATTGAACCATGGACAGGGATTCACAAAATTAACAAAACCAAAAGCTGAGATCACTCAGCTCCTGATCTCATTTTTGCCTTGGTCCAAACATGGACAAAAAAGCTGAACTCCAGAGGTAAGATGAAAGAGACTGTTCTTGACATCAAGGCCGCATTTGACCGATTGTAACAAGACCGAAGTCAACGGAAATCAGGAAGAAATTATGGGTGGCACAGTGAATGGGCAGCATGATGGCACAGTGATTAGCACTGCCGTTGCACATTACCAAGAACCCAGGTTAAATTCTGGCCTTGAATCACTGTCTGTATGGAGTTTGCACGTTCTCCCTGTGTCTGCGTGGGTTTGCTCTGGGTGTTCTGGTTTCCTCCCACAGGGTAAATACGTGGAATTACAGGGATAGGGCCTGGGTGAGATTGTTGTCGGTGCAGGTTCGATGGGCCGAATGGCCTCTCTCTGCTCTGTAGGGATTCAATGATTCTATTAAAAAAAACTCTTTCACTGGTTGGAGTCATACCTAGCACAGAGAAAAATGGCTGTGGTTTTTGGAGATCAATCATCTCAGTCCAGAGACGTCACTGCAGGAGTCCCACAGGGAAATGTCATAGGTCCAACCATCTTGAATTGCTTCATCAATAACCTTCTGTCCATAATAGGATGGGAAGTGGAAATGTTCAGCACCATTCATGAGTCTTTGCATACGAAATAGACCATGTCCATAAGCATGAAGACTTAGACAACAGAAGTCCTCTCAATTTAGGAACCACTCCTTCAGATCAGAGAGAGCCAGTATGAATTTGTAAAGGGTATGTCATGCCAAATGAATCTGACTTGATTTCTTGAAAAGGTGACAATGCAAAGAACAAAGGGATGTCCATTGGTATTGATAATATCAAATGCCTCAGCGAAGTCCATAAAGTTCTTCATTAAAGAACTGTCAGCTAAAGTTGAATCCCAAGGATTTGAAGGCAAATCATTGACCTAACGCCGGAGTCGTTATGACAGAGAAGGCTATTCAGCCCATCTATGCTTGTAATCTATAGAGCAATCCAGTCAGTCTCATTCCCCTGCTCTTTCCCATAGCTCTGCAGCAACTTTATTTTCCTCAAGTGCCTATCCAACTTTCTTTACAATTGGTTGTCTCTGCTTTCACCACCCACATAGGCAATGAGCCTCAAATTTATCACGTGTTACATAAAAACATTCTTCCTCACACACCCCACTTCTCTATATCTCTTCCCCAAAATATCTTAAACTGTGTCCTCTAATCCTTATACCATCAGCGAGTAGTAACAGCTTTTATTTACCATATCTAAACTTGTCATAACCCTGTATACCTCAGTTAAATCCCCCCTCAATCTTAGCTCCAAGAAGAACATCCCCAGCTTCTCCAACCTAAAATCCTTCATCTCTGGAACCATTTGGGTAAATTTTCTCTGCACCCTCTCAAACGCCCTTACATCCTTCCTAAAGTGTGGTGGCCAGAACTGATATAATTCTCAAGTTGTGGCCTAACCAGAGCTTTACATAATTTCAAGCATATATTTTCTGGTTTTGTACTCAGTACCTCTTTTTATGAAGCTATTTAGTACCTGATTAAGAAATTGTTGAACAGAGGAGGCAGGGAGTTGGGACAATGCTAGGTGCTCTAAAAGGAAAGATTTGACTTGCAGTGTTCAGCAAAGGGTTGAAGCTTCAACTATTCATCACATTTAATGACAGCTTAAGGAGCCACACATCCAAATTTGCCAATGACACAAAGATAAGTGGCACTTAAGCTATGTGGACGAAAATGTAACATTACAAAGAGATCTTGAAAGTTTAAATGAATTAGCAAGCCTGTGATAAATGGATTTCAATGTAGGAAAATGTGACATCACCATTTTGGATCAATAAAGTATAGAACAGGAAACTTCCTAAATAATAAAATGCTAACAGCAGTGGAGGTCCATAAAGCCTTGGGACCCAGGTACATAGGTTATTAAATGTCATGGAACAGGTACAGAAAATAATCTAACGAGCGAATAAAAATCTGGCCTTTACATCTAGAGGAATAGAATTCAAAAGGAGTGGAAGTCATGCTTCAACAATAAGAAAACCAGTTATACCACACCTGGAGACTGTGAGCAGTTCGGAGTACTGACCTTCAGAGGGATAATTGGAGGAGTTCAGATTAATACCTGGGCTCAAAGGGTTAATGTATCAGGAGAAATGATACTAACTAAGGTTGCATTTTCTGGAATTTAGAAACTTGATAAAGATTTTCAAAATATTAAGGGGAACAAATAGGGTAAAAAAAAAGTTATTTCCACTGGCTGAGATCTAGATTTGTAGACTAAAAGTTAGATCCAGACATTTTGAGGAGTGAAACTACTTCTATACACAAAGAGTGGTAGAAGTCTGCAATTGGCAATTAATGCCAAATCAATTGTTACTTCTAAATCTGTGATTTAATAAATTGTTATCCAAGGGGAGGGGATAGGGGGCAAAGGAGGACATCTGGAGTTAAGTCACAGATCAGTCATGACCTAGTTGAATGGAGAAGTCGACTCGAGGGACGGAAATGAATCGACGAACAGAAATAGGCCAATGAAGTGATCAATTACGTAGGCACCAGTCCCCCCCTCCAGTACATCCTGAACAGCCAATAAAGTAGGTGTAAACTATTCCACCATAGAATCCCTAGAGTGCAGGACGATTCTGCACAGACTATCTCTGAAAGAGCATCCCATCCCACTCAGGCGCCAGCTGCCCCCCCTCCCCCCCCTCCTCTTCCTCTACTCCACACCACATCCCTGTAACTTCATGCATTTACCATGGTTCTAGTTTCTCCTACTAGTGGAAACATCCTCTCCACGTCCACTCTATCCAGGCCTCGCAATATCCTGCAAGTTTGTGGAGAACATGCAAACTCCACACAGTCACCCAAGGCTGGAATCGAACCCGGGTGCCTAGTGCTGTAAGGCAGCAGTGCCAACCCACTGTGCCACCATTTTGTCCCCAATACCACAGGGAAATAACACAGTTGAGTTGACCATATGGATCCAGGTGAGGCAGCAGAGCGGCGAAGGTGATTGGTGGTTGCAGGTAACATTTGCATAGGTGCAATCACTGCGACGAGAAGGTGGTTTGTGGAGGAGCAGCTGTGAAAGGACAGTTAAACCCCAAACACTACTTCAGTGTTTCCCTTCCTACCTCCTCCTTTAACCAAAAAAAAGTCGGCAGGAGGACCACAAGCAAGGGAGAGGTGAGTTGAGATTATTTATTCTTTTACCTGTATAAGGAGAGTATGGCAGCAGCATGCTCCTCCTGCCAGATACAAAGAACAAAGAACAGTACAGCACAGGAAACAGGCCCTTCAGCCCTCCAAGCCTGTGCCGCTCCTTGGTCCAACTAGACCAATCGTTTGTATCCCTCCATTCCCAGACTGCTCATGTGACTATCCAGGTAAGTCTTAAACGATGTCAGCGTGCCTGCCTCCACCACCCTACTTGGCAGCGCATTCCAGGCCCCCACCACCCTCTGTGTAAAAAAATCCCTCTGATATCTGAGTTATACTTCGCCCCTCTCACCTTGAGCCCGTGACCCCTCATGATCGTCACCTCCGACCTGGGAAAAAGCTTCCCACTGTTCACCTTATCTATCCCCTTCATAATCTTGTACACCTCTATTAGATCTCCCCTCATTCTCCGTCTTTCCAGGGAGAACAACCCCAGTTTACCCAATCTCTCCTCGTAGCTAAGACCCTCCATACCAGGCAACATCCTGGTAAACCCTCTCTGCACTCTCTCTAACGCCTCCACGTCCTTCTGGTAGTGCGGCGACCAGAACTGGACGCAGTACTCCAAACGTGGCCTAACCAGCGTTCTATACAGCTGCATCATCAGACTCCAGCTTTTATACTCTATACCCCGTCCTATAAAGGCAAGCATACCATATGCCTTCTTCACCACCTTCTCCACCTGTGTTGCCACCTTCAAGGATTTGTGGACTTGCACACCTAGGTCCCTCTGTGTTTCTATACTCCTGATGACTCTGCCATTTATTGTATAACTCCTCCCTACATTATTTCTTCCAAAATGCATCACTTCGCATTTATCCGGATTAAACTCCATCTGCCACCTCTCCGCCCAATTTTCCAGCCTATCTATATCCTGCTGTATTGCCCGACAATGCTCTTCGCTATCCGCAAGTCCAGCCATCTTCGTGTCATCCGCAAACTTGCTGATTACACCAGTTACACCTTCTTCCAAATCATTTATATATATCACAAATAGCAGAGGCCCCAGTACAGAGCCCTGCGGAACACCACTGGTCACAGACCTCCAGCCGGAAAAAGACCCTTCGACCGCTACCCTCTGTCTCCTATGGCCAAGCCAGTTCTCCACCCATCTAGCCACTTCTCCTTGTATCCCATGAGCCTTAACCTTCTTAACCAACCTGCCATGTGGGACTTTGTCAAATGCCTAACTGAAATCCATATAGACGACATCCACGGCCCTTCCTTCATCAACCGTTTTTGTCACTTCCTCAAATGTGGGCAATTTCTCAGATGTGGGCAATTAGGGAGCAATCTAGTCTCCTTGACAACTTTGTCTGCAGGAAGTGTGTCCAGTTGTAGCTCCGAACAGACTGCATTGTTCAGTTGGAGTGGCAGGTGGATGCACTGCGGAGCATACAGGAGGCAGAGAGTGTGACAGACACTAGTTACAGGGAGGTTGTCACACCACAGGTTCAGGCAGGTAAATGGGTGACCGCCAGGAGAGGCAGGCAGGCAGGTAGTGCAGGAGTCTCTTGTGTCTATTCCCCTTTCAAACAGGTATACCGTTTTGGATACTGTTGAGGAGGATAGCCTGTCAGGGGGAGATCCCAGCAGCAGCCAGGCCTGTGACACCACAGCTGGTTCTGCTGTGGGACAGGGTCAGGGAAAGAGCAAGCGAGCAGTAGTTATAGGGGACTTGCTAGTTAGAGGCACACATTGGCATTTCTGTGGCCGCAGTCGAGACTCCAGGATGGTGTGTTGCCTCCCTGGTGCCAGGGTCAAGGACGTCTCTGAGCAGTTGCAGGACATTCTTAAGGGGGAGGGTGAGCAGCCAGAGGTCGTTGTACATATTGGTACCAACGACATAGGTAGGAAAAGGGATGAGGTCCTGAAATGTGAATATAGAGAGTTAGGCAGATGGTTAAACTGCAGGACCTCGAAGGTAGTAATTTCTGGACTACTACCGGTGCCACGTGCTAGTGAGAGCATGAATAGGAAGATTAGGCAAATTAATGCGTGGCTTGAGAGCTAGTGCAGGGGGCAGGGATTTATATTTTTGGATCATAGGGATCTTTTCTGGGGAAGGGCGGACCTGTTCAAGACGGATGGGTTACATCTGAACTGGATGGGGAACTAACATCCTGGCGGGGAGATTCGCTAGAGCCACTCGGGAGAGTTTAAACTAGTTTGGCAGGGGGTGGGGTCCAAAGCAGTAGGGAGACAGAAGAGAAAGTTGAGGACAGCACAGAAGTTAAAGAGAGCACATTAAGTAGTAAAGGCAGTGTCACTACTCCTAGTACCAGACAGATCAGGCAAAAGCAAGACAGAGAGCAAAGAAAGTCCAGATTAAACTGCATTTATTTCAATGCAAGAGGCCTGACGGGCAAGGCAGATGAACTCAGGGCATGGTTGGGTACGTGGGACTGGGATATTATAGCAATTACTGAAACATGACTAAGGGAGGGACAGGACTGGCAGCTCAATGTTCCAGGGTACAGATGCTATAGGAAAGATAGAACAGGAGGTAAGAGAGGAGGGGGAGTTGCACTTTTGATCAGGGAAAGCATCACGGCCGTACTGAAAGGGGATATACCGAGGGTTCAGCCATTGAGTTTATACGAGTAGAACTGAGAAATAAGAAAGGGGAAATCACTTTGATAGGGTTGTACTATAGGCCCCCAAATAGTCGGCGGGAAATTAAGGAGCAAATATGTAAGGAGATTACAGATAGCTCCAAGAAAAATAGGGTGGTAATAGTCGGAGATTTTAACTTTTCCAACATTGACTGGGACAGCCATAGTATTAGAGGGTTGGATGGAGAGAAATTTGTTGAGTGTATTCAGGAGGAATTTCTCATTCAGTATGTGGACGGCCTGACTAGAGAGGGGGCAAAACTTGATCTCTTCTTGGGAAATAAGGAAGGGCAGGTGACATAAGTGTTAGTGAGGGATCACTTTGGGACCAGTGACCATAATTCTATTAGTTTTAAGGTAGCTATGGAGAATGATAGGTCTGTCCCAAAAGTTAAAATTCTAAATTGGGGCAAGGCCAATTTTGATGGTATCAGGCAGGAACTTTCAAAAGTTAATTGGGGGAGTTTGTGGGAAGGCAAAGGGACTTCTGGTAAGTGGCATGCTTTCAAAAGTGTGTTAACCAGGGTTCAGGGTAAGCACATTCCTCAGAGTGAAGGGCAAGGCTGGCAGAAGTAGGGAACCCTGGATGACTCGGGATATTGAGGCCCTGGTCAAGAAGAAGAAAGAGGCACTAGACATAGGCAGCTGGGATCAAGTGAATCCCTTGAAGAGTATAGGGGGTGTAGGAGTAGAGTTGAGAGAGAAATCAGGAGGGCAAAAAGGGGACATGAGATTGTTTTGGCAGATAAGACAAAGGAGAATCCAAAGAGCTTCTACAAATACATAAAGGGCAAAAGAGTAACAAGGAAGAGAGTAGGGCTTCTTAAGGATTAACAAGGTCATCTATGTGCAGATCCACAAGAGATGGACGAGATCCTAAATGAATATTTCTCATCAGTATTTACTGTTGAGAAAAGCATGGATGTTAGGGAACTTGGGGAAATAAATAGTGATGTCTTGAGGAGTGTACATATTACAGAGGTGGTGGTGCTGGAAGTCTTAAAGCGCATCAAGGTAGATGAAGTGTATCGCAGGACATTGTGGGAGGCTAGGGAGGAAATTGCGGGTCCCCTAGCCGAGATATTTGAATCATCGATAGTCACGGGTGAGGTGCCTGAAGATTGGAGAGTGACAAATGTTGTGCCTTTGTTTAAAAAGGGCTGCAGGGAAAAGCCTGGGAACTACAGGCCAGTGAGCCTCACATCTGTGGTGGGTAAATTGTTGGAAGGTATTTTGAGAGACAGGATCTACAGGCATTTAGAGATGCAAGGACTGATTAGGGACAGTCAGCATGGCTTTGTGAGTGGAAAATCATGTCTCACAAATTTGATTGAGTTTTTTGAAGGGGTAACCAAGAAGGTAGATGAGGGCAGCGCAGTTGATGTTGCCTACATGGACTTTAGCAAGGCACCGCATGGTAGGTTGTTGCATAAGGTTAAAATTCACGGGATCCAGGGTGAGGTAGCTATATGGATATAAAATTGGCTTCTTGACAGAATATGGAAATGCTGGCATTGGCGGTGTTCTTGACAGAAGCCAGAGGGTGGTTATAGAGAGTTGTTTTTCAAACTGGAGGCCTGTAACCAGTGGTGTGCCTCAGGGATCAGTGCTGGGTCCACTGTTATTTGTCATTTATATTAATGATTTGGATGAGAATATAGGAGGCATGGTAAGTAAGTTTGCAAATGACGCCAAGATTGGTGCATAGTGGACAGTGAAGAAAGTTATATCCAATTGCAACAGGATCTTGATCAATTGGGCCAGTGGGCTGACGAATAGCAGATGGAGTTTAATTTAGGCAAATGCGAGGTGATGCATTTTGGTAGATTGAACTAGGGCAGGACTTACTCAGTTAATGGTAGGGCGTTGGGGAGAGTTACAGAACAAAGAGAGCTAGGGGTACATGTTCATAGCTCCTTGAAAGTGGAGTCACAGATGGACAGAGTGGTGAAGAAGGCATTCGGCATGCTTGGGTTCATTGGTCAGAACATTAACTATAGGAGTTGGAACGTCTTGTTGAAGTTGTATAAGACATTGGTACGGCCACACTTGGAATACTGTGTGCAATTCTGGTCACCCTATTAAAGGATATTATTAAACTAGAAAGATTTACTAGGATGCTACCGGGACTTGATGGATTGAGTTATAAGGAGAGGCTGGATAGACTGGGACTTTTTTCTCTGGAGCGTAGGAGGCTGAGGGGGTGATCTTATAAAGGTCTATAAAATAATGAGGGGTACAGATCAGCTAGATGGTCAATATCTTTTCCCAAAGGTAGGAGAGTCTAAAACTAGAAGGCATGGATTTAAGTTGAGAGGGGAAAGATGGAGAGATACAAAAGTGTTCAGAGGGGCAATCTTTCCACACAGAGTGGTGTGTGTCTGGAACAAGCTGCCAGAGGTAGTAGTAGAGGTGGGTACAATCTTGTCTTTTAAAAAGCATTGAGATAGTTACATGGGTATGATGGGAATAGAGGGATATGGGCCAAATGCGGGCAATTGGGACTAGCTTAGGGGTTTTTAAAAAAATGGACGGCATGGACATGCTGTAAACCTCTATGACTCTGAATCTATATCCTCGAATACAAGTAGAAACCACAGCTGATCTTTCTCTAATCACAGATGTGGGCAATTATTGTGTTCTTGCCTCTCCTTCAAAAAGATAAACCAACATAGATATGCCACAACTTTAATTTGGGATCTTCCTGGTCTGTGTAGCTGAACTGCATGCTGAGTAAACACATTTAAACCTCGAAAGATGCCCTGTCATTCAAATGTTAAGCACCAGATACCTCAGCTGCAGCTGAAAGATAAAATAATTTTCCAATAATACTTAATACCTAGCACAAAAATAGGATATTAATTGTAGCTCATCGCTGCATAATAATTACAACACCTTCAGTAAATAAAAAATGCAATGAAAATTTTAGCTGCCTGTTAATTGCAAATAAGCAGCAAATTGATGCCCACAATTAAAAATCCACCTCCAAGAATGGCAGAAAAATTATGCTGATGTCAGAAGTTATACATCTAAATTTACAGTGCTGCAAACACATATCAGTGGGCAAGGAAGAGTGGCTCGGTTAATGAACTGACAGCTTTCTGAAGCACTAACTTTGATTTGCAATGGAGTGGGAAGATGCAAATTTGCACCCACGCTTTCCCACATTATGTTCTCAGTTTCAGCTGCAATACAAGGGACACAGCAGGGTACAGAATAGGGCAGAATACTGATTAACTGAGACTTCGTACATTAAATGCCACACAGTATCCTGTTTTATAGATTATGGCTTTAGATTTTTCAGAGTGTGTTGATTTATGTTGTTTAGTTACTTATCCTGTACAAAATTTATTTCAACAAAGACAATTGTTGAATAGTTTATTTCAAATGTTTTTTTAAAACAATCAGTTTTATTTGCAAACTATCTATAATTTGGGTGAGCATAAAAATGGTGCAAGGAATATTGCACAAGATTTGCTTTGCAAATGTGGTAAAATATATTTTCTGTAAAGTGACTGCATTCTCTGAAAGTTTGTTAATGAAATGATGCAGACAATATAATTTGCAACTTAACAGAAAATTCAGTTGTTGTTGAATTTGTGCTGATTTACTGCAGTTTTACTTTTCTATAATAAAATGTCCTGCAACAAAATGCCAATTGCAAAATTGTCATGTGTGCGGAACTTGATCTCTATCTGCATACACTGTTTATGGCCTGGAGACGCTGAAAGATGCCCTCATAAGAACAGGATATGGCGCTCGACTCATCAATCGACAGTTCCGATGTGCCACAGCGAAAAACCGCACCGACCTCCTCAGAAGACAAACACAGGACACGGCGGAGAGTACCCTTCGTCATCCAGTACTTCCCTGGAGCGGAGAAGCTACGACATCTTCTCCGGAGCCTTCAACATGTCATTGATGACGACGAAGATCTCTCCAAGGCTATCCCCACATTCCCACTTCTTGCCTTCAAACAACCGCACAACCTCAAACAGACCATTGTCCGCAGCAAACTACCCAGCCTTCCGGAGAACAGTGACCATGACACCACACAACCCTGCCACATCAACCTCTGCAAGACGTGCCGGATCATCGACACGGATGCCATCATCTCACGTGAGAACACCATCCACCAGGTACACAGTACATACACTTGCAACTCGGCCAATGTTGTCTACCTGATACGCTGCAGGAAAGGATGTCCCGAGGCATGGTACATTGGGGAGACCATGCAGACGCTACGACAACGGATGAATGAACACCGCTCAACAATCACCAGGCAAGACTGTTCTCTTCCTGTTGGGGAACACTTCAGCGGTCACGGGCATTCGGCCTCTGATCTTCAGGTGAGCATTCTCCAAGACGACCTTCACAACACACGACAGCGCAGTCGCTGAGCAGAAACTGATAGCCACGTTCCGCTCACGAGGACGGCATCAACTGGGATCTTGGGATCATGTCACACTATCTGTAACCCCCACGACTTGCCTGGGCTTGCAAAATCTCATTAACTGTCCTGGTTGCAGAAAATACACATCTCTTTAACCTGTGCTTAACCCTCTCTCCACTCACATTGTCTGTACCTTTAAGACTTGCTTACCTGTAAAGACTCGCATTCCAACCATTATTTTGTAAATTGAGTTTGTGTCTTTATAATCCCTGTTTGTGAACTGAAATCCCACTCACCTGACGAAGGAGCAGCGAGCGCTCTGAAAGCTAGTGGTTTTTGCTACCAAATAAACCGGTTGGACTTTAGCCTGGTGTTGTGAGGCTTCTTACTGTGTGGGAGGAAACCAGAGCACCTAGAGGAAACCCATGCAGACATGGGGAGAATATGAAAACTCCTCACAGTCACCTGAAGCTGGAATTGAACCCAAGTCCCTGGCATTGTGAGGCAGTGGTGCTTATCATTGTGCCATCATGCCGCCTATTATGGTTAACACAGTAGTTAATGATCTCTCTCTGCATACACTGTTTTCAAGCCTTAAATCAGCAACTAACCAAATATTCATTTGTGCTATCTTTAAATAAAGGGAACTGAGACAGTATTAAATGCTTTATCTTCAAGTCGATTTTACCTATCAAAAAAAAATTCCAGTCTTCAATCTTGTTTATGGCAATACGTAACTCCTTTGGTTCCATGTTCACAATCCAAAGAATAACTTGTTTTGTATTTACATGATCTATTGCAGCAGTTCCCAACCTTTTCCTTTATGCAGACCGTAGACTGCCATCAAAAGCTTTTGTGGACCATAATATACACAAACCGTCATGCCACACACACAGAATAGAATCCCTACAGTACAGAAGGAGGCCATTTGGCCCATCGAGTCTGCACCGGCCACAATCCCACCCAGACCCTATTCCCGTAACCCCACATATTTAACCCTGACACTAGGTTCAATTTAGCATGACCAATCAACCTAACCCACGCATCTTTGGCCTATGGGAGGAAACTGGAGCACCCGGAGGAAACCCACACTGACACAGGGAGAATGTGCAAACACCACGCAGACAGTGATCCAAGGCCCGAACTGAACCCAGGTCCCTGGCTCTGTGAGGCAGCAGTGCTAACCACTGTGCCACCGTGCCGCTCTTACATTTCCTATATGATTGGATGCAAGTAGTGCTGTTTTCAAGCACTAATGGTGCATTTCCACCCAATTCGAAAATGCTTAGATAAAACCAAGCTACATAAAGGAGAAATTAGGTCAGCTTACTTGGAGAGACAGGATTTAAGAGCATTTTAAAAGTTGGATAGACTTAAGGAGAGAATTCCAGAGTTTAAATCTGAGACAGCTGAATTCCTGACTGCCAATGGTGACACATAGGAAATTGAGAATGCACAAGAGAAAGAGATCAAAATTGAATGAGAATAGTTCTAGAGGGTTGCAAGGTTGGAGAAGGGAAAGACCTTAGAGGGATTCAGAACTGTGCAAAAAAATTAAATTTGGGGTGTTGCTAAACCAAGAGCTGATGGGTGAATGGGGCTGCAGAATAAGTTAGGATACAGGAAGCAGAGCTTTGAATGAAATCAAGTTTTGAGGTTTTGGTTCACTGCAATGAAAACTGCAACATGCTCAATATGGCTTAACATTTGTCAAACGTGGGTTAGCGTCATCCACCAAATTGAAATATTCAACCTCCAGTTGCTTCTAGTGATTTGGTTCTTCCACTGGTTCATTCAATCCAATAACCATTCCTTGATGTATCAGGTGTTCTGACACAGATATAGCTATATAAAGGAGAAATTAGGTCAGCTTACTTGGAGAGACAGGTTTTAAGAGCATTTTAAAAGTTGGATAGGCTCAAGGAGAGAATTCCAGAGTTTAAAGCCAAGACAGCTGAATCCCTGACTGCCAATGGTGACACATAGGACATCTATATCTGTGTCAGAACACCTGATGCCACAGATGCACCTTCAACTGCTGTCTGTGTCTGTTGCTTTTTTGTAGCAGTGTAGGCAGGGCACCTAATTGCAACTTGTGTAGGACAGATCTTTTGTACACATTTTCAAAGTTCAAAATCCAGTCAGTCTTAAAAAAGATCTGCAATGCATTATAAAGAAAATAAACAATACAAGGAGACAACTGTCACTTCCTGATGGATTACAATTTTTAAAAATATGTTTATAGTCAAGACATTTAGCTTCAGCTATCATTTCACGACCAGGTTAGATCTTTTAAAAATAAATTCTCCTGCTAAAACGTGATTTAATTATTCTTTCCTTATTTAGGAATTAATAAAATCCCTCGAATATAAAGAGATTAATTATACTGTCATCCAAATAATGCCTTAAAGCAGTTAAATGTAGTATTCCTTCAATTACTGCCTAACAGATGTATTTGTTTTCATCAGTGTTAAGTGTCACGGTTTAACAAACAAGATGTTTCATCTCCAGAGGGAAATGAATGATCGGAAAATATCAACCCATGATTTCCCATGACAAAGGAAACTTCAATACAATTTTGGGACATTAACCAAGCCCCACTCGAGATCAGTTAAATTATCAAAGATTGAATTTGGGTCCTTTCTGCTCTGTGGAACTCCTTGTCATACCACACATTGATTTACTCAATTACTCATGGGGATCTGAAGTGTTATTTTTTTAAGGACATACTTACACTTAAAGGAAGAATGTACTTTATATCTTTGTCAGCCTGCTCAAGAGTCAAGTAGTTAAGCACAGACTCCAAAAAATGCTGCATTATATTAGGTGCGTTACACATGTCCTACATGCAAAATCAACACAAGTCAACATTCAGGTCTCAAAAGTTTTCTGATCAATACCCAAATCCATTCTCATCCAACTGCTCAAGAATTTACAGTAACTTCCTCTAAAAATTCTTAAAGCGTGCAATTTCCCCACCCCACCTCCCGGAAGTTCGGCATTCAAGGTTGAGAGAAGAGGAAGAAACCAGAATGCCAAGTTTCTGTCGGGAAGCCACATACCAATCACAAATTTACTGTAAACTTTCTACCATAATCTTCACCATATGCCACATGTTCCTCTCTATTTCAATCTGAATAATGCTGCCTCTGCAGCATTGACCTGTTCCTCATTTGGCAGAGTTTAAAAGACTTGCAGAAAAGTCCCAATTATTTACACTATATTTTTATTTCAACCACCGCAATACCCAATGCTCAGCTTTGGCAGCTGTAATCAGAGAATTTCCACCTTCTAGAGAGGAAAAGTGCCCAGTTAGTATAGAGATAATCTTTGCTCAAATACTCTTAAAAGTTGCTATGCTCTATGGATGCAGCAGCTTCTTTCCATCCCTTCTGCCTTGTCTGATTCCAAACTCCCTAAATCAACCTCAAGCTCAGAATCTCACTGCCACCCACACCCAAAGTCCAGCACAAATCAATGAATGTTTTTAATCTTTCTTTCTGATGTGTTATCTACTCTCCACAAAGCAGCATCCATAAATCTTTTCACCAAAACATTTGTGCTGCTATTCAATAAACTACAGCCTTCTTTAGTATGCAAAGCGGCACTGTGACACATCTGAGAATAGAGGTAGAAATTGCACAGCACTTGTTTTTCAGGTGTAGCATAGCCAAAAATGACCAATTTAGTAATGGATAGCCTGTACCCAATTTAAGAACAGTAAGAGTTTTAACAACACCAGGTTAAAGTCCAACAGGTTTATTTGGTAGCAAATGCCATTAGCTTTTGGAGCGCTGCTCCTTCGTCAGATGGAGTGGAAATCTGCTCTCAAACAGGGCATACAGAGACACAAAATCAAGTTACAGAATACTGATTAGAATGCGAATCTCTACAACCAACCAGGTTGACTTGGTTGGCTGTAGAGATTCGCATTCTAATCAGTATTCTGTAACTTGTGTCTCTGTATGCCCTGTTTGAGAGCAGATATCCACTCCATCTGACGAAGGAGCAGCGCTCCGAAAGCTAATGGCATTTGCTACCAAATAAACCTATTCTATGAGATAGCCAGTTACTTATCCAATCGGCCAAATTTCCCTCTATCCCACACCTCCTTACTTTCTTCATGAGCCTACCATGGGGAACTTTATCAAACAACATCAACTGTTCTACCTTCATCTACACTTGGAATGCTGCCTTCGAGGGTGATGGAGGCGAGGTCATAGATTCTTGTTTGGCAAGGGGATCAAAGATTATCAGAGATAGATGGGAAGTGGAATTAGAAACACAAACAGATCAGCCATGATCTTAATGAATGACGAAGCAGGCTCGAGGGGCCAAATGGCCTTCTTCATATTTCTGTTCATATTTCCTGTATGTGTAAGCAATAATTTGTCATCAAAAATCTATTACTTTAGCTGGTGGTGTTTTCCTCTCGAAAAATAAAAAACACAATTTTAAACTTCAAAATCAAGGAGATATATCTCTGGGGTATGCAAAGATTCTTCAGTGAATCTCTAATAGGCAGAAAACAAAGGTAGGATGACTGGAACAGTTCATGAAGATCCAATTTATACTTTACATTATAAACATTAGGTCAATGTAAAAATGGATTATTAGGAAACATCAGTTACTTTCAGACATTTCGCAAGTGAAATACAAATTCACCTGAAGTAATTCATCTAAATTATGCCACGTGGGAGGTCAGGAAAGAGGTCGGGGAACGAGGCGTGCAAGAGGAAGGGGTGGTGGAGGCTGGCTGCGTGAAACAGAAATGTAAGAAAAAATTAACAAGGAGGACAAAATTGTCACCTAGTCATAATTGCTGTATTGATCCTTGAGAAATTAATTAATTTTTGGCTAGATAGGTGTGAAAAATATTCTTCATCTATGAAGTATAGAATCAACAGCTTCTATCCATCATGAGTAGAAACAGTGGAACCCTCAATGCAGAGCCTTAAGAACCATAAATTCAAAGTAATCTTTTTCCTGCCATATTTATGGTGACACTCACCAGCCATGTCTCGGATTACTCATACACTGTATTCTTTCCCACTTTGTACTTTTGTGCAAGATAGGGAGGGGTGGTGCCGCGTTCAAATTCCCTAACTTTGAAACATTCTAGTGGTAACAAGTGTCTACAATTAAGCATCCATGTTTTACATATTAATTCCAGCTTGGAACATATACTTCTTCATCTCCTCACTCAAACTTCTCTTTTGCTATTTGTCACAACAGCTTGAATAAGACATTCATTTCATCATGGTATAATAGAATAGAATTTTATAGAAACCCTACAGTGCAGAAGGAGGCCATTCGGCCCATCGAGTCTGCACCGACCACAATCCCACCCAGGCCCTACCCCCACATATTTTACCCGCTAATCCTTCTAACCTACGCATCCCAGGACTCTAAGGGGCAATTTTTTTAACCTGGCCAATCAACCTAACCCGCACATCTTTGGACTGAATACAAAGAAATCATAGCTCAAGGATAGATGTCGCTACAATTTACTACATTTAGCATATTTACATAACCACTATCTAGAGGGCAGAAAAGCTAGGTCCCAACTTTGCCCTTTGACATTACAAACAACCGGTATAGAAAGAAAATCTCACTATACATTTATTTGAAGTCTGCTCTGAAGCCGCTTAAAATATCTAACTTAAACATTTATATGGCAAAGATACATGGACTTCATAAAAGGGACATAACATTCCATTTTGGATATTCAAAAAAAGTCTTCATAAGTCACAGTTCAATTCTAGTCGGTGTGTTAGTTATTAAATTTCAAGCTTCTTTCCATTCCTCTTACCTGCTGGATTCAGCAGACTGGCCTCCATCTTGTGTAGAACTCTGGGAGGCAGTTTCATGGTTGCACGAAGCTGGTAAAATCTGCAAGGGAAAATGTACGAATACAGTATGTTAAAGGTAATAGTGCATACACTGCAATTAGAAATAATTCTGTAATTGTCAAATGATTAAACCATGTTAAAAACGTATTCGACCCTTAAATGCTTCAGTCATAATTATCAATTTGTAAATCAAGGTAGTAGTCAACTCAACAATCAGAAGAAAGATGGTGTCAGTTCATTTAAAGAACTACTCCAACTGACAGCCTTGTAATACATTTATTCTGCAGAGTGTACTGTTACAACCACAACAACTTGCATTTATATCATGCCTTTGCTTTAAAATGTCAGGAATTAAAGGGTTAAATTACAGGAATCTCACAAGGCACTGTGAGGAGCGCAATCTGACAAGAAAGGCCAAAACCAAGCCAAAGGATGAGGCATTAAGATATGTGACCAAAAGATTGAAGAGGATTTACAATGCGTAATCACAGGGTGACATCAGGAAGAACCTGATTCTTCAAACCAAGGATAGTAAGAGTCTAGAACTCTCTTCAATTGAAAATTTCAAAATAGAATATTGAAAGATTTGAGTTGGCAAGAGCATTAAGGGTTACACAATCAAGATGGGGCGATAGAGTTAAAATACACATTAGCCAAGATCTAATTGAATGGTGAAACAGGCATGAGAGGTTGAATGGCCTCCTTCTGTTCATGATGTAGAGATGCCAGCGTTGGACTGGGGTAAACACAGTAAGAAGTCTCACAACACAAGGTTAAAGTCCAAAAGGTTTATTTAGTAGCAAAAGCCATGAGCTTTCGGAGCGCTTCTCCTTCATCAGGTAAGTGGGAGTTCTGTTCACAAACAGAGCGTATACAGACACAAACTCAATTTACAAAATAATGGTTCGAGTCTTTACAGGTAATCAAGTCTTAAAGGTACAGACAATGTGAGTGGAGAGAGGGTTAAGCACAGGTTAAAGAGATGTGTATTGTCTCCAGCCAGGACAGTGAGATTTTGCAAGCCCAGGCAAGTCGTGGGGGTTACAGATAGTGTGACATGAACCCAAGATCCCAGTTGAGGCTGTCCTCACGTGTACGGAACTTGGCTATCAGTCTCTGCTCAGCGACTCTGCGTTGTGTGTCGTGAAGGCTGCCTTGGAGAACGCTTACCCGAAGATACAGGAAAGGATGTCCCGAGGCATGGTACATTGGGGAGACCATGCAGATGCTACGACAACGGATGAATGAACACCGCTCGACAATCACCAGGCAAGAGTGTTCTCTTCCTGCTGGGGAACACTTCAACAGTCATGGGCATTTGGTCTCTGATCTTCGGGAAAGCATTCTCCAAGGCGGCCTTCATGACACACGACAGCACAGAGTCGCTGAGCAGAGACTGATAGCCAAGTTCCGCACACGAGGACGGCCTCAACCGGGATCTTGGGTTCATGTCACACTATCTGTAACCCCCACGACTTGCCTGGGCTTGCAAAATCTCACTAACTGTCCTGGCTGAAGACAATACACATCTCTTTAACCTGTGCTTAACTCTCTCTCCACTCACATTGTCTGTACCTTTAAGACTTGATTACCTGTAAAGACTCGCATTTCAACCATTATCTTGTAAATTGAGTTTGTGTCTTTATATGCCCTGTTTGTGAACAGAACTCCCACTTACCTGATGAAGGAGCAGCGCTCCAAAGGCTAGTGGCTTTTGCTACCAAATAAACCTGTTGGGCTTTAACTTGGTGTTGTGAGACTTCTTACTGTCCTTCTGCTCCTACATTCCTTAACTTCTAGGAAAAGGTTGGGGAAGGGGTTATATATTACTTAAAGAAGAATCTGTTTGGGTCTGAATTCCAATGCCTTCAGCCTTGGTGCTGTTAATGATGATTCAGCCACCCTATAGGTTTCTAGGAGTGCCCTAATGGAGAGAGGGGGAGAGAGTTGGGGAGCTTTATGCAAGGCATTTCATAGTAATGATTTCAGCAGTTTGGGATGCACGAGAGGTCAGAACTGTAGAAACAGAGTCCACAGGAGTTGGGGCGACTAGAAGAGGTTTCAGAGATGGAACAGGCTGAGCACAGAAACATTTGAACGCAAGAATTATAATTTTTAACTCAGGCCCTTGGATCCAGAGAGAATGCAAGTCAGTGAGCAAAGGGGTGATGGCAGAATGGGTCGCAGCGCAAGTTAGTAAACAGGAAGCAGGTTTTCGAAGGACTCAAGTTCATGGAACGTTAGATGGTCGGTCAATCAGGAAAACATTGAATAACAACACTTGAAGCTAACAAAAGCATACAGGATGGGTTGAGATGAGGGCCAAATCTGACAATTTTCAGGAAGTGGAAATATACCAGGAGATATGGAGAGAAATGGAATAAAAAACAAAAATACACTAGATAAGCACCACTAAATAACCTGGCTTCCCAACCATTATTTGTGAATTGAAATACCATGTTTACTGCTTAGGCTCTAGTATATCCAGTTTCTGCACTTTAACCAAGTATTGCTGGTGACATCCTCAATTCGGAAATCAAACTTACCAAGTTTAAATATCCATGTAATGTAATTTTTCAGAGATACTTGTGGGCAAACCATTCTAATCCTTTAATCTCAAATACTCCCTTTGGATATTTTAAACAGGAAGTGTGTGAATTTCCTTTATGCGTCATGTAACAGCATCAGCTGGTCATCCTCACTAATAAATTGTAAACATTCCATTTTAAGATTCAATAAGACCATAGAAGAAACTGTTGGACTACAAGTGCTGAAGCTGAGGAGGATTCATAGATCCAGTTGAGTGGATCAACTGTTTGGATTTGTAATAATGAGCCAGCCTATAGATTTTTCAGTCAATAAAGACACACAGAACTTAACGTCTTTATTCTTCATGATGCTCCAAATGTTTGTCGACAGAGATAGCGGCTGCACGCACATACACACTCCTACCTAGAATTATCCCAGTCAGCACTACCTTACGGACGTAGTGCTCTCACATGGCTCAAACTCATATCCAATGATGTATAAGAGCAATTTACAATCTGGAAAAGGAAGGCTTGGTTTCTTCACAGCATTTCTCTGGTGCCTTTTGTTACTGGGATTAAGATCCCTAGGACCCTAAAAGCAAAAAGGCTGGCCCCAGATTTCCAGAGGGTATGTACCATTTGATCAAGACAGCTGTGACAGTCCTTCACTATTTGATTAATGGAAAAATGCTTTTCTTAAAAACAAACAAAAGTCCTGAAAATAGATAGTGAGCAAAATCTGTACCTATATCTTAAATATGTGTATTTGAAAAGCCTGTTTCCACTATTATAGAATAGGTACTAATCTATTTAACATAGAAGGGGCTCAGTGGCTTCACTAGAAGATGAGAATTTCTGATGAATATATTAAGTTTTTACACTTTCCACACCAAGTGATTTTAGGGAACTCTAGATTTGTTAGTTCTACCTTTCCCTTTCATGGAAATGTACCCAAAAACTCTCTTCTCAAAAACATCCCGTTGTTCAGTTACAGGTTTGCCTGCTAATTTTTGGTTCTAATTTATCTGGGCCAGATCCATTCATACACCCATCGAAGTTGGCTTTCCTCCAATTAATTATTCTGATTCTGGATTGTTCGTCATCTTTTTCCATAGCTAACCTAAACCTTTAGACACAATGACCACTGTCCCCTATTGACATTTGATCCACATTGTTCCAACGGACTAAGTTCAGCAATGCTTCCTTTCTTGTTGGACTGGAAACACACTGTAGAAAATGCTCCCGAATACATTCTAGGAACTCTTGCCCCTCTCTGCTTTTTACTACAATCCAAGTCTATCTTTGGATAATTAAAGTCCCCCATTATAACATAACTCCAGAATTATCACTTGGTGGTACACTACTTGAATATTGATAAAAAGAATGTTGTCCAAGCTTTACATCCTGCACTCATCAGAACAAACACAAGAATACTAGATTTGAAACATTCACAACAATTTATACAACAGCAGAAGAGGGTGCTGACTGGTTGACAAGTCAATGCTGATTGGCCAAGACATTGTCATGGAGAAACCATAAGGGAACTGTAGGCTTGCCAATCACAGAAATCATAGAAACCCTACAGTGCAGAAAGAGGCCATTTGGCCCATCGAGTCTGCACCGACCACAATCCCACCCAGGCCCTACCCTCTTATCCCTACATATTTTACCCACTAATCCCTCTAACCTACGCATCTGAGGACACTAAGGGGCAATTTTTTTTAGCATGGCCAATCAACCTAACCCGCACATCTTTGGACTGTGGGAGGAAACCGGAGCACCCGGAGAAAACCCACGCAGACACGAGGAGAATGTGCAAACTCCACACAGCCAGTGACCCAAGTCGGGAATCGAACCCAGGTCCCTGGAGCTGTGAAGCAGCAGTGCGAACCACTGTGCTACCGTGCCGCCCGTGTCTCCTGGGTAATTCAAAAAAGATGCGCAAGGCTTGAACATAGTCCTTTTGTTGGCAGAGAATGTGTCCCAGGGTCAGATGGATGTCACTTCTGGCAAGAGTAAATGAGTATGTTATGAGCTCAATTGATTATCCAAATTGGTTGTTAATCTAACTATTAACATTCAAGGTTGTTCAGTAAGTGCTGTCCAATCACGGAACATATCCAAGAGTAGACATTTTGTTTTGGGTTTGCAGGCATAGGCTGGTTGGATACGTTCTCTGCAAAGAAAAACTATATATTAAGCCTTGTGCCTTTTTTGAATTACCAAGTGAGGGAAGCCTTTAATTTCCCGTTTGTTTCTTCATGGCAACACTTCAGCTAATCAGGATCAACTTGCTAACCAATCAGCACCCTTCTTGCCTGTAATATAAATTGTGATCAATTGAAATTTGGCATTGTCGCATGTACCCTCATGAGTTCAAGATAAAATGCTTCGGCAACCTGTCTCTCTTTTCAACATTCAAGATTATAATTCTTGCACTTCTCTGTAAATTCCTTGAAAATTTGTTCTTCTACATCATTCCCGCTAGTTGGTAGTTTATAGACTACACTGAGCAATGCAATTGCATCTTTTTGTTACTTAAATCTAACCAAATAGATGCTGTCTTGCCCTGATACATCCTCTCTCTCCAGCACTGCAATGTTCTCAATCAACACGGTTACCTCTCCTCTACCTTTTCTTCCTTTCCTTTCTTTCCTAAACACATTGCATCCAGGAATATTTAATAACCAGTCCTGCCCTTCTTTGAGCCAGGTCTCTTATTGCCACAACATCACATTTCCACATGGCGGTGTCAACAGTTCACCAGTTTTATTTACCATATTCTACGCGTGTACATATATGCACTGTAACTCTAACTTAGATCTCATTACTTTCCCTCTTGCACTGACCCCACCTAATTCCTTTCTATTTCCCACTCTAGTACCACATGTTTTTATTTCTTTAATATTCTTTGTACCTTGGCGTTCCTCTCTAGTATTACCCCCTGGTTTCCATATCCCTGCCAAGTTATTTAAACCTTCCCCAAAAAGATTAGCAAATTGCCCCTCAAGGAAATTGGTTCCAACTTTGTTTAGGTGTAACCCATCCAGCCTGTACTGATCCCATCTCCCCCAGAAGTGAAGCCAACATCCCAAAAACATAAAGCCCCCCCCTCCTACACCATCATTCCAGCCACATATTCAACTGCAATAGATTTTCTAAGCTATTTTAATACATCACCACTGTGATTGCATCCTCACATGCCCAGAGCAGGCACAACATCTCCTCCAACAGTTCCCCTTCCCATCTCACATAGTCAGTCTGAAGGCTTTATCCTTGGGTGTCCAATTCAAAATGTGTTTTAGAATTACATTAGGTTGGCCACTGTCGCAACTGACTGCCATGGCAAAACACAGCAACAACTTACATTCACATAGCACCATTAACAGTGAATTGTTTCATGGTGCTCTACAGGATTGATATCAGACAAAATTTGATGGGATCACTTTATTAGGATACATGACCAAAAGCTTAGTCAGAGAGTGGTATTAAGGAGTGTCTTAAATATGGACAGATAGGTAGAAAGGTGGAGAGGTAGAGAGATTGAAGGGGAGAATTCTAGAGCAAGCCACCTGAAATCATGATCTTCAATTGTAGACATGCATGAGGATAGAATTGGAGATCTGGGAGAGTTTTAGATGTTACAGAGATAGGCCAGGTAGGGAACTGAAACCAAAGATAAGAATTTTAAAATTTGCTCCGTCATTGCTGCAGGAGTAATCGATAAACTCGGCACTGCACCTCCTTACAAGTTTCAGATTTAAAATGCAACATGACAACAATCTCAGCTAGACTTCTATGTGAATACTTTCATGATAATGGGATAAGGATCATTAAAACTCAAACTTATTAAAACAAAAAGGCAACAGCTTTATTAAATTCTTCAACAACCTGAGTGAAAAATGGAGTGGGGGAGCCTGGGAAAGAAAGGCAGGAGATAGGAAGAAAGCCTGAGAGAGAGCAGTGGGAGATAGAGAGCAAGCGCCTGGGAGAGAAGATTGTTGGATTTTCCATTTTTGGACACAAATTTCCATAAACTGACTTCAGAACTTGCAATGGAAATGCTTGCATGTTTGTGACATTCGGGCAACCATGCAAAAACTACAAAATGAGCTTTAATCATATCCTATTGTAAACAACTGAACAGAAATTCTTTAAAAAAATGATCTCACACTACTTCAAAGGGGAAATAAACAGCAACAGTCAGGAATTCCATTTCAATCCTAGCCAATCCTAATATCAGTTGTCATGCTCTAGGGCACCAGCCACAACAGGTATTACTATGGTTTTACTAGCCTTGTATCTGCCAGTCCATCATGACACATCCATATCTTGTCAGAATTATTGCTTAAACTCTGATTACGTTATTTTCCTATCCAAATGTTTGTTTCAACTGCATTCTAATGTATTATCTCAATTGCAATGAAGTTCATTTATAAATGTCACATTATTGGAGTCCAGTTTTGATTAAAACTGAAGTATAATTGGAATAATCAAAAAGAGAATATTGCTTTGATGTGTACAATGTTATATTAGGTGTATTCTATAAAATAGGAAAGTAATTCTAAAGTCCTTTATTCCAAAATTCATATCAGGTCGAATTGCATCATTCCATCTCGTAAGATTGTCTGGTGTGACCATTTCTGCCACATTTGCTGCAGGGGAAGACACAGGAAGACACTGGATTGAGAAGATGCCTGGTATTCAACCTGGGCCAAAGCTCCTTGTCTGTGAGGTTGTTCATCACATGATTAAAAAAAGCAGACTGAGCTATTCACCCCAGTCAAGTGATATTACTGGTTCAACAAGGTCATGGTCACATTTATCCAATGTTTGGACATTGACTGTGTGTTCTGGGCTCGTAATGTTTCAGCCATTATGGATTAAAAGGAATTAAAAAGAATGTCTGGGAGACGATTGTCTTAGTAGATGTTCCATTTCTGCTGGCCAGCCTGGATTATCAAATACAAATGGCCTTCTTCATATAGCTCCCTTTGAAGTTATTAGTAGCTCCTGAGAGATAAGTTTCGAAACCACAAAGTGGCTTCTTTTCTTCTGGGGTCACAGAACAACAGTCATTCTGTGATCCCCAATCATTTGAAGGATCTTTGTTCAGTTTTTCAAGTTTTAGCAACAGCTAGGAGGGTGTCGAAGGACTAAAAAAGTGAGATATCTTGGTCTCTCTCTCTCAGGATGCAGGCTTGGTGGGGGGGGGGGGGGGGGGGGGGGGGTGGGTGGGTGAGTGGGGGGGGGGGGTGCGAGAGAGTGTGTGTGTGTGTGTGTGTGCGCGCGCGCGCGCTTGCTTCACGGCACAACATTCTGCCGCAACACACCGATTGGAAGCCAATAGCATACAGCATATCAGGTCAATTTTAAACTTAATACTAAAATCTTTCCAGTATTGAAAAAAAAAACTTCTTTGTGAGAGAAAAGAGGCAAGTGTTGGAAAAAGTATACCTAAAACAAATACCATCACCTCTTGTGTAAAAAAGGGCACAAGTCAAATAACAGGTACTGTGTACTTGACTGCCAATGTGTGACCCTCTTTAAACTGACAAAAAATCCCAAAACAGTAACATATCCCCCCCCAATGCCTTCCCCACATCCTCCTTTGGCTGCAATGTTAACAAGGTGTTTATTTTCCATCATTAGAAATTGGTGGGTTTAATGGTGAGAAACATTAGATATGTAAACTTCAGTTTCTCATGTTGGGTCACAGATGGAACTTCCATATCACAAATGAAATAGTTCATTTGCTGAGCAGAGGGTTTTTATTTCCCCAGAGTAACTAGGAACATTAACAAAGCAGTAACTGACAAAATAATTACAAAATGCAGAACATCCACAATGTCACATACATTCATGTCAATTTTTCCATGTACTATGATATGATCCCATAAAACGAATCACTTTCCCAGGAGAAGACCATGAAGAAAACAGCAGGAAGTTAATTAATTTATTTTTCCAATGCTAAAGAAAAACCTGCAAATATTGGAGAGCTGTACCTCAATATAAACAAGTACTCAAATTTAAAATGTACAATAAATATCGTAACAGATAACAAAATCTAGAGAAATGCAAAAGAATTTTGACCTTAACTTTGGAGAATGGCTACTTAAACAGTTAAAGGTCTTAAACTGGAATAAAAATAGCAGAAGTGTGGTTGTGTGAAGCTACAAGAATCTATGATTCTAAATGCTGAAGTAGAGGGAATCAGTGAAGATTGACAAGAAGGTCCACAGATAATGAACAGAATTTTGAATGCAATGTCAAGTTGGTGGGTGCAGATAATGGTTTCACCAGCAGTGGGACTCACTTACGGTAGAAATAATAATCTTGCGGAGTTGGAAGCAAGATGAGTCAGGTTAAAGCTGACTGGCGAGCCTGTGATAAAGCATGAGGAGGTAACCACGTAGTAAAATGCTAAAATAAAAAGTTATCTATAAACTGAGAAACGTTGGCTTTAGATTGTTGCAGATGGTATATGGAGAATGAATTTTAACTATCCAATATAACTGTCACGGCAGTCATTAAATGCCTGAATTATAATAGTCAATGAAATGGGTATATTAGTAAATGGTATGAAGCAGACCACTTGCTTAATGAAGAATCATTTTAGACTGTGGAAGAGTTACAACTCTCCTCCCTCCCCAACATTCAACCAACTCTAAATTGATTTTCTCCAATCTAACCCCACAAAAAAAATTATGAAAATCACCTCACATTAACCTAAAATCTTATGACTCAGGTTAATTTTATCTTTTGATTTTTATTTAATACAGCATCTTCCATCAATTGCATAGTTTCTGACTTTTTGAACTAACCGTGACAGCGAGAGGGAACTCAACAGACTCAATTTAGCAGACAAGGACAAAAAAAGAGAAATGGGGGGAATGGCATTTCAATCAGTACGAAAGCAAAACACTGCAAATGCTGGAAATACTCAGATCAGGAATCATCTGTAGAACAGGAACAGAGTTAACATTTCAGATCTGTCACCTTTCAACAGATACGCTTTGGAGTTCTATCATATAGGATTAATTATTTATAGTCATAATTGTGGACCTAGTTGAAAATTATCTAGTAAAGGAATCATACAAACTACTTTGCTGAATAACAAAAATTACTCATTACAAAGCCCAGTGAGAATACTGCACAACATTTCTCTGACAACAGAAAAAAATCAAAATAGGGCCGAGTTTTACAATTGAAATTAAATAACTTTGACACAACTTCATCCAAAGTTTAACAAAACTCTGATTACATAGCTAGAAGTTCAAAATCATATGCAAATAAATGCAATAAGCATCTCAACTGATTGTACGGTCAGAAAGATGAGTCAGTCCATTTACCCTATCTATTCACAAGCTAGCCTTCTTCACTTTACATTCACTTAACCGCTTACTTCAATTCAGGGCTGCGGGGAATTGGAGCCTGACCCAACAGACATTGGGAGTTAGGCAGGGTACATCCAGGATGGAATGCTGAGGGACAATTTACCCCCCACCTAATCTGCACATCTTTGGACTGTGGGAGAAAACCACAGCACTCAGAGGGAACCCACAAAGACACGGGGAAAATGTGCAGACTGCACACAGACAAGACATTCGAGGCTGGAATTGAACCCAGAGCCGTCGAGATGTGATGCAGTAGCGCTAACCACTGCGCCATTGTGCTGTCCACAAGCTAGCCTGATTAACTTTAACTTCTAGAATGGAAACAGAGTTCATAAAGTAAGCCATCGGTGGTTAGAAATCACCTCCAAACAACAAACTGTTCTATGTTCTATAAATCTAGATCTAAAGTAGCCTATTCTCTTGTTGGTTCCTCAATATGCTGTTCTAGAAACCATTTTGTATACATTCCAGGAAGTCACCTTCCACAGCATTAGTGGTAATTAGGTTTACCCAGTCTATATGTAGATTGAAGCCCCATGATTATGGCATTACCTTTGTTACATGCACCTCAAACTTCCTGGTTTATATCATGCCCTGCCATTATCACAACTGTTTGATGGGCCAATAAACAACTAATGTTTGCTGATTCTTGCCTTTTCTTAGCTCCAACCAAACTGATTCTCTATCTCGATCCAAGACCTGCTCTTATTAATGCACTAACCTCATTCCTTATTAACAGCACTCTGTCACCTCCTTTCCTTCCTAAATGTCAAATACCCTTGAACCATCAGTTCGCAATCTTGAGCACTCTGCAGCCGTGTTTCACAGAATACTACAGTACAGCCCATCGAGTCTGCAACGACGCATGAAAGGTCCCGACTTGCTCATCTAATCCCACTTGTCAGTACTTGGCCCATAACCCTGAATGTTATGGCATGCCAAGTACTCATCCAAGTACTTTTTAAAGGATATGAGGTATCCCGCCTCCACCACCCTCCCAGGCAATGCTTTCCAGACCATCACCACCCTCTGGGTAAAAACATTTTTCCTCGTACCCCCCTTAAATCTCCCACCCCTCACCTTTAACTCGTGTCCTCATAAGTCACCTCCTTTCCTTTCTCCCTATCCTTCTCAAATGTCAAATACCCTTGAACCATCAGTTTGCAATCTTGGACACTCTGCAGCCATGTTTCCATAACGGCAGTTAGATCATACCTGTTTACTTCCATTTGTGCCATCAATTCATCTACCTTGCTGCTGTGTACATTCAGATAGAGTACCTTTAATTCTGTCTTTTAATTATTTTTGCAACCTCTAATCTTATCTGTTGGCACAGTCTTTAGGTTTTTCTTAAAGCACAACTAATCTTTTAAACACTTAATATCTCCTTATTTGGCCATGTGCACATTTTCCCCCTTACTATTAAAACACTTCATAGGCGTAAAAGCACTAAAAGTTGCTGCTGCTCTAGTCTAGCTAAATTTCCACAGCTCATTGTCCCATCAAAATGAATCTCTAAAGGCTGAAAGATTTTCTTACCAATTCTTTTTTCTTAAGCCTTTAAACTCTACTATATCATGATCACTACTGCCAAAGGGTTCTAGGGTCCCCTGACCTGCTGTAGCAGAAAGCTAGTGGCTTGTGCTACCAAATAAACCTGTTGGACTTTAACCTAGTGTTGTGAGATTTCTTACTGTGCTGTAGCAACTCCAGGTTCTCTGATACATTGCTCCATTATTGGATAAACATATGGATATTGGAATAGTGTAGGTTAGATGGGCTTTAGATTGGTTTCACTGGTCGGCGCAACATCGAGGGCCTGTACTGCGCTGTAATGTTCTATGTAACAATGCAACACTGCGCTCAGGATCCGTTTTTACTCCTGATGCATCATTATTACAAGACCCTTGTGCAGCCTGTGTGCAAAGCTAGGTGGAGCATGTGCTGTACAAGCTTAGCCTAACTTTTCCAGTCCTACAGTTCCCCAAAACAAGTTTAAAAGGAACATTGGAAGCCACTGAAGAAATGGTTCCAAAAGGATTTTTTTTATTACTTCCCTTTCTGTGGCGCATAGAGGAACGCCTCCACCTGTATTGAGTAGTCAGAGTCCCCAGTCTCCATCCCTTGGTTCCCCAATTCACTCACCAGTGGAAACAATCTTGCAGTATTTACTTAAAGTAAAGTCACTCCTCTCTCCACACCACATTGCTGTTGCTACTGGTTTTGAAGAAAATGCTGGGTGCGATGGTGACCACGTTCTTCTCTCCCCACTCCTGCCAACCTCCAGTTTCCCTCTGCCCCCACCCAACCCCTGATCCTATCCTCCCAGTTCTGACATTCCAATGTCTTGTCCTTGGGCTCCGGGAGTGTCCTGAACGAATTTGTATCCACATGACTGACACTCCTGCTCTAGATTAGAATTAATTTATATTGTCCTTATGTGGCCATATTTTGATAGGTCAGACACTACCAGTGTCTGTATTTTAATGATCATGTCCTTCTAAAAAAATATTTCATGTGATGTGAGCTCCACTGGCTAGGTCAGCATTTGTTGCTCAGCCCTAATTGCCCTTGAGAATATGGTGGTGAGCCACCTTCTTGAAAGCTGCAGTCCATGTGGCATAGGTTTGCCCACATGTTCAGGACCAAGTTCCAGGATTTTAACCAGTGACAGATCCAAGTCAGGCGGGTGTGTGCCTTGGAGGCAGGTGGTGGCATTCTCATGCACCTGCTGCGTTTGTCCTTCTAGGTGGTAGAAGCTTGTTCATAGAAGGTGCTGTCGAAGGAGCCTTGGTGAGTTGCTGCAGTGCATCTTGCACAGGTATACAATGTGCATTGCTGTTGAAGGAAATAAATGTTAAAGGTGGTAGACAGGCTGCCAACCAAGGCGGCTACTTTGTCATGGATTGTGTTGTTGGAGACCTGTACCAGCCTCCTTTTTGTAACATCTTCAGCAGGCTTTTAGCCCTTTTGTTTTCCTTTGTTTCAAGTCTATCTCTCCTCAATGCCTTGCTTAGCCCTCCTTACAAGGGCACTGATACAATCCAGATTACCCTGGATATAAATGGTCCAAATGTTCTAGGAATCATAAACCCTTCTTGCTACACCATCTTTCTAGCCTTGCAGTGTCTTATATGTCTAACTTGCTTCTTTCTAAATTGCATATGGCAGGAGTCTTAAGATCACAATGCACAAGATCTTGCATCTTATTACCATTGGCTTCTAAGTATATAATGATTGGTGGATGAATCTTCCTCCTTCAAAATTTTTCCAGCTATTTTGTTATATCCTTTGCCACAGCACCTGGAAAGTAACATACCAGTCACACCTGCAATATTGGGCAAAAGTTCCCCTAATTACAGAATTCCCACAACTATTACTCATCAATTCTCATGGGTTGGGTCTCATTTACTCTATGGATAACCACTCACTCTGCTGCTGTGGTCTTAATCTTGGTTAACTTCTTTGTGTGCTGCACCACTGTCTTCATTATAGAACCACATGCCATTGGACAAATTCAGATTGACAAAATTTCCTCAAGCTAATTCCACCTCCTCGCCCTGTAGATGATCATCTACCTGCCTTCTGTCACTTCATTAATTCTCTCTATCTCTGGACAACCTTTTTCTGGAATCAGTTTTCCAAACAATGTTCTTCCCCAAGTACATTGCTATGTAGCCACCAGTTCTCAAGGTCAGCATTCCACAGTTTGACCAACATAACTTTGACATTTCATGCATATCTACTGAAAACTTGACAGATGCAGGAAACCTCACTTAGCTCCTGATCCCATTATTACTTCTATGGTACTGTCGACATAATTAAAACCATTTCTCATTTACCTGCCCGGCACAACATCGTGGGCCGAAGGGCCTGTTCTGTGCTGTTCTATGTTCTATGTATCAGGTCTCATATTCTTGTCCTTTCTCCTGGTTACTCAGGATTGGTAAAACCAAAGTTAGCTCCAGTTTTAAAATCTGAGACCCATTTTTAAGCCATCCACTTCCATCTAAATTACACAAAAAATGGATCGAGTTTGACATGATCAGTAAGACACCTACTCTCACTCTTTTTCTAGTTACCACTTAAATACTCAAGCCACGTCTGAACAGAGAACAATTTGCATTATCCAAATTCTTGGAGTATTCTTATTCTCCAATTGCTTTGTAACAAAATCAAACAAACCATTTGCCTCCCTAATTGCTTGCATGCTAACTGCGTGACTCAGGTACAAGTAAATCCACTTGCCTCTGAATGTACACATCTCCTAGTCTCCCACTGTCCAAAAATTGTTTAACATTTCCTACCAAAGTGGATAATTTCACACTTTGCCATATTGTATTCCACTTGCCATACTCTTGCTTACTCGCTCAACCTATTTACATCTCTCTGCAGCCTCTTTGCATCCTTCTTAACCACTTACTTTTCCATCTAACTTTGTGTCAACAACAAACTTGGATATATTACACTCAGTCCCCTTATCCATGTCATTAATGTAGAGTATAAACAGCTGAGGCCCAAGTACCCATCCTTACAATATCCCGTTAGTTACAGAATGCCAACCTGAAAATGTCCTGTTTTTTCCTATGTTTTTCAGTTCAACAACCAATGATCAAACTATGTAAATAATTACCCTTCACCCCCTGGAATCCCACAAGTCCTTAATTTGTGTAATGACCTCATTTGGAGGCGATCAAATGCTTTTTAAAAATCCAAACGTACTACATCCAATAATTCCCCCCATACCCATCCTTCCAATTCCCACTGCTTAAAAATTATTAAGACTGCTCTTTTAAATCTTCTTGCAGGTCTCGAGATCCTCTGACCTCTGAAGGAAGACCCCGACCTGGCAGTGACCTGGAGAACCCTAACACATGGACCCAACCATCGGCTCACCCGCGACATCAGAGACCCCATCCATTTTACCGGCCTTCAACCTGTCCATGCTGGAGCATGGTCTGGACATCCTCTGAACTCAAACCATAGCCCGACAGCGATCCAGAACGCCCGACCGCAGAGACCCAACTGCCGATGCAGGAACCGCAACCATGGCAACAAATCCTCCACCCATACACACACCAACCAAAGCAAAGAACCTCACGGGACGCACCTATACCTTTGATACCATAGACTACCCACACCAAATCCCAGGCCCAAACAGAAGCAGACACTCCAGGAAGTGTGGGAAAAGCACAGGCCTGCAGGCGAGACTGAAATAACATGGTCCCAGGGCCCTTCCCCAGCTTACTCCTGGCAAACGTCCAGTCACTTGAAAACATGCTTGATGAACTTAAAACCAGGAAACTGAAAGACTGCTGTATGTTCTGTTCCACAGAGACATGGCTCACTCCTACTTCACCGGACTGTGCCCTACAACCGGAGGGTTTCTCAATCCACTGAATGAACAGTACAGCTGCCTCAGGCAAGGCCAGGGGAGTTGTCTGTCTTCTAAATAACAACCTTTGGCGCTCAGACAAAGCAACACTGGCGAGTCTCTGCTCCCCGGACAAAGAGTACCTAACGCTGAAATGCCACCCTATTACCTACTGTGGGAGTTCACCTCTGTTATCCAGACAGCAGTCTACATCCCACCCCATGTGGATATGAAGACCACACTGGACGAAATATATACCACCACAAATGGCCTTGAGACAAAACATCCCGAAGACTTGGTTATTGTGGCAGGGGACTTCAAGCAGGCCAAGCTCGAGTGTCCAACCAAGATATTACCAACACTTTCCTGTCCCACCAGAGGCCACTGCTACACGATCAAACATGCTTACCGCTCTATCGCCTGTCCACACTTTGGCAAATCAGACCACAACGCTGCTCCCAGCTTACAAGCAAAAACTGAAGCGGGAGAATCCAATCTCTTCAAGTCAGTGGACTGGTCAATTTTGAAGAACTCAATGACCAATCTGAATGAGTATGGTATTACAATAAGAGACTTCATCAGTCAGTGCTTAGAAGACGGTGTGCCAAAGAGGCAAATCCGTGTTTCCCCCAACTGGAAACCATGGATGAACAGGGATAGCCACTGCTTACTGAAGTCCACGTCTGAGGCATTCGAATCGGGTGACCCTGACCTATACAAGAAATCCAGATACGATCTACGGACATCCATCAAAGATGCCAAGAGACAGTAGCAGACCAAGCTAGACAGGTAGCCTTACGGACATCCACCAATTATGGTAAGATCTGCACAACATAACAGGCTACAAGATGAAAGCATGTAGAATCGCCGGCAACAATGCACCCTTCCCCAATGAGCTCAACGCATTGTATGCCCGTTTTGAGCAAGAGGTCAGTGAGACGACATCTTCTGTCCAAAGCCTCAGCCGAACTGGTATCCAAGGTCACCACTGCAGACGTCAGAGCGGCCTTCTTGGAAGTTAACCCATGGAAAGCAACTTGCCCGGATGGGGTACCCAGATGAGCACTCAGATTCTGGGTGGACCAGCTGGCAGGTGTATTTGCAGATATCTTTAACCTTTCCTTACACCATTCTGAGGTGCATGCCTGCTTCAAGACTGACAGCCATCATCCCTGTACCAAAGGAAAGCCAGGCAGCGTGCCTTAATGATTAACGCCCGGTGGCTCTTAAATACATCATTATGAAGTGCTTCAAAAAGTCAGTCATGGCACACATCAATTCCAGTCTCCCAGATTGCCTGGATCCACTACAGTTCGCCTATCACCACAACAGGTCCATAGCAGATGCCATCTCCCTGGCCCTACAGTCAACCGTTAAAACACCTGGATAACAAAGACACTTATGTCAGACTCCTATTATCCTGACAAAACTCATCTCCAAACTCCATGGCTTGGGGCTCGGCTCCTCCCTCTGCGACTGGATCCTAGACTTCCTAACCCACAGACCGCAATCAGTAAGGATGCGCAATGACACCTCCTCCACGATTATGCTCAACACCAGTGCCCCAGAAGGCTGCGTCTTCAGCACCTTACAATACTCCTTATACTGTGTGGCCAAATTCCGCTCTAACTCCATTTTCAAGTTTGCTGATGACACCACTGTAGTGGGTTGTATCTCAAACAATGATAAGATGGAGCACAGGAAAGAGATAGAGAATCTGGTGAAACGGTGCAACGATAATAATCTCTCCCTCAATGTCAGTAAAATGAAGGAGATAGTCATCAGAGTGAAGGACATGCCCCTGTCTACATCAACGAGAATGAAGTGGAAATGGTCGAGAGCTTCAAACTTCTTGGTGTCCAGATCACCAACGACCTGTCCTGGTCCCTCCATGTCGATGTTAGAGTTAAGAAACCCCACCAACGCCTCTACGTTCTCAGAAGGTCATTTCCACTACGACTCTCACCATAAAAAGCATCCTTTCCGGGTGTATCACAGCTTGGTATGGCTCCAGCTCTGACCAAGACTGCAAGAAACTACAATGGGTTGTGAATGCAGCCCAGTCCACCAAATAAAGCAGCCTCTCATCCATTGACTTCCCCCTGCCTCAAAAAAGCAGCCAGCATAATCAAGAGTCCCACGCACCCCAGACATGTTCCACCTTCTTCCGTCGGGAAAAAGATACAAATGTGAGATCACGTACCAACTGACTCAAGAACAGTTTCTGCCCTGCTGCCATCAGACTTTTGAATGGACCTACCTTATATTAAGTTGATCTTTCTCTACACCCTAGCTATGACTGTAACACTATATTTTGCACCCTCTCCTTTCCCCCATGTACTCTATGACCCTATGCTTTGTCTTTATTACACGCAAGAAACAATACCTTTCACTGTTTAAATCAAATCAAATCTCAGAAACCTCTAACAAATTTGCCAAGCACTATTTCCATTTCAAAAATCTGTTTATTCTTCTTAATCATATTATGATTTTGAAATGCTCTGTTAATAGATGCTAGTATTTTGCTCACTACTGACATTAGACTAAATGGCCGACATGATTCCCCATTTTCTCCTCCCTCATTTAATCGTAAATAGTGGGGTTATATTTGCTACCCTCCAATCCTTGGGAACTGTGCTAGATTAAAGGAATTCTGAAAGATCAAAATCATTCATCCATTATCTCTGCAGCTACCACTTAAATTCCTATTATGCCTACAGGGGATATGCCACCTCTTAGTCCCATTATTTTCTCCAGTACTATTTCTTTCTTTATACTGATTTTTAAAAGTTCTTTATTCTCACCAGACCCTTGGTTCCCCACTATTTTCAGAAATATTTTGCAACTTCTACAGTCAAGACAGGTTCTGAGTACTTGTTTAAGGTCTTTGTCATTTCCTTATTCCCTAATTTTGCTGAATATACAATAACTCGACTTTAGCGTGAATGAAGCATGAATGGGAATTGTTTAACTTACCTTTGAGTAATTATGTACTTCAGTATAGTCTAAATGAGCCATTTATTTCAGCTATTCCATGGTAGTGTTCACTCTCCAGGCAAGCAAACTTTCCGAATCAAGTTTCCTTTTATCATCATTTTCTTTTATCCACATATCTAATCTAATTTTCAGTGTTTATATAGTTTCAACTTCAACCATTAATGCTAGAAATTAATTCTGAAAGCTTCCCAACTTTCTCTTTAAAGGAAGTCTCTCCTGTTCTCTGTTCAAAATTACGGATATAATCTTGTTTCTAAGGCCCCTTTTTCTATAAATAGTTATTTCTATCCACCGTGTACCGTGATATCAATTTAAATATCTGTGTATATCACCTCACAACTCATGTGTTCAGTTTAAAAGATCTGCCTTTAAAACATCTCTAATACAAAGGTCTACAATCATTCCACCTCCAACCCAATGGCATTCTTGTTTCTGGTCACTTGTAAACAAAGGAAGCACCATTTCACAACCAATATTTCCACCTCTATTAAGATTTTAAAAGCCCAACCCTGAGATTTCCACATTGCCCTTCACAGTACACGGCATGTGACACGTTACAATTGAACACATTAATCCATAGCATGTCAGTAAACAGAAGTTTGCGCTGTGACAAAATTGGCATTTACAAAATGGTACATAACTGAATTATGAATTGAAAAGAAAAGCTTTACATGTTTCACGCCACAAAATCAATAAATTAAATAGTCATGCATTTTGTATCCAGGTATCAAATATTTGAGAGCTACCCCCAAAAACTTCACTGATGGTTGTAAGAATTTTTCTCGTTCTCTTCTTTTTAAACAGGTTTTTAGGCTGCCAAAGAATCTCTCAGGGATAGCTAGTCACTACTGTAAACAGTATGTGCATTGAGCAGTTAGGACTGAGCTCATTATTTAACTGTAAAACAGTGTATGTAGCCCAGGGGACCATTTTTGGTCTATTGTCTCTCACAATATCCTTGTGAGCATTTCTCCAAAATCCATGAAAATATACTGAAACATTAGCCACTTACTTCTTCAGGGGACGCAAATAAAAGAGGCAGGAAGGATACAGGACGATCCAATGTCAGGTGATAAACTTGACACAGGTGGGAACACGGAGACCCTTAAAAAAGGAGCCTCTATTAATAAATTTCTGAAAAGCTTCCTGCATAACACCTGACCAGCTTGTCTATCACTGACCAGCTGGTAAGATGGGTATTGGCAAGGGGCCACTGCTAGGAATGACTCCAAGCAACATTGGGTAAGAGGGTAGCCTTTGGCAGAGATCATGAGGCAGCAGAAGCCTTTGACAGAGATCAAGAAAGTAAGACAGCCAAACTTCCTTGCGAGGGCCAGTGGAACTCTGTTGACACAAAAGGAAGTTTAAAAATAACACTAATTTTTTGGTCTACAACCCCAGATAGGGGAAGCCTTCAACTAATATTGCAGACTGGGTCTTTCCTGCCTGCTCAAAAGAGCAAGTTAATATCAGGCCATCAGAGAGATTGAAATAAAAGTAAAATTCAGTGGATGGTGGAAATCTGAAATAAAATCAGACCATTTTTTGTTTTTATTATGCTCAGAGGAACAACTGACTCATCTTTTAAACTGCTCCCGCACCCCTCCAACCCAGGTCCCATAGGTAGGGGCAGCTAAAACTAGGGGCATAGTAACAACTCCAGGCAGAGGATCTTTGTCTAAATAGCCCATCTACCTGCAATATTTTCTTGCTGCATTTCTAATAACCCTGAACACCATCTGTCATTAAGAGTACATTTAATTCCTCCCTGAAACCTATTAAGGTTTATTGTTTCACCTCTTATGCCTATAATCTATTCCACATACTTAACACCTTCTTAGTCCTCATGAGTTTTTGATTTTTTTGTCCTTTGTCTGTAAAATTAATCCCTTGCATAATATTCTGGAGCAGGCAGGTGAACAGTCAAAAGGTCAAGGTCCATAATGATACCAATGACACAGGTAATAAAATGTTGAGGTCCTGCAGGCAGATTTTAACAAGTTGGGAAAGAAGAAGAAGCAAGACATCAAAGGGTGGCAATCTCCAGATTAGTCTTGGTGCTACATTCAAGTGAATACAGAAATAGGATAAAGCATATGAATGCATGGCTGAAGAGATGGTACAGGAGGAAGGGTTTTAGATTCTTGGGGCATTGGGGCTGCTTTTGGGCAGAGGAATCTGTACAGGCCAGATGAGTTGAACCTCAATAGGAACAGGAATAATGTCTTCACAGACCCCAAAAAGGATGAAAGGGATAATTTGTAGACCAGTTTAGCTTGGGTTGTGGGCAAAGTATAGGAACCAATTCAGAGGAACAGTATAAATCTTATTTACAAAAGCACAGATTAATTAAGGGAACTCAGCATTGATTTGTTATGAGGTAATGTCTGACTAACTTGGTTGAATTTGAGGTGGTGACAAATAGGGTGGATGAGAACAATGCAATGAATGCAACCTGCAGGTCACACCTTTCCAAATAGACATCCAAGTACTTTTTTAAATGCGGTGAATGTGTTTCTGCCTCACTAGCTTTTCAGGCCGTGTGTTCCAGGTCCCAAATCCATGTCATAGCATATTATGCCAAAATATTCAATGTCTTTCAGAAATCCAGGAAGGCAAAGGCCAACACATACTTCCCCCTTGCTTCCCCATCTATGAGATCAGTTATTTTTTCAAAGAAATCCAGCAAGGCCATTCCACATGCATGACTTCTCAAGCCTGAGCTCAAGGCTAGCACATATCCCCAGATACTACGAGGGACAATATACCTTGAAACAGTCTCCCCAGATTTTACCAAAAAGATTCATCACCAAGTGATGTCAAATGAAATAATAATTTTTCTGGATCACAGGAAATGAATGTATTTAACGTGCAACAGAAAAACTAAAGGTCCAAATGTTCTGAAATCTGGTGCTGTAGTAATTCCACATACAAAGCATATGTGATTCTATAGCTCTGCCCTTTAACAAAACCAGTGGCAGGCTTGAGTACTGAGTTAATGTCACATAGGTTGCCATACCCACTTGGACCATTACTAAATGGTTTGGTGGGTTCAAATCCAGTAAATTAATCAATCACTCAGCATATTTTCTCCTACTAAAACACCTCCTTGGGTCCAAAATGATGGAGAGTGTTATACACAAATGCTGCTATTTTGGAAAAACACTTTAGGAACAATATCACCTCAAAATCATACACCATCCTGACTTTGACATATCACCTCCTGTATAGAAGTCCTGTAATTCTCTACCCAACACTACTCAGACTAGCAAAAAGTAGGAAGGTGTTCCACAGAGATCATTGTTGGGGCCAGTGCTGTTCAAAATTCACAAACAATAGGATGTTGGGAATCAGAAGTATAATTTCTAAATTTGGGGATGACACAGAATTTGGGATATAGTTATCACTGAGGAAGAATACAACAGATATTAATGAACTAGCAGATTTGGCATGCAACTGGCAAACTGATTTTAATGTGGCAGGAAATATAAGGAGGTAGGATACTGCCTGGATAGTAAGAGTCTAAATGGGAAGAACAGCTATCTAGGGTTACACATTCACAACTCACCAAAAGTAGCAACATAGCTTAATATAACCATAGAATTGAAAAGCTGTTGAAAATGTATAGAACTTTGGTTAGACCGTACATGAAAAGCTGCGCCGAGCTCTTAATTCCACATTATAAACTTATATAGAGGCATAGGATTTGGTGCAAAAAAAATTCATAATGATAACATCCAAATTGAGAATATATATTCATCAGGAAAGGTAGTACAGGCTTGGCTCCTTTTTCTGGGAAGGAGAAGATTGAGGATGACTCAATAGAGGATTTGAAGTTATTGCAAAATTTTGGTATGACCGAGTAAAATTTCATCCATTCATGGGAGAGTCGAAAACTAGGGGTCATGAAGATAAGACTGCGGATAATTAATCCAATTGGGAATTCAGAAGAATCTTCTTTATCCAGAGCGAAATCTGCTACAACATAATACAGACGGGTGAACAGCGTATAGATACATTTAAAGGAAAGCGAAATAAGCACAAGGGAGAAAAGATTGGAAAGATATGCTGATAGATTACATGAAGAGTAATGGGAGAAGGCTCATGTGAAGCATAACTGACAGGATAGATCAGGTGGGCTGAATGGCCTTTTCCCATGCACTTTATGTAACTTCAACATTTGTTCGAAATGCAGGCTGGAAATGATCAGTGCTGACCTGTCGTACCATTCTACATCTATTATGATGATTTCTGTGGCGTTTTATTCCCTCCAGTAAACTACAATGCAAATTCACCACCAGAGGTTCAGGATGCATAATGGCGTTCAGCACTAAAATCACCATTCTAACAATTTCCAATCCTGTATCTTATCTGAATATTGTAATTCACTGGGTTATGGAGATGCAACCCAAACTAAAAAAGCCACATTGTAAAGCAATAAAGTTCTCATGCAATATGTTGAAAGCCAATAAGACGTATTCAATGATAAACCTTGAAGCTGCAGTGTCCTATGTTAATTTTAAAGGAATACATCAATTTACCAAAATAATTTGTGGTTTACTGCTTCAGTTTTGCATATATTTAAATATTTCTATGTAAGATTAAAAAAGGAATGTTATACTAAACTTACAAACTCTGAATTATCGTTTATTCATGTTGGCCCATATCTTGCAATTCCAAGTGGTGAATGTGAGACATCCGCTGCTATTGGGGGGAATTCAACCCAGAATTTGGCCTGGTTGATCGGCACTTATCCTGGTGTGTGCGCGGACTTATTTTGGGCTGGTCCTAGCAGACATAGAGCCTGCTGAGGAATGCATCACTTTAAAATTGAAAGTAGTGTCAAAACACCCCTGCATCCGTAACACTGCCCATACCTATCTCCGTATGCCTCTACTTTGCCACTGATCACAATATTTATTGGGCTAAATCTAAGGCATGATTTAAAATATTAGATTATTTTCCACTTCACTCAAAAAATACAAGTCTAAAGAACAATTAATATTACAGAATATGTTTGTTGACAGACAATCAGTATGACTGCCCTTACATATTTACACTGGAAGTGGGTGAAAGAAGTTAGAACATAGAACATAAAACAGTACAGCACAGAACAGGCCCTTCGACCCACAATGTTGTGCTGAGCTTTGTCTGAAACCCAGATCAAGCTATTTCCTCCTTATCATCCCGAAGTACTCCACGTGCCTATCCAATAGCTTCTTAAATGTTCCTAAAGTTTCTGACTCCACTATCCCTGCAAGCAGTCCATTCCAAACCCCAACCACTCTGAGTAAAAGACCTACCTCGGACATCCTTCCTATATCTCCCACCATGAACCCTATAGTTATGCCCCCTAGTTACCGCTCCATTCACCCGAGGAAATAGTCTTTGTTCATAATCAATATTCCAAAATTGGCACAATCTTAGTTTCAGGTAATCCATAATTTGAGATGCAAATAGGAAGACACTGATTCTATTATGGGGAGAAAAGTATTAGTAGCTCAGTCATTTTAAGTCTCATGCACCAACTAATAGCTAGTTTTAAAACACAATTAGATATTAAAGTGTCAATCTCGTTAACTGCAAGGTGCAAGATATGTGGAGCATTTAAAAGGACAGTAAAAGAGTGACAAAATAAAATTGCCAGGGTAAAGTTTTGTAAATTATTTCTCTGCTGAAATTCAAAAGTTTGCATTACCTTGCACAATAAAATTGGTCCTAGAATTTGCCAGTTTCCACTTTTTCATTCAGCATTCTGCAGTGACTTCCTGCCCGTGGCACCATATCAGCAGACTAAAGTTTAACTATATTTTGAATCAATGTACTGCATGTTTGCTATCTACAGTAATTAAATCACTACAAAATTTAACAGTGCAAGCTGTTTGCACTGTTCATCACTTACGGAACCAGTAATAGGAATCATCTAAAGAGCAATTACCCCCTCTGGAATAGGTCCACATTGTAAAACTTGTGCAACTCCACTGAGAATTCCACTGTCGCTTGTACCTCGGTCATCTTCTTACTTTAGAAGTATTCAAAACTTTTAGGACATCACCATTATTACCTAAAAAAAACAGTCATATTTTAGGTTGTATCAAAAAAATAATAATTCTGTAATTATAAAACAGTCCCAATATAGTACGTACCTCGGTTTAGACATTTTCCACTGCATCACGCTAATTATCAATAATTTTTTCCTTTCTGTTGCTCCGTGGTTGCTGTCATAAGCACATTGTAAACAACTGGAAGAGATAAATATATGCTAAGATTTATTTTATGCTTCCCAATTAATACATTATAAAAAAATCAGTGAAGCAAATTCAATTAATTCTTTGACTTTTGAACATGTAAAAAGGATTCAAACTTTCCATATTGAGGAAATTTCGGCTCTATTCCCAATTGTTTGCTGCAAAGAAAGATGTACAAATGCTATATATTCAATCAGTTCTGTTACTGCATCCAGCTCTGGAAATATATTAAATACCTTTAATATTCCCTGAAGTTAAGATTAATGGACAAAAGTATGCATTCAAAGATATAAATCTTAATTTAATAGTTTTTAAATGAGAATTAAATTGACTTTAAATGTGTTTGATAAATTTTAATAGTAGGCCGGTGAAATTATCTATATTCCAATAACTGCACATTCTAAAGGAGGAAATCAACATCTACCAAGGCCAAAGTGAACAATTTTATTTTTTCAAACATGGAAATCTCAAGAAACAAATCAACTTAATGCCTGGTTATCACATAGTGGAACACTGCCATTGAAATAAAGCAGTTAACAAATGCTTAATTATGACTATTCTCAATCTGAAATGCTCCAAAATTTAAAAAAAACTGTAAAATGACTTAAGGTATCTGAACAAACTAATTAAAAGGTGACTATAAAATGTTATTTTTAAAGCATTCAATCATCAAACTGTCTACTGTAAGTCACAACAAATGGCAGTTGTCAGGTTTGTGCAATGCATGGAATTTGGCATTCTGCAAAAGATAAGATTCTGCAATTCTTCTTGCACAAGGCAATTCAGAGGAAAATTAATTAGTTCGGAGATGACCAAAATTTAAATGCGCTTTTTTTTAACTGCATAAAATCTGGGACAGTGATTGAACAGTTTCCCAGACCAAAAGCAATCCAAGTTCAGCACAAGGTGGCACCAAAATAGTAGACAGCAAGAGAACATGTGAAAGAGAGATCTTTTGAATGAGAGTGCTGCATACCTCTAATTTCTCAGGAAAGGCTAAGGCAAAGAAAATTTGGCATGTCCACTACGACTCTCACCAACTTTTATAAATGCACCATAAAAGCGTTCTTTCTGATTGTATCACAGCTTGGTATCACAGCTCTGTCCAAGATCACAAGGAACTACAAAGGATCTAAAACGAAGCCCAGTCAATCACGCAAACCAGCCTCCCATCCATTGACTCTGTCTATACTTCCCGCTGCCTCAGAAAGCTAGCATAACCAAAGTCCCCACGCACCCTGAACATACTCTCTTCCACCTTCTTCGGTCAGGAAAAATGTACAAAAATCTGAGGTCGTGTACCAACTGACTCAAGAACAGCTTCTTCCCTGTTGCCATCAGACTTTTGAATGGACCTATCTCGTATTAAGTTGATCTTTCTCAACACCCTAGTTATAACTGTAATACTACATTCTGCACTCTCCTTTCCTTCTCTATGTACGGTATGCTTTGTCTGCATAGTGCGCAAGAAACAATACTTTTCGCTGTATGCTAATACATGTGACAATAATAAATCAAATCAAAAGTGCACAAGTATAAGAGGGAAAGATGAGAGCATCCTTGAGCAAGACAGGAAGCATAAACAAAAGGACAAATGTGTGCAAGGCAGTGAACAAATGAAAGCAGAACTAGTGTTTGCAACAAAGAAGCCAAGATCATGATACAAAATGGCTTCAATGCTCATGTGGAAAGACTACATGCAGGGAACAAGCAAGAAAATCCCCATATACTGAGCAAGCCAGTGGGTATTGTTATGAACCATGCTGATGTTCGGTGCAAGGATATCCTAAATCCCAGAAGGGAAACTTGGAACGCCAGTTTTTAACTATTTATTTTTGCTAATTGGAAAAAGTGTGAAAAAATACAAATGAAACACAGTAAGGAAAAGAGTCAGTCTTGTTGTAAATTATTCAATAACATTTAATGAACTTGAAACACACAACTAGAAAGGCAACAGCGAAGAACATTTACAATTAATTACAATAATGGTTACCCACACAGTATGCTTAAATTACCCACTCCAATCTGAATTTATTTTCCTATACTCTGAAAATACAACTTCCCCAAAACAACAACCCAAAGGTTTTAACACTGGGAGCTAAATCCAGCAAAAAAAATTCATAGGACTATAGCTTTGAGTGGAATTTATGGGTCTCACACACAGACTTCTGCTGTTCGCATCTGCACAATAGCTTAATTCTTTGAGAGCTCTGCTTTGCAATTGGGTGTGGCTATGATCTAGGTCTCCACTTTGCTTCACAAAATATGTTTCATCCTGCCACTAGGTTAATATGCATTTCACAATTCCTTGTGCCTATCAGTCTCCTTTTTAGCCAATTCTTTACTTTTCATTTCATTCCAACTTCCTAAAAGTATGCTCAAAGTGAATGAGAGTATGGGAATATGAAAAAAACCTGAACACATGAGCAAGATCGCGGAGACTTGGTGCTAAAATACCAACCATCAATAGAGAGAGAGCAATAGTATGCAGCACTACATCTTTGGAGGGGCACAAATCATCGTACTAAGTTATCAACAAGCCATACTGCAAACATTAATAAGTTATTTCTTAGTCCAGCTACTTAACCTGATCAATCTGAAGACTGACTATGCACAACAGGTTCCAGCAGAGGTCATTCCTCCATATGATAAAGTTGCCTGTGTTTCAAATTTGCTCAGTTTGTAAGATACATCCTTTAGTTGCTTTAAAGTCATGGTCAGGCATTAATGTGCCTAACCACAGACCACTCAAATCTTTTCTGGCCCTGTATATTGCACAAGCAAAGTGGGTCTGTGTACAGTGAATGAGGCAGAGAATATGAAAAAATTCTCAACACAAGAGCAAGATCACAGAAGTTTAGTGTCACCCATATTAAAGGCCAGCTGTCACAGAGAGAGACACACAAATGCTGAAAGCCAGTGTTAGAATTTTGCTATAGACACAAGGATGAGTGTTTCTGGGCTGCGCGGTGGCACAACGATTAGCATTGCTGCCCCTCCACGTCAGGGACCTGGATTCAATTCCCGGCTTAGTTACTGCCTGTGTCTGCGTGGGTTTCCTCCCATAGTCCAGTGCTGGTTAGGTGCATTGACCGTGCTAAATTCACCCTCAGTGTACCCAAACAGGCGCCGGAGTGTGGCAACTCGGGGATTTTCACAGTAACTTCATTACAGTGTTAATGTAAGCCTACTTGTGACACTATTAAATAAACTAAACTCTAAAAGCTTCATTGTAATAAATATGGAATACAATTTTATTTATGGCTTCACCTTCAAAAGTTTCAAATTCAAAATCTTATCTAACGACTTCTGCAATGCCAAAATCTACTCATTCACTGGCTGACCAATCTTAAAAAGAATTCAAGTACATTATTCAATGAAGAACCATTGTGACTAAGAGAACCAATAGGGGCCTATGTTCTACTTAAGAACTCTCACATTATAATGAAATATTAAACCAGCAATCAAATTATTTTCTAAATTGAGTTTAATCACCACATTTTTAAAAATTAATTTTACAGGATGTGGGCGCCACTGGCTAGGCCAGCATTTATTGCCCATCTCTAATTGCCCTTGAGGTGGTGGTAGTGGTGACAGCAAGTTGCCTTCTTGAATTGCTGCAGTCCACTTATTTTAAGTTTATTCACAGTGCTAATAGGGAGGGGGCTCCTGGATTTTGACCCAGCGACAATGAAGGAACAGTACTGTATTTCTGAGCCAGGATAGTGCGTGACTTGGAAGGGAACGTCCAGGTGGTTTGAGTGAATGTTTGTGGAAGGGGTGCAAATCAAGTGAACTCCTGTGTTCTGGATAGTATCAAGCTTTTTGAATGTTGTTGGAGCTGCACTCACCCAGCTAAGTGTAGAATATTCTATCACATTCTGACTTGTGCTTTGAAGATAGCGGAGAGGCTTTGAGGAGTCAGGAAGTGAGTTGCTTGCCATTCCCAGCCTCTGACCTGCTCTTGTAGCCACAGTATTTTTAGCCTTTGCAGTGCCTTCAGCTGTTTCTTGATATCACATGGAGTGAATCGAATTGGCTGAAGACCATCATGCTGTGGACCACCGAAGGCGGCTGAAATGGATCATCCACTTGGCACTTCTAGCAGAAGTTTGTTGCAAGTATTTTAGCGTCATCAATTACACTAATGTGCTGAGTTCCCCATCATTGAGGATGGTGATATTTGTAGGGCCTCCTCCTCCAGTAAATTGTTTAAATATGTACCACCATTCACGACGGGATGTGGCAAGACTGTGGAGCTTAGGTCTGATCCATTGGTTGTGGAATCGTTTAGCTTGGCCTCTTACTTGCTGCTCAGGGCTACTTTCTGTCAGAATACTTTGCAACTGGCACCTCATTTTTGGGTATGCCTGGTGTTGCTCCTGGCATGCCCTCCTGCATTCTTCATTAAACCAGAGTTGATCCACTGGGTTGGTGGTAATAACCATGAGATTACAGATTGTGATGAAAACAGAAGCATCGATGGGAATTTTCATGGGTATTCAGGGAGGAAGAAAATGGTTTATCTTAAAATACCAGCAGATATTACCAGACAGCAGATTTTTATGGGTATTTTCATTTTTATGTCTAGGTGAAAACTGTCCTGCCTTATACTTCATTCAAAACATTTGGCAATTGTGTTGCTAATTTAATCCAGTGTCTATTCTTTTGCTTTATATGGCAGTGTACAGATCGTATTACTTTCAAGCCTCATAATTTCTGGAGGACTGAAGCATGTGGATCAGGTATTTTGAAAACAACATTTGTTGCTAGCTAATACCTGTCATTGCCTTTTGCCAGTTTAAATACTGCGGTGTCTAGGAACTTAACGCTTTATTTGTGCATTGTAACTACAGGTTTAGATGGTGGGGTGATGTTATTGGGGATATTGACAAATTCTTCAAATTCCACTCATGCAAGTCCGAATATCCTCTACTCATGTCTGTAGTGACATATCGGGAGTTTGTAAAGGCTGGAGCAAATTTCTTACCCATAGCCATGTCTTTGATTTGAAGATAAAATTCATCATTGAATTCAAAGTTGTTTTTTGTTAATCAAACGTGTAATAGCCAAACAATGGTTTAATTTGGCCTGGTAAGAAGTCTCACAACACCAGGTTAAAGTCCAACAGGTTTATTTGGTAGCAAATAACCTGTTGGACTTTAACCTGGTGTTGTGAGACTTCTTACTGTGCTTACCCCAGTCCAACGCTGGCATCTCCACATCTTAATTTGGCCTGTCAGGCCAGGGGAATTTATTAAAGATATTTCAGACAGCAAATCTCTTGTCTGTTTCTATCTTTGTGTACAGACTTTCAATGTTTAATGTAAAAGTATGTTATTTAGGGATACAGTTAGTGAGATTAACGCTTCCATAAAGTGCCAGTTCCTCAATGTAACCAGGGTGTAAAGCATGGATAACCATGTGAGATGGTGCATTAACTTGGAAAAACAAATCATTAAAATATGAAGACTATGCGAATTGCAACTATTTGCAATCTGATAGCTTGGTACTTCAAAATTAATTTGTGAGTGTTCCCCATGTTGCACAGTTGAACCTTTGGAAATCAGCACTTATTTATCATTCACTTTAAAACAGAAGGATTGAGGGGAAAGAAACTCAAAGTTGGTAGAACAAAACCTAATAATGCTGGAGTGTGCTAAATGCTTGTAATTTTTTTTTTAATGGTTGCAGATCTGAGACTCATTTCCAATAAGTTTCTTTGTGCCAAGTTGTTAGAATTTTCATTTTGGGAAAGAAATATGGGAGATTCATTTATTATAAATTAACAAAAACATGTTATTTATAGATTCCAAGTTAAAAGATTAATTTATGTACAGTCTTTGGCTACCATCTCTATCTAAAGAAATCCATCCCTAAAAAAATTCATCGCAAGTACAAAATGTAATGTTACTACATGACTGCATCACCTAATAAACGAGTTGGTAAAAATGAAAAAGAATCGCCTGGAAAATCAAAAAGTAACTCAAGAAAATCTCAGGAGCCGGTGGTGGTGGGGAGAATAACTTGACCCAAGGGACAAAATGGCCTACATTCCTGATGATTATATCAGCAAGCAACCAGTTAAGAAACAATGATTCATGCAGCCCTCCTTCTCCTGAGAACAAATTAGAGGAACCACATTCCAGTTCTTCATACCCAACACCTCTGCAATTAAGGAGCTCACTTCCTGAAAAGAATGCTGTGATTCCTATTAAACCCAGTAAATATTTAAAAAAGAAAAACGCTTCAATGATTCTGGCAAAAACTGTGAATCTTCCCTTTACACCTTGCAGTTGTCAAGCCAAAAATTGAACTTTTGAACATTAAACTTACTTTCATTCTTCCAAGACTGCTTCATGTAAGAATGCGTGCAGCTAGCCACAGAGGGCATAATTACACAAACTACACTCAGTGCACCAGACATTCCCATGCATCTTACTGCAGATATTTTTCATACGCTTTATCTACGTTTTATGCTGAAGCCAGATGCACATCTCTGGAGAAGTTATATAGGCTCAAAACATTAACTCTGTTTCGCTGTCTACAGATGCTGCCAGACCTCTTACTATACTTCTTATACACCTATGACTGCGGCCAAATTCCCCTCCAATTTGATTTTCAAGTTTGCTGATGACATCATCGTTGTGGGTCAGATCTCAAATAATGATGAGACAGAGCACAGGAAAGAGATAGAGAATCTGGTGAACTAGTGCGACTACAATAATCTCTTCCTCAATGTCAACAAAATGAAGGAGATAGTCATCGACTTCAGGAAGCGTAGTGGAGGACATGCCCATCTACATCAACGGGGATGAAGTGGAAATGGTCGAGAGCTTCAAGTTTCTAGGTGTCCAGATCACCAACAACCTGTTCTGATCCCTCCATGCCGATGCTAGAGTTAAGAAAGCCATGATGTGGAGATGCCGGTGTTGGACTGGGGTAAACACAGTAAGAGTTTTAACAACACCAGGTTAAAGTCCAACGGGTTTATTTGGTAGCAAATGCCATTAGCTTTCAGAGCGCTGCTCCTTCGTCAGATGGAGTGGATATCTGCTCATAAACAAGGCATGCAGAGACACAAACTCAAGTTACAGAAAACTGATTAGAATGCGAATCAAGTCTTAAAGATACAGACAATGTGAGTGGAGAGAGCATTAGGCACAGGTTAAAGAAATGTGTATTGTCTCCAGACAGGACTGTCTGGAGACAATACACATTTCTTTAACCTGTGCCTAATGCTCTCTCCACTCACATTGTCTGTATCTTTAAGACTTGATTAGCTGTAAAGATTCGCATTCTAATCAGTTTTCTGTAACTTGAGTTTGTGTCTTTGTAGGCCTTGTTTATGAGCAGATATCCACTCCATCTGACGAAGGAGCAGCGCTCCGAAAGCTAATGGCATTTGCTACCAAATAAACCTGTTGGTGTTGTTAAAACTCTTACATAGTTAAGAAAGCCCACCAACACCTCTACTTTCTCAGAAGATAAGGAAATTTGGCATGTCTGCTACGATCCTCACCAACTTATCAGATGCACCACAGAAAGCATTCTTTCTGGTTGTATCACAGCTTTGATGTGGAGATGCCAGCGTTGGACTGGGGTGGGCACAGTAAGAAGTCTCTCAACACCAGGTTAAAATCCAACAGGTTTATTTGGAATCACGAGATTTCAGAGCACTGCTCCTTCATCAGGTGAGGGGACTGTCCATTCACCTGATGAAGGAGCATTGTTCTGAAAGCTCATGATTCTAAATAAATCTGTTGGACTTTAACCTGGTGTTGTGAGACTTCTTACTGTATCACAGCTTGGTATGGCTCCTGCTCTAAGACCGCAAAAATCTACAAAGGGTGGTGAATGAAGCCCAGTCCATACGCAAACTAACCTCCCATCCATTGACTCCATCTACACTTCCTGCTGCCTCAAAAAAGCAACCAGCATAATCAAGGATCCCACGCACCCCAGACATACTCTCTTCCACCCACTTCTGTCAGGAAAAAGATACAAATGTCTGACATCAACCAACCAACTCAAGAACAGCTTCTTCCCTTTTTCTAGCACACCCCCCCCCCCCCCACAGGAAACAGCAGCCCTGCATCCAGTCCTGTCAGAATTTTATACATTTCAATGAGATCCCCTCTCACTCTTCTAAGCTCCAGTACACACAGACCCAGTTGACCCAATCTCTCCTTGTATGACAACCCTCCCATCCTAGCAATCGGTCCGGTGAACCTTCACTGCACTCCCTCTATGATAAGTATAAATTTTCTTAGATAAGGAGACAAAAACTGCACATAAAACTCCAGGCATGGTCTCACCAAGGCTCTGTACAGCTGCAGTAAGACATCCTTGCTCCTGTATTCAAGTCCTCTAGCAATGCAGGCCAACATATCATTTGCCATCCTAACTGCTTGCTGCACCTGCATGAATATTTCAGTGACTGGTGTACAAGGGCATCCATAACCCTTTTTATGTCAACATTTTCCAATCCATCATCATTTAAATAATATTCCGCTATTTTGTTTCTCCATCCAAATTAGATAACTTCATATTTATCCACATTATACTGCATCTGCCATGTATTTGCCCACTCACTCAACTTGTCTAAATCACCTTGAAGCCTCTTTACATCCTCCTCACCACTCACATTCCCACCATGTTTCATGTCATCTGCAAACTTGAAAATATTACATTTGGTGCCCAAATCATTTATGGGTATTGTGAATAGCTGGGGCCCCAAGCATTAAACCTGCGGGACCCCACTAGTCACCGCCTGCCACTTTGAAAGAGACCCATTCATTCCTACTCTTTGTTTCCTGTCTGCTAACCAATTCTCAATCCATGCCAATATATTACCCCCAATCCATGTGCTTTAATTTTGTACAATAACCTGTTATGTGGGACTTTATCAAAACCTTCAATTCCTCCTTCTCACTAGTCCCTTGGTTCCCTAGCATTTCTGAAAAGTTGTCTTCTTCTGTGAAGACAGAAATAAAGTTGGTTGTGAGATTGCTTAGTTCTATTTCATGCTGCTTCCAATATTTATCATCCATTTAGTCCTGTATTTACCAAAGTGGCATCTCATTTTAGGCATGCTCGGTAATGATGCTCTTGATATGCTCTCCTGCAGTCTTCACTGAACCAGAGTTGCTTGTTATTCACATGGAACATTTCAGACAATCTACTTACTGTCGGATACACATTTCCAAAATGGAAAATGTTTGCTAACAGAATGGTCACACCCACAAAACCTGAAAGACTTCTCACCTCAGGAACAGGGAGAAAAACATCTGATAGAAAGCTGAGTTCTATTCAAAATCCACTAGATAAATTGAAAAATGTATGTAAATTGGCTAAATTTCTAATCCTATGCCTGCTTCTTATTGCATCCATACCTTCTGAATAAAAATTCTCAGAGACTTAACCTGCATCAGCCACAATCTGCAAACCCTAGAAAAGGAAAAAGAATTTCACTGGCCTTTAGTGCCATAACTACTAAAAGGATTATTGTTCGGTAAATAACTTCTATCTTTCACTTTACAATTGCCTAAACCTTTTCAGAGGTCTCCACAGCAACTAAATATTTTAAATTCAAAAAACTACCCAAAAAGGAATAGTCCTACAAAAACTAGCTCAGCACAAATTCAACACTACTGAATCTATAGCTAATAGAATTTTCAAGTACTTGTTTGTTTGACTAAAATCGACAAAAGGAAAATCATCCCAGTTATGTTGCAATTTTGACTGTGGCGAGTTCTGGATGCATATTGATTTAATTTAGTTATAAATCTAACTATAGTAAAAAAGTCAGCAGGATGAGCTGCTATACATTTCACTTCTCACTCCTACTCGCACTTCCAAGGCCAATCATTTGAAATAAGGAAATTGCCACTGATGCAAATTATTTGATTTTACTTCTATTGTGTTTAATTTCCATTGTAAAAAACTAAAGACTCAATAGCAATAGGACCAAAGAAAGAAATCCAGCTCACATTCATTCAACTAATCGATACACTCCTTAATTCAGCTTCAATAGCAGAAACCACAGGAGTTCCCCAATCTCCAGATAGTGGTAGAGATAAATATACAAACATTGCATTTCAATAAACAGTGCCATCTATCCCAGACTTGTTTCTCTTTTAAACAGTAAAACTTCATTCAAAATTAACTACCATCATGCAATTGACAAAACCATAACAATCTATATATGCATATAGAACTTAATTGTTTGATATGTTAATAGTGACAGAGCAGGAGCTGTGACACCAATACAGTATCCTCTGTAAATTTACACAACTTATAAACAGAATATTTCTTAGTCTTATTGCTCAAAGAATCTGCCTACCAAATATTTTAGCAAGGGCATCCAGCTAATTCCACATTATCCTTTCTGGAATTTTGAAAAGATTAAAATTAGTGTAAAACCACATTTTAAATAGAAGTATTTCCATTTTCTTTCCTCTTACAGGATTTATACTGAGGTTTCTGAGAGAAGAAAATACACTCCCTACCAACATTATGTAAATGAAACGTATTAAATATATGCTCGTTACATTAATACAAATACATTAAATAAATGCTCGTTATTGAATCACAAAACGGATTCAACACTGAAGGAGGCTATTCAGCCCATCATGTCTGTGCTGGCTCTCTGTAAGAACAACTCACCTGGTACCACTCCCCTGCCTTTTCTCCCATTGTCCTGCATTCTTTTGTTTTTCAGATAACAATCCAATTCCCTTTTGAAAGCTGCGATTGAATCTGCCTCTATCACACACTCAGGCAGTGCATTCTAGGTCTGAACCACTCACTGCGTAAAAAAGGTTTGCCTCATGTCATGATTGCTTCTTTTATCAATCATCTTAAATCTATATCCTCTCATCAGTTTCTCCCGATTTACTCTCTTCACAGCCCTCATGATTTTCAACACCTTCCAACGTTTTCTTCACCAGGAGAACAACCTGGCTTCTCCAATCTATCTACATAACTTCAGTTCCTCGGCCCTGGATCCATTCTTTTGAACCTTTTGCACTCTCTCGGATGCCTTCATGTCCCTCTGAAAGTGTGGTGCTCAGACTGAACGCAATACTCTAGTTGAGGCCAACAGATTAATTTTAATTTATTTGTTTTTGTTACTCTCTGCCCCTGCTTAAAGCCCAGGATCGGTATGCTTTTTAAAAATTGCTCTCCCAACCTGTCTTGCCACCTCCAATGATTTGTGCATACATACCTCAAGTCCCTCTGCTTTATGTTTTTGTTCATGGGATATGGGAGTTAAAGTAAAGTTTTACTTATTAGTCACAAGTAAGGCTTACATTAACACTTCAATGAAGTTACTGTGAAGTTCCCCTAGTTGCCACACTCCGGCCCCTGTTCGGGTCAATGCACCAGCACGTCTTTCAGACTGTGGGAGGAAATGCAGGGGAGAATGTGCAAACTCCACACAGACAGTGACCCAAGCCAGAAATCGAACCCAGGTCCCTGGCGTTGTGAGGCAGCAGTGCTAATCACCGTGCCACCATGCCACCCATTTTATAAGTGGCTAGGCTAGCATTTATTGCACATCCTTAATTGCCCTAGAGAAGGTAGTGGTGAGCCAGCTTCTTGAGGCGCTGCAGTGGCTGAGCACTGTTAGGAAGGGGGTTTCAGGAGTTTAACCCAGTGACAGTGTAAGATTTCGAATTTAGAAACCTCTTTAGAATTGTATCCTTTATTTTATATTACCTCTCCTCATTTTTCCTACCAAAACAAATCATTTCATATTTTTCTGCACTAAATTTGATCTGACACTTGCCCACCCATTCCACCAGCCTGATTATGTCCTTTTGAATTTTAACATTATCCTTGTCATAGTTCAATGCTTCCAAGGGAGAATGGGAACTAATCATGTGAAGTGGGTTTCTCAGTTGTGTTAGAAATAGAAGGGGAAAGTTCTGACTGTAGTTTAAAGTGCAAGTTTTCTATAAAAATAGTATCTAGACAATTTCAGTCTAGTTCTTACATCAAGTCTTAAAACATGAAATCTTGCTGTGTATTCCTTTCAGTTCTCAACTGGAAGTTTGAATTTCTTAAAAGTTAACAATCAGTGGGGATTGAAACAAAGATTTACTTAGAACTGGAAATCTAACTGAATCACAGTTTTGTGTATTAAGAATTCAATGGCACTGCCTTGAGGACAGCAAGAAGTTTAACAACACCAGGTTAAAGTCCAACAGGCTTATTTGGTAGCAAAAGCCACTAGCTTTCGGAGCCTTAAGCCACTAGCTTTCGGAGCCTTAAGCCCCTTCTTACTTATTTGCTACCAAATAAACCTGTTGGACTTTAACCTGGTGTTGTTAAACTTCTTACTGTGTTTACCCCAGTCCAACGCCGGCATCTCCACATCATGACTGCCTTGAGGAACCAGATTCGAATAGACAGGCAGGATTACAATACATTGTAATGTGCTCAATTACGATCATAGAAACATAGAAGATAGAAACAGAAGCCATTCGGCCCTTTGAATTTGCTCCACCATTCATTATGATCATGGTTGATCATCAAATTCAATATCCTGATCCCACCTTTCCCCCATATCCCTTAATCCCTTTAGCCCAAAGAGATATTTCTAATTTCTTCTTGAAATCACAATGTTTTGGCCTCAACTATTTCCTGCGGTAGTGAAATCCACACAATCTGGGTGAAGACATTTCTTCTCACCTCAGTCCTAAAAGGTTTACTCCTTATCATCAAACTATGACCCCTAGTTCTGAACTTCCCAACATTGGGAACATTCTTTCTGAAACCACCGTCAAGTTTCTTCGAAATCTTAGAAACCCTACAGCACAGAAAGAGGCCATTTGGCCCATCGAGTCTGCACCGAACACAATCCCACCCAGGCCCTACCCCCATATCCCTACATATTTACCCACTAATCCCTCTAACCTACGCATCCCAGGACACTAAAGGCAATTTTAGCATGGCCCATCAACCTAACCTGACTAACCTGCATCTTTGGACTGTGGGAGGAAACCGGAGCACCCGGAGGAAACCCACGCAGACACGAGGAGAATGTGCAAACTCCACACAGACAGTGACCCAAGCCGGGAATCGAACACAGGTCCCTGAAGCTGTGAAGCAGCAGTGCTAACCACTGTGCTACCGTGCCGCCTTCTATAAATTTCTATGAGATCCCCTCTCACTCTCTAATGAATATAATCCTAACTGATTTAGAACAAAAAGTACAGCGCAGGAATGGGCCCTTCAGCCCAAGTCCATGATGATCACGATGCTCTAACTAAACTAAAAAAAATCCTTCTGCCCTTACTCAGTCCGTATCCCTCTATTTCCTCCCTATTCATATACCTATCCAGATGCCTCCTAAATGTTGCTAATGTGCCTGCTTCCACCACCTCCTCTGGCAACGTGTTCCAGGCACCCACCACCCTGCATGAAAAACTTCCCCTGCACATCTCCCTTAAACTTTCCCCCTCTCACATTGAACCTATGCCCCCTTGTATAGAATCATAGAATCCTACAGTGCAGTCTGCACCGACCACAATTCCACCTAGGCCCTATCCCCATAATCCCATGCATTTACCCTAGCTAGTCCCCCTGACAATAAGGGGCAATTTAGAATGGCCAATCTACCTAACCCGCACACCTTTGGACAGTGGGGGGAAACCGGAGCACCCGGAGGGGACCCACGCAGACAGAGGGAGAATGTGCAAACTCCATACAGACAGTGATCCAAGCTGGGAATCGAACCGGGTCCCTGGCACTGTGAGGCAGCAGTGCTAACCACTGTGAACATAAGAACATAAGAAATAGGAGCAGGAGTAGGCCATCTAGCCCCTCGAGCCTGCCCCGCCATTCAATAAGATCATGGCTGATCTGAAGTGAATCAGTTCCACTTACCCACTTGCTCCCCATAACCCTTAATTCCCCTACCGATCAGAAATCCATCTATCCGTGACTTAAACATATTCAACGAGGTAGCCTCCACCACTTCAGTGGGCAGAGAATTCCAAAGATTCACCACCCTCAGAGAAGAAGTTCCTCCTCAACTCTGTCCTAAACTGACCCCTCTGTGCTACCATGCCGCCCTCTAATTGACACTTCCACCCTGCGAAAAAGCTTCTGACCGCCGAAGTGTGGCAACAGGGATCGGTGCTGGGGGCACTATTATTTGTCATTTATATTAATGATTTGGATGAGAATATAGGAGGCATGGTTAGTAAGTTTACAGATGACACCAAGATTGGTGGCATAGTGGACAGTGAAGGTTATCTCCGATTGCAACAGGATCTTGATCAATTGGGCCAGTGGGCTGACGAATGACAGATGGAGTTTAATTTAGATAAATGAGAGATGATGCATTTTGGTAGACTGAACCAGGACAGGACTTACTCAGTTAATGGTAGGGTGTTATGGAGAGTTACAGAACAAAGAAAGTGATCGAGGGGTACAGGTTCATAGCTCCTTGAACGTGGAGTCACAGGTGGACAGTGTGGTGAAAAAGGCTTTCAGCATGCTTGGTGTCATTGGTCAGAACACTGAATACAGGAGTTGGGACATCTTGTTGAAGTTGTACAAGACATTGGTAAGGCCACATTTGGAATACTGTATACAGTTCTGGTCACCCTATTATAGAAAGGATATTATTAAACTAGAAAGAGTTCAGAAGAGATTTACTAGGATGCTACTGGGACTTGATGGTTTGAGTTATAAGGAGAGGCTTGATAGACTGGGACTTTTTCTCTGGAGCATAGAAGGCTGAGGAGTAATCTTATAGAGGTCTATAAAATAATGAGGGGCATAGATCAGCTAGAAAGTCAATATCTTTTCCCAAAGGTAGGGGAGTCTAAAACTAGAGGACATAGGTTTAAGGTGCGAGGGGAGAGATACAAAAGTGTCCAGAAGGGCAATTTTTTCACAGAGGGTGGTGAGTGTTTGGAACAAGCTGCTAGAGGTAGTAGTAGAGGCGGGTACAATTTTGTCTTTTAAAAAGCATTTAGATAGTTACATTGGTAAGATGGATAAAGAGGGATATGGGCCAAATGCGGGCAATTGGGACTAGCTTAGGGGTTTTAAAAAAAAGGGTGGCATGGAGAAGTTGGGCCGAAGGGCCTGTTTCCATGCTGTAAACCTCTATGACTCTATAACTAGGGGATTTTCACAATAACTTCATTGCAGTGTAAACCCCACTTGTGACACTAATAAATAAACTTCAAAAAAAACTTCACCCCGTCAATGCCTTTACTTTGAAAGCAGGAGCTTTTAAATCAGCTATTGTAAATAGATGATCTTTACCACCGAGGACAAATAGCAGAAACACTTTAGGAACAACATCACCTCAAAATCATACACCATCCTGACTTTGACATATCACCTCCATTCCTGTATAAAAACCTGTAATTCTCTACCCAACACTAATGGTGAAGGACATCAGAAGGGCTACAGTTCCAACATCTTAGAGTAAAAAGATCAGAGTACAAATATGGTATAATCTAACAGCAAAGAAACTGTAAATCTGGTATATTTTTACAATGAAAAGTTGGTATTTTGGACATTGATCTGGACATACAAAAAATGCAATTCCAAACGAATACCTTCTATATGCATTATTTCTTTCAATCAAACTGTTTTCCAGGCTCAGTGACATTGTGACCCCGATACAAGTGCGGGGAACACAGTCAGTGATTAAGGCCATCCATCGTCAGGGCTGGGGTGCCTAAAGGCATCCTGTTGCGTTTCTGTGGAAGCACTTCTGCTTCTCCTGCACATGGAGTGCTAAAAGTAACAAATCTTTCACATTTATCTTGGCTAGTCAGCACCTTGTGCCTCATTCCACAATCTTGCTCTCTGACTGTTAAATTTAAGTGGCAATTTCAATGATGTAACTGGGCTGTGATTTTTCAATCCTAATTAGGCCATTATTTGCAGGTTGTCTTGGTGATGGGTTGCTTCGTGTTTGTTCCACTTTAAGTTAAAATCATGGCCATGAAGTTCACGTGATTTAAATGCAGGAGCGGCTGCATTTTTGCAAGTGCTGGCCCTACTCATCTTTTAACTCCTTTTTTTACCCTGATGCACAACCCATAATTATTTGATCCTGATGTACATAATCTGTAACATGGAGTGCCATGTTAAGTCCAGAAAATCCTTGTTTGATTGAGGCATTAGGTCAGGGTGATGCCCAGTTCGTAGTGTGGTTTCACTGGTGAGCAGGCCCACACTTCGGTGATGCTATAGGCACCCAGAGGATGGCTGTCATATTGAGTAAAGTTGTGGGCAATAGTCTCGGCTCACCAGCACACATTATTGGTGCTCACATTGATGAACTGCAAGATGTCCTAAAGAGAATGGATGAAGTGGAGAAGAGAATTTGTAAAGAGAGCAGTTTCCTCACCGTCAGCCCTTGGGAATCCTGCTGCGTGGTTGATTCGGGGATATGGGGCCGGAGGAGGAGCATCCATGGGCCCGGTCTCCCGAGGGGAGCTGGGAATGAATTCCAAACCGAATTTGAGAATTGGTTGCCATGCTTTCACATTCAAGATTGTCCATTCTTTTCTTTTTCTATTCGAAGGCTGGGCACTTCAAGTTCGATGGAGCATGTTGTATATGGTCTTTGAGGCCCAGGGTCAGTCAAAGACTACAACCACTGATCTTATGTTGTCTTGTCCTCAGTGTTCACCGAGAAGAGCTGAGGTGGCCGGATATGGCAGGTCTTCTTCAACCACCATTAGGGCTTTGGGATGACAACATGGTAGCAGTGTAAGGGTGTTGATGAAACTCTGGATAGACCCTGGGTGTTATTCAACAATCCTATCACTGCTTTGGCCTTTTCAAGCTCCGTGAATGGTTATATTATCCTACAGTTCATGATTAAACCTGAACTTTGTCTCCGTACAATTATACTCCTGATGTTGTGATATTGTCTTTTATCCTGACAAGGATGTACAATATATAAGCATAGAGGCATTTATCGCATGTTACCCTCTGAAAATCAAGATTTGTCCACTTTTTTCTCTTTGATGACATTCATTGACGGTGGAACAAAGGAGGCCTTAGTTTAATTTGCATTATCGTTTGCAATTAATCTTGATTGTGATGTGTGATGCCAGGGGAGTGGGGTGAGGGATTCTGTACACCCTGCTTTTGTCAAATTCTAATTCTTGGCTTTCAGTGTTTGCAATACGGAGATATTTCCTTTTTTAGGATTGATTGTAGGTCTTGTTCTTTCTTTTGGGAAGCTAAGCTGTTGTATGATATGAGGATTGTGCGATATTTACCTGTTTTTATCTGTTGTAATCCTTGCATTTACACTGAGAATATATATTTTTGGTACCCTTCACTTTATAGATCAGTAGTGCCACAGCAGGGTGGTGGGTACATGGTTTGGTATAGAGGTGGTAGGTACGTCTTTTTAAGTCCTCATTGTGGGTGAGGAACACCCCCGTTAGAGGTATTGGTATAGTGTTTTTCTTTGGTACTTTTGTTATTTTGGGATTAAGGAAACATTGTTATTCTGTGGAGAAGGGGAGGTGCATCATGGTGCCATGTGCTCATGGCTTTATCCAGTTATCCTGAGATCTCTCACTTTTTTTGGTATCCTCTCATTATCCATACAAAAGGAGACACCGATTGGTAATTTGATGAGTATTTGCTGGTCCTTTTTGTAAATACATGTGGAATAATGATCATTCTGTACTATACTAGATTTGGCGTTTTGTTGTATCTTGTGGCAAATTGTAAAATGGAAAACATTCATTAAAAACAAATCATGGCCAATAATTTACATTAGCAACACATGGCATTCCCTGGTCACAAGCATGGTGAAGCTGACCGGCTAGCTGATCCAGCAGCAAGCAGACACACTGCTCTGGCACACACCCGAGAAGCAGTGTATATTTTGGGCAATAAGACTAGTTAATAACTTCCTTCATTCACCGACAGGTGGTCAGCAAAAAGCAGAACATTGACACTGCACACACTGTTGATTAAAAGTCATGTGCAGCTTAAACGAGGCAACACTTTTACATCTTTAAGTCTTGGATTGCCAGCCCTACAAAAAAATTCCAGCCTTACATGATTCTAGTACAAGACATCTAACGGCAATGTTATTAATTCATAGTTAAAATTTGGAGTAACAAAAATGTATTAAAGGCACAATATATCGGAGAGCTAACACAGTGCAGCTATCCTTCCTGCATTAATCACTTCAACTTGAAAATGAAATCAAACTCAGCAACCCAAAGTTATTAATACACTAACCTTAGACAGGCACTTGCATTGAAAGTTCCCAAAGCAGATATCTGGTAGCAACCCCAATTTGCCAATTTCCTTTAGCAAGTTACCAGAAGATCTGGACTGAAATTTTGCACCAATTACCACACATGCACAATGCATCACTATGGCTGGACATTATGCTGTGTGCAAGTTGCACAGAGCAAGAGACAGGAGCACAATCTAGAGTGCATTAGCAGCCACAAGCATAAAATAGAGAAAATTAAGATCTTTCCTATAGCAACATCATGCATTTTAGGGTGGTATGGTATATTGACTCTACTAAAGCATCAATGAAAATAAGATCCTAATTCACCATGATAAAAATGTCAGACCTCTTTGAAAATAAGAACAGAAAACAGAATGAGATAGCTAAACTGCTAATGCTGGTCAGAATTCCTATATTCCAACTTTTGCATCCACATAAGCAAGACAATGGAAAATAAAGCCATCAGAGATGTGGTTTCTGAGATGTATGATGAGGAATAGTTGGACAACACACAACTGAAGAGGAAGTTTTAAAGAAAGCAGACACAATGAACTTTGGCAGATGATCACCAAGAGGCAACTACAATTCTTTGGGCAAAAACTTAAGATAGAGAAACCAGAGCATCTGGTAAGACTGAGTAATAGAGCACGAGAGGGATAAAGCTTAAGAAGCAGAACAGAAAAACACCAAGATGTTGGTTGCTGTCAAAGCCCGTGAAAGTTGGAGAGCCATGATCACTAGAAGAATTAAAGTGGACAATATGCATGGGTCAGCATTGATAAAACACCCCAACTTACACTCCCTTCCCCTGATATTTGTGGCACAGTTGCAACTCCTCAAAATAAGTCACTTCAAAATAAAAAAGCCCAGATTATGGTGTCAATTCAATTATTGAGAAACAATTCCTCCTGCCTTATCCCAAGTAAAAATAAAGGACAAAGGAGACATTGTTGA